>NC_084909.1:14840474-15537877 GCF_949316345.1 Pungitius pungitius | reverse complement strand
ACATGAAGCTTAGGATTCAGCTGTTTCGTTGAATACTTATTGCGCTTTCAAATAGTACTACAACCACTACTAATATTTCTAGTACTTCTAGTAGTACTTCTAGTATTTCAACTGGTATTATTACTAAAATGACTTTTACTACTACTAATATTACTAGTACTACTAGTATTTCAACCCCAATGGAGGGAATTCTTACTGTAATGTTTGATGAGGCCTATTAAATAATATATTCTATCTCTCAACCCCTGCACCTACTCACCCACTCCCCCAATACCATCATTTCAAAATAAAAGCTGCAATGATTATCTGTAATTTAGCCACGAAGCTTAGGATGAAGCTGTTTTGTTAAATACGTATTGCTCTTTCAAATAGTACTACAACCACTACTAATATTTCTAGTACTTCTAGTAGTACTTCTAGTATTTCAACTGGTATTATTACTAAATGACTTTTACTACTACTAATATTACTAGTACTACTAGTATTTCAACCCCAATGGAGGGAATTCTTACTGTAATGTTTAATGAGGCCTATTAAATAATATATTCTGTCTCTCAACCCCCCCACCCACTCACCCAATACCATCATTTCAAAATAAAAGCTGCAATGATTATGTTATTTAAAGATAAAGCTTAGGATTCAGCTGTTTTGTTGAATACTTATTGCGCTTTCAAATAGTACTACAACCACTACTAATATTTCTAGTATTTCTAGTAGTACCTCTAGTATTTCAACTGGTATTATTACTAAATGACTTTTACTACTACTAATATTACTAGTACTACTAGTATTTCAACCCCCATTGAGGGAATTCTTACTGTAATGTTTGATGAGGTCTATTAAATAATATATACTGTCTCTCAACCCCCCCCACCCCCCCCACCCACTCACCCAATACCATCATTTCAAAATAAAAGCTGCAATGATTATCTGTAATTTAGCCATGAAGCTTAGGATGAAGCTGTTTTGTTGAATTCGTATTGCTCTTTCAAATACTACTACAACCACTACTAATATTTCTAGTATTTCAACTGGTATTATTACTAAATGACTTTTACTACTACTAAAATTACTAGTACTACTAGTATTTCAATCCCCATGGAGGGAATTCTTACTGTAATGTTTGATGAGGCCTATTAAATAATATATACTGTCTCTCAACCCCCCCACCCACTCACCCAATACCATCATTTCAAAATAAATGCTGCAATGATTATCTGTAATTTAGCCATAAAGCTTAGGATAAAGCTGTTTTGTTAAATACGTATTGCTCTTTCAAATAGTACTACAACCACTACTAATATTTCTAGTACTTCCAGTAGTACTTCTAGTATTTCAGCTGGTATTATTACTAAAATGACTTTTACTAGTACTACAAGTATTTCAACCCCAATGGAGGGATTTCTTACTGTAATGTTTGAGGCCCATCAATTAATAACTATAGTTTTATTAGCTTAGGGCGACTGTGGGTGAGTGGGGAGCGCGGGCGGCCGTCCTCCAATCAGAGGGTTGGCGGTCTGATCCCAGGCCCGGCTAACCTGCATGTCAATGTGTCCTTGGGCAAGACGCTTGATCCCAGCATTGTTCCTCTAGCTGTGACTACAGTCTGTGTGAATGTTAGTTACTGGTTGGGCAGGTGCCACTGTGTATGGTAGGTCCTGTCATTGGTGTGTGAATGGGTGAATGATCTTATGTAGTGTTAAGGTGCTTTGAGTGGTCAGAAGACTAGAAGAGCGCTGTACAAATCTATTTTACCAAGTCCATTTGCTTTGAATAACAAACATTCTGTCTCCCAAACCACCCCACACCAGTTCCATTATTTCAAAATAAAAGCCTCAATGATTATCTGTACCTCAACAATGGGTACACCACAATTGCTTTCAAATACTAGTGAAACTAGTACCACTAGTACAACAATTACAACTATAGTACTAAACATTATATTACTACAAAAAATGTATTTTTTAATTCTCAGCTTTTATTATTTCTGTGTTTTCAAATTCATAGAAGCTTCTCCCATTTCTGTTTTTTTTTGCAA
Organism: Pungitius pungitius; assembly: GCF_949316345.1. Taxonomy (NCBI): domain Eukaryota; kingdom Metazoa; phylum Chordata; class Actinopteri; order Perciformes; family Gasterosteidae; genus Pungitius; species Pungitius pungitius. The sequence continues at coordinate 15,535,839 of NC_084909.1, read as the reverse complement.
TTCTTTCAAGTTCATTTCAGCTTTTCAGCATTTTTTGAATGTATTTCAGCCTTTTCTATTTCAGCAATGTTTAGAATAATTTCAGCATGTTGCATTTTAAGCAACTTTTTGAAATTAATTCCAGCTTTTTTTATTTCTGTGATTTCAAATTCATAGAAGCTTCTCCCATTTCAGTTTTTTTTGCAATTGTTTCAAGTTCATTTCAGCTTTTCTCATTTATGTATTTTCAGCCATTTTTAAATGTATTTCAGCTTTTTCCATTCTTTCAGCAATGTTTTTAATAATTCCAGCTTGTTTCATTTCTGTACTTTAAGCAACTTTTTGAAATTAATTTCAGCTTTCTGCATTCCAACGCATTTTCAGCAGGAAATGCATTTTCTAGTTAGTTGGAATGCTTCAAGCATTCCAAGTATTGTTCTTCTTTTCTTTATTCCGCCTTATTTTTATTATTCTATTTCTTCCGCCGCACCTTTCAACTCCTTTACACTTTCAGCTATTAAGACCATTTAAATATTAAAATGTTCAGCTCCTTCAGGAGAGGTGTGCTATGACTTTTCAGCTTTTTAGCTCTTATAATTGAATTAATATAAATTAAAAACATCAAACTTTTTAACATGGTTTCCAATGGATTAAATTTTCAAATCCTCTCAAAGCTTGTTCAACTTTCAACTTTTTCAGCTTTTCCAATCTTTCAGCTAGAGACACCATTTAAACTTTAAAATGTTGACACAAGTCTTAACAATTTCATTAAAAAAACAGCTTGTTGATATCTATTATAGTTTTTTCATAATCACTAATTATGTTTGACTAGTTTTGGGGTCCTTTTCGAATTTACAGTGTGCGCTAGAGTGCAGACAAAGTCGGAAGACAAGAGAGGGTCCATGTTTTGTAAACTGCTGGTAGAGCAGTTTTAAAACACATAGAGACATAAAAACTACACTCAAACGTTCGGTAGAGTCTTGTGTCTCTCAAAATGTCATTATTTTTTGGCTACTCCAAATAGTTTTGCTCCAGGAAGCATTTGTTTGAGGTGTGGGTTCTCAGTAACTGTCTGTGAGCTAAGCGCAGCTGCTCCGTTGCCGCGACAACGAGCCGGGGCCCTTTCTGTGACTCACAGCTGATCCTAATTAGCTGATTAGTGCAGCCTGACATGACCTCCTTCTCTCCACCTTCTCTCATCATTTCAAACCGCCATGGAGGGAGTTCATACTGTAATGTTTGATGAGGCCTATTAAATAATATATACTGTCTCTCAACCCCCCCACCCCCCCCACCCAATACCATAATTTCAAAATAAAAGCTGCAATGATCATGTTATTTAAACATGAAGCTTAGGATAAACATGTTTCGTGGAATACGTATTGCTCTTTCAAATAGTACTACAACCACTACTAATATTTCTAGTACTTCTAGTAGTACTTCTAGTATTTCAACTTGTATTACTAAAATGACTTTTACTTCTACTAATGTTACTAGTATTTCAACCCCCTAGAGGGAATTCTTACTGTAATGTTTGATGAGGCCCATCAATTAATAACTTTTTAGTTTTCTCAGCTTAGGGCGACTGTGGGTGAGTGGGCAGCGCGGCCGTCCTCCTATCAGAGGGTTGTTGGTACCCCAGGCCCGGCTAACCTGCATGTCAATGTGTCCTTGGGCAAGACACTTAATCCCAGCATTGTTCCTCTAGCTGTGAATACAGTGTGTGAATGTTAGTTACTAGAGATGAGCGTACGGATAAAGCACTTTTGCCGAGTACGAGTATTATACGAGTAATACGAGTCAATATCTGTGCTCGGATTGAATAAAAGTCCTCATTGGGTAGCTGTCTGTATCGGCGTTCTGTGATTGGCTGGTAGTCACAGCGCCCCTCCACTACACACACACTGTTTGTGTTGCTGTGTCCCGCTCGGCTCACTCAAACACAGAACTCCTCTCTCCCTACCTCAGTCACCAGGTTCGCGGGTCTTTCCCGATAAATTTAAACTATTTCTTCGCCTTTATTTTTTTTTACTTCGGTTTTTTGTTCTTAACTAGTAGAGTTCAGGTAAACGTGGGGCTTGTTAAGACGTGGTGCGTAAGAATGCGACTCGCGTTGCGTCTCTGCCTGTCGGAGTTTTTTTTTTCAGTCGGCTCTAACCAGTTTTTTTTCTTTTACTTCACGCACTGACCTCTCTCTCTCTCTCATCAGTTTTTTTTACCGTCTGCTGGCTCTCTTCACGCACTCAGTGTCTGACGTTGACTAGTTGTGTTGAATAACTAAATGTTAATATTACAAATTAAGCCACACACACTTCCCCTCTCTCTCTCATGATCATCAGTGATAAGAATTAAGAAGGATTGCTGTTTTAACTGCAGAAAGGCTTAACCCGACAATTTACGGGGTAAATCCTTTCTACTTCCGGGTTAGGCCGCGCCCATTTTTGGGTTAGGCCCCGCCCAGTCCGATTACGGATACGGATACAGATAATTCATATGGTTCAACAGATACAGATACAGATAATGCTGTACTCGCTCATCTCTATTAGTTACTGGTTGGGCAGGTGCCACTGTGTATGGTAGGTTCTGTCATTGGTGTGTGAATGGGTGAATGATGTTATGTAGTGTTAAGGCGCTTTGAGTGGTCAGAAGACTAGAAGAGCGCTGTACAAATCTATTTTACCAAGTCCATTTGGTTTGAATAACAAACATTCTGTCTCCCAAACCCCCCCCACCCATTTCCATTATTTCAAAATAAAAGCCTCAATGATTATCTGTACCTCAACAATAGGTACACCACAATTGCTTTCAAATACTAGTGAGACTAGTACTTACTTCTTCTACTGCTGCTAGTACCTCAATTACAGCTATAGTACTAAACCTTATCTTGCTACAAAAAATGTATTTTTTAATTCTCAACTTTTCCTGTTTAAATCATTTTCAGCTTTTATTCTGTGTTTTAAATTCATAGAAGCTTCTCCCATTTCCGTTTCAGCTTTTCTCATTTCTGTATTTTCAGCAATTTTTAAATGTATTTCAGCTTTTTCTATTCTTTCAGTAATGTTTAGAATAATTAGGGTCCTAGCTACGACTAGTCGTAGCGGAACCTATTGTATTTCAAGGAATTATTATTAGGGTCCTCGCTACGACTAGTCGTAGAGGAACCTATTGTATTTCAAGGAATTATTATTAGGGTCCTCGCTACGACTAGTCGTAGAGGAACCTATTGTATTTCAAGGAATTATTATTAGGGTCCTCGCTACTACTAGTCGTGATTGGGTCTCACGTTTGGGTATAAAGAAATGTCCCTATAGCACCCTCTAGAAAATTTAAAAGTTTCCGCCCCCGATGTCCGATCAACTTGAAAGTTGGCACCCAGGTCCTCTTCTGCATGCTCTACAAAAAGTCAATCATGGTATGCAAATGCACTGAACTAGATTTTCCGCCATCTTGAATTTAGTGAAAAACACATTTTTGGCAATTTCTCCTAAACGCTAAGTCGGTGGATCATTATTGGGTCAATGTGCCCTTGATATATCAGAATGGTACTGATAATTCATTGTTTTGATGAGATATGGGCTAATTAACTTTGCAAGGGGTGTGGCTTAATCTGTCAGATTTTAAACTTCCAAATGACTTGGCCTGCATGTGTGAAGATTGAAGCCCTAAACACACACTAATATTTTATGTAATTATTAATTAATGGTTGAAAATCTGCCTTTTTTCATGATTTCTTACAGTTGTAAAAGACCGAACTCCTCCCAGGGATTAAACCAGATTCTTTTCAAAATCGCGCAGTGTGATCCTGAGACCTTATGCTCTAAAAGTTGCATTTTGCAGGAAGAAATATCAAACTATGTGCGTAGGGCGCAATAAAAAAAAAAAACATTTTAAAAGCCTTCGAAGGAAGTTGGGTCATGTATTGTATTTTGAGAGGCTTTTATTTTGGGATGGAACAACAGAATCTCCTGGTTATCCATTAATGCCACCTTGGGGATGTCTACTATCAACCTGAAGTGGAATGGTCATGAAAGTATTGATTGTTTTCTTTTAAACCTAATCTGAAAATGACCTAATGTAGTCTGGAGATAGATTTTGAAGGAAATTGGCATATACATGGTATTTTGAGAGGCTTTTATTTTGGACTGGTACATCAGAATGTCCTGGTTATCACCAAGTCACACCATGGTGATGTGTACTCTCTGCCTGAAGTAGAATGGACATGAAAGTATTGATTGTTTCCTTTTAATTATTGTCAAGTTATCTCCAGCTCACAATCCAAAGGACACGAGGACAACTCAAAGTTTCTGGCTCAATCACTTTTATTTGGTTTTTCTTTTGCCTTTGTCCATTGATTTGCCAGTTCAGAGTTAGGTTGTAAACCTTTAAAGACAAAAAACATAAATTACTTTTCAAAATTAAACATTCACATTAAACATTCTCAAATTAAGTTTTTAACTGGGTTTGTATCTAAATAAACATTTTATACTATCAAATTTAATTAAATATTTTAGCAAATCCTGATAATTAACTTGATGCTGCAATGATTCACACTAATATACTCAGTTACCCATGCTTTAAACAAAAGTAAATAAAATCTCACCGAACATTGGCATCTTTGGACCGAACCGTAGAGTAACTTGTGTCTCCTCTCCGCTGTGCCTGTTTAAAAAGGGAATGAGGACCTCTACACAGGTGCTCCACAATTACAGGGATTGCTGCTGGTGCAATCTGGGAAGTGTAGTCCAGATTCAGCTCAACAATTATATACATCTCTTTCATTGAATAGGTCCAATATAAAAAGTGAAATGGTGCCAGCACCTGAATAATTCCATGTTAGGATCATGTGCTCAATGAGGTTCTCAAGATGATGGGCAGTTTTGGGTTCAGAGTCCATTTGGTCACATCTGACCATAGCACCTTCTTCCACATGTTTGCAGTGTCTCCCACATGACTGGTGTTAAACTCCAAACTGTCTCTATTAAAGACATCACAATCTACTCTAAGAATGTCACCTATGAGGATGTTCATGATAGACTAAATGAAAACTTATATCGTGGCAAAGAAGAAAAGAGAACAAATGGAACAGTGATTTTAAGACATACTTCATCTAAACTGCTCCATATTTCTCAATTCTCATGACATCCTTACCCTCTATACATCCATATTATAATCCAAGCTTGGTGTAAACATGAACTAACGACAGGCGACCTCGACCGCATTTCTAACCATCTGGCCAGTGCCCCAACGTGCAAAGAGTAGCGAGGACCCGTCCAATCATAATTTTAAGATTCTAGTTATTATTCTAGTTATTGCTCAGTAGAGCACTTGATTAAGGTTGGAGGAGCATGTGCATGAGATCAGGAGGGGCCTCCAGTGGAACCCCAACACTCACACTATCCCCTTTCTTCTCTACTTTTTACTTTCACATGGCCTGTACACTCCTGATCTCACCATTCTTCAGACCCACTGATTCCCCTCTTGTTTGGAGTATACGGGCTACCTGGGGGGGAAAGCAGCCAGGCTTCAGACCATTCGATTTGCTTTAAGCTTTAGCAGCCGGAAATTCACCCCGATGGCCGATTATGTACAGGAAAACTGATTAAAACTCGATAAAAACGGAGCGCTTTAAGACAAAAGCATGATGTAGACGATGCACATAGGAGCCTGTCAGAGTCTGGTGGGCCGGAGCCCTGTGGGGAAAGCCTGATACTACTTTTTAATGGCAATAAGTGGACCGATGGCTCGTCCAATTGACTTCCAGGCAGCAGAGAGGTGAGAGGTCGTTTCCCTTCATGGTGGGAGGGAGATTGTTGGAGCTAATGCTCGATGACCCTTACCGCCTGCACATACTGTATATCACAGTGACACGCTAAACTATGCTGTAGAGCCCCAGATTGAGGGCAGGACTCACTCTGGGGGGATTGCACAGAACACTGTGCATGTCAGCACCAAAACCTGGACTCTGGAGGCTTGAGATTGATCTTCTCTTTTGACTCGTGTGCTTTTTTCCCAGGCTTCCTTTCAGACTGTTGTCTTCTTGTGCGTGCCACAGAGACCAGATGGCCGTTTTAAGTGTATACAAACGACTAATTGTTCCTCTGCAGCTATATCTTCTGTTTGCTTTCTCTCAAACACTGCATGATCATTTTGTATATCAGAAGGTAGAATAAATATCCCGTTTATTGGCATTCACAGAGTCGCCGCTATCTGCACACATAAACAGGGGTTTTCCGTTAAAGCTTTCAAACTGCAACACAGGTTTACTCAGACCATAAAGAAAATACACAGCGTTTGTTAAACAATTCCCTGCTAAAGTCCATGTGAAGGCCCAAACATTTCGGTTCCTCCAGGGACGAGTTCAAACTTTCTGCGCTGGCTCCTGTGGTCTCGGGTGTCATTGGGTGGGCGATCACTGTCATGGACGACTGAGAGTAGCTGATATTGTTCTACAGCTACTGATTCAACAAGGGCAGCCTTATAAATGAATATTATTTTATGTCAAAGACTTTCCATCCGAGCTTATCTCTGGTCTCCACATGGCTTTAAACAAGTCTTTACTTTCTGCTCAGGTCGGCAATACTCCCTCTATATGCATAAGTAAAAGTAGTTTAATGCTATAATATTTACTGTATATAAAATCCTGTATTTTGAATCCTGTATTTTGAACGTTAAAATGTATTTATTTCATGGCAGTTCTATTTTAATACAGACTTTTGTTTGGACTAATTTTATTCTACTTTTTGAGGAGGGAGATAAATGTTCTATGTGTCTGTCTACACTGTAAATGTATGGTGGATTTTTAAGGGTATCTTATCATTGTAACATAGTTAAATGTTAAACCCTTTCATGTAAATAAACAATCAATGTCGTCAATTAACGATTAAATACCGTAATTTAACAACATGAAACAGGGTTTTTACATCTTTATACAAATTTAATCAATCTACATTTACTGTCTATTGTACGTTAATATGTCTGTAAAGATAATTTTTATTAAACTGTTGCCTAAAAGTTATTTTTGCTTTACCAGACGTGACCTGAATGTCAGTCAGACCACGCAGCCTCAGTTCATCCCGAGCACATTTCATGTGAATTTCAACGCCTTGTAGCACTTAAATTTCATATAATGGCTCTTATCTATGACAAGTTGTTCTTGGAGGAGGATGCAGGGGGGTGACGCGTTAGGCCGTTCTTTCGTAGATTCGTGGATGTCAAATAACAGCTATGAAATGTCTATATGTATCAACAAAAAAGGTATTAACTCAAAATCACTCTTCACAGAGGAAAAAAAGGCTAAGTGTTCTAAAGTAAGGCAAAAAGCTGCCACTACCCCAACTGGGTGTACAAGAGATCGTACACTCAGGCACAAGGCAGAGGGAGACGCAGACTATAAGACACATGAGGGCAATAGGAAACAGGTGGACACAATCAGGAATCAGACAACTCGACTGGTGACACATGAGGAAGGGCAAGTGACCTGAAATGAGAGTAAGGTTAGTGCTTTCAAAATAAAACTGGAAATGACAAGACAAAACCCCAACTTGACAGAATCACACTTTTGTAAACGGTAATATTTTGACATGAACCGTAAAGTGACCATACAAAAAGTGATCTTGTGGTCAGATACTGTATTCCAAAATACACAAATATACCGGAAGAACAACAAAAAAACTAAACTACTCAAGTTAGTGTCATGGTTTGGGTTTGTTTTATTTTGTAGTTTCATGTCTCGTGGTCCTGTCTTCCCCTGATTGTCTGCAGTGTCATGATTATTTCCACCTGAGTCCAATCACCTGCACCTCTCCTATGTATTTAAGCAATGTGAGTCTCTTGTCCCTTTCCATGTGTAACCCTTTTACCACTGGCTCGTGTTTTAAAACCCACCTTATGCTTGAAGATCAGGAATCAGGAAACGTTTATTGCCATAATATGTTGGACAAACATGGAAATTGTCTTGGCGGTTGGTGCATGGCAGAAGACAGTACAATAATGACGACATAGTGCAAATAAGATAAAAATAAAATAAAAGTATAATAAAATATATGCTATGGGTTAGTAAGTTAGAGGAGATAAGATAAAATTAGGAATAAAAATAAAGTGCACCAGCTAAAGTGACGAGTGACAAGTGAAAGTGACAAAGTGAATGAATGAACATGGGAGTCAGATTGGCCCGGGCTCTGTTGATGAGCCCGACTGCCGAAGGGAAGAAACTGTTCGTGTGGCGGGAGGTCTTAGTCCTGATGGACCTCAGCCTCCTGCCGGATGGAAGGGGCACAAACATTTCGTGTCCAGGGTGGGAGGGGTCGGCTACAATCTTTCTGGCCCGCTTCAGAGTCCTGGAGAGACGGAAGATTGCAGCCAATCACCCTCTCAGAGTGGATGACACGCTGCAGCCTGCCCTTGTCCTTGGCTGTGGCTGCAGCGTACCACACGGTGATGGAGGAGCAGAGGATGGACTCGATGATGGCCGTGTAGAAGTGCACCATCATCGTCTTTGGCAGGTTGAATTTCTTCAGCTGCCTCAGGAAGAACATCCTCTGCTGAGCCTTTTTTGTCATGGAGCTGATGTTAAGCTCCCACTTGAGGTGCTGGGTGATGATGGAGCCCAGGAAACGGAAGGAGTCCACAGTGGTGACGGGGGAGTCACACAAGGTGAGGGGGGAAGGTGGGGCTGCGTTCTTCCTGAAGTCCACGGCCATCTCCACTGTCTTCAGGGCGTTGAGCTCGTTGTTCTCGCTGCACCACGTCACCAGGTGGTCAGACTCCCACCTGTAGGCGGACTCATCCCCACCAGAGATCAGTCCAATGAGGGTGGTGTCATCAGCAAACTTCAGGAGCTTGACGGACTGGTGACTGGAGGTGCAGTTGTTGGTGTACAGGGAGAAGAGCAGAGGGTAAAGAACGCAGCCTTGGGGGGAACCGGTGCTGATGGACCGAGAGGCAGAGACGTGTTTCCCCAGCTTCACGTGCTGCTTCCTGTCAGACAGGAAGTCAGTGATCCACTTGCAGGTGGAGTCGGGCACGTGCAGCTGAGAGAGTTTGTCCTGCAGCAGAGACGGGATGATGGTGTTGAAGGCAGAGCTGAAGTCCACAAACAGGATCCTGGCGTAGGTTCCTGGGGAGTCCAGATGCTGGAGGATGAAGTGGAGGGCCATGTTGACAGCATCGTCTACAGACCTGTTGGCTCTGTAGGCGAACTGCAGGGGGTCCAGGAGGGGGTCGGTGAGGGACTTTAGGTAGGACAGGACTATCCGTTCAAAGGACTTCATGACTACAGAGGTCAGTGCGACGGGCCTGTAGTCATTCAGTCCTGTGATCCTGGGCTTCTTGGGAACAGGGATGATGGTGGAGGCCTTGAAGCAGGCTGGGACGTGGCATGTCACAAAGGAGGTGTTGAAGATGGCGGTGAACACAGGAGACAGCTGGTCAGCACAATGCTTCAAGGTGTGGGGCGAGACCAAGTCCGCACCGGCTGCTTTCTGGGGCTTTGTCTTTTTAAGAGCCGATTGACGTCACTCTCCAAGACAGAGAGGGGCAGTGGGGGAGGGGAGAGTAATCCAAAGGTGTGTGCACCTGATGGGTCGGGGGGAGGTGGTGGAGTTGTGGGGGATGGAGTCAGGACATTGTCTTTCAAATCTGCAGTGGAACTTATTCAGCCCATCTGCCAGGCGGAGGTCATTCATGGAGTGGGGGGGTTTTGGCTTGTAATTTATGAGGTGTTTAAAGCCTCTCCAAACCGAAGCACAAAAACTCTCCGTGAAACACAAAACGGAAGATGAAGAAAAGTCTCTGTCCCTTCTCACCAGCAGCTGAAGTTCGTCCAGTTTGTTGCACAGTGAGCGCACGTTGGAGAGAAAGATGCCCGGCAGCGGTGTGCGAGAACCACGCTTGCGGAGTCGCACCAGCGAGCCGGCACGTTTTCCTCTCCTCCGGCGTCTCACCACGTGAGTAAAGGTGAGCGCACCTTTGACTAGAATGTCCAGTAATTCCACAGATGAGAGAAGGAAAGTTGGAAATAACTCCACTGGAGTTGTTCCACGGATGTTCAAGAGCTCGTCTCTGGTGAAAGAGCTCCGGGATTCGTAACAGGAAACACAATTAACGAAGAAAACAACAAAAAACAAAGAGCACCGAAACACAGAGGCAGCCATCTGCGGCGCCATCTTGGATTCCCAAATCCAATCTCAAAAGATGAAGCCTTAACTCTTATTAAATGTCTTATGGTAAAAGTTACATCTCAAATTGTAAATATCAGTCTAGGGCAGGGATTCCCAAAGTGTGGTGCGCGCACCCCTGGGGGTGCGCGAGCTGCGACCAGGGGGTGCGCGAGAGGAAAAATGTAATGGCGGTCCCTTACATTTTTTTAAAGCAAAATTGGAGGAGTTGCAGAAAAGCCGTTGCAGTTTAATTCATGCACTGGGTCTACGAAAGACGCATTACGGGCTTCATATCCGCTCAGTTACACAGCAGGGAGAAAGGGGCTGCTGCACACAATTGCCGAAGACGTGTGTTTGCCAGCGGCAAAAGAAATGGTGGAGTGTATGATTGGAGAGAAAGAGGCAAAAAAGTTGGACGGCGCATTGATGCCATGTCTAAAGACATCCTGGCTGTACGTACGTACCTCTCGCTCTCGCTCTCACTCGCTCTCTCTCGCGCTCTCTCTCTCTCACTCTCTCTCTCTCTCTCTCTGCAGGCTGAGCGACTTTTGCACTAACCGTGCTTTTTGTTACTGAGCCTGTGTTGATGTTGGTATTGTCATGTGTGTTCTGGTTATTTGCGCATGTTTAAACATGAGTCTTTATATGACGATAAAACAACGTTTTGTTGCGTTTTTTTTAAAGTGTGAATTGGGGGTGCGCCAACCCGGTCGGGACATGGAAGGGGGTGCGCAGGAAAAAAAGTTTGGGAACCGCTGGTCTAGGGTACTGTATGATCCTCACTTTTAAATTATCATTTGGAGACTAGAGGAATACACTTGTCCTGTAACTTGTGTATAACACTTCAAGAATAACACACAAATCAATAAAATCAATGCAGGATCTCCGTTTTAGAAAGTGTATTAGCAACTGCAGAAAACACACCCGAACTGTTCAATAGAGAAACAAAGAATATAGAAAATAGAAAAATATAGAACCCCGGGGTATGGATTGTTCCTTTTCTCAACTGTCCAAGTTAATTTTTGAGTGAAGTCTTTGTCCATTTTAGTTGGAGCTCACAATGGAAACCTTTCATCGTACCTCCGTGGTTATGTGAAATTAGCAGGGCCAGGCCGCAGTTGATGAATCCCTCGCTTGTTGTGAGCAGCTGTCTATGACCACAGCAGCACTGACACGTCCTCCGGAAGCGGCGACCTCAGCGTTAGCTAGCTGGAGCCAGCGGGTGCTAGGCTAACGGAACCGAAATTGCCATGTATTCACCAAAACAAACGGTGGTGTGGAGTCACTCACACACACTCCGAACACGTTGGTCAACCACGGTTCATAGACACTGATAATACTCCACACTGATGGCACACGCAGTCCTGGAGTCTCAGCTCATCTCCACATGTCACTTCTTTTTTCTTCCTTCATCTTCCTGGAAGTGTAAACACTCAAAGGGTCATGAACTCACTACAGAAAGGTCTCCACACATGCTTCTGACAGAGAATCCAAATTGTTTAAATCAACTGAAATAGGAATAGTGGATAAAAATTAAAGCTGCGAGCAGCAGTGGGGCGCTGGCCGGACTGTTACAAATGCGGCAAAAGTCAGTGGTTGTGAACTGTGTGGAGCCATGCCGGAAATGACACTTTGCAAACATTATCTTTAGTATTATCATGGACTTAGGCCTTTTCTGTCAACATATGACCAGGACATTCTGATCTACCATTCCAAAATCAAAGCCTCTCAAAATACCATACATGTGTCACGGGAGAACAAGGATTTAGGACACAAAATGCAATCACAGGAGTCAGTGTGAGATTACCAAATTTATTCTTGACCCAGTAATACAGTTTACGACCCGGGTCCCGTGGCTCGACGTCAGATGTAAGCGGATTCGGTGTGAGTCCCGTGGCTCAACACTGGAGGCAAGAGGTGTACCAAGAATCTACCGACAGACGGAGAGAAATGGTCAGGCAGATTAATTCACAAACTGCAGTGGTGACTACCAGGGAAGACGCAGCGGACTGACAACCCAAGGCTGAAGGGCCATGGTTGAAATATAGCCTTTTGACAAGTCCTCATCTGTGTCAGCTGTGTCCTGCTTGGGTGTGGCCATGGGCGGCGTCTGGAGGTGGGACCAAGAACACACAGACAACGAGCACATGGCCGAACAAAACAAACAGGGATGACAGACCCATGAGTGGAGGAGACTTGGGGGGGGGAAAGACAGGCAAGGATCCTGACAACTTGAGCTGTATGGTTTCCTTCAACATCTTTCACAAGAATACTTTTGGTCAAATTCAGGTTATAACTGTAAATAGTTACACAGTAATTCCATTTCAGGTAGAGAGTACACATCCCCAGGGTATGATTTGGTGATAACCAAGACATTCTGATGTACCAGTCCAAAATTATAGCCTCTCAGATTACCATACATGAGCCATTTGGATGTTGGACGGGTCCTCGCTACTCCTTGCACGTCAGGGCACTGGCCGGACGGTTACAAATGCGACCGAGGACACCTGCTGCCATCGGACAAAGCATTCGCAAGTCAGTGGTCGTTAACCGTGTGGAGCAACGCCAAGAATTCCGCTTTGTAAACTTTATTTTATTTCCTTCAAAATATTTTGTGAGACTACTTCTGGTCAATTCCAGATTAGATTTGAAAAAGAAACTATCAATAGTTACATGATGAATTAACTTCAGATTGATAGTACACATCCCCAAGGTGTCACTTAGGGATAACCAGGACATTCTGTTGTACCATTCTAAAATCAAAGGCTCTCAAAATACCAAACATGAGCTGTTTTCTTCAAAATCTTTCACAAGACTACTTTAATTTCAGGTTGTAAATAAAGGTAATAAAGGTAAACTACTAAAAGTAGTTACACAGTAAATCCACTTCAGGCAGAGAGTACATGTCACCAGGGTGTGACTTGATTATAACCAGAACATTCTGATGTACCATTCAAAAAGTAAAGCCTCTTTGTATACAACACATGAGCCATAATCTCTGGTAAATTTCAGTTTAGATTTTAAAGTAAACAATCAATAGTTACATGATAACTCCACTTCAGGTTGATAGTACACATCCCCGTGGTGTCACTTTTAGGATAGCTAGGACATTCTGATGTACCATCCCAAATGTAAGGAGACGCCGGATTCGGAGGGATCCATTCGCAGGTTTTTATTAGAGCATCAGACAGGCAGAGTCAATGACAGCAGACAGGGCAACGTAGAGCAGACAGGATCGTAGTCAGCGGGCAGGCAGGGGTCGGGGCAGGCAGAGAGCAATCAGCAGTACGGTCCGGGGTCAATAAACAGGGATCAATAAACAGGGATCAAGACAAGGAGAAAACGCTCAGAAATGACAGCCGGGGCAGAATCAAGACTTCGCAGTGAGTGTGTGGGTGTCAGTGGCTTTTGTGTGTGTGTCAATGAGGTGCAGGTGTGTGTGTCATCAGTGGTGTTGTGGAATCAGTCCCAGGTGTGAAGCATGATGGGAGATGGAGTTCGAAACCAGTTAGTACTCGGGAGAGGGGTCCCTCCGATGGCGAGAGGGAGGCGGTGCGGGAGCCTCCTTCGTAACAGAGCCCCCCCCCCTGTGAGCGGCTCCTGACGCGAAGAGATACGCGGCCCCGAGGTCTTCCGCGGGGACGAGGGGCCGGCTTCTCCGGGTGTGCGCGATGAAACTCCTCCGTGAGTGTGGGGCCAAGGATGTCCTTAGCGTCGGCCCAGGATCGCTCCTCCGGACCGAACCCCTCCCAGTCCACCAGATATTGGAGGGTCTTGCCCCGGCGTCTGGAGTCGAGCAGCTCATGCACACGGTAAGCCTCCTCGCCGTCGACCAGGATGGCGGGGGGAGGTTGTGACGTGGATCTCTCCTCCCGCGCTCCTCTCGGGCCATCGGCAGGTTTTAGCAGGGAGACATGGAATGTAGGGGAAATACGGTAGTTGGCGGGTAGGTCTAATCGAAAGGATACAGGGGTAATTTGCTTCTTAATTTGAAATGGACCCTCATACCTGGGGCTGAGCTTGCGACATGGGAGTCGAAGTCGGAGGTCTTTGGTGGAGAGCCAGACCCAATCTCCGGGACCGTACTGGGGACCAGGACGACGGCGACGGTTGGCCTGACCTTCCTGGCGTCTAACGGCGTGGAGGAGGTGAGTGTGGGCCTGGTTCCAAGTCTCCTCGCTTCTCTGCAACCACTCTGTAACGGATGGTAGGTTAGTGGGCTCCCCTGACCACGGGAATAGCGGTGGCTGAAAGCCCAAGACGCATTGGAACGGGGTGATGCCCGTGGCGGGTTTGACCAGCGAATTCTGGGCGTATTCGGCCCAGAATAGATATCTGCTCCACTCCGTCTGTTGTCGCTGGCAGTATGAGCGGAGGAAACGGATAACGTCCTGGTTCAGACGCTCAGTCTGCCCATTGGATTGTGGGTGGTAACCGGAGGTGAGGCTGACGTTAACGTTGAGGCGTTGGAAGAAGGCGGACCATACTCTGGAGGTGAATTGGGGTCCCCGGTCTGACACTATGTCCTCCGGTAGTCCGTAGAAACGGAAGACCTGGTTGCAGAGCAGTTCCGCAGTGGCTAGTGCTGTGGGAAGTTTGGGTAGTGGGACGAGTCGGCAGGCCTTGGAGAATCGGTCCACGATGGTGAGGATGGTGGTATGTCCCTGCGATGCGGGTAGGTCGGTGATGAAGTCTATGGCAATGTGGGACCAGGGTCGTTGGGGTATGGGTAGTGGTGTTAGTAGGCCGGCTGGTAATTGTCTGGGGGTTTTGGAGGTGGCGCAGTTTGCGCAGTTCTGCACGTGTCGGGTGGTGTCAGGAGTCAGAGTGGGCCACCAGAATCGGTTCTTGAGAAGCTGAATTGTGGCGGTGATACCGGGGTGTCCGGAGCTTGGGGTCGAGTGCACCTGATCGAGGAGTCGTGAACGTAGCGTCTCGGGGACAAAGAGGAGATTTGCGGGACATTCGGAGGGAGGTGCTTGACGAAGGTTCAGCTGCTCGATCTCCGTGATGATGTCCCATTGAACCGGCGCCACGAGCAAGCTTTCCGGGATAATGTTATCCCTTGCAGTGGGTGGAACTCCCTCGGTCTGGCGAGAGAGGGCGTCGGCCTTCGTATTCTTGGAGCCTGGTCGATAGGTTACCGTGAACTGGAATCTCGTGAAGAAGAGGGCCCATCTGGCTTGCCGGGGTTCCAAACGTTTAGCGGAGCGAAGGTATTCGAGATTCTTATGATCGGTTAGAATGATGAATGGCTGGTTCGCTCCCTCCAACCAGTGCCGCCACTCCTCGAGTGCCAGTTTCATGGCCAGTAACTCACGATTGCCCACATCGTAGTTACGTTCGGCTGGGGTTAGTTTGCGAGAGAAGTAGGCGCATGGGAACATCCTGGCGGGTGTGCCTTGACGCTGGGAGAGAATGGCCCCTACTCCGGTGTTGGAGGCGTCGACCTCCACTATGAATTGGAGCTCGGGGTTGGGGCGTCGCAGGAGGGGTGCTGAGGTGAACCGTGACCGTAGCTCGTCGAAGGCGTGTTGTGCCTCCTGGGACCAGTTGATGCGGTGCGTGTGGCGCTTGGTCAGGGTGGTTAGAGGAGCAGCCACTGTGCTGAAGTTTCGGATGAATCTTCGATAGAAATTCGCGAACCCCAGGAATCGTTGCAGTTCCTTCACCGTGTGGGGCACTGGCCAGTTCGCCACTGCCGTAACCTTCCTCTCGTCCATGGCCACCCCCTCCTGACTGATTATATACCCCAAGAATGCAGTTCTGGTCTGGTGAAACTCTCATTTCTCTGCTTTGGCATAGAGCTGGTGTTGAATGAGTCTTTCCAGGACAAGTCGGACATGTTGGATGTGTTCCTCCATGGAGGTGGAGTAGACCAGTATGTCGTCGATGTAGACGATGACCCATTTCTCCAGCATGTCACGGAAGATGTCATTCATGAAGGACTGGAACACGGATGGGCTGTTCGCTAGGCCGAACGGCATGACCAGGTATTCGTAGTGCCCGCTAGTGGTGGAGAATGCCGTCTTCCACTCGTCACCCTCACGGATGCGAATCAGGTTGTATGCGTTGCGTAGGTCTAGTTTGGTGTAGTATCGGGTTTGACGGAGTTGTTCTAGGGCGGCTGGGACGAGAGGCAGAGGGTATCGATACTTGACAGTGATGTCATTAAGTCCACGATAATCGATGCAGGGGCGAAGGGATCCATCCTTCTTCTTAACGAAGAAAAACCCGGCCGCTGCCGGTGACGTTGATGGTCGAAGAAACCCCTTCGCTAATTCCTCCTCGATGTAGTTCCTCATCGCTTGTGACTCGGGTTGTGACAGAGGGAATATTCTCCCCTTGGGGGGAGAGGTGCCTGGCAGTAGGTCTATGGCACAGTCGATTGGACGATGTTCGGGGAGTTGAGCAGCCCTCCTCTTGCAGAAGGCCTCAACGAGGTCGGCGTATTCGGGTGGCAGATTCTGTTCTGTTGACCCGGGGTTGACGGGTTCTGGAGGGTGATGGGGTGCACGGGGTACCCTGGTTAGGCAGTGGTTGTGACATGAAGTGTCCCATTGTGTGATCTGATTCTCTCTCCAGGAGATGTGTGGGTTATGGGTGCGTAGCCAGGGCAGGCCCAAAATCACAGAGTGGTTGCGAGCCTGGATAACGTAGAACTTGATCCTCTCCGAATGTAGTGCACCGACGTGCATGTTGATCTCTTCGGTGAGGTGTTGTACTCTCCCCTCCCCTAGCGGTCGGCCGTCTAGCGCCTCCACTGTGAGGGAGGAACCACAAGAATTAAACCTCAACTGGTGGTTAGTGGCAAACTCACGTGACATGAAATTCCCCGCGGCCCCAGAGTCCAGTAGCGCTGTGGTTGGGATAACTTTGCCCCGAACCAGCAAACGAATGGGTAGAATGAAGCAGGAATTTAGTGTGCTAGATTTGGGAATCGCACTCACCGATTGGGGATCGTTAGGAGGACGTACTGGGCAGGCGGCCCGCAGGTGTCCGGTCTGTCCGCAGTAGAGACACAGATGTTTCTGCAAGCGGCGTTCACGTTCCTCCTGAGTGAGGCGAGTGACGCCTAGTTGCATGGGTTCAGGTGTGGCGGAGGTCTCCCGTGTGAGCCGGGGTGGATACCGGTTAGGACGCCGTGAACGAATCAAGTTGTCGATTTGAATGGCCAGGTTAATGTATTCGTCCAACCCTCTTCCCTCGTCCCGACAGGCCAGCTCCGATTGTAGTTCGGCAGATAAACCTTTGCAAAACAGGGTCTTCAGTGTGTCCTCGACCCAGTTGGTTTGCGCAGCGAGTGTGCGGAAAGATAAAGAATACTCAGCTGCGGTTCTCCTCCCCTGGGTCAGTTCGAGCAGCTGCTCCCCGGCATCCCCGCATTCAGTGGGGTGTTCGAACACGTTGCGGAACTGTAGCAGGAAGTTGGTGAACGTGGGGAAGGCGGATCCGTCGGGTCTCCAGACGGCGGTCGCCCACTTCAACGCCCTCCCGGTGAGTAGCGAGCTGATGAAAGCTATCCGACTCGAATCCGTTGGATACATCGAGGGTTGTTGGTCGACGAAGAGTGTGCATTGGTGAAGAAAGCCTCTACATTTTACAGCAGTGCCATCAAACTTTTCCGGAAGAGCCAGACGAGGATTAATAGAATGGTTTACGGTCGCTGGGGAGGCATTGGGAGGAGGATTCGGTGGCGCGGCGTCTGCTGATACCCGTAGCCCGTGTAGTGCGTGCACTAGTTCCTCGGTGAGGGCGGTCAGACGCTGTAGCTGATGGTGGTGCTGGGCCAGCTGGGTGGCTTGAGCGGAGAGCTCCGAAGACAGGTGTACGAGGCCTGCTGGATCTGTGAGTGGCGAAGTCTTCTGTAAGGAGACGCCGGATTCGGAGGGATCCATTCGCAGGTTTTTATTAGAGCATCAGACAGGCAGAGTCAATGACAGCAGACAGGGCAACGTAGAGCAGACAGGATCGTAGTCAGCGGGCAGGCAGGGGTCGGGGCAGGCAGAGAGCAATCAGCAGTACGGTCCGGGGTCAATAAACAGGGATCAATAAACAGGGATCAAGACAAGGAGAAAACGCTCAGAAATGACAGCCGGGGCAGAATCAAGACTTCGCAGTGAGTGTGTGGGTGTCAGTGGCTTTTGTGTGTGTGTCAATGAGGTGCAGGTGTGTGTGTCATCAGTGGTGTTGTGGAATCAGTCCCAGGTGTGAAGCATGATGGGAGATGGAGTTCGAAACCAGTTAGTACTCGGGAGAGGGGTCCCTCCGATGGCGAGAGGGAGGCGGTGCGGGAGCCTCCTTCGTAACACCAAAATTAAAGTCTCTCAAAATACCATACCTCAACCCAAATCTTTGAAATTGTGTTCTTTTTAATTGCTCCCTACACACATAGTTTAACATTTCTTCCGGCAAAATGCCATTTTTAGAGCCCAAGGTGTCAAGATCACACTGCGCTAATTTGAAAAGAATCAGGTTTAATCCCTGGGAGGAGTTTGGTCTTTTACAACTGTAAGAAGTCATGAAAATATGCCAAAAAGGCAGATCGTTAATTATTAAATGCAGCGCCCCCTAATCTTGAAATATGAAAAAATTACGTTGGGTTCAGGGATTCAATGTTGACACATCTCACAATTTTGGTGAGGGCAGGCCAAGTCATTTTGTAGTTATGAGTCTTGACAGATTAAGCCACACCCCTTGCGAAGTTAATTAGCCCATATATTCTCAAAACAATGAGCTAAAAGCACCATTCTTTTATATCAGGGGCACATTGAACCAATATTGATCCACCGACGGTTTTGTGACGATCAGACTGAGCGTTTAGGAGAAATTGCCAAAAATATGTTTCACAAAATTCAAAATGGCGGAAAATCTAGTTAGGCACATTTGCATACGATGATTGACTTTTTTGTAGAGCATGTCCAAGAGCACATATGTGCCAAATTTCAACATCGGGGGAGGAAACTGGCCTAGTGTGGTAATTTTTAAATTTCTAGGCGGGGCTAGAGAGACAATTCTTTATACCCAAATGTGAGACCCAAAAATTTGGCACGCATCTTCTCCCACAGCGTTCCCAAATATATAATAATAGAAATGGGATCATATAACACCTGTAATAACTTCTCTGCACTGGCTTCCTGTTAAATCAATAATATAATTTAAGGTACTTCTCCTCACCTACAAGGCACTTGCAGGTGCTTGCAGATGCTGGGTTACTCATGGTTACTCATGGTTCCTAGAGTTTTAAAAAGTAGGATGGGGGCCAGAGCCTTCAGTTATCAAGCTCCTCTTTTGTGGAACTAGCTAGTTTACATGTCTCTCTGTGTCTTAAAACTGGTCTACTAGTTTTACAAAACGTATCTTCGTTTTTTTTTTCAGAAATATGTCGCCAGGTTTGTATTGGAGCCTAGAGGGCTTGAGACCGACTTTGTAACTGTGGGATTCCGTACCCATATGAGTCACTTGTGCTTGTGAGGGCAAAAGTGCCATTTTTTAAACTGAAATCAGATGCTTCCCTCAGTCTAAATTTCCAGAACATTCTATAGCTGCCCTCTAGCTCCCTACATAGTAACTAGAGATGAGCCGGATACTCGGCTGAAACGAGTATCCGGTACGGATAAAGCACTTTTGCCGAGTACGAGTATTATACGAGTAATACGAATCAATATCTGTGCTCGGATTGAATAAAAGTCCTCATTGGGTAGCTGTCTGTGTCTGCGTTCTGTGATTGGCTGGTAGTCACAGTATGTGTATATATATATATATATATATATATATATATATGTGTATGTATATATATATATATATATATATATGTGTTTGTATATATATACAGTATATATATATATACATACACATATATATATATATATATATACATACACACATACATATAGACATATATATAAATATGTATATACTATATGTGTGTGTGTGTGTATGTATGTATATATATATATACATATGTATGTGTATATATATATATATATATATGTGTATGTATATATATATATACTGTATATATATATATATATAGGCACATTGTATACATATGTATGTATTAACAATATGATAACTACCATAAATATTTAAGGAGTTAATTCTGAAAGCTAATTGGCGCTGTTTGGCCATCTAGAGGTGGGAGGAAAAAGTTAAAGAGAGAGGAAGAGTCGGAGGTGGTTCGAGAAGACTCGTCAGTTACTATGAGTTGGAGTGATATATAAAAACTTGAAGGAAAACCCAGAACGTGTGGGACGGATAATTTCATGACCATACACCCACGCCGCTTACAATATCATATAATAAATATATTGAATTAAAGGATAAATATATTACAATAAAAACATGTTTATATACAATATATTATAACATGTATATGTTCATAATTAGATGCACCTATGAACCTAGTTTGATGGGGAATTACCAACTCAAAAGCCCCACAAAACTTCACACAATTAATTATTTTGGATAAAATGTGCCTATATTCATCCACGTCCTGGTTGTGTGTCTTCACCGCAGTTCTGGCCCGTAGCTAACTAGCTAGCTAAACATCCCAGGTGTCTCTACAGAAGCCTCGGTTTCCCTTTCACGCCGTTGTCTGATCGTGAGGTCCGGCTGATCTGGGCCCAGTTCTTTCACCTCTAGTTTCTCCGCGAAAGTTCTTCTGTCAAACGGCTCTTTGAGGAGAGAATTGACCAAGTTAGGGTTTCGTCCTGTTGGAAGGATACTGCTCGCCATTGTCATGCCGTTAAATGGGTGTGTCTCGAGACTAGCCCTGACAAGAGCGCAGCGTAGGGTGGCGATGGGCTGGCCCAAATCTCAATGCATTTTAGGATGCTTTAGAAATTAAAATCTCACTCATTAGTTTTATCAGTGATTGGCTAACTGCTTCTCCGGCTTTGGGACCCGGTCCAAGCTGAAACAGCTGAGACATGTAGACAACCAAAGAGGACAACACAAATATTGACTATTTGTAAAATGTATTTTTAATAATTTTTTTTTTTCTCATCGCTCAAGGTGGGGCCAAAAAAGCAGCACCTATATTTACGCATGAAACAACTGAAAACACATCTCAAAAGTTAACAAACATTTCTTTAAAATATAACAATATAGAGACCAGAACACCATCCAGAACAGCTCTCTAAGACACCTGCATTATCCATCAATCATATCAGAGAAGTGAAATGTCTCTTTGGTTTTGGTTCGACACAGTAAGCGAACTCACACACACACACGTTTGACCTCATGCTAAAATACTGTCTCCTCTTTCTGTAAGCAGTCTGTATCCCTCTATTTCTCGATCTCTTGTGTATTACTGTGTGACTGCATTTTCTCCATCCCTTCATTATTATTTTTACATTATCTCCTTTTCTTACCCCCCTTTTCCTTTTTTCCCTTTACCCCCCATCCTCATTTCTCTTTTCTTTCATTCATTCTGCTCAGTGTTAATTTTGGCAGCTATTTTTTAGTCTTTTAGTATTATGCATGACAATGCATGTTAGTTTTAGTCACATTTAGTGATTTTAATCCTTTTTAGGGACATCGACGACAACACATTTAATAGCCATATTAAACTGCTTTTCTTCACTTCTCAGGCACAGGGACTACCTGTGTTGTGTCTACAACTGCATAATAGTCTAGCTTACAGTACTGAAGTAGTGCATTAGATATCCCTCCTAGGATTGGTCTATAGCAGAGGTGGGCAAACCTTTTGAATTGTGGGCCACAATGGGTTCTTAAATTTGACAGAGGGGCAGGGCAAGGAACAAATGGATCAAGTGTTTGTGTAAGATAATATAAATGACGTGAAAAATCATTACATGAAATGATTAGTCTTTTAACAAGTAGCAAAGCATTTATTTGCAAGGATATTTAACAAATTTGCAAGGGTGTAAACGTAACACTTTGTTGTCTTTGTTTACTCACATTGCTTTTAACATGGCCAATGGAAACGTCATGGTCATTTATTGTTTCCACTGTGAAATTGCTTGTCCCAACAAAAGAGACCCCTTAACGTCCTACTAGTGGTGCAATACATTATTTTTTGGGCTGGATCATAAACCAGCCATTCTTAACTAAACCCTGTCTTTTTCTTTCTCTTTCTCTCCACTTTATTGATGGGTTTCATGACCAGTTTTCCTCCACCTGCTAACTGTCACGTGTGCTTGCGCGTTCTTTGTTGCACGAACTGGTTGAAGTGTGGGACTCGAAACGCTCGCTACCGTCACCATAAAACGGAGCAGCCAGGTTGGCATGAACATCTCTGCTGGCCGACCAGCCCCGAGCTGTTAAACGGGTCTTCATCTCCACACACATCAATCTCTGGGGTTCTGCGGCTTTAGCCTGCTAACAGTTAGCTAAACTGAGACAGCTGAGCTAAACCAAGGAAGCGCACACTCACTCGCTGAAGCGTAAAATAGTCGTTGCTGTCCGTATCGGTGCACAAGAACCACTGCTGCCCCCACAGTAACTGAGCTGTCTGGGTTCGTGGATGATGTAATCATGACACTTAATAAACGCCATACGGGGATGTACGTTGCCCGTATCTGTGAGGTGCATTCGAGGGAAAAAAAAGTATTGCGATTTCGTCACCACCAACATTTTCGTCTCATCTCGTTAACCAAAGTTAGAATATATTTAGTCTTTTTCTTTTTTTACGATGTCTCCTCGTTTTAGTCATGGGAAAAAGGTCATTACCGAACATATTTTATCGTAGTTTTCGTCAACGAAATTAACAACAGATTCTGCTACAAGTTTTTCTCTGATTCCTCACATTTGCCCTCTCCCCTCTACTTTCCCCTCTTTCCCCCCCACCCCACCTCTCATCTACTCTGTTCTCTTCCATTCAGTGAAAAAGATGCAAATGATAGAACCCCCCCTGTTACTCAGACATTGCGTTTGGGTGAGTGTGTGTGTGTGTCACAACGGCAATGGGTAACAGCACTGACACAGCAGTAACTACAAGTGAAGACTCTCGCCTCGACGACAGCTGTTGATTGGATTGTCGAGACTTAATCAAAAATTGGATGTGGTCTTCAGCGGTTAAGGAAATGATTCTTTCGCTTTCAAAAGAAACTCGTTGGAAGTGAGAATATAAAAGAGCCGATAATTAATTGAGGAAGTAGAGATCGAGGGTAGTTGTGGGGAGGGGGGGGATTACATCCAAATGTCACTGACAATTAATTTTCCATTGCACAAAGGCAGAAAATGAAGAGAGGCATAATCTGTTCGAGTCAATCAAATCCTAAATCCCTGTGACAAGCGCTATCTATGATTAAGTGGCTGCCTTGACGGCAAGCTTCCTTAATTAATATATTTTACCTTGTCAGCATGTTGTTGCAAGGTAGCTTCAATGTAATAATGAGCCGGCGCTTAGATGATTCTGGCCTTCCATCACTAAAAAGGCCAGTTACTTCAGAGGGAAACCAAGGCTCGGTCCAGTCTATCCGCTGGAGTTGGCAAAACATAAACTCATCTTTCAATACACCACATCACCTGGTCACAGCGATGTTCCCATCTTATTTTAGTCGTATAGGAATCATTTTCTTAAAAACTATTAATCACAACTAAATCATGTGGTTCTTTTTACAAGTTTTTTTCCCCAGATATGCCCCCCCCCCACACCACCCTCAGATCCACACAATTCCCAGCCAACGGCAATTAATTGTTTATTGTGACTATGCGTCATCATTCTTATACTTGACCTGCATACTTCGTGGGCTCACATGCTAAGACATAAAAAAATTACAGATTGACCAGCCACGCTCAACATCTAAACACATATGCTGATGGTTCTGTTCTGTCTCACAGAACATGAGAAAGTGATGCAAAGGTGCTTATTCAACTGCCATCTGGAGGCATTTAAACAATATAAGTTAAGCAGCTATGTGAGGAATCTTTTTCCACTCTGGATTGAGCTTTATTTACCCTGCTAATCTCTCCTCTAGGATCAACACAGCCAATCCCGGAGCACCACTGTTTATTCCATTGACGCAAAGAATAATACAGCTCCAGCCATCAAATCCAAAGCCAGAAGTCATGCTTGTGTGCGTTGGGTGCTGTTAATGGTTTTATAGTACAAAGCCACATGCTTGTCTCCAGGTGCAAACTCACAAAATAATTATGCAGCTTTTGCAGTCAACCGCCACATATGAGACCAAAATAAAATTGCAAAGGATGTGATGCATCCTGCTCTGGTATGTAAATAGCGCCTTGGGGCTTCTGTGCTTTCTGCACATTTTTAAATGAGGAAACAGCAAACTATTAGCTCAATCACTAAAAGCTGGTGCTAAAAATAAATGCGCTTATAATGTACTTCTCCCTCAAGTGCATCTATACTTTTGCCACATAGATAATTGAAATAAAACTAAAGAATGGCGAAATGTAACCAAACTAGCTAATGATGCAGATATGCTTTTTAAGTGTAATGACTATTCTTGTTTTTTTCCTAAGTCCGGTACTCCTTGCTAATTTCTCTTTGTTAATGTCTGCCTCCATTTCTTCCACTCAAGTCTTAATGTTTCCATACAATCGTACCAGAAATGTGTTTTTCTGTGTCACACAACTACAAACCCTCTCAATATTTGCTAAAGTACACCTCTCCCAAACATACCAAACTTGAGCTTTACATACTATGGTGACGCTGGTATTTTTTGGAAGGTTTTATCCATAGGTCCATTACAGTGTTGTGCTTTAACTGATAAGGAAGTCCCTTCCCTGCGTCAGAGGGCCAGAGAGGAAACCGGGGGGGTCAGCTTGTGGAGTCAGATGAATGTTCCCCTGCCCCCTCCCGACATTTAAATCCCTGCCTGACAAAACTGCAAATGTTCACTCTGCTCGTCAGGTCCAACCATAACAGAACGTCAGAGAGGGAAAAGGGGGAGAGAGGAACAACAACAAATAAAAGTTCAAAATCTGAAGCCATATCGCTGGAAGCAGTTAGACTATAAAAACACTCCAGCCATTAACATCCAGTGATATCCATCTAAGAAAACTCTGTCTCTCTCTCCCATTCAGAATCTCAGTCACACATTCTCTCTTCATGGGTAATCTCCTGGATTTGGGGGTGGACCTGAAAGCCCTGAGTGGTCTGTGACCCCTCAGCTGGCTCACACAGTCTGTAGGACAATACAGTATAAAATGCTACAAAAGGTAAATTACTCAATTTAGACAGAGAAAGGAGAAACTTTATATTTTAAGTTCCTATTCAAATACAAACCATGACTTTTCCTACTGGAACCATGTACTTTTTTTGTTTACACACAACCAATCGCTTCACCATGCTGACCACATGGACACGTTTCTGAGGTCTCCTCCACTATGTTGCACCGCTTTCACCTATAACCCTGAGAAATAGCAAAAACAAAGAGTTGACGTCTTTGTTAAGTAATCGTGAACTCAGGTTTTAGGCATCTGAACGGATGGCCAGAGCACAACGAAGACCAGCAATGACGTGAGTAATGTAAGAGCAACTTCTGTGTCCCGGTTCACATTTATCTCTTCCTGAATCTGCATGTACCAGCTACTGAGCCCTCACTTTGGTTTCGGCCTCTTTGGAAGATGCAACAATTCACCATATTGATAATCCTTGAAAGGAGAGTCTGTGCCAGGTAGCCGCAGGAATAATTGGCTTTTGTGGAACTGATCACTCTCTGTGGGCTTATTAGGACAGTCTGGAATACTTTTCAATGAACCATGCATCTGCGGCAGCTTTTTGCCTCTAAGGCTTCTTTTAGTCATGTTTATCATGTGTTCATTTATGCATGGTAAAATCTCTTTACTGCCCCTTGATGTCATCTCACGGTTTTCTTGGGTCTAGTTAAATTTTCCCTTTTCAAAGTCAATAATGTACAGTAATTCATAAAACTCAGCCTCTCCTAAATCAACAAACCAAACAAACAAACAAATACCTGGATAAAGATAACATCATTATCAGTGTGATGCTACTTGTATGTCTGATGTAAAGGTTTCTTCTTTTTTGAAAATTGGAGATTAAATGAATTATTTACCGATACAAGGCAGTTAAACATAAAAAAAGAAATAACATTCTTTGGAATATATAGAATGTGGCAGTGACACCTGGGGTTCAGCAGCAAGTAGCAGTCAGTCATCATGCCTCCATCTCAGGGCTCAGTCCTAAAACAATTTTTAGTGACCCAACATGTATTTAAAGTGTGGAAACACAGAAATATAACATATCATCATGATTCTGTGTAGTGGCTGCAGGCTTAAACACACTGTTGGAACCAATTCTGCTGGCCAATCAGACCACTGTTCCATACTGGC
Source organism: Pungitius pungitius (assembly GCF_949316345.1). NCBI lineage: Eukaryota > Metazoa > Chordata > Actinopteri > Perciformes > Gasterosteidae > Pungitius > Pungitius pungitius. The sequence goes on along the minus strand of NC_084909.1, from coordinate 15,509,419 downwards.
AGAGAGCCGTCAGTGTGAAAGAAGTACTCTTGGTCAGCATGCTAAAACATAGATGGTAATGAAACACAGGCCATGATGTCTGGGGCGCCATATGAATGCTTATTTAGGTTGGCATTTTCAGCTTGTCATGCAGTAATGTCTGCATTAGCAATTACGCAAACTAAGTGCTAAAAGCAAGCCCATTACATTGTGACCACAATTTTGGGTAGTAACATGGACTGGCTTGTTATATACTTTCTGCGTTTACAATGTTCAGTTCCAAATCTGTGTTTTAAGTAATTGTGGTGGTATTTAGTATTTATAATTTCCATCAACTCGGACAGCTTGCTGTCACCAAGGCCATTCAGGGACAGCAGAGGGTCTGCTTTCTCCGGCTCCGACAGTTTAAAGAGTTAACAGGAATGTTTAGAGTGCGTCGTAATTGCTGTTAGCTGGAGGAGCCTCTAACAGTGCCATAGCCCTGGCCGTCGTTGAGGCATCCAAGGCCGATACAACGTGGAAATACTTAGTAACATCCTGCGTAATTCCTCTCAGATGGAACTGAGCCTCGATGTGTTGCTGCCAAAAGTCTGGTAGCTTGATAGTGGCTGCGTGGATAGTGCCGATTTTAGCGCAGCAGCAGCATTCTCACCACCGTTGTTGTTCGACATGATTCAGCCGTGTTCAAGCGTCGGGGTCACCAAAATGTGGGGAGCGATAAGTTAGGAGATGGAGATGCGTTGCGTCACTTTGCTCTCCACTTCAATAATAAATAAACTGTACAACCAGTGAGAACCACAGCGGCCACAAACAACTTCAAAACATAACAACTCTCTCTTAAAGGTACAATCCCCTGGTGAATGTCTCTCCAGCGTTACTTGTGGGTCACCACAATATCATCTATATCAGTGGTCCCCAACTACCGGGCTGCGGACCAGTACCGGTCCACTGCCATTTGACATTTCATTTTTTTATTTGCCTTTTTTTCTTAAGAAATGTTGAAGAACATGACGGGATTCTGTCTTAATTACATCAGCTTATCCCTCTTGACTTGATTTCAAGACGCTTAGATATTTCAAGACAAAATCATATTTGGAAACAAGGCTTGTAAATATATGACCCTGGATTCTTTTTTTCAGAGCAAAAAAACAGAAAATATGTTTTAATTGAAATTAATATAGAATCATTAAAAACCAACATTAGGGAGGCAAGTTCAAAGGTATGACCTGTTAAACAAAATGTGCGCTCCCTGCTTCTTCTATACCAATGGCCAGTTTCCGCTCTTTACATTAATACGGTCTCTTCAAAATAGACCTCCTCCTTCACAGAAAATAACTTTTTGTCTAACTTTTCAAGCTAGGGTTAGGGTTAGCTAGGTGTATGCAACAAAACCACTTGGTTAGGATCTGGATAAAATGGAGTTTGGGTTAAAATAAATACGAAAGGGGTGTTACTAAACACTGACCAAAACTCAGTAAGAGAGGAGAACTTTTCCAGAGAAACTAGAGGTAAAACAGCTGGACCCAGATCAGCCTGACCTCACAATCAAAAAACAGACCGGCGTGAAAGGGAAGCCGCACATATGATCCTTCTGTAGAGACTTCTACACATTTAGCTAGTTGGTTAGCTAAATGTGTTAACATCGCTACCCAGTTGCGACAGACACAGGACTGCGGTAGGGATACACAACCAGGACGTGGATGAAAACAGGCACATTTTATCCAAGATAATTCATTGTGTGAAGTTTTGTGCAGATTTTGAGTCGGTTTTTCCTCAACACGCTGATTGGGTGTTTCCCCAACAAACTGCTCTAAAATAAACAGGAAGTCATTTTTTTTTCACAGCCACTTCAAATTTTGACAAAACAATTCCAAGTCCTTGGTGATCAAAGTCATTAAAAGCTTTTGGTTTCGTGTTACGCTGTTGCCATGACAACCGGTTATTCACAGTCAAAACAAAGGTGCTTTTGAGTTACTAAATATGCTCCAATCATTAATAAACTTGGAAAACCTCAAATTTGTAATTATAAGACTTTTTGAAAAACTTTGTTGCCTTGACAACACGGTCTTTGCATGAAAGTACAAGCAGACATTTCGATGCCTTGGCAAACTCAAAAACACTGGAAAACTTCTATCAGTGTCCTATGTGATGACATTACACAGCTAATATGGAGTTTTGGCTCAAAAGTGGTAAATTTCCTTAATAGTGCCCCCTGGCAGATTTTAACAAAGTACCGCAAGCGCTCTGTTTGACCTACATGTCTAACGATTTTTGGACATATGTATAACAGGGAGACTTAAAAGAATGTCTCTTGGGCCAATGCTTTAAAATGAACAGGAAGTCCGGTGTATTTTTTTGTGTGTGAACATTTCCTCTATTTTAGTTACTTTATATTTTTTCAATTCTTCCAAAGAATTCCATTTCGGCAGACTTCACAAGTTAATACTTCTGGGTGGAGCAGAAGTGATGTGATTAGCTCCCATTCTTTTCCTTGACTGAAATGGAGGTGATCCTACATATTTTATTTACTTTTTGCAGGCCTTTGTACAGCGAGGCAAGTAGCCAGGAGGTGACCTATTGAATCCCACCCAGGTTGATTTTTTTTGTATTTCTTTGTCTTTTTGACTGCGTGTCTGGCTGACTGCTGCCCCCCCAACAAGGGGAGGCCAAGGCCTGTTCATGGCTGCATGCAGCTTTAATGTTATTTTTCATGTAACCTAACGGCAAACACAATTAGCAGGGGGTTTTCGCCCGTGCCAACTGGATGTGGATGTGCCTCCTTTACAACCCCTTACATAGGTGGAGCTGAGTTGGCTATTGGCCAAAAAGGTTCTCCTTGCCATCACGCCCGCTAAACCTATAGGCAAGCTGAATGCCATGACGTGTACCTCAGATGTCTCGGGCATTACTCTGTGGCCTAATGCAGTGTCTCTCCCGAGGGTGCTGACACACTGCTGACACCACGATTTCCCACATAGCCTACTTCACAAAGAATATGGTATTAAATCCAATGTATATGATTAATAAATTCAAACTATTATACAGTGCATGTGTCACGGTTTGTGTTCATGTCCCGTTTTATTTTGTAGTGTCATGTCTCTCGTGTCCCTGGGTTAACTTCACTTCCTACCTTGTCCTGTCTTCCCCTGTGATTGTCTGTAGTGTCGATGATTGTTTCCACCTGTGTCATTGCATGTTTTGGGTGTCTCGTCTCGTCTCTATGCCAAGCCACGTAGTCCACAGTGTATGTTGTTGTACCAGGTCTCAGTCTCGTCTTTGTCCCCCCTTCTCGCCTTGTTTTGTTGGAGTGTTTTTGAGTTTCGGTCTTTTGGGGTTTTGATTTTTTGACTATTACAGTCCTTTGTTCTTTGAACTCCGCATTTGAGTCCTCCCTCCTTGCCCTCACACCCGCTTGTTGGGATAGCTTGACCTCTTCAAATATTATGATGATATTCTGTAAGGGAAGTTGAAAAAAGAAAGAATTGTTTAAAAACAAATAATGGGGCCACCCATATTAATACCATCCTAGCACAAAAATGTCATAACTGTACCAACATACATTATATTACATATTACATATTATAGTTAACTTTACTCAGTTATCAATAACATGATTTATTAGCTGAAAAATAATAGTGTAGTCAGTGGTTCCCAAACCCCTTCGGGGGGCACCGTGGAATGCAACTTCATCACCAACCCACACATAGAGAAGTAATAATATATATGAGAGACAATTATAATAAATACAATTGCAAACAAGTTATACTTTCCAACTGTAGAACAGCGCCACAATCAACCACAATACCACCAACAAATTACTGGCAGCATTGAAGACTAGGGGTTAGGGTTAGGGTTAATGGTGCACGGATTAACCACGCGTTGGTCATCTTTGTGGACACCGCGGAGAAGGCACGTGAGGTGGCGGCGAGCAGCATGGTGGTGCGTGGGACGCTCGTCCCTGTCTTGGCTGTCACGGTTTTCAACATTTCTCGGTTTATTTGGGAGGAGGCTCTGCTAGGAGAACTGGTCAAACTGGTGGTGTCCCTAATTAACCTTTTAAGCACTGGCCTCTGCCTAAAATTGCATTTACATACTAAAATTGGCATATTTACTTCACCAAAAGGTTTGTCTTTAACGTCCATCAACCGGCGACCGGCGCGCGCTGGTCTGCTGTGATTACACACAAACCAACCTAAAACAAAAAAAGCTGAAAATAACTCCACAACAGATATAAAAACAACAATTCACCTAACGTTCCGTTCACTCATCCCAGTTCACACTCAGATACAGAACGAGCCGCTTTGCATCTTATGTTTGGATTTAGTTTACTTACTGATGTTTTGTTTTCCTCCCGAATTGAACCCCTAAAAAAGCTATCAATTCCATAAGCATCCAGGGAAAATGACTTGTCAAAGACAGATACCCCTGTGCCTTGTGTAATCAGTCGGCAAAGGGGAAATGAGATGGAAAGTGCTTCCAATCACCTTCTTTGCTCCTACATCTCCAATGCTGTCTCTCAGATATAGGTAAATGAGGCGCTGATGGATTGAGGTTGTCATACCCTAAGAGGAGCCCTGGCTTTGCATATTACCCCTTGTCTCCATCACTCTAATGAAAAACCCAGGGAGATACCTAGGCCACTGTTGATATCTATACCCTGGAGCGCTGTGCGCTTTATCCATCACACAGCCTCCTCTGACCTGTCCATAAATTTGTCTTGTGTGGCAGCACATAGCACCTCAGCCCAGGAAAGTCCCTGTATATATGATGGAAATATGCTTTACCCGATGTATTCAATATGGGTGTAATGACATGAAATATATTTTTAAAGCACTTTCAACATATGAAAAGTAACAATGGTTGTTCTTATGATAAAGGTCACAGATCCAAAATTTAGGCTGGAAAAAATTAATGAAATTAATTTGATGGCATCTAGCAGGAGTCAGTGGAGAGCTGAGGAAAGGGTGAGGAGGGAATCTGTGAATACCTTTTAAGCCCATCTATATCCTTTGGTATTGATGAGGTTCTATCCCTCACGATCTAGCTTTGTTTCAAGAGGCTGCTGTTTGGGTCCCGTGTCAAGTTCAAAAAGTCCTTAAATACGTGCGTCGTTCATCATGAGAGTTGGGCAATTACTTGTTCACTGTTTTTTTCCAGTGATAAGGCTTCAGCTCTCCTTGTAGCTTTATAAAGACTCTCCCAGTCTTCAGCCCTCAGCAGGGAAAAAAAGACTGAAAAAAGACTTTTTTAAAACAGATGAAAATAATGACTGTGTTAAAAGTATTAATTATTAGTATAATTAACCAGTCAATTTACATTTCACAAAACATTTCAGCTATGAGATGGCTCTTTATTCAGCTCACAGCTCACTTTGGAGCTAAGCGACTAAGGGAAACAACCTACGTTTGGATGCAGAAGCAGACATGACAGAGTAGTGCTGTATTTATTTGCTCTTTGATGATATGTCATTGAAGTTATTCTTTAGCATCGAGCTGAATTATTGACACTTTTGACAGATATCCTGGTCTTGGATCAACCTTTATTTACCATTGAACTGGAGGAAATATCTCTGAGAAACAGAGCAGGCACACCAAAGCTAAACACACACACACACTTCTGTGTTTCTCTCATGTAAGAGTCCTACACATAATATTTAAATATTTGATCTATTCTGGTGTCATCTGGCTTAGGAACACCTTAGCCCACAGGAGAAGCATGAGCACGTTTTCTCAGACTGATGTCACTGAAAACTGGATCGATGGCTTGGTGGATGGATAGTACAATTAATGCCAATAATGGCATAATAGTGTGCACTTTCTCTCCCCTGCACGGTTCATTTACATACCTCCCACTACCATCAGCACCACAGGGCAAAGGTACACAAAGAGAGAAGAACCGTTTCTGAGTCAGCACTGACAGTCAAAACAAATGACAGGATAAATAGAGCAGTTGTTTTATATTTCGCTAAAGTGTCACAATTAGTGAAGCACTCACTTAAAAATAACAAACATCTCTCATTCTCTCTATGTCTCACTGGGCTAATTATAAGCGATCTGTACAGATGGAGAGAAAAACAGCCAATGGAAACCTGTGAAGGAAGGTCAGATGAGGTCTCTCCATCTGCAAGTGAAAGTAGTTGTATTGAGGGAACAGGCTGTGCAGCCACCAGGAGGGTGACCAACGGCTGAGGAACAGCTGAATATGAAAAAAAAAAACAGATGTAATTTTCATTCAGTGTTAACGGTTAGTTTTGCGATAACCCTTCAAGCCCTCTGTCCTGGCTACATTAATGGACACAACTAGCGTTAATGTGTTTAACAATGCACCAAATGACATGATTAAGCAGCTGAATTGGACGGGGAAGCTTTTCCACCACCGTGTCAGGCACAGAGCCAGCGGGAGAGGACAAGTAGCAAACAACAATGTGTCACAAACACAAATTAAAGAAAAACCACACCATCTCTTCACTGATTAATGAAACTTAACTGTAGGTTGCCAGAAGTTTACCGTAAAAAATAAAGTGACACTGTATAAGACAATACGGTATGTTTTTATGCACCTGTAAAATTCCCAGTTGAGAATCATTGTGTTTGTATAAGACAATACGGTATGTTTTTTAAAAACAGCATTTATTCTGCATTGGCTATAGCCAGTGTACAATAGACAATATATTTTCCTTTGCCATAAAGTATGTATTATTCAAGTTAATGAGAAGACCCAGTCCAATGGGAAACAATGCCCCTCCTTCATTTAGCATTAAATGAACATAAGAGTATGGAAAACCTGTGTGCAGAGAAACAGTTGCAAACCTATTTAGTGAAGATTTTGTGAAAGATAGTACACATAAGGATATGCCTTAGAATTAATTAAATGTTACTGTTACGTGAGACAAAATTAGGGAGATCAGTTCAGAGCACTAAAAAAAGCTGTAGGCTCGGGCCATGGACCTGAGGATGATCCAGTGAGTGAAGTTCGAGTTGTGTTTGCACCGATCATTTGCTACACTGAACGATATCACTACTTACCTCTGGTTAGCTTTGACAAAACTGGTGTTTAAGTCACTGGGTCCAAACTGATGACAGGTGGGACAGAATCTCATGCAGACATGACTTGATGTTCAGGAAACTTTAGGCAGGTGTCATCATTTGTCATGCTTGAAGACTCACAAGTCAATCCGGTGTCCGCTGTGGGCTGACATGATTCTCTCTACAGCCAGAAAAAAGCCCAAATAGAAACGATTTACAAAAATAACAATAACAACAGTACAAATAATATAACTTTAAACGGCACTTATACCGTTTCAAAGTGGTTCTACAATAAAAATAAACTAGTATAACATTTTTTAAAAGGCCAGTCTATGGTATATTTTATGAAATAATAAAATAAAAATAAAAACGGCAAAGACAGTGCTAAGTCCAGCACTGGTAGTTGTAATCACAACTGAAAGAAAGAGTAAGGAGATAAAGAACGAGGGGAGGACATAAAAAACTAAATGATCAAGCATCAACTCTAACTTCACACTCAAAAATAAAAACAGTGCTCACCTGGTTAAGCCCACACCAGATATTGTCAGAAAGGTTTGATTCCTGGTGGGCCCTTTGCTGAAGATCATTTCATTTCCTCTCTTTTTAAAAGTAAAAACAACCTGCTTGCTTTTGGCATTTAAATGGATTAGAATCTTACCGTTTTCCTGCACATCATAAAAACCAGCACCTCAAGTTTGAATGCAATGTCTGAAAGGTGGCAAGAGCAAATGGTCTGAATTATCTGTACAAACTGCTCTTCTACAAATTGAAATGTTACATGTGTGCAGTTTATTAAACTTAAAGGATATTCTTCTTAGAAATGCCTCCTGCTCTCAAACTACTCGAACTCAAACAAATGCTTATTAAAACAATGAAACTACCAGAAAATACTGTTCTGAATGAACACAACTCAAACAAACTGCTCATGAAAACCCAAAAGCTAACTGAAAACATTAAATAATACTTTTCTCAATATCAATGGTAAACATCTAAACAATGCCAATAAATCCCCCTCAATTCTACACAGAGGTCCGTTGACAAATAAATCAATCCCTAACATGTCTCTCCACTAATGATCAGAGACATCTGCAATGAGGGTGAAGACTCCTGGGTTCACTGAAAGTTGCAGTACAGGCACATAATATACAAATCTATCTGTCTTGTTCTCATCCAATTCTAAAAATATTTTCTTAGGCTCCACACACTTGAACTTTTTTGAAACACTGAGCTCTTAGGTATGATGTCCTCATTGGCCCTTGATGACGCTCAGAGAAAAGATCAAATTCCCTGACAGACTCAAACTTTGCTGATGTCGTCATCTGATAAACGTGTGTCAGTTTTAAGAAGTGAAATTAGCTTATTTAAAGTATATGTCTGACCCAGCTCATGTATGTTTTGCATCTCCTCAACCATGTTCTGTATAGTCAAAGCAGGTAGCAGAAACTGTTCCTGCAATTTCAAGTAGAATAAACAGACATTTCTGAGAAAAAGATCACCGAAGATTTCTGAAATGTCCATATCCAAGTCACCTTCATCTGTGTTGGTCTCTGCAACATTATCGTAGTCATGAACTTTAGGACTAGAGGCACCTGCTTCAGTAGTAGCTGTTGACTGAGAAGAAGCAGATTCTCTGTACAAGTCACTGATATTGCTGTCCGCAACATTTTTATGTTTCCATGACATGTGAGCGGTGAATGAGGATTTGACCATGAACACGTTTTTACATCCACTCACTGGAGTGGACTGGGGAGATTCTCCTTCAAATGAGCTATTAGCTGTTTTGTATTTTGACATTGACGTTCACGTAATGCCACACCGCATTTGAGAGCTGTCCCGACAGTAACGTTAACAGAAGCTGATGGTGCCTTAAACGAACAAAGGTCTGTTTGCAACCAGTTTCAACCCACTTAAACTAACAATGTGGTTCATTTCTATTAAGTTTGCAATGAAGGACATAACCCCTCTGTGTATTAACCGACCTGCTACATTGAAACATTTCCTTAGCCAACGTTTCGTAAACTAACATTAGCTAGCTAGCTAATGTTCACTGCAGAAATCCATAACGTTACAATACATCAACGTTTTTGCAAGGGTGACGCAAAATTGTAGAAAACAAAGCATCAAATTAAGTTAAAGTTACGAGCAGAGATGAACGGGCTTTCGCCTCCCCTTGCATGCCCCTTGGGGGTGGGGGGGGGGCAAAAAATCAAGGTACACACTTGACACGGTGGGAAAGAATTGATCACAAGAGGGGCTGGGGCAGGTTAGATGAAATACATAGCAAAATTCAAATGTGGAAGCATTAAAATCATAAGAAGTGACTACGTCTTTACGTTATTGTGGGAGCCAAGTCGAGTAAAGAATGGAGCATGTTTAGTATCTCAAAAGTAACTTTGATTCTTATATCAGCTGGACAAGCTGTTAAATAGAGAAACAAAATCTGTGCCCCTGCAGGATTCGAACCACAGATCTCCAGCATTCAGGGCTCGGAGATAACCCCTCGGCAATCAAAACGTGACCCAAAAAGGTTGATTCACTTATATGACATATCTATATGAAATATGTACAGCATGACAAATTGAATCACTGTCCCTGCATACTGAACAAATATACATTCTAGATTAATTAAACACATTTTAAGTCCCATCAGGAGTCTTATTAAATAAGTTGTGGCGATGTAAAACCTGAATAGAGGTTAAAAAAAGTATGGCCCTGATAGGAATCAAACCCGCATCTCCAGCACCAGAGGACATCAGCTCTGCAGATGAGCTATCTGCTCTGTTATGATGGTTGTCATCAAAACATCACTAAAATAGGATTGGTCACTCTCTTGCAAAAATACAGGGAATATTCACACTAAAAAGATTATAACTGACGTCCTGTTTGTTTTATAGCATATTTCTCAGAGACTCTTTTAAGTCTCTCTGTAATACATTTGTTCAAAAACCACCGTACTTGTAGGTCAAACAGGGTGCCGGCGCTGTTCCGTCGAAAACTTCCAGGGGGCGCTATGGAGGCAATTTTTCAATTTTGATCCAAAACTTAACATCAATTCAACATTGTGCTTGAACTTTCATGAGAAGATGGTGTCATCACGGCAACATAGTTCGTCAAAAACTAATAATTCTTGCAATTTCAATAGGGCTTTCGCACAACTTTCAGTCGGCTCAGGCCCTAATTAAAGCTGCAAGCAGCGATGAACGGGCCTTTGCCTCCCCTTGCATGTCGGGGGGGCAGCGGTCAGCAGGACAGGCAGTCAAAAAGAGACTAAAGAGAAAAAAATAAATCACTCTTGGGGCTGGCATTCAAAAAAGCCTGTGGTCTCATGAACGGAATCCACCAAGACGAGGCTATTGACGAGCTGCAAAAGACCTGAAAAAAGTAAATGAAATGTATCAGAGAGAGTTGATGGAGATTGCAGAGTAATTGTTACAGGTCTCGGGCACGATGACAACAATAACGAAAAGATACATTCCTGTAAAATAAAGGTAGAGTCTGAAGAGCAAGAATCACAGCAACACTTGTCTCGTTCTCCAGATTGCGTCTGTATAATTGATTCAACACATATACAATTTACATCCAGTGCATTTTTCTTGTCCTGTTCATCTTATAGATGCAGTCTAAATCAAGGTCAATTTACAGAATATCCACCTGTAATTACCTTACCAACTTTATTTGTTAAGCACTTCACAACAACCAAGGTTGACCAAAGTGCTCTACAGAAAAATAGATAAACACTACAATTAATAACCACACAATAAAACATGCAAAGTAACAAATTAAGTCAAGTAGGGCGAAATAAAGTTTACATCTTACTAGGGGTCAAAGGCCAAAGAGAAAAAAATGGGTTTTAAGAAGGGTTTTAAAAACAGATAAAGAAGAGGCCTGCTTAACATGCAGAGGAAAATCGTTCCACAATTTAGGGGCAGACGCAACAAAGGCATGGCCCCCTCTGAGCTGCTTAGTTTTAGGCACCGTCTGGAGCAGCTGATCATCTGACCTGAGAGACTGGACGGGTTTATAAGAATGTAGAAGCTCAGAGAGGTATGGCGGGGCAAGACCATTTAGGGATTTAAAAACAAATAACAGGATCTTAAAACGGATCCTAAATTGAACGGGCAGCCAGTGTAATGAAGCTAAAATAGGTGAAATGTGTTTGTGTTTACGTGTGCCTGTTAAAAGGCACACTGCTGCATTTTGTACTATCTGGAGACGGGTGTCACAGCCGGTGTCTCGTCAAGTGTTTCTCTACCCCCTCCCAGGTGTTTCTCGTTCCATGATTGCCTCACCGGTGTATTTAACCTCTGTTCGTTTGTCGGCTCCCTGCCAGATCGTCTTGTGTTATTGCCAAGCTTTCCAGTGTTCCTGTTTTTCCTGTCTTTCCCGGCCTGCTCTTCGTACCTGACCCCCGCTCTCAACTTTCTCCAGCCGCAAAGGCGTATCAGGGACCGCTGTTGTCTTTACTGTGGGGAATCAGGCCACTTCATCGCCACCTGCCCGGGAAAAAGGGCGAGCCCAGCCGTAGCACGGAGCCTGCGGCTGGGATGTGCCGGTGCTCCGGGGCTCACCCCTCGTCATTTCCAGTTTCATGTCACCTTTTTTCAGGGTGAGAAGCCCCTGACGGTACAGGCAATCATTGACTCTGGGGCGGATGAGTGTTTTTTGGACACGGGTTTGGCGACCCAGATGGGACTCCGCTCCTCCCCGCTCGACACGCCGGTGCATGCTCGAGCTTTCGACGGTCACTCCTGGGGAAGGGTGACACAAACCTCCTCCCCAATAACTATGCTGATCTCCGGTAACGACCGGGAGGTGATACGTTTTTTTCTTCTCCCCTGTCCTCAGGTGCCGGTGGTGCTGGGGCTCACATGGTTGCGGCGACACAACCCGGTGGTGGACTGGCAGACCGGGCGTATCATGGGCTGGGGTGCGTCCTGCCATACGCATTGCTTACGCTCCGCACCTCGGCCGGAACCTGTTCCCGACTCCGGATCCGGGGCCCGTAGCGACGTCTCCGGGGTTCCGGACAACTACGCTGACCTACTGGAGGTCTTCAGCAAGGTACGTGCCTCCGCCTTGCCTCCGCACCGTTCGTACGGCTATTGACCTTCTCCCGGATGCGGTTCCCCCTCTGGGTCGCCTGTACTCCGTCCCGTCCGGAGACTCGGGCCATGGAGGAGTATATTGAGCAGGCCCTCCAGGCAGGGCGCATCCGTCCGTCCTCCTCCCCCGCCAGGGCGGGATTCTTCTTTGTAACGAAGAAGGACGGGGGGGTTGCGTCCCTGCATTGACTACAGAGGGCTAAACAACGTCACCATCAAGAACCGCTACCCGCTTCCCCTCATGTCTTCTGCGTTTGAGTTATTACAGGGGGCTACTATCTTTACAAAGCTGGACCTGTGCAGCGCCTACAACCTGGTGCGCATAAGAGAGGGCGACGAGTGTTTAACACAGCATCCGGCCACTACGAGTACCTGGTAATGTCCTTCGGGCTGACAAACGCACCGGCATTCTTCCAGGCGCCGGTTAATGACGTCCTACGCGATCTGTTGAATATTACGGTATTTGTCTACCTAGACGACATCCTGGTGTTTTCTAAATCTGTCCAGGACCATGTCAACCACGTGCGCCAGGTGCTCCAGCGGCTCCTGGAGAACGGACTGTTTGTGAAGGCAGAGAAATGAGAGTTCCACCGCTCCACCATTTCCTTTCTGGGCTACGTCATAGCGGCGGGTAGCATCCAGATGGATCCAGGGAAGGTAAGGGCGGTGGCTGACTGGCCTGTTCCGACTACCCGTCCGCAGCTGCAACGCTTTCTGGGGTTCGCCAACTTTTACCGGCGATTCATCCGGGGTGTTACGTTCCCACCTAGGTTGGAACTCGTTTTACAGCACGGTGGCAGCTCCACTCACGGCACTCACGTCGACCAAACACCGCAGCTTCTCGCCATTAAAGGGGCCCTGGAGGAGTGGCGGCACTGGCTGGAGGGGGCAGACCAGCCGTTCATCATATGGACGGACCATAAAAACCTTGCCTACCTCCGCTCCGCCAGACTCCTCAACGCCCGCCAGGCACGGTGGGCGCTCCTGTTCGCCAGATTCCGATTCACGGTGGCTTTCACACCTGGGTCACGCAACGGGAACCCGATGCCCTCTCCTGGATGTTCGGCCCGGATGATACCGTGTCGACCCCGGCCACAGTACTTTTCGCCGCCGAAGTTTGCTGGGGGGTGGAGGCGGTGGTCCGCAACGCCCAGCGGTCTCAGCCCGATCCAGGAGGAGGCCCCCCAGGGTCGGCTTTTCATCCCGGACGCAGCCAGGACCCAGGTGATGGAGTGGGGTCACTCTTCACTTTTGACGGGTCCCAACGGACTCTAGCGTTCCTGCGACAACGTTTCTGGTGGCCTACTATGACCACCGACGTTCCCTCGTTCGTGGCTGCTTGTGAGGTGTGCGCGCGGAGCAAGAACCCCCACCACGCTCCTGCTGGCCTCCTTCGCCCATTGCCGGTGCCTCACAGACCCTGGTCTCATCGCGGTAGACTTTATTACGGGGTTGCCGCCCTCGGACGGCCACACAGTAATCCTTACAGTCGTCGACCGGTTCTCCAAGGCCGCCCGCTTTATCCCGCTGCCCAAAGCTCCCCTCAGCCAAAGAGACCGTCCAGGCCATCCTGCTCCACGTCATCAGACAGCACGGGTTTCCGGTCGATGTGGTGTCTGACCGCGGTCCCCAGTTCATCTCCCAGTTCTGGAAGGCGTTCTTCGCCCTCATCAGGGCTACTGCCAGCCTCTCCTCTGGTTATCACCCCCAGACCAACGGCCAAGCTGAGAGGGCCAACCAAGACCTGGAGACTTCTCTCTGGTGCATGGTGGCCGCCTCCCCGACCACCTGGAGCCAGCAACTTATCTGGGCGGAGATGGTGGGAGTTCCCTCGGCCCAAGCGTTTGTCCGTTGCTGTAGGAGGGTCTGGCGGCGCGCCCGAGCTGCCTTGCTCTGGACCAACCGCTGGTACCAAGACCAAGCCAACTGTCGGCGTACCCCCGCTCCCCGCTACCGTACCGGCCAACGGGTCTGGCTGTCCACCAAGGACCTGCCCATCAAGGTCGACAACCGCAAGCTGGCTCAACGCTACATCGGTCCCTACTCTATAACACGAGTAATCAATCCTGCGGAGGTCCGGCTCAGGCTGCCCGCATCCCTCCGTGTCCACCCTACTTTCCATGTTTCCCGTATCAAACCTGTCTCACAATCCTTTGTCTTCTGCCCCCAGACCATAGACGGCGGTCCCGCCTTCACGGTGCGGCGTCTCCTGGGGGTCCGACCGCGGGGCCGGGGTTTCCAGTACCTGGTTGACTGGGAGGGTTTTGGCCCCGAGGAGCGCTGCTGGGTCCTGACCCGACACATCCTGGACTCAACGCTCATCAGAGACTTCCATCGCCGCAATCCCGGTCAGCCAGGCCCGGCCCTCGGTAGGGCACCCATTGAGGGGGGTGGTACTGTCACAGCCAGTGTCTCGTCAAGTGTTTGTCTCTACCCCCCTCCCAGGTGTTTCTCGTTCCCTGATTGCCTCCCCGGTGTATTTAACCTCTGTTCGTTTGTCGGCTCCCTGCCAGATCGTCTTGTGTTATTGCCAAGCTTTCCAGCGTTCCTGTTTTTCCTGTCTTTCCCGGCCTGCTCTTCGTACCTGACCCCCGCCTGTCTGACCATCCCGTATCGTGCTCTCACCCAGGTCACGTTACTCGAAATTAAACTCTGTATCCAGCTTACCTGTGTCCCGCGTCTCCTCTTGGGTCGTTTCCTGTCGAACCGTGACAACGGGTGATGGATGACCCACCAACCCCCACATAGAGTGAATTACAGTAGTCCAGCCGTGTAATTACAAAAGCGTGGACTACAGTTTCAAAATGTTGTCTGGACAGAATTGGCTTTATTTTGGCCAGCTGCCGCAAATGAAAGAAGCTTGATTTGACAACAACTTTGATCTGACAGTCAAATTTAAGCTCAGGGTCCACTTTAACCCCTAGGTTTGTGATGCTAGTTTTAATATAAGGTGCCAAGGAGCCCAGATCTACAGGTGAGGTCCTAGTGGTGCCTCCAAAAATCATCACTTCTGTTTTTTTGTCATTAAAATTTAAAAAGTTCCGAGCCATCCAGGCCTTTAGGTCTTCGAGACAATTGAGTAGTTGTCCAACAGAGTTATCCTTTTTTGTTCTAAGACAAAAACCTTAGCTGTTATTAGTGCCTAATATTGTTCTAATTGACCAACTACATAAAGTGACATTTCCACACCATATTGACTATCATAAAACGTATACAACTCTTATTCACATATGGACATTGCACTTTAGAATGTATATTCATTAACTCAGTGTGTACCGAACCATATTCTGAACAAATATTACATCCTGGATTCATTAAACACATTTTAAGTCACATCAGGAGTCTTATTAAATAAGTTGGGGCGCTGTACAAAGTGCAAAATCTGAATAGAGGTTACTTTGAACAGAAATACATCAAGTTAGAGCTGGTGAAATCTCGTTAGATCAGAGCCGGCTGATCTAACTAACAAAGGGTGAATGCAGTAGATCCATGGTTTGAATCCTGCAGAGAACAGATTTTTTTTCTTCTCTTATTTTAGCCACTTGTCCAGCTGATAAGAAACAAAGTTACTCTTGAGATACTAAGTATGCTCCATTCTTTACATTATTGTGGAAGCCAAGTGGAGTAAAGACATAGTCACTTATGATTTTAATGCTTCCACTTTTGAATTTTGCTTGGTATTTCATCTATTAAAATCGCTGCTCGCAGCTTTAATTTTGTTTTGTTTGTTGGTTAATGTTAATATTTATGTTGACTGTTGGAACAGTGACAAAATGTCTTTCAAAAGTCTTTAAAGTGTTGCGCTTTTCACAATGAATGTTAAGGTCTTAATATGTTTTTTCAATACATAAGCAACATGAAAATGCACGATTTATGGTAAATTAGTTGTTACCTGTGTACTTGACTTTCAGAGTCACGAGACACTTATACACATACAGTATATGTGTGTGTATATAAGTGTATATATATGTATATATACACACATTTCTATATATATGTATTTTCTGCAAACAGAAATAAAAAGGGACACTACACTTAGAGACTATGATTTAAAGGATTGCAGGTGAATGAAGCAAACCCCCAGAGCTTTGGCTGTAGCCACCAAACATTGTTGAAGTGGGTGCTATATCATTACAGTATATTATTTCCAGAAAAAGCCAAGGGAAGTGTTTTGGTCAACATAATTTGCCACTGATTTATCAATGATAAAAATGTTCTATCCTACCAATTTGGGGTGCCATTACCTAAATAGAACGCTTATGAGGGCTGCCATGTTCAATTTTAGTTTCTGCTGAATCACCAATCCTTACTGGAGTCGGTCATACACTAAGATTTGAATAATAAGCCCAACTCTGGCATGGAAGTTCATTCTTTTCTTACTTCTAACACCTAGTTTGGCCCACCCTTCTCCAGAAACAGGGCTGGACTGGTAATCTGGCATACCGTTCAAATGCCCGGTGGGCTGACGCACTTGGGGGCCGGTCGAGAGGCTATACAATTTTTTGCGGGGACAGCGGCCAATTGGTTCATTTTTCATACTGACGCTGGGCTGGCCCAATCATCTCTTAGCAGGCTCCACCCCTCCCTCACCGTGTGTCTGTGCTAGCGCTCGGGCTTGCACAATCTATTTTTTCTTTGCAGCGCCAGCCTCACTGCTCATTTCAACAGATAGGTCATCTCTCACCCGCGCGCACACTGGTCTGATGCGTCACAACTTCACAACAAGTTGAGTTTTTCGCGCGTCATTGACTTAGCACGCTGTGATTGGAAATCGGGACTGGATTGGGACAAATCAAAATTGCCCATAATTCGGGATGTCCCGGGTAATACGGGACGGTTGGCAACCCTACAGAAACAGCAGGTGAACATAGCACATGGAGGAGGAGAGGTGACTGGCCATAGCAATAGCGGTGCTTGCAGCAGAGGAGAAGGTGCAGCAGGTGTCTGAGTCTGACAGTGAAGTCAGGGAGGGACAGAGTGAGCAGGAGAGTGTAATTGAAACGGTAAGCAAGCAGGTAGCTACTAGAACAGGGAGGGAGTGTTAATCAAGGCGGGTGCATGAGGATAGTGTGTGTGGGCCTGGCTGGGCCACAACAAAGATGATGACGATTTAACAGTTACCTAAATTAATGAATATTATAATAAGGCAACAAACATAATCATTGTTGGTTGTTTCTATTATAAAGTCTGAGTGTCAAATTGTCACTTTAAAGTTACTGCAATGGCCACTCAGTTAGCAAAAGTCAAATAACACAGCATAAGCTATTTTGCACTGTTTTTGTAGCTAGCAGAGTTGAGAGTTCACTTATTCAATTGCAACTTTAGATATTCTAATGTTTTGTGTGAGTAATTTGTTTATAGGTTTTTTATGGAAGGTATCTCAACAATTAGAGGTAAATGTTGTTTGGTGTCATATTAAAGAGGGGTTTGTGCTCTTTAAAGGGATAGTTCACCCAAAAATGAAAATTGTCATAATTTACTCACCCCCAAGTTGTTTCAAACCTGTATAAATTTCTTTATTCTGCTAAACAAAAATACATTTTGAAGAATGTCGGTAATCAGTTGATGACCCCATTGACTTCCATAGTATTTGTTTTTCCTACTATAGAAGTCAATGGAGTCCATCAACTGTCTGATTACCGACATTCTTTAAAATATCTTTCTTTTTCACAAAATTCACAAAATTTTCATTTATGGGTGAACTATCCCTTTAAAACAAAGTAACCTATACTTCCAAATGTAAACTGGTCCATGGCACTGATTGTAGTTCTCAGCTTTGTATTGGTTTTTGGGAACGGAACAGTAGATATGCATATGTACAGGGACTGCAAGCGTAGTGTACCGTTTGGTGTCCGAGCGATTGTGGTGGGCCGGTCTGAGCAAAAATGCCAGGGCCCTTTTTTTGTCACAGTCCAGCCCTGTCCAGAAATGGAGAAGAATGCTCACATTGCGGAAAACACGTGGCTAGGGTCATCCAACTTTTTTTAAGTCTACCCTCTGACAGTGGGCAGTACTGAGATCACTTCCCCTTGTTTGTTATCTTAAAGGAAGATTTTTGGTACACAGAGAAAGCACTGCTTTGAAAAAGGCTCTTTATCTCGCTGCAGCAGTTCTGGGCTAAACTCTCCAGCCAGTGGCTGCATAGCAGAGGTAGCGCCTGTACTGCTGGAATAATAAGGGTCTGGATGACAATTCCTCCATGAACAACAGTTGGTGAGGTCGTGAAGGAGGGTCGGCAAGCCTGGTCTAACTGTGACATGGAGCGCCACTCTAAACAGAAGGTAGAAGGGATGAGGACAGAAGGGCTGTTGCCACCACTTGAAACACTCCTTGCTCAATCATTGTCAAAAGTACACCGCTTGGCCTCAACCTGTGTGTGTGTGTGTGTGTGTGCGCATGTGTGTTTGCGTGTGCCAGTTGAGTCAATTAGGTTTATTATTTTATTAGCCACTGTAGGATATTAAAAAATAAATTGACGACCAGGTTCATAAATTAACTATAGATAAAATGCATTTAGTGTACAACAAAATACAACCATGCTTCTGGAGATATGTATTTGATAAAGTAATTGGAATGTTGTAAAACCACTGTAATTTTGAAACTGTAATCAATAGAATAATATCAATGTACAGTTATTGTATTCAATGTAATCTACCGAAATGCATTCATGTAATACTTGATAACACCACAACTGACTCAAAATCCGAGATACATTGAACTCACCAGGAGACCACTCCCAGGGGGTGTGGTCACAGACTTTCACACCTTTACTGATGGGTATAAATACTTGTAAGCAGCCATTGTTCTCGAGTTCGCTGGTCGTAGACAACGGCATGGTCTAGGCAGTGTTGGGAAAGTTCACATTTCTACACGCCGGTTCAAAGTTCAGTTCACAAATTTTAAAATGAACTAGTTCAGTTCATAGTTCAAACTTAATATTTGAACTAAGTTCCCCCGCTGCCGCAAAAGAATTGCTGGAGGTCCTCACCCGAGCCGCTGACAGATTACATATCAGCTGGCCGGCGGGTGAGCAGCATCCGTCTGCTCCCGGTAGCCTGCAGGAGCGGTTCTTACCTTCCCGCAGAGTGCCTCCACGCCGGTGTCTCCCGTTCTTCCCAGACGTCCACACTGAGGTGTCGGCGTCCTGGAGTAGGCCAGTGTCTGCTCGCGTTTACAACCCGCGTACGGCATTGTACTCGTCTTTAGCTGAGGCTAAGCGACATGGCTACTGAAGGATGCCGGCCGCGGAGGGGGCCCTGGCGAGCCATGTTTCCCCCGCGGGGAGTACTACCCACGGTGGTAGACCCCCAGCAGGCTCTGGGGTTGGAACAAGAAGTACAGACCCTGCTGCGGAAGGGAGCCGTAGAACGAGTTCTCCCCCCAGACAGAGAGTCAGGCTATTACAGCCGGTACTTCATCGTTCCAAAGAAGGATGGGGGTTTGCGTCCGATTCTGGATCTCCGCCGTTTGAACCACGCTGTTGCGAAGTTGAGCTTCAAGATGCTGTAATTTGGGATTCGACCATGATGCGGGCACACCTGTCTCCCACTCGGGTAGTTTCGATCCTCTCTGCTGTTCTGCAGGCTAGGCTAGGCCAGCCACTCACTGTAAAACAGTTTCAGAGAGTGTTAGGTCTCCTGGCAGTGGCATCCAATGTGATCCCTCGCTGCCTGTTACACTTGAGTGGTGGCTCAAGACCAAGGGGTTCTCCCGAAGGGGGAACCAGCACCGCCTGATCAAAGTCACTCGGCGCTGCCTGAGGGCCTTGGTCATATGGAAGCACCCTGGGTTTCTAACCCAAGGGCCCGCGTTAGGGGTGATCTGTCGTCGGGTCATCCTCACGACAGACGCTTCCCTCACGGGCTCTGGTGCGATCATGAGTGGTCACTCAGCCTTGGGGCTGTGGCAGCATCATATCCAGTCCTGGCACATAAACCAGCTGGAGATGTTGGCGGTGTTTCAGGCGCTGAAACACTTCCGCCCAGCCCTGACGGACCAGCATGTGCTTGTCCGGACAGACAACACATCAGTGGTTTTCTACATCAACCATCAGGGAGGCCTGCGCTCTCGGCCGCTGAACAAGCTAGCCCGCCAGATCCTCCTGTGGTCCGGGGGGAAGCTCCGCTCGTTAAGAGTGGCTTATATCCCGGGCGTCTTGAACCAAGGGGCAGACACGCTGTCGAAGCAGGGGCCGAGGCCCGGGGACTGGAGACTCCACCCAGAGGCGGTGGAGTTCCTTTGGGGTCACTTCGGCCGCGCCGATGTGGACCTATTTGCCTCCCTAGAGACAACTCATTGTCCTCGGTGGTTCTCCCTTACGCACCCCGCCCCTCTCGGCTTGGATGCTTTGGGACAGGCATGGCCAAAAAGCATGCGCCTGTACGCTTTCCCCCCGGTTGCTCTGCTCCCAGGGGTTCTGGATAGGGTCCGTCAGAACGGCGTCAGCCTACTATTAGTAGCCCCGTTCTGGCCGTCCCGCGTATGGTTTGCGGACCTAATATCGCTTCTCGCAGGCCCCCCGGTGGAGATCCCCATCAGGTCGGACCTGCTGTCTCAGGCGTCGGGGTCCATAGTTCACCCCCGCCCTGAGCTTTGGAAGCTATGGGCGTGGCCCTTGAAAGGGCCTGCCGTTGAAGGTCTGGTCACTCGACTGAGGTCGTAGAGACCACCTCCTACTCCAGAGCCCCGCCACTAGGAGGGCGTATGCCGGTAGATGTTGCCACCTGCTGTAGGAACAACTGCGGACCCAGTTAACTACCCGGTCGGTTCAGTACTGGAGGTCCTGCTATGTTTTACACAGGTCTTCCCGTCTGCCTTTGGGGCATCTCTCTTCCTTTGTGGCACCCTGTCCTCCGTTCCTGACGTCGGACCAGGCATATAACAGAGCCGCAGCAAGTGAATGGTTAGGGCCATGACACTTGCTTATGAATTGGCCGGTCAGCCCGCATCTCGGCTGCCTGGGCCCATTCTATCGGGGTATGGTGGCTTCAGAAGCCCTCCTGTCGGGGAGAGACCCTCGCCTTGACCATGGGTGCTCTCGTCGAGTGTGCGTTTTTAAAAACTTCACACCACGGTCACCTGCTCGTATGGTGAGTGGGTATAAGTGTTCCCACAGCGTCTTTACGCAGCCCGAGTTCCCTGATAGGGAACGTCTCTCGGTTACGTATGTAACCTTCGTTCCCTGAAGCGAACGAGACGCTCCGTAAACGTTCTGCCATACTCTAGGCCTGCCCGTGGCACTCGATTCGGCCTTTCAGAGATGAATGGTCCTGCCCTTCGGGTCCCTTTATAGCGCCCTGGTCCGGTGTCCTCGCTATGACGTACCAGCTCGCCATTGGTTCATTTTCACACGTGCTTCATGACGCGGTCACGCAGGGGCGTTCCCACAGCGTCTTTACGCAGCGTCTCGTTCCCTCCAGGGAACGAAGGTTACATACGTAACCGAGAGACAATTTTCTTGTATCTCAGACTACTACACTCTTGTAGAAAATAGAACAAAAACTTCCTTCGCCACTCAGAAGCTAAAATGGGTAGAGCGTAAGATGGCGCTTGAGTGCCAATTGCCAGAAAAAAAAACTCTTTGTCTGTGAGGAATTATGCTTCATGAACTACTTCATTGTTACATTGTACATTAGTTATTGTATGGGTTATAAAGAACAAGAGCTGGAATATACTGCAAGACAGCATGATTTGGATATATTTAATAAAATGTAGAATTGTTAGACCTTCTGCAAAAATGAATTTGTCCTCTTTTTAAAATACCTCAACGTGTAAATCCGGAATCAGGATCAGGAATCATGAAACATTTATTGCCATAATATGTCAGACATACAAGGAATTTGACTTTGCGGTTGGTGCATGAAAGCAGACAACATAGTGCAGGAATAAGATAAAACATAATATAATGCAACCTTGTCTATTATGCGTTTATCAGTGAATTGTTTATTCAGTCGTGAGATTCTACAATTATGTTTTGCAAATGTGTATGTTTAGATGTATATTTATATATAGGATGAAGACAGAAAAACACACTCATGAATCAACAAAATTTGTTTGTATGTATATGTTCCACTGGAGACAGTAGGAATATTCGGTAAAATAAATAGCAAGTGACATTGATGCTACTTCCTTTTAAGGAGCAGCTTGCGACAGCAGCCAAGAACACCCAAATTAAAACATTTCCTGTGGGTTACGGCATTCTCATGAAACCCAAACCACACATTTTTCATCATGACTCTGTTTGACCCAATGAGAACCCCCTATATATTACTCTCTGATGTCAGGCTCAGTTGGATTTAGATCACCTGTGGCAGACAAATGCCAGCCAGTGTAATGTGATATCTGATGAATGTTGCAGACACTGGCCCATTCTTTTAGAATGGGGTCTTACTATATTTTATTTATGGTAGTCATTTTTTAAACAGTTGCCCTTGAATTGACAACAATAAGAAAAATAAACATTTCATAGTGGGTTCATAGTTAATTCTGTGGAACACAAAATATTTAATTACCACTAATTCCAACTGCTGATCAAGAAATAGTATTTCGTTCTTTGATACAGTTGCTTTAGCCAGTAATAGTTTATCACTTGTCTTTGGCCTATGCCTTTTTGAAAATCAAAAGTCATTATCCCTCACATGCAGGGCTGAAGCGGCTGTATTAAAACTGTTGGCAGGAGGGATGGCAACACTAAGTTCAGCACATTGAATCAACAAAAATGACACAAAGGCACGTCTCCTTGTCCTCAGTTTCCAGTTGTTGAATACATTTGTAATGCTTTGTATGGAATGCTGTTTTATTCAAAATTAAATAAATGAATGGATAGATAAATAAATGAATATGCATTGGAAATACATTGTGAAATAAATAGATGAGGCAATAAATACATAAATATTAAATACATTTAATCATTTCATGGTACTTTTATTTCAAAATGGCCCTTTTATTTCATAATGCCACATTATTTTATAATGGCACTGTATTTCATTTCATTCGTGAGAGTGTTGACATAATGGAAGACATCGGTGGGCTCCGAGATAGCATGCTAGTATTAGCAGATCAAATCGATCAACATGGGTTATCTGCAGATACTATTTTGACACATATTGAGGATTTTTTGGAAATACTAGGGCTTGCGGTTCCCACTTCGGCAGCTCTAGACTGCGGTCACTACTCAGCCGACACTCGGATATCCGTGGTCAACTCAGCCGACACTTGAATTTTAGTGCACGTTTATGCTGACATTTACGGTATTGAGCAAGTAACCGGAATAAAAGCTATTTAATCAAATATTCTGGACAATGACTGAAGTATGTGAGTTTGGGACCAGTCTGACTACTCTTGTACAGTAAATGCAATATTTCTACTGTACATTTTTAGAGATTTCTCCAAAGTAAAATCCCTATAATTGCAAGTTCAAAAGCACCATTTCTCAAAGTTTGGACTGCAATAAAAACAGATTTAGCAATAATTCCAGGCAAAGACCAATGTACCTGTATTAAGGACCTCCTAGACTACTACCATGCTTAAAGTGTTCAATTTGCTTTTTATATAATATTTGTAAAGGGTGCAAGGCTTTTCACCAAAACAGTGCTTGATATTAAGCTTTTTCAGTTCTAAGTGGAACTCCTGCTGAAATGAAATGCCATGGTATACAAGGCTGGGCATACATATTTCACATGGTACTGTAATGAGTCTAGATTTTAATTTAGATTTTAATATTGTGATATGTCGTGAGTGTTGTCTTTTCTTCATATAATTATTTTGTGTCAGCACAAAGTAATAATAAAATAATAGCATTGCAATAATGATATTGGGTAATCCCACGGGGGTTTCATCTCTAACCTTTGGAAATGTGAACATCTGCAACTTAAACACATCTATTTAAATCGAGTTAAGGGATAAGCTTTGGTCCGGTAGCCCCTGAAGCAGTAAATTGCTTAGAATGACCCAAGACACCTGGTTTTCTTGCTGGTGCCTGACACCTCTTCACCTGTGACCTTTAACCCTACAATAGTCTTCTCATACACAGCAAAATGGACAGACTCAAATTAACACTATTGAAGTTAATTTTAACACTTTTAAAGTGTTCCATGGGGTCCATACTCCACAGTGTCAATGTAATACTTTTTAAAGTGTTTTAACACTGTTGGAGTTAATTTGAACTCTTATATAGTTGAAATTTAAAAAAAATTGACTCTGTGATTAAATTTTAACTCTAAGCTGGTGTTTATGTTATCCCAATCTTCTCTTCTGTACAGTTACATTTCAATCCTATCAAAGAGTTAATTTAACTCTACTAATTGTTGCAAATGAATCTGATCTTGCAACTGGATAATGACTCCAGCTCTTTCGTACAATTGATTCTGTAAGAGTTGAATCTATTTGCAGTGTGATTTCAACTCTGCACTTTGGCCTAACACCAGAAATTTAACAAGAATGTTTCTATGTACATCAGCTTTTCAGCTCGTGTTTGCTTGGCTCACATCTCCCCAGCCTGTCTGTGAGAGACAACTTCACTAACTTAGTACTTTGTAACATTCATGTCATAAATATTCATATAGCTGCCTAGTGGCAATCATTATTCCAGTTCAGTTTCTATGCCTTGGCAGGGCCCTTAGTGAAGCCCATTGCCAAAACGTCTCTTGAACTCTGCACTCTAGTGACCGATTTGATTGATTGGGACCGTCAATTCAGAAATCCTCTGGTTGAGCTCGCTCGCACAGCCGCAGAGACAAACAGAGGTGTTACGCTGCTGCACAGAGTCATGAATAGTCACTAATGCGACAGCCATCAATCATACAGTCCCAGTTCACTCTGCGTGTGTCTGTGAATGCATTTCTTCTGCTACAACATGCTTGAATCCTTATGAAGAATAGGGGGCAGTCTTGTTTGCATCCTGTTTAAATCCTGATGATTTATGTTCAACAGACAGACCATTTTTATTCCTAATCCTGTCTGCAAAAACTAAACTAAACAGGATTTAGTCATGGTCAGGAAAGGGGGGAAAGCTGCATGTATGTGATGCCAAGGTGGATAAGTGTTAGACTTTGTACGGAAGGCCTTTAGGCTGTCCTAACTATAGGCACTTTAATGGTAGCCAATGAAAGCTTATGGGATGACTGGCTGCAGACTGAGCATCTCCACTGGCTCTGCCTCTATTCCTCTTGCTCGTTTTCTGTAGCCTAAGGCTGCCTATTGCCTGCCACTGGACAGAAGCCTCTGCTAAGAGCGAGGCCTTCCAGTAGTCTTCTAGTTGCATTAAAGAAACCGAGGAGTGGGTCGCCAAGGTCCACCAGGGAAGAAGTCACTTAGTTATCCAAAGGAGACAGAAAAAGAGGAAAGAAATATGAAGAGGTGGATAAAAGATTGACTTTGGCAGCACATGTATGGCTGGCTTATGAATGAACACAAATTTATAAATAAACCGGCATTCACCTCTTTCTGATGAAACTACAAGTTGACATCCACGGATCCAACCTCTGTTTGCTTTATGATTAGTTCACTCCTCTGAAAGTCTTGCTTTTATTAACTTCATCATAGAAGTGAGGATGCAGAGCAGCATTTTCCTTGTTTACAGCATAGACCCTGATGTGGCACAGGGAGAAACATTCGTAGTGTAACACTCAGACTGAGGAATTAAGTCACGGGTTGTTTTTAAGTTGTGTTTCTGTCACTTACCCTTCCCTCTCGTTTCAGACACCTCCCCACCCTTATTGGTTACACCTGTGTCTCGTTCTCCTGTGTATTTAGTCTGTGCCGACAGCTTGTTCTGTCTCCAGTTTGTCTCTTTCCAATGAGCTATTTTCCTGAGTGTGCCTGCCCTTTTCTGTCCACCCTCAACCTTTGCCTGCCAATTTGGATTAATCCGCCTTCTCTGTCTGACTACCCGTGTACCAAACCCCTGCCTGAAGTAAACACAATTTTTGCCCATGACTACCCTGCCTTGAGTCTGCTTTTGAGTCTGGGTCCTTGTGGCCCCAGTTCCCTAACACGTATTGTGTTTGTTTATGAGGGGAAACTTAATTTACCCTCATCTTTTCATAGTTTTCTTTTTTCAATTGTTCCCTCTTGGGACACAAAAGTCAGTGTTGCTTGGTGTTGTCTGTTTGAATATGTCTTTAGAAGGAATGTTTGTGCAGTTATAAAAGTATGAATTACATCCTTTAAAGATTAGGACTTTCATCTTGTTGCTACTATCGATTCTGCTACCAATGATGCTTTGTGGACTGTTAATGGGAAGTCTGCCGCTCCCCCGCGAATTTTCACTCCCACAAAACTTCACAGCACTACAAGCTGAGGTGGTGGGAGGTGAGAGTGGAGGAGGAGGAGCAGCCAGAAGTTGGTATTCCTGCTCTGTTACTTCTCCTCAGCTCCTTTGGGAATCGTTGTTGGCACACAAACGGCTGTTTGTTTGAGCTGCTCCACAATACTCCCACTCAGTGAGAGAGAACTCCTCAGGGGTGTTGGGTTGCACCTTGTGGCTCTCCTTTCCTTTTATTATTTCACTCTGTAGTGTTGTGGGGAAGGGCAGGCCAGTAGTCTGGGGACAGCACACAGATTAATGAGCTACAAAGGGCCGTGCTGGATCTACTGTTGCACATGCAGGAACTGGGAAAATGGACACTGGATCTCTGGTTCATGGATAAGTTCTGATGACCTAATCTTTCTGAGGATGAAGGAAGTTTAGAGAGGAGCGAAGCCACGGTTGCGGCTCAATAACCACAATAAAGTTTTAAGCTTTGTGTCGGTATTTTGAGGGTCCATAATATGACACCTAGGTCAACGTTATTGGAAAAGAATTACTTTTTGGATGCTTCACAGCAAAATTAGAAATCCTGCATTTGGCATGTGTAATTGTTGCTCAGGAATAAATTAGTAATTTTTGTTAAACTTGAAGGGATCGCCACCTGGTTTCCCAACACCCAACACTGTCTCAATCTTTGCTGTCATGTGCTATCTACCAATCATCCATCTCTACCATATTTGACTAAAATGAAAATTCCTATTAACTATTTATTTAATAGGCTCTGTTGTAATGACCATCCCTGTAAATCTTGACAGTGTGTCAGCATGAACACCAGGACCATGAAACTGAAGCTGCTAAATGGAACCCAGTCATCATTCACTTCCTATAAACTATCCTTGTTTAGCTGTAGCATGTTGAAAAACCTAATGTTTTAACCAACTGTAAATGCTGATTGAGTGCAACGTGAGTGGAAAGGATTATTAAAATGCAGTTTCACATCTTCTTTCAGTTCCTAGAATGATCTGGCATTTATTAATTTGTCACATTTCACAAATCTAAAAGCAGGAAAAACAAACATTGGAGATATTTACAAACAGAATTCACCGACAGCTCATGAGCTGAGTGCATTTTCGCATAGTTGTTTTTGTCTTGAAAGATAAATTTGTTTATTGGAAATAATATTGCTAGGAAAAGGGTCCTGAAATCTGATTTTACAATTACATGACATAATCGCATCTGCTCAAAGTTTTCTCTAGCTCTTTGTCATCAGTTTAACAAATCATATCTTTAGGAGCAAGATTCAGATACCACACGATCACGTGCTCAAACATTGACATTTAAATAGTCAGAACGATCACTAAAATTATAAACAATATATCTGATCATTCTGCAGAAGGATAAATTTCACAATATATAATGCTCAAATCAGCTGTTGCTCTTTATAGAGCATCAAATGCGAGGATTGCTTATCATTTAGAAATACCAGTGCCAATATATATGTTAGGCACTCTTTTATCTTTTCCAGGTCTCGCTCTTCCTTGAGGGTCATTTCTTTTCCACCAGGGGGGCACCTGCCACACTTGCAGCTGCCACATTGAGGATTGTAGGCTGCTCCGATGCTGTCCCACCTGAACCACTCAAAGACCTCTTTGTTGGCGGTTGCAGTGCTCCGGGTATACTCATGTCTTTCCTCCCTTTGAGGTATGATGGTTTCTTTGTACGCCATCAAAGCCGTTCTCATGGTCCTTGCTAGGTGAGTTTCAGAGCGGTACACGGCCAAATCGACTGTCTCAATGAGATTGGGATGAGTTCCCCCAACAGTCTTTCCTAGCGGTCCGTCCCAGAGAACGAGGTCTTCCACAATCTTGATTGGCTGGGGAACAAGACGACCCTCCCGGTGACTGATAAGGAGGTCAATCTTAGTGGGGCGGACCAGTTCTTCTCTAGGCACATTGGGGAAGAACTTCTGCAGCTGCTCCGCGGTGACTGATTGAGTGACCTCCGCGATGGTTTCCAGGCCATAGCAGAGAATTCTATGCTCTGCCACTTTTCCCTTGGATGTCTTGATCTTCAGCCGCAGGGAATATCTTTTGGTCGAGACAGCCTTTTTCATCCCTCTGACTCCATGGACTAAAAGTTTGATTTTCTCACCACACAGTCCCAGGCGATTAGCGGTTTCATTTGTGTCAGATGCAAGGTCGATTAGGGAGCCAACAAGGCAACCTGAGTTTGTCGTCACTTCCATCACCACTGGATGTTCTTGCAGTCTCTTTCCAGCCTTGATGCATACAGTTGATGATATTCTATTTGAGAATGCATCCTTTTATTGTATTTTATTGTATTTCTCTCTTTGTTCTGGAGTAAGCTCTGTCAGAAACTCCTCTTGTTTGTTGGTTAGGCCAAGTTTCTTTCCTCCAAATTTTACGGTACTCTGATCCTCACCACTGCTGTCCTTTGGAGTCGGCGGTTTAGGGCACAGGAGGTAATTGTGTTCCGACACCCCTCCTTTACGACAGTCTCCTTTCGGGCAGAGGTATCGGGGTGGGAACGCAAACACTTGGAACACAACCCTAGCTTCTTCAAAAGTGCCCTTTTTCTTAAGAGATCTTGCAGGCAAACAGCTTGCCGGCATGGGAGTCATCTCCACAGACAGTACAGCTGGGATAGTCATCCTTCTGACCTCCTGTGGATTTTGTGAAAGCCATATTCCCTCTTTTATCTGGGTAGTCTGCAGCACCCTTTTCCACAGGGCCTTTATCTGCAGAGCTTAGTTCCAACTGATCCAACTCTTCCAGAATCTGCTCCTGCTTCTTTAAGAACCGTAGGAGGAAATCAAAATGATACAGTGGAGAGAACCGGTTTGCTGGGTCAGTTTTGTGGATAATCCACTCCTTCTTGAGAGAACTGGGAAGCTTGCTTTCAAGAGATTGAGCAACAACACGGTTCTTCACAGCGTCCTCTTCACCAAGGATCTGGAGGTTGCACAGTGCCCTTTCTACAGCCTGGATCAATTCAATGGTTCTTCTTAGATTGTTTCCTTTGACGGGTGGAAGAGACTGGACCTCGTTGGTGATCAGTAGGACTATTTTCGCTTTGTTCCCGTATTTGCTGTCCAGCAGCCTGAACATATCGTCGGCAGATTCACAGCTAGATAGAACTAGATCCTTCTTGACCTTCTCATGGAGACTATTTAATAAGTGGAACTTTTTTATACATTCCACACCTTGTGGGTTACCCAATTCTTCTAGGTCCTCCCACTCATTCTTCCAGCGATAATATTCCCTCATGTCACCGAAGAAAGTGGGTAGCCGTGCTCTTTCAAGGCTGATTTGAGGCTGGAGATTATAGTTTCTTTTGGTCCTATCTGGGCTGCTTTTCTGTCTAAGGGGTCGGGTGTTCATGTTTGATGCCCCGGTGTATGTTTTGGGCTTCAACTTGAGATCAGCAGACATGTCAGGGAGAGAAAGGAAAGAAGCATCTTGTCTCGGCTCACCAACCGCGCTGACATCATCTCCCAGTTTTCTTTCTCTACCCTTTACTGCTTCGTCGTCCTCCAGTTTATCAGACAACGCCAGAACCCTCTTCTTGAAGATCTTGTGGCGTGTCCTGAGATCGAATGCCTTTGGACCAGGGACCAACTCTTTCCACTCTTCCAGCATCTCTCCGAGTTCAATAACCTCTCTTTCAAGACCTTTGTTCCTTAGCCTGCGGTCCTTGATTGACTCCCAAGGGTTAGTTTCCTCTCCTTCAGCCTGCCTGAAGAACGCCTCCTCTGCGTAGCTGGTCCAAAAAGCTTCCTGGGTGGCTTTCTTTACCTCAATGAACCTTTGCTCACAGTCTTCACATCAATTAGGGTTGCAGATTCTATGACCTCTTTATCTGTTGACTCCCTCAGGGCTTCAGCATACTCATATCCTGCATCTGTGACTTTAGAAAAATCTGCCCTGAATATTTTCCATTCTTTGAGAACTTCAGTTGGTTCCAAAAGTCCTGGTTTGGTGAGAGTATGAGCCCTTTTTGTGAATGAAGCCTGTGCTCTTGATCGCACACTTTTAAGCTTATCCAAGTCTGCCATTGTGACTCCCTTTGTGTTGACTGGAGAGCTGGTCACTGTCAATGTGATTACGCTCTTTTATCCTATCAATGGGCAGTTTGATTAATGATAACTTGGGATCAGCCACAGAAGACAAACAAGAGGCCAACAGATCCAGGGTTGACTGAGCTTCATTAATGAAGCAGTCCGTGGCTGGTTTCACTGCACTTTATTGTGGGCCTCGGTTTATAACTGTTCGGTTCTATAAGAATCTCCCCACCAAACGGGGCATCAGGAGAGGACACGTTGTTTTAACTCGTTGTGTTTTTTTTTATTTAAGCCGAAACAGCTGAATTTGTCCACAATAGCAGGTTATAAACCTGTATAAATAAAAAGGGTTACAGTGTAAACAATATTATTTCAAAATACAAAATATACCATGGATTCCTAACATATAGTATCTGGTATTATAAATATTCCGAGTGTTAACTGAATCACTAACAAAACATTTAATCATAGAAAACACATCAATCAAAATTACACATTAAACTCATAGTCCCAAACCACAAAGGTGTACATCAGTCAACGGGAGTACAGAGAGTGTAGTTTTAGATAGCGGCACTGGGCATAGCAATCCATGAACAAAGTAAACCGATTGACTACATTACCGATCCAGCACCGCAACCAGGAAGTAGCGAGTGTGACAGTGAAAACGCTCCAATCGCTTTCGAGCTGACAGCGATTAACATATGAAGCAAATAATGTCTAAGCCTGAGCAGCGTAACAGGCAAACACACATAAAACAACAGCTTACCGGTGGCGCATCTCTCCTGACGAGACCACCTGCCAACGAATGCTCGCTTCCCCTTATAGCCCGTGAGTCAATCAGGTAAGTGAACCTCCCACCTGTGTTACCCCGCTGCCCAGTGACGTAGTAGACGCTACAGTATGCATTGGAAGGTGAGGGAGAGATAAGACAGAGAGGTTTTAGGTTACTACAGCAGTTTCACACTTGGATGAACCAGGAGGAGACACTTTGGAGGAGAAGCCAATGACATTCAAATACATCCAAAAGACAGCCCCCCCCCCCCCCCCCCCGGTAGATTTAAAAAGCAGAGCCGGAGAAGGATCTGGCAGAATCCTCCTGTGAACCAATATTGATGGTCATATGAGACTTTGACCAGGGGACTTCTCTATTTCGCGAAAATATATTACTATTCACATTGTATTTCACTTTGTAAATTGTATTCCTTATTACTTTATTTAGTTATTAAATACTTTCGAGCCAGGTGACTCTTTTGATTTATCGTAGTGTGATCTCCCTCGAGGGGCTTCCAGAACCCAACATAATCAATAAAAAATAAAATCATAATCTTATGGAGGACAAAAAATAACTTAAGTGTAAATTAATGAATGTAAAATGAATGTGAAGATTAACAAATGCTGAAATAAATTTGGAAATAAGTAAATGAACATAACCATAGATAAATAAAAGTTGATAATAAAACAGGCCATAAACAAATACATACCATATATTTATTTTTACATTTCTGTTCTTCTACATTTCTTCATTTATTTATTCATGGGTCTGTATAATATATTTATTTCGACATTTCTGTTCGCCTATATTTCCACATATTTATGCGTGTGTCTGTATGCTGATGATGGTCAGAGGAGTGTGATCGCACCTGGTCTACTATTTCTGTCTTGAAGTTCGCTCCTGGGCAGAAGCTGTTAGCAATTGGTTACATGGTATTTTCAAACCATTTCAAATCGATTGCGATCGTTAGCTTCCATGTCTTCATTGAGCTGAGACAACAGTGGTCGATCCTCCTTGAACCACAGGAGCAACCGATGGACATCCATTGTATATTTTATTCTATTTTATAATAAGGTAATAATGTCAAGTGTTTTTTCTGGTTTTATTTACCATCTTTTAAAAGTAGCTTCATATAATTTTGCAAATGTACATAATATTTACTGATGGTAACTTTTATGAACTTTTTACACGGTTGCCATTCAATAAACTCTTCAGTATATCAGATAATTTGCAACCCCATTACTTGATTAAATGAAATTGAATGTGGTCCGATTTTGCACTTTACAAAAATTATGCACAATTGCAACAGTTTGACCCTTATGATAGTGCTGTATTCAGACACTCAACAAGTGAATTGTTTAACTTAAAATATAAATTGCATGTGAAATGGATATGGCCGAATGTATTTAGGCAGCAGGTTCAAGTTAACGCTCTAGTTATATTTGATTTATTTCTACAGCAACGCTCAGACTAACACCGGAACACACAGTCTCTTAATCTCAATTTTAAACTGTTTACGACAGATCGATGTTGATTTGTGATCAACGTGTGCTGTTTGTACTGTGAGTCAGGTCACATTGCTTTTGATGTTGTTTTTGATGACCAGAGGACAACGATTTGGATGAAACTGGGACTCAAATTCTGCAGCAACATCCCAACACTGGATATCAAATGGTGGTTGGGCATTTGAATGCACCACACACATGTATACAAGGTAAGTGACAGTAGTCTGTTTGGTTATTTACTTGCACATATTCTGATCAGATGAGATACCAACAGTGCTAACTCTATACCTTCTATTTCTATGGAGAAGTCCAAAGGAGAGCTTTGCTGAAGTGGATTGTAAGTAGCAGGCAATCTCATATGTGTTAATAGTGCAGCAAAGAGATGAGTTTTGTTGTCAGGTTGAGAAGGCCTTCTCCCTCAAGGTAAAGATGGAGTAAAAGAGATCAAGTACACTGTTATAATTGTAAGCACACTAAATTATTTATTTCCCCTTCAGGATAGAAAGGGTCTGGAGAGACGTTTATAACAGTGTACTTGATCTCTTCTACTCCATCTTTACCTTGAGGGAGAAGGCCTTCTCAACCTGACAACAAAACTCATCTATATGCTGCACTGGTACTTTGTTCCTCACGTATAGAAACGGCTTCAGGTTATCCAAGATGGCTGGACCTGCTGCAACTACGTACCGAGGGAAACCAGTCCCACTGAGCACTGAGGGAAACCAGTCCACCCCACAACTGTGGAGTCTCCATAAACACGAGGCACAGCAGGACCCAGTACAGGTGTAAATGGGACAATGAACCATATCTCACATTACACTTACAAGTTTTTAATAATGTCAGGAAGGTTCATTTCAAAGTGCACATATCCGAAGCATAATGTAATCAACAGAGGCCTGTACATTTTTAGTCTGCATATCATGGGCACTGAGTGTTTTAGGGAGATGATTATACATCATAGCTCTCTGTTCCCTATATATTCATCAGCTCTCTAGGATTGCAATCCATCTCTTTCTGATGACATAGCTGTTCATATTCATCCTGTCAGGAAGAGGTGCTGGTGCAGGCTGAAGGGAGGATTCAAATGCAGGGTCTTCCAACCAAGTGCTCTTTATTCTTAACAAAACAGGACAAAGTGCACCAACGACGAATAACATAGACAATGACGCGTCAAGGAACAGGCACACAGTGTGAGGATTCCTGTCTAACCCTAGTGTTTTTTCCCTATGTTTTCCCCATGCTCTCTCCTCATGTGGATGTCATCCCCCTGTCTGTCATTGTTTTTCCATGTGCTTGTGTTTTTGTTTCTGTGTCCCCAGTGGTGTCCTCAGAATCCCGCCCATTGCCACGCCTTCCTCCCTTGACACAGCTGTGTCTCATCTTCTCATTATCCTGGCAGAGATAAAGACTCCAGCTTTCCTCTCCCGAGCTGTCAGTCCGTCCGTTAACCACACCCGGAGCCTTGGTCCTGTGAGTTACAGTTACTCTACCTGAATTCCGAAAGTAACAGTTTCTTTTTCCTTTTTGTTTCCTCTGCACCACTGTTTTCCGTCCAGTGTCGAACCTCGGTGTTTCACCTGGCCGAGGAGGTCAGCCAGCGCGTTCCACGGAGATCCGCTGTGTTTCCGTTTGCTCCTGTGTCGAGCCTCGGGTCTCACACAGTCGAACCCACCTGCATGCCGATCTGCTGCCTGTTTATATTGAGCTGTGGATTTCGTCTTTTTTCTTCCCTGCTGGAGATAATAAAGACCCCCCGTGTGGATCAAACCAGAACCCCCCAGTTGTCCTGCGTGCTGCTTTTGGGTCCATGTGCACATCATAACACACAGGGCTTAAATACACAAGGGAGGTGCAGGTGATTGGACACAGGTGGGAACACTCAGGCAATCACAGGACAGGAAGTGAAGCTCACCCAGAGACACGAGAGACAAGAAACTACAAAATAAAACAGGAAGGAGAACCAAACCGTGACACATCCAGAATCCAATGAAGTTATAAAACCAGTGATATTTACAACAAGGTTCTGAAATATAAATAGCTAACTGAAAATGACTCCGCTCTGTAGAAATGTTGACCATAGGAACTTAAACTTTTGACTGAACAGACCCTTTAACCTGAACCCTTTTAACTGCAGGTCCACATGGTAGTTGGACTGAACCATGTGGTCAGCCTGGTGTTCGGGTCCCTGAAGTTCAGCTGCAATGCTGAAGGCCCCTTCACATGAATAAAAAGGATTGAAGAGGAACAATGCAGTTTACACAAGTTAAAATAATGCTAATAATCCATCCATCCATCTTCATCCGCTTATCCGGGGTCGGGTCGCGGTAGCAACAGCACCAGCAGGGGACCCCAAACTTCCCTTTCCCGGGCCATCCCTACTATCTCTGACTGGGGGATCCCAAGGCGTTCCCAGACCAGTGCAGAGATGTAATCTCTCCACCTAGTCCTGGGTCTTCCCGGGGCCTCTTCCCAGCTTGACGTGCCTGGAACACCTCCCAAGGGAGGAGTCCAGGGGCCATCCTTACCAGATGCCCAAACCACCTCAACTGGTTCCTTTCAACGCAAAGGAGCAGCAACTCTACTCCTCGCGAATGGCTGAGCTTCTCACCCTATCTCTAAGGGAGACGCCAGCCACTCTCCTGAGGAAACCCGTTTTGGCTGCTTGTACCCGTGACCTAGTTCTTTCGGTCATGACCCATCCTTTCATGACCATACATGAGGGTAGGAATGAAGATTGACCGGTCGATTGAGAGCTTTGCCTTTCGGCTCAGCTCTCTTTTCGTCACAACGGTGCGGTAAAGCGAGTGCAAAACCCGTCCCCACTGCTCCGATTCTCTGGCCAAGCTCACACTCCATCTTCCCCTCACTCGTTAACAAGAGCCCGAGGTACTTGAACTCCTTCATTTGGGGTAGGACACACTAACCGGAGTTGGCAATCCATCGGTTTCCTGCTGAGAACCATGGCCTCAGATTTCGAGGTGCTACGAGGGACCACATCGTCTGCAAAAACCAGCGATGAAATCCGCAGCCCCCCGAACTGTAGACCCTCCTCCCACCGACTATGCCTCGATATATCCTGTCCATGAAAACCACAAACAAGATTGGTGATAAGGCGCAGCCCTGGCGAAGGCCAACCCCCACCGGAAACGACTCAGACTTACTGCCGAGCACCCGAACACAGCTCTCGCTTTGGGCGTACAGGGATTGGATGGCCCCAAGTAAGGACCCCGCTACCCCCGCAGCACCTGCCACATTTTCTCTCGGGGGACCCGGTCATACGCCTTCTCCAGATCCACAAAATACATGTAGACTGGATGAGCATACTCCCAGGCCCCCTCCAAGATTCGTGAAAGAGTAAAGAGCTGGTCCGTCGTTCCACGACCAGGACAAAAACCGCATTGTTCCTCTTCAATCCTTGTTTCGACTATCGGGCGAACCCTCCTTTCCAGCACCTTGGAGTAGACTTTACCAGGGAGGCTGAGTAGTGTGATACCCCTGTAATTGGAACGCACTCTCTGGTCCCCCTTTTTGAAGAGAGGTACCACCACCCCGGTCTGCCACTCTTTTGGCACTGTCCCAGACTTCCACTCAATGTTGAAGAGGCGTGTCATCCAAGACAACCCTTCAACACTCATTGCTCTTAGCATCTCTGGACGAATCTCATCAATCCCCGGGGCTTTGCCACTGCGGAGTTGTTTGACTACCTCAGTGACCTCCACCAGGCAAATTGACGAAAATCCCTCCTCCGCCTTAAGCTCCGCCTCTACCAAAGAGGGCGAAGTAGTTGGATTCAGGAGTTCCTCCCACCGCCTGATAACCTCCTCAGTAGCAATCAACAGGGTCCCATCCTTACTATACACAGCTTGAATGGTTCCCCGTTTCCCTCTTCTAAGGTGCCGGATGCTTTTCCAGAAACACTTTGGTGCTGACCGAAAATCCTTCTCCATAGTTACCCCGTACTCCTCCCACACTCGCTGCTTTGCCACCATCACGGCAGAGGCTGCTGCCCTTCGAGCCTGTCGGTACACTGCAGCTGCCTCCGGAGACCCACCGGATATCATAACCCAGAAGCCCTCCATCTTCAGTTCCTTCCCTAACCACCGGTGTCCACCACTGGGTTCAAGGGCTACTGCCCCTTGATGCACCTAAGACCTTAAGGCCACAACTCACTGCCGCAGCTCCAGCAATGGATGTTTTGAACATGCACCACGTTCCCAGTTAACCAGCATTACACGCTTGGGTTTACCGGGTCTGTCCTGAGTCTTCCCCCATCCTTTGACCCAGGTCACTATCAGATGGTGATCAGTTGACAGCTATGACCCTCTCTTTACCCGAGTGTCCAGAACATGCGGTCTCAGATCAGACGATACGATTATAAAATCCATCATTGATCTTTGACCTAGGGTGTTCTGGTACCACGTACACTTATGAACATCCTTATGTTTGATCATGGTGTTTGTTATGGACAATCCGTGACTGGCACAGTAGTCCAATAACAAACCACCGCTCAGGTTAAGATCAGGGAGGCCATTCCTCCCGATCACGCCTCTCCAGTTATCTCCATTGTCGCCCATGTGCGCATTGAAGTCTCCCAATAGGACTATGGAGTCCCCTACTGGAGCCCTATGCAGGACTCCATTCAGGGTCTCCAAAAAGGCAGAATACTCTGACTGTTGTCTGTGCATATGCACCAAACAGCAGCTCAGAGTTTTCCCCCCCCCACCGCCCAGGTCTGTTCCATCTAGACCCCCCACTTTCACTGCCACCCTTGTAGCAGCGCACCCGACCCCATTGGTTTCCTCCACAGGTGGTGAGCCCATGGGGGTCAGAATTGTGGGATGCTGCATCACTCCTTCGGGCTTTGCCCGGCCGGGCTCCGTGGCAAGTCCGGCCACCAGACGCTCTCTGTCGGGCCCTCCATCTGGGCCTGGCCCCCCCTCCCCCACTGTGTGCCAGGTGTGACGTCATGTGAAATGGACAAGCACTCCCCGTCAGGTGGGTGACTGTAAACGTCACCCTATCACTTTTCGACAAAATGGTGCGGGGCTGCAACGCAAAAAACACGGATCAGTTTGTCAAGAATGCGTTGCACCCCTCAGGGTCCCCAGCATAGCGCTCCGGCTACTCCACCCGGGGTTCTGAGACCGTCGTAGGCGGCCCTGAATCAATCTAAACAGGGATTGGGGCAGGTGGCCGCTTTAGTCCGACCTGTGGCTGCCATGAGCTGCTGCACATGAGCAATCGAGGTGGTGAGGATCTGGTTCTGATCTATCAGGGACTGGCAAACCTTTGTGGTGTTGGCGGCTACCACAGTCTTGTGTCGCTGCATTCTTCCTTATATTACTTGAAGTTACAGTTAAAAGTTAACTCTTCTGCGCTGTCAGATCACCCGCCTCCTTCCTGAATAAATTAAATCCTCCGCACATTACAGTGTGCGGAGGAGTCGGCTGCGATAGGCAAGTCGCAGCCGATTCGTCTTATGCAGTCGACGAATACGTCCTTAAGGATGCAGCCTAATGAGCTTGTGTTCCAGCTATGTGGAAGCTTTGCAACTTTTCCTTGGCCGCAAATGAGCTGTGAGATAAATAAGTCAGTATTGGGGCACATCTTCTGGGATCTTTGTCTTGACCCATGGACATGGTACACTACTGCACATAAGGAGGTTATAGCTGAACACTTTCCTTTGAAACTTAAGAGCTGATTATGATGTAGCAGTTCTACTGTGGCAACTATTGACTTTGAAATGGGAAATTAAAACAAGTATCCAACCTCCAGAATCCCTTTGCCTCCCACAGTGGACCTCTGTCGCAGGCATAGGGTGATATTGGGAGTGAAGGCTTGGCACTCCGGCTTATATCCATTGTTGAGGAATAAAAGTTAATAACCATAACGTCTCATTTTGTGGGGCACCCCCCTTTGGTGCTTCTCCTTTAAAAAAGCATCTCAGCGCTCAATTGGACAGAACAGACGAGAGGAGCCACTCTGCCATGGAATGTATAATGATCCTCTGTTATAGCCCACAGTGGTTATAGGCCATAAATTGCAAAGACTCATCTAGATGATCCATGGTCAAAGAGTAGATGAGTAGGTGTTTGGTCACGAGTGGGACAGTCGGTATTTCTTACTCTCCGTCTCAAGGATCATATGTCCACCTGGAAACCCCCATTAAATTAATCAGCAAACCCAAAAGAAAACAATTCTCTCCAAAATAATCATCCGACAAGTAATTTCTCTTAGTGCAAAGCTCCCACATTTTCAAACATCTGTACAGCTGTGTTTATGACTCATTCATATTTACTGTAATGTTAATGTAAATGGTAATG
Organism: Pungitius pungitius; assembly: GCF_949316345.1. Lineage (NCBI taxonomy): Eukaryota > Metazoa > Chordata > Actinopteri > Perciformes > Gasterosteidae > Pungitius > Pungitius pungitius. The sequence goes on along the minus strand of NC_084909.1, from coordinate 15,470,384 downwards.
TTGCCAGCTCTCACAGCTAATGTGGTCCGCCTATAATGTATTAGCCCTAATTATTGAGGATTGGAAATTGGAATCCTAGATGCAATCAAAGGAGACTGAAATTAAATCAGCGTTTCCTCCCATCAGCAGAAAATCTGAAACTCAACACCAGGAAACGCACACACCTAAACAACGGCAGGTCCAACAATACATCCAGAACTGTTAGCTCCAGCCACCTTAATCCTGACTCTTTAGTTGGGTGCAAGCCAACACAGTAAGTCATAGACCCAAATTTTAGAATGGGAGAGAGAAATCCTATATATATATATATATATATATATATATATTTCTGATCAATTAACTGAAGCTCATAAAAAAAGCAATCAAACACCAAATCTGTGGCGGACCAAACCCAAACTCACAGGCTATCAGGCCTTGAAAACCCAGTGTGTGCGTGTCGTTTTGGGAGAGCCGGACAAGGAGGGTGAAGGCGGTGATGCCGCAGGCTTGTATCCTTCTCGTCTCATATTTTGAATGAGGGTGAGACTCACACTCATGAATAGTCACAGTTCTCCGGATAAAGGACGCCCCGACCCTCTGCTGCGCACGCACACTAGAGTAATTTCCATTTTACCATTAACCCCAAAACCATTACTGCTGTGATGTGCTAATAAGAGCCAGACGTGAGGCCAAGGGGAGAAGATGTTACTAAACTGTCTCCTTCTCTCATTCTCTTTTCTCTCTGTTCCCTGGGTAATGAATCACAGGCTGTCAGGGGAAGAAAGACTGTAGTCATCAATGCATTGGCAAGTTAATGGTGCTGATGTTATTGATCAATTGATCGTAGGGACTGTAATGTGAACTATTATTGTTTTGATATTTATGTTTGTATGTCACACAATGTCCTCAGTTAGATCAATGGCTTTTATTGCGTTTTTTTATACAAATGGGAATCTTTTGAGATTGCTTTCCCCACACAGAGGTTCCGCAAGTGTGTGCAAGCATTCATCAGAAACAACCCACAGAAACCCTTTTTAAGAATTCGGATGAAACTGGTGGTTGGTGTCAAAGAGCTTCTAAGATGCCCATATCAAGTAATATGGATATCTGAAAGTGATTTGCTGTAAACTGAGAGAGACGCAATGAACAACACTGACAGGACATACTGTGGCACTGATTGTGATATTGTTCCATTTGTACAGATAAAAGGTCAGGAAAATATAGAAGTAGTTATAAATGTGAGTAAATCAATATTATTAAAAAAAATATGTAAAGACTGTAAAACAAGTTATTATACATAAGTACATGTACCACTACCAACACACTGTTATGGGTGAGCAAGCTCACGTTACCAAGATGGCCGCCATGTGCAGACGTTCGTACTCCGCCGTAAGACATCTAGCCTTTATATATGTCTATGCTTGAGCACCGCAGCCAAAACAGAGTCTGACTGCCGGAGTCAACTGCTCTCTGGCTTGGTCCACTTTGGTAATTTGTTCGAGTCATAAAAATCGTCAAACTTTTCCACCGTGAATGTAATCACGGATTTCTTTACACTGTCTCGATCACAATCAGAAGCCATGTATTGCCACATATGTTACGCAGAGGAGTAGGATTTGACTGGTGAATATGTGCAATGTAAGAATGAAATAAGATGAAGTCTTTACATTGAATATACGTAAGAAGTAGAGAGCAAGAGAGCAAGAGGATTAAATGATGTGAGTAGTGGGCTGAAACAGGAATAAATACAGTAGTTTACCGCAACTTTGAACAGAAGCATGTTGTAAAAAAATATTTTGCATTCGAGTTAAAACCATTCCATGTGATACCACTCAACCGATCGAGTTTTTGCATTCCAGGCAGGAAGACGATATCCTTTCAATACTGCGGACAGGCGAGAGAGGTAAAGGAAAATTAGAAATAAAAAGACAGTAGGAAGAAAAGAGATAGCGACATTTGAGATAGAGACGAAGAAAGCGAGAAAACAGGTTAGAAAAATAAGGAAGAAATGGACAGTAAAAGTAGAGCTTTTAATCCATAATGGACAGACTTGTTTCTGCTCATACTTCCCACTCCAGCACTAAACCAGTGTCTCATATTCTCAGAACCCGTTAAAACTCTCAGGTACAGGTTTAATGTCCTGGCAGGAAAAACTAGATCTTAATTATTTCACTCACCAAAAAAGTGAGAGTGGAGATATAATCTATTAAACCATTAAAATGTGTTTAGATTTATTTTTTATCATTTGCTGAGACTGTGAAGTCCAAATGTGAAGCAGAAAAAGGGAAATTCGAGCTCATCTTCCTCTTATTTTATTTTTTTAAGCGCCTTATTTTTAATTTCTTTTAATGCAGCCCTACTTTCATTTAGTTAATTGAGAGAAAATTATATTTGCAGTCACATATGTTCACTCTTTTGTTATGTAACAATAAATATTGTCAAAGGAGTTTTAGAATCGTACTGAATTAATTTGATTTGTTAGTCATGTATTGATTACATGCAGATGTTGATACAACTCTATTCCTCTATTTATTCACACTAAGTAGTCACATTATGATCTTCCTGACCTTTGCTTCTAGAAAACATTTCAGTTGAAGACCCTTGTTTTATAGTATTGAATCTCACTTTTCAACAGTTCCAAGATGGCGCCGCAAATGGCTGCCACGGTGTTTCGGTGCTCTTTGTTTTTTGTTGTTGTTGGTAATTGTTTTTCCTGTTGGGATTCCCGCAGCTCTTTCAACAAAGATGAGCTCTTGAACATCCGTGGAACAACTCTAGCGAAGTTACTTCCAACTTTTCTTCTTTCCTCAGTGGAATTACTGGACATTCTACTCAAAGGTGTGCTCACCTTTACTCCATGGTGAGACGCCGGAGATGAGGAAAACAGGCCGGCTCGTTAGTGCGACTCCGCAAGCGTGGTTCTCGCACACCGCTGCCAAGCATCTTTCTCTCCAACGTGCGCTCACTGTGCAACAAACTGGACCAACTACAGCTGTTAGTAAGGAGAGACAGAGACTTTTCTACATCCTCCGTTTTGTGCTTCATAGAGACCTGGCTCTGTGAATCGATACTGGACTCCGCGGTCCAGCTGGCGGGCTTCCAGGTGCTCAGAGCGGACCGCGACAGAGCTCTCCGGCAAGACGAAGGGTGGAGGAATCTGCTTCTACTTCAACAACGTAACAGTGCTCCAACAACATTGTTCTCCTGCTCTGGAATCTTTTCTCATCAACTGCAAACTCCTTTACTCCCCCCGTGAGTTTGGTTCATTCATCCTGGTCGGTTTCTACATGCCGCCGCCGGGCAACCTGCAGGAGGCGCAGCGGACACTCGCCGACCAGATACGGCGTGTGGAGCGGACCAGTCCGGACACCTTGGTTATTGTCCTCGGGGACTTTAACAAAGGAATGCTTAGCCACAAACTTCCTAAGTTCAAACAGTTTGTTAATTGCCCGACCAGAGAGGAGAACACACTGGTATCACTGCTACACTACATTAAGCAAGGCTTATCACGCCGCCCCTCGTGCTGCGCTGGGACAATTCAACCACATCATGGTCCACCTGAATACAGGCAGGAACTAAAGCTCTGCAAACCTGTGGTGAGGGAATCCAAGAAGTGGACCAGCGAGGCGCTAGAGGATCTTCGGGCGTGTTTGCACTGCACAGACTGGTATGTTTTCAGGACTGCTACTGACAATCTGGATGACCTCACAGAGGCTGTAACTTCTTACATCGGCTTATGTGAGGACAGCTGTGTACCATCATGCACCAAGGTGAGTTATAACATTAACAAACCATGATTCACAGCTGAACTCGTAAATGCCTGATCCTTCTGCAGCTGTAGTTTTCTGAGTGGGGACTTGAACAAAATACAGGTTTAGCAAGGCGGCCCCACCCCCCTCACCATCAACGACCCTCTCTATTCTGGAGAGAGACGTTTACCGGCTCTTTAAAAAACAGACCCCCCATAAAGTAGCCGGTCCGGACTCAGTCAAACCCCACACCCTGATGCCACGTTCCAGCCTGCTTCAAAGCCTCCACCATCATCCCTGTTACCAAGAAGCCCAGGATCACAGGACTAAATGACTACAGGCCCATCTTCCAGACCTCTGTAGTCATGAAGTCCTTTGAACGGATAGTCTTGTCCCACCTGAAGACCCTCACCGACCTCCTCCCGGACCCCCTGAAGTTCGCCTACAGAGCCAACAGGTCTGCAGACGATGCTGTCAAGCCCTCCACCTCGTCCTCCAGCATCTGGACTCCCCAGGAACCTACGCCAGGATCATGTTTGTGGACTTCAGCTCTGCCTTCATCCTGTCTCTGCAGGAGACTGGATGCTCTCCCAGCTGCACGTGCCCTACTCCACCTGCAAGTGGATCACTGACTTTCTGTCTGACAGGAAGCAGCACGTGAAGCTGGGGAAACATGTCTCTACCTCTCGGACCCTCAGCACCGGCTCCCCCCAAGTCTGCGTTCTTTCACTGCTCTTCTCTCTGTACACGAACAGCTGCACCTCCAGTCACCAGTCCGTCAAGCTCCTGAAGTTTGCGAATGACACCACCCTCATTGGACTGATCTCTGGTGGGGATGAGTCCGCATACAGGTGGGAGTCCGACCATCTGGTGACGTGATGTAGCCACAACAACTTGGAGCTCAACGCTCTGAAGGCTGTGGAGATGGTTGTGGACTTCAGGAAGTACCCAGCCCCACCTTCCCTTCTCACCTTGTGTGACTCCCCCGTCAACACTGTGGATTCCTTCCATTTCCTGGGCTCCATCATCACCCGGGACCTCAAGTGGAAGCTGAACATCAGCTCTATCACCAAAAAGGCCCAGCAGAGGATGTTCTTCCAAAGACGATGATAGTGCACTTCTACATGGCAATTCTCAGGTCCATCCTCTGCAGCCACAGCCAAGGACAAGGGCAGGTTGCAGCATGTCATCCGCTTTTCAGAGAGGGTGATTGGCTGCAATCTGCCGTCTCTCCAGGACGTGTTCGCTTCCAGGACTCTGAAGCAGGCTAGTAAGATTGTTGCCGACCCCTCTCACCCCAGACGTAAACTGAGACGGAGCCCGGGTCCCCCACTGACTGACTCTCAGTCTCAACATGTAAATACACTTTGTCACTTTCACTCATCACTTTCTATTAGCTGGTGCACTTTATCTTTATTTTTAGGGCCTGGGCTGACTGAAAGTCAGGGCAAAGCCCTATTGTGTTTCAAAGAATTCTTCTCATTAGGGCCTGAGCCGACTTTCAGTCGGGCGAAGCCCTATTGTGTCCTTTAGCATACACACATTTTTCAGAATATTTGAACATTAGGGGGTGCTATCGTGATTCTGTTTTTTTGCTTGTTTTTTGAAATCTCCAAACGAACAAACTCCTCCAAGAGTTTGAATCTGATCAATTTCAAAATCAGGCAAGTTGATCCTCACACATATTAATCTGATTGACTTCAAATATCTGAATATAAGCCTTAAGACTGTCAAAAACTCAAAAAACCTATCATCACAAACTTTGTTGCTGTGACGACACCAGACAGACCTGATGTGGAGTTTTAGTTCAAAATTGGGGAAATTGCCTCCATAGCGCCCCCTGGAAGTTTTCAACGAAGCAGCGCCGGCACCCTGTTTGACCTAAAAGTACGGTGATTTTTGAACAAATCTATTACAGGGATACTTAAAAAAGGATCTGGGGACCATGCTGTAAAACACTTTGCATTTATTGCAACAAAACTATATTGACAAAAAAGATTAAACTACATTAACATTAATCTCTTAGTCTTACTATTATATCAACCTAAAGAATTGAACAATAACATTTAAGAATGAATAACCAAATAATAACTGCAAATGCTATGATTGTCACGGTTTGGTTCTTCCTGTTTTATTTTGTAGTTGCATGTATCTTGTGTCCCTGGGTTAGCTTCACTTCCTGCCTTGTCCTGTGATTGCCTGATTGTTTCCACCTGTGTCCAATCACCTGCACCTCCCCAGTGTCTTTAAGCCCTGTGTGCCTCTTGTACCCGGTCGCGTCATTGTTTCCTGTTGCGTGTTTCAGGTTGGTGCATCTCGATTCTGTTGAGAATATTAAAGAGCACTTTGTTTTTTGGAAACTCCTAGAGGTAAACTCCAAGCTTGAGCCGTAGACCTAGGTTCAATTCCTGCGTCAGGCATTGACTGTTTGTTTTTCTTTTTTGAACAGTGTGTCCGGCTGATATAAGAAACAAAAGGCATTAATGGATCCAGTTTACTCTTCCCGGTGAGGTTAATGACTTAACTTTCACACTTTACAGGTTCACTAATATCTTACGAGGCTGTTACGGTTTTATATATATAGTTCACTCCGCCAGCTACTGCAAGGGTTTGGTGAAGGCTGGAGGCTACAAAGATGCAGCTTAGGCAATTGGGACACAGCTACAGTGTTGCTAGCTTTTTGAAAAACACATCATTTTGAAAATTATAATGTCCATAGTATAAAAATACAGAGCTCTCTGTGTTCCTTTTTTTCTTTATCTTTAAAAGAGAACTATACACATAGTGTAGGTATATTTACCCCCAATATACAATACAATATGCGTGAAAGTTGAATAAAAACATAATTATTACATTTAAAACCAGAGCGCAAAGTAAAAAAGAATTGCGAGTAAGCCCCTCACTCCTGCCATCGTAGGTAGACAGCTAGCTGCACAATGCGGCTGCTAACTGGATTGTGACAGAGCTGCATACAATATTTAAGTGTCGCCATGTAGAACGTTTGCCTTTCTCAACAATAGATATCATTCTGAAAGCATTCATTTCAACATCTGGGCTAGGGCTAGAAGTTTGCTCTGTGTAACCAGGCGGAACTGACAGGAGATGTTCTGCCAGACAATTTATAAAGAGGCACCATTCTCAAAATGAATCAGCTACGGTTACCTCAGTGGTGGATGCTACCGTTAGCCACGTAGTGTCACAACCATAACTGTAGCAATGATTTCATTATTATTAAGAACGTCTCTCGGTTACGTATGTAACCTTCGTTCCCTGAAGGGAACGAGACGCTGCGTAAAGACGCTGTGGGAACGCCCCTGCGTGACCGTGTCATGAAGCACGTGTGCAAATTAACCAATGGCGAGCTGGTACGTCATAGCGGGGACGCCGGACCAGGGTGCTAAAAAGGGACCCGAAGGGCAGGACCATTCATCTCTGAAAGGCTGAATCGAGTGCCACGGGCAGGCCGGGAGTATGGCAGAACGTTTACGCAGCGTCTCGTTCCCTTCAGGGAACGAAGGTTACATACGTAACCGAGAGACGTTCCCTATCAGGGAACTCGAGCTGCGTAAAGACGCTGTGGGAACACTTATACCCACTCACCATACGAGCAGGTGACCGTGGTGTGAAGTTTTTAAAAAACGCACACTCGACGAGAGCACCCGTGCTCAAGGCGAGGGTCAGTCCCCCACAGGAGGGCTTCTGCAGCCGCCATACCTCGATAGAATGGGCCCGGACAGCCGAAATGCGGGCTGACCGGCCGATACATAAGCAAGTGTCATGGCCTCAACCATTCCTTTGCTGCGGCTCTGTTATACGCCTAGTCCGATGTCAGGAACGGAGGACAGGGTGTCACGAGGAAGAGAGATGCCTAAAGGCAGACGGGAAGACCTGTGGAAAACATAGCAGGACCTCCAGTACTGAACGGACCAGGCAGTTAACTGGGTCCGCAGTTGTTCCTACAGCAGCTGGCACCATCTACCGGCATAAGCCCTCCTAGTGGCGGGGCTCTGGAGTAGGAGGTGGTCTCTACGACCTCAGTCGAGTGACCGGACCTTCAACGGCAGGCCCTTTCAAGGGCCACGCCCATAGCTTCCCATAGGTCCATGGACCCCGACGCCTGAGACAGCAGGTCCGACCTGATGGGAATCTCCACCGGGGGGCCTGCGAGAAGTGATATTAGGTCCGCAAACCATACGCGGGCCGGCCAGAACGGGGCTACTAATAGTAGGCTGTGTGTTGGGCCGCCAGGCGCTCGGAGGGCGCTAAAATCCACCAGTCGTCCAAGTAGTTCAAAATACGGATGCCCTGGTGACGCAATGGCGCCAGAGCTGCATCCACGCATTTGGTAAACGTACCGGGCGAGAGGGCTAGGCCAAAAGGAAGGGAGGATGGGAATATGAAAGTAAGCGTCGTGGAGATCTACAGTGACAAACTAGTCCTTGGACCTGGTTTGTGCCGCGATCTGTTTGAGAGTGAGCATCTTGAAGCTCAACTTCGCAACAGCGCGGTTCAAACGAGGAGATCCAGAATCGGACGCAAACCCCCATCCTTCTTTGGAACGATGAAGTACCGGCTATGATAGCCTGACTCTCTGTCTGGGGGGAGAACTCGTTCTACCGCTCCCTTCCGCAGCAGGGTCTGGACTTCTTGTTCCAACACCAGAGCCTGCTGGGGGTCTACCACCGTGGGTAGTACGCCCCGAAATCGAGGCGGCCGCCACCTGAACTGGATGGCGTAGCCGACATCGATTGTGTGCAGGACCACTGAGATAGTAGAGCCGGCACCCTCCTTAGAGGGGACGAACGGCCCTCGGGCTCACGCTCGCTGGACCCGGTCATGCCCTGAAGCGGCGGCGGGGACAACGAACCGACTCCCGGAGAGTACCGGGGTAGAGGTAGCACCGGAAGTGCGGTGGAACCCTACCACCTCCGGTGGGGGTCACTCTCCAGGCCCTGACCCTTGCGGTGTCAGGGCCTATTGGACGAAGTCCTCTCCGCGGCGGCCGTCCTCAGACCAGTCCGGCCGCGAGAGAACCTCGTCTGAGCGTGCCGTGCTGCGGCCCAGCCTCGACGGGGGGGTTGTGCGCAGCGCGACGCTCTCCTGCTGCGCCAGGTGGTGATAGCTCGTCGCCCTCCAGCGGCCCCGCGGACGTGGCGTCGTCGGGGAAGGCAGACACTGGCGCGGAGGCGCTCTGCGGGAAGGTAAGAACCGCTCCTGCAGTTTACCTGGAGCAGACGGCTGCTGCTCACCCGCCGGCGAGCTGATATGTAATCTGTCAGCGGCTTGGGTGAGGACCTCCAGCAATACTTTTGCGGCAGCGGGGTAATGAGTCGCCTCGGCAAATGCTCACAGTCTGCACAACTAGCAGACAACACACAGGTCGTGTGAGTCTTCGCCCGTAATACTTACCTTATCGGGTGCACGGGGGTACACATTAGACAAACCGCTCAGCCATTTCTATCTTAGTGGAAAACTTCAGACGCACTAGATGAAGGCACAGAGATGAATGGTCCTGCCCTTCGGGTCCCTTTATAGCGCCATGGTCCGGCGTCCCCGCTATGACGTACCAGCTCGCCATTGGTTAATTTTCACACATGCTTCATGACGCGGTCACGCAGGGGCGTTCCCACAGCGTCTTTACGCAGCTCGAGTTCCCTGATAGGGAACCCGTGTTTAATGCGCTGAATGGAAACCACTATAAGGAACATTAGTCTGACATATTATGGCAATAAACGATTCCTGATTCCTGAGGGGTATTGACGAATGACGTTATGATGTTAAGAACTTCTCGAATTTTTACAGTGTATACATACACATAAATGTACAAAAGCATATAAATTTGAGATTCATGAATTTATATACATTGAAAATACTAAGATAATTAAAGCTGCGAGCAGCGTTGGACGGGTCCTCGCTACTCCTTGCATGTCGGGGCACTGGCGGGACGGTTACAAATGCGTCTGAGGAACCCTGCGGCTGTCGGCCGAAGCGTTCGCAAGTCAGTGGTCGTTAACCGCGTGGAGCAACGCCAGAAATGTCGGTTTGCAAACTTAATCTTTGACCATTCCACTTCAGGCAGAGTACATATCACCAGGATGTAACTTGGTGATAACCAGGACCTTCGGCTGTACCATTCGAAAGCATCTCAAAATACCATGTATACCTAACATATAATGGCAATAAACGTTTCCATACACAATTTCCTTCAATATCTCTATCACCAGACTACATTTTGTCATTTTAAAGTAAACAATCAATACATTCATGTCCATTCCACTTCAGGCAGAGTACACATCACCATGGTGTGACTTGGTGATAACCAGGACATTCTGATGTACCAGTCCAAAATAATAGCCTCTCAAAATACAATACATGACCCAACTTCCTTCGAAATCTTTTAAAAGGTGTTTTTTTTTTAAAATATGTGACCTACGCACATAGTTTGATATTTCTTCTGGCAAAATGCAACTTTTAGAGGCCAAGGTCTCAAGAGCACAATGCGCGGATTTGAAAATAATCAGGTTCAATCCCTGGGAGGAGTTCGGTCTTTTATAACTCAACACAGGCATGGTTCCAATGGCCAGTATGCCGTTCGTTTCACAAACAATCACAACAGGGCTGGTGTTGGGTTCTTCTGTAGACTGAAACAAAAAAACAAAAATGATCACTTAGTCAATTCACTGTTGAGAGCATATGATCAAGTACTGTATTTTACGGACTATAAGTTGCAGTTTTTTTCATAGGCCTGTGTTGATCATTTCAACACAGCCGTTGAGGCGCATGGGAAGATGGCGGAGTGCTCCCGCAGAAGGTGGTTGTTGCGAGATTGTGTTTTATCCACGTTAAGCTACCGTAGTTTGGGTATGCTAATCATAGATGCTATCTGTTGGAGTTACTCTGGGCTGTTCAAAAATAAAACCCTCTTTAATGTAGATCACGACTCGCCTCATATCATGACAGTGGTGAAACCAAAACCTGCAGACTTCTCAGATTTATCGTAGGACACATGCAGGCCAAAAAACGGTACTTAACTTAACTGTTCTCCGCCGGCGCGTGTCTCATTCTCAAAAAATGCGACTTATACTCCAGTACGACTATATATATATATATATATATATATATATATATCTTTTGCTTCTTTATTATGCATCTCATGGCTAGTGCGACTTGTACTCCGGAGCGATTTATAGTCCGGAAAAAACGGTAATATGAAAAATACAGTATATACATACCTTTCTTACCTTAAGGATGTGAAGCATAGCTGCACTTGCATGTCCTAACTTCTTGTGTGGAGCCACAGGTGATGGGAACAGGTTTGGCAAAGCCTTAATCACAGTAACAGATTGCTTTACTATGAAAAAGAAAAACAGTGTCATTATCTTTACAGAAGTTGGTTAATTGAAAAAAAGAAAACTTAATACTAACATGGGATTCTCAATAAACTGCAATTACCTTTATCCGACAAGAGAGGTCTCATGACTTTTTTAAACACTCCATAAAACTGTGCCTTCTCATAAAAGGTTTCCCAACGGCTCTTTAGTTCAGGTATGTAGTGAAAGTTTTCCTGATCCAGGATCCTTCGGAGTTCATCAATTATCCGGTACAAAGAGAAAGACAAAAATAGATCATTAAATACATAAAAAAAGAAAAACTACAATCTACATTCCAGTTCTAATTAAAATCTAACTAATATATCTTTAAATGTGTATCAATTTCTTAAACTACTTTGTGGACTAAATTAATTTGACGAACAGGACAAAACTATCACTTTCCACACAAAGTTGTGTAAAAACATCTACCAGGTCCCAAAACTTGAAACAGTGTGTGCAAAATAGAACTTAGCCAATAACCCAGTACATGGAATTTAATTTAATTTACTTACATGATCCAGTTCTCTGAAGCAGGGATATGCTTGAAGAATCTTGGCAGGCCTGTCCTGCTCCTTAAGAACATCAGAGTCCATGTATGCCCGTCTTGCTTGGTATTCGAGGTCCAACAGCTGGGCAACATCCTTTGTATTGGGTCTGGCCTTGGATTTGTACAGCTCCTGAAGAATTTTGTAATGTCTTGCCTGGTTCTGTCGGCTATCAGTAGTTTCAGATCCTAGAAAACACCATTTAACATTTGTAATGATGAATGAAATTACAATCACTGTTTTGTATTATCACAGTCTGATGAAACCATACATAAATCCAGTGACAACCAGAACATCAGTCCATAGTCAAGTCTTACTAATTCACTTTTGATAACAACAATAAAACAACTTCATTTGGAGACTGTTTATAATTTAGTCGATTGTAATTGAAACCATACATAAATCCAGTGACAACCAGAACATCAGTCCATAGTCAAGTCTTACTAATTCACTTTTGATAACAACAATAAAACAACTTCATTTGGAGACTGTTTATAATTTAGTCGATTGTAATTGTTACTGACAATAGATAAGCTGAGATTTAACAAAAAAGACCAAGGTTTTTTTTATTAATTTCAAAGCTCTTTCTAGATCTCTTTTAGGTCAGCCACAGCTCCCAGACCCCATAGGGTTTAAGAGGTGTGACACTGTTGTTAGATGAACTAATATAAAGGCACGTTATTCTCCCTTGTTAACAGTAAAAGTTGTATTAATACCAAAACACAATCTTATTATGTGTTCTTACCATCCACCTGTTCAGCCTCCGGGGAACTGCATGCTGCTGCTGCTCTCGAAGCTTAGGGCCCGACGCTTCTTTTTGGGGGTTGTCACATTCTGGACTCTTCAAAAGCTGCTTTTTTACAGATTCCTGACGAAACAATTAAACACATTAATACAAATGTATGTGGAAATTAAGCCATACAAGCACTGATCTAAATTAACTGAGCAATGATATACCCACTCAGCTCCACCGGCTGCAGATTTGTCCCGCAGCATTGGGTAGTACTCTATGAGACGCTTAGCCATTACAGTCAGTTCCCGGCTGCATGGATACTGGAAATCATCCCTTGCAGCTCTCTTGATGGCAATCATGCTTGTTACCGTATTTCTTATCAGGCGACAACGAAGGTCTTTGGAAAGTTTATAGTCTTCTTCTTGTCCAGCCTGCTGTTTCTCAAAAAATGTACTTTTTGACTGCTCCAGCTCTGTGTCTGTGTATATAACGTGCTGTGGACTTACAAGTTGTACGGTTCTGCTGGTTTCTTGGGTTTGAAGAGAGGAGAGGGGTGGAGGAGGAGGATGGGGAATTCAATGAGGTTGAGATTGAGGGAACCGTGTCGGCATCACAGGTTCCAGAGGAGGAGCCTGGTCTAAGCTGACCTGACTCTTCACCCCAAAAAAGGGCAAACATTTAAATATAATGTATATAAAGTGAAGAGCATTGAACCACAACAGGGCCAGGATATGCTTTGTTGATATCAAGCTGATATGGTTATCTCACAACAACCTAAGAACAACATATGGGATCAATCGTAGGAGCAAATTAGTTGACATCCCTGCTTTTGATATTATTCAACAGACTCAGACGCAAGATATTATGCATGTTATTCTGGAAGGAATATCTCCTTTGGAAATCAAGCATGTTTTAAATCATCTTGTTCATTCGGGGCAGATAGATCTGGACTCTGTAAATTCTGCTATTCTTGGTTTCCCCTATTCCCCTCTGGATGTTAGGGATTGGCCATTGCCAATTTCAGTTACTACATTAATGTCAAATGATGGTAAATTAAAACAGTCTTTGGTCAAATCATTGTCCTGCTAAGGATATTGCCATTTGTTTTGGAAAGCTTAAAAGCCAATGCATATGTGCATCTGATCATTAAGCTAATAGAGATCGTGCAAATAGTAGCACCTGTTCTTGCCATTGCAACAGTTTTTAGATTGAAGTCAATAATTGAAGATCATTTGAAAAAATGGAAGGAACTTTTTCCAGCAAACATATCACACCTATGCAGCATTATATGGTACATTTGCCATCACAGATTAAGCCAATGGGTCCAATGATAAGACATATGTGTATGCAATTTGAGTCTAAACATTGTTTCTTTAAACAATGGGCTTTGAAGCTCAATTTTAAAAATATTTGCAAGTCTTTGATTAATCAGAATCAAATGTATGAAAGCTGCCAAAATGCCGACCCTTCAATGCACCCAATCTTTTCAAATGAAAGAGAGATGGGACCTGTACCCGAGGTTAAAGATCTACAATAATTACGTGGAAAAATAAGAGACTTCCTAGGTTAAGATGAAGTATGCATTGCTGTATCAGTCAAATGGCTTGTGATAAATGGCAATAAATACATAACTCAAAAGTCAATGATTCTTGCCAAAGTAGTAAATGATAATATGCCAGAATTTGGACTAGTCAAAAACATATTTCTTGTTGATTCTAGGCTTTATTGTTTAGAATACCAACCGTATCAAACTATACACTTCGATAGAAATATGATGGCATATCAAGTTGAGGTCCTGCATCTTGCACAGGCTACTGTGTGCTGTGCTGAAAAGCTGGTTGACTTTACCTCTTATTACACAATCAGCAGCAAGAGCCAAACCTTTGTACAGGTCAAATACCATCTTGGGGATGTAATTCCCCAAATATAACATGACTTTTGCTTTGAAAGTGACTTTGTAATTTGACCTTGGAATAACAAATTAAGGACGGTCCATAGCAGATGAAAACCTGCTCCAGTGTACAAAATTATCTGAATGTTTGTATCAAGATAAGCTATTTCTGTTTGATGTTTTACGTTTTAAAAGTTAAATGTTTAGATGGTACATATTAAATGTTTAATCATTAGCTCAGATGTGCCATGTGCCAATTTCAAGTATTGTACCCACTGTATTTTTATATGAGTGTGAGGGACCAAGCAGCCAAGAAATGAGGGTCATAGTCATATTTCCCACCAATCCATTTTACTGTTTCAATCCTGCATTTACAGTTTCAAATACGGAAACAATGTCCATAATCAACGGAACCAAATGTTTAGGCCCATAAATGTGGTCAACAGAACAACCGGAATTCAACAACTGCGTGCTTATCGACCCACATGAACTGACCCTCTCCTTCAGTCAAATATCAGGGACACATTTATACAAATGGACTAGTCCACATTAACACAAAAGGGAAGACAAACCGAACACACTTCCCAATACACACAACAAAATTAATACAGAGGCACGTTATATAATTACACTAAAAATAAGTGTATATTTTACCATCATTAACAAATCTAAGCAATGGAACAAGAAACCAGGAAATAATGTAGCAACACCATCCATTCAACCCCCCCCCAATTAATCTGTTGCTTGGTAGCGGCCAGCGGAACTAAAGTTCCCGTTGAAGCGGCCCGCCGGCCCCCATTTCATGCGGACCCCGACGGAACCAGCCGATCCTCTGAAGCTCCAGCCCTCCGCTCCTCAGCAATACAGTGACAACTTAAACTCAAAAGAACGAAACATCAATCAAGGTGAATACTGCACAACACAAACTCGATGGTGTGCACGTCAAACAGTCAGTGATACGCGGGATCTCAATAAATGTTTGATGGAAAGTAAACCGTGTCTGAGTATTATTGCCAACTAACTATATGAACCGAAACTATTGAGCGCATGAATACTAAAATACTAAACATGTGCACAACAAATTACAAGAACTATTAATGAGTGTGTGTATGTATCTATGCATGTGTGCGTCACATCACCGCTCATCACATGTGTGGCTGCCTCCGGGCCATCACAATGAGTACATCATTTATATTGTCTGTTTGACAATAAAGCAAAAGATTCCACTTGGATGTTTTGTTTTTAATATGTGAAGAGTTCAAATTATAATGTCATCATTTTTAATTTCTTGCTTAAAATAAGAAATTATGACTTTCCAAAAAGTAGGTCACTCTTCAGCAGTTCACCTTTCAGAGGATTAAATTGATGGACATTCTAGTTTCAAGCATGCAGATACACAGAACAAGTCATAAAATCTCACTAACAAGTTAAAATATCTTATTAAGATAATTTAGGACCTCAACACTTAAAACAAGTAAAATACTCAAACATAAAATCTGTCTGGTAAGTGAACATTTCTTTTCAGACATAAATGAGCATATAATAACTTGATTTAAGATATTTTATCTGACATAGATTTCTGTTTTTGCAGTGTGGTGAGTGTGTTGGCTCCACCGGCAGTAAGAAGAGTGTGTGTGTGTGTCAGGGAGGTGAAGGGAGAATCTCCGGACCTGCCAATCACAAAACATCAGCACCGATTATCTTGTGACTTAGTGGATGGATGTAGTGCAGGAAGTGTGAGATAGAGCGTGTTAGCAAAGGGGGCCCCCGTACATAGGAATGCTACTTTGTAGAGGCTGATGGGGAGAAAATGAAATCCAAAGTGTGTATTGGAGAGTAGGGCTGTTATTACAAAGAGGGCCGCAAAGGGAACGAGAGGAAGCCTGGCACAATGGTGCCGTATCACTTTGTGATTGTTGCTTTTGCACACCACCCCATGCCTTGTTTTTCACAATAGACAGCAACCACTCTGTATAGACCAATCTAACCGCGCAAGTACCTTGCAGAAGTAGTAGGCGTAGCGGCAACTGCACCATCAAAATTTTCCATATATATTCAGCAGCAGACAGACAGCTGGGAGGAAATGTAGTGCTTACCAGTGTGGCTTAAGTCTACTGGAAGACTCAACCTGCATGAGCACACATTTCATTTCCCATGCATAAGAAATGTGTGTTTGGATATCGCAGGCCCTGACACTCCCGGCTCTCACTCTATTACTCTTGGTCCTCCACAAAATGGAAAATCCCTGGATTTCTGATTTAGTCCCATGTTACAGTGTTTCTACATGTGGGGCCGTACTGTAGGTATATCTGGGCAAGTAAAACAAGTTTACCCGGCAGAAAATCTAGTCCATACAGTGATAGTTTTTTTCTTTTGTCATCTACTTCTGTATCTTTTTTTAAATGTATCTTTTTGGCTGAAATTGAGACATTACATTGAAGTCTCAAGTTTGTGTGTTCCTGTGTTCCAACAGTTGAGATTGATCTTTGGTATTTTTCATTTTTATGGCCAGAAAATGCATACATTTTGAAGAGCTATTGAATGGAGAATCTACTAAATGTGTATTTCCATCCTACAATATAAATGTTCGTTATTGACAGATTTATTTACAAGGACTGCGCCACAGGACCAAACCCCAGTTAAAAAACCGGCTCTATCTAATCTCTATCATGCAGATTCCGATCCACGATAGATTGAATCCATACGTTTTATTCTTGCTGGACTTTTTTTCTGTTTTGGTTTGCTTTTATTTCGTTTGGAAAACACAGAAGATCCGTTCAAAACACTGACAACCCCCACTGAACTGATTTTCCATAAGTTATATGAATATTGGTGATTATGTTTAGTCGTTTGTAGAGTTATAGTCTCGATCATTGAGTCCACTATCATTGTGCAGTGATAGATGATTG
The DNA here is from genome assembly GCF_949316345.1 of Pungitius pungitius. Classification (NCBI taxonomy): domain Eukaryota; kingdom Metazoa; phylum Chordata; class Actinopteri; order Perciformes; family Gasterosteidae; genus Pungitius; species Pungitius pungitius. The sequence continues at coordinate 15,453,208 of NC_084909.1, read as the reverse complement.
ATTGTGTTCTCCTAGCCTGTCAATTTAATGCTTTGATAATTTTTGCTGCTGAAGATCATATTTTATGGTCTGGCCTGTATAGCTTTGATGATTTTAGATGGTCTACAACGAGTAAAACCATAAATTTGTAGTTTGCCACCATTAAGAATTTCCTGTCACAGCTATGCCGTGACTCCCGCTAGTGTATCCTCCCTATATTCTGTGTTCTCTTTTGTGTGTGTGTTAGAAACTGGGCACGGCCTTAATCACAACACCTGCTGAACATCAGCACTGCTTAATAGTCCTGGTTCCCTCTACACTCATTGCCAGATTATTCCTCAATCTCAGTGGTGTTGAGTCTCAGCCGATGGACCTAGGACTTATGTGAAACTAACCAGCCACCGCCGCTCATACACCCTTCCTGCTTTTCCTCTCCCGCAAACCATCCTCCCACCTTCTTCTCTAACTTGGACCTCTGTTACGCCTACCATCTTCTGCCCATCCGGGAGACGAGTGGAAGACCGCATTTAACACCCCTGTGGGACATTTCGAAAACCTCTTCATGCCTTTTGGCCTCACCAATGCCCCGGCCGTCTTCCAGGCTATGGTCAATGACGTGCTTAGGGACATGCTCAATTGGTTATTTTAGTTTATTTGGATGACTTTTTTTGATGTACTCAACACGTTAGGCTAGTGGTCCGCCCATTCCTGGAGAACAAACTGTTTGTCAAAGCAGAGTGTGAGTTCCACATCACCACAGTGAGTTTCCTAGGATTTATCATCCAACAGGGCCAAGTAAAGGCTGACCCAGCGAGCAGCCAGGCAGTGGCAGAGTGGCCCACACCCTCCACCCGTAAACACCTACAGTGGTCCCTGGGCTTCGCCATTTTTTAGCGTCTGTTCATCCGGGACATCTCACTCAACTTACCTCCACCACGAGACACTTTTTTTTATCCCCGGCAGTTCTATTTTCTGCCCTTAAAGCTACTCACTGATCAACCTGACCCTTCTCTGTAGTTCATGGCGGAGGATGCCTCAGATTTGGGAGTCAGGACAGTCCTCTCAACAGTCTCCTTTGGATCAGAAACTGCACCCTTTCTCACTGTGTCTCTCACCAGCAGAGCGCAGCTACAACGTGGGTGACAGAACTGCTCGCTGATGTTCTTGCACTGGAGGAATGGAGGCACTGGTTGGAGGGAAGTGACTAACCAGTTGTAGTTTGGACAGATCACAAGAACTTTTCCTATCTCTCCAAGACTGAACTCTCGCCAGGCTTGGTGGGCCTTATTTGTGGGAAGGTTTGACTTCACCCTGACCTACCGTCCCGGCTCCTGCAACACAAAACGCACTCTCTCGACAGACCACAACAGAGGAAAGCACCAATGAGTCAGCAAACATTCTTCCTCCTTGTGTTGTGGCAGTGGTCACATGGGGAAATGAGTCCCCCCACTTTCATGAAGCAAAGATTTTGGTGGCCTTCCATAACCCGGGACACTCGTGCCTTTTGTGGCAGCCTATCTGTGCCCGCAGCAAGGCATCCCACCACCCCTGAATGGTCAGTTGCTCCCTCTGCTAATTCCCCACTGTCCCTGGTCCCACATAACAGTTGACTTCGTCGCTCCAGGTTGGAGCGATCCCTCCGGGTTGAGTCCTGCAAGCTGGCTCTCGTGTTCATCAGACCTTACGAAGTTGATAAATCCATCAATCCTGTTGCAGTCCGGCTCAAACTCCCGGCTTCCCTCAATATCCATCCTACCTTGGGTTTCACTGTTAAAGCCGCTGTCCTCCTGTGCCCCCCTCCTGACGCTCCTTGTTGATGACCAACCGGTGTCCGTTGGTTTTTGGACGTCAGTCGTCAGGGAAGGATTTCAGTTCCTTTCGGACTCGGAGGGACCACTCCTGGATTCCTCGTGGGTCGTTTACAAAGGCTTCCAGGTTCCAGGACTTACCCGTACAAGCCTGAAGTGCCCTTCGAGGCTTTGTGTGTATGTCCTTCATCGCCAGATTATTCTTTGATCTCAGTGTTATTGCATCTCTGCATGTATACGTAAACTGAAGAGATCAGATTTGTATTTTCTAACCTCTCCTTTCGCTGCCTAGGACTCCTGTGCAACCAACTAGCCACTGCCACTCACATAGCAGTCTTGCATTCCCGCTTCATCTCTACTGGACATTTCCCTCTCCCGGAAACCATCCTCTTAAAGAATCATATACACCAAATCTGCAGTCTCTGTGTCTGCTCCTGGATCCAGCTTAAACCCACCGTGACAATTTCCTTGTGTCTGCTGTTAGAAGTACTCCGCAGCCAAACATAGCGTTGCCAAAATATCAACTTTGTCTCTATCCCTCTTAATAGTCTTTACTACCGCTATCCTTGCTCGCCCTTGCTGTAAATAGTCAGTACTACAACTAGTTTTCTATTTCTGCCTCCATCTGCTGGTGATAGTGTTCACTACCACTATCCTCCCGCTTAGCCCCTTGCTGTTTGACGGTCAATACAGTTGTCCCCCAGTAGCATTTTTCCTTAGATTTGTCTATCATCCACCCCCTACTCCCGTCCTTCAGTCAATCGTGCACACACACAAATGCACGTACACACACTTGTTTCTTTTAGAAAGTAAATTTATAATTGTGTCATGCTGGTTGTTGGTTATAGATATGATTGATCTTGATCCGTGTTTCAATAAACTCTGTTATACTTTAAAGAACATTTTTCCTGTTTACTTGTGCATTTGTATGGTGGAGACAGCCACCAAGTATACAGGTCAAGTAACGGTACCAGTAGATCGCCTGCCTTTTGGAAAAGAAATCCCTTTGGGTATTCATGCATGTGCGGAAAACTTGGTAGTGCTAATTAACGTTCCTTGCTTACTAACAAATTTAATAGTGTAGGTAATGACCAGGAATGTATGGAATGGTTGTGATGGTTCCCATGCTTCTGACAGACTAGAGGCTCTATTTTTTAACACTTAACTGTATGGAGCGTTTTTGTTCCGTCAAACAGGTAGCCCTGAACTACTGTTTGGAAATTAAACCTTCAAAATTCTTTTTTTTTTCTTTTGCTGCAATGGTTTGGTTATTTCACAATAACTTGGGCAGTTAGAAATAAAACCTATATCACTAGATTCAGGGTATATACATTTATTTCCGTACGCAACATTTGACACATTTGCATAGTACTTTTAATATTACAATTGATAAAGTTTTGTTTGGAATATTTTCATTTGAAGGGTTGATTCGTGTGGCCAGGACTGCTGAATCAACAAGTTTAAGTATCTGTGGGATCCCCAAATCCAGGTATAAAAAACTTTTGCATCATTCCCAAGAAGACTCATGGCTGCACTAGCTCAAAAGGGTCCTTCTACTCAATACTGAGAAAAGGGTCTGAATATTTATGACCATGTGATATTTCAGTTTTTTTTAAATAAATTTGCAAAAACTTTTTTCAGTCAAGATGGGGTGCTGAGTGTACAATAATGAGAAATAAATAAACCTTTTTGATTGTTAGCAAATCACTGCAATGAAACGAGTGTACATTTTAAAAGGGGTGTGAATACTTTCCGTACCTACTGTATATGCCTAAATAATGGATTAAGGTACCGGTTCTGGCCCAGTTCTGTCCAAATTTCCGACACATTTCTTTGTCCATTTGGGAGTTTTGGGAGGAAGATTTCAAATGTAAATTGTGATGACACAGCAAAAAGTCTGCCACGTTTGATAGAGCAGAAGGACAGGGATGCACCGAATCCATGCAATAGCCAGTTGCTATGCACTATGGTTTATGGGCAAAGGTCGGGATCCTACCGACCAAGTGGCCGTTGCTGAGCCCCTGAGTTGAATCCCTTGCGCATAATGCCTGTTAAGTGTCAGTACTGTCTGTGTTGTCCCTCCTCCCTTGTTTTTCCCTTCAGGTGCCAATCTGCCTACACCTGGGTTCCTGAAGAGAGCAGGCCAATCACCTGAGGGGTGCCTGGTGTTAAAAGGAAGATTGAAGAGTTCTGCAGGGGAGTGTTCCTTTGGTTGTCATGCACGCTGTTAGATCATTTAAAAAGAGAATGAACGAACAAACAAATCAAAGGCACGTGTTCAAAAATTGGAAGCCTGGATGGGGACATCTGGAAGAATTCAGCCGAACAACTTCTCTCGTTCTGGGAGATTTATTTGTCAGATCACAGGGTAAGTAACAGCGCTGCGTTTGCAAAGGCAGGAGCAGTTCTGTCGGCCGGCAGGCCGGAAGAACAACTAACATCAGGAAGAACATCATGTTTTATAACCCTTGTAAGACAGAAAAAGGAAATATTTCTATTGGCCCTAAACTGGTGTATAGGGGGAGCAGGTTCTTCCCTCACAACACAAGACCCAGTCACATACGATTTAAGGGTCTTCTAATCGTAATGTAAACAAAACGACCAAAGTGTGTGTGTGTGTGTTGTATGATGCTTGGTGTGTCCCTAACTCCCTACTTGTCAGACTTGTGTCTGCCTGCTCGGGACATCCTGCTTGCCCTCTGACCTTGAAATCTTCAGCAAAACAGGGCTATGATTCTCTAACTTAGCACTACGAAAAAGCTTTTGATTATCAACGCACTGACACAACAAGTGCAGGTTTGTGGTGAGAGATTAAGGAGGACCTTGGGGTAGTTGGGGTACCCTGTACATTTGTGCATTCACGTAGGTACTTTCTGTCTAGAGACATTAGGTTATTGGTTGGTGCTCCCTCTGTATTTTGGTGGATGTTTTTAGAGAAGTAAGAAGTTTCTTTCCCAGAGGTAGTTCGATAGGCCTAATTTTGTTATCTTGATTTCTATTCATTTGGCACAACCACATCTGTCCCAATCTCTACCACATAATAGATGCTTTGTTTATTTTGTTAACCTGTGTGAATAAACCTTGTTTAAAACCGTTACTTTTCTCGTTTCACATATTCTTTGACTGTCCTCTGTTCGTCCCCCCCCCTTCAGTTTTGAGAGTGAAAGGGGAAACTATTTTTGCATTACGAATTGCGAGATGAAACAAATGTTATGTTTATAAGGAGAATTATTTACGTTTCTGCTGCTGACCACTCAATAAAAGGAATATTAAAGTGACACTACGAATAAAATGCGCGTTGATTTTACTGCCCGCTCCTACAGTTTGTTTAAAGTCTTCACTTTTTTCTGATGGCCTACATGAAAAAAAGCTAATATTTTGATTAAGCATCCAAATATGATTAAAATCCAAAAATCATGATTACGGGTGCAGCACGAGAATACCCCAAAAGAGTCAATGGTGTTGAAACAAAAGGCCCATTCATAGTTCTGGTCTTCAGAGAAAATAATTCTAAGTTCTAAGAAATCTAACATATTTGATATTCTCATTTTTCCAAGAAATGTCACCATATGTGAGCCTAAATGTAAAAAGAGTTTGAGCCTTACTCCATTTGCTTTGTATTACACCGCTCGGCTCAAGGTTCTGAGCACAGCTGCTTTTGGTCAGCCAGGAAATTGCACCTGAAATTGCCCCTGTGGTCTGAGGGAGTTATGAGCCACCTCGCAAGTAAGAAAGTAAATGAGAGATGCAAACGAAACAGCCTCCCCACTTCTCTATATCCACCCCAAGCATATTTCTCAACAACTACAATAATCTCTTGTCTGTCTTCAGAAAAGGTCAGCCAGTCATGTAGTTATTGTGTATTTATAGAATGGAAGAGGATACATTTTCTTTGGAGACTGTGGAAATAAACACCAGATCCTCTTGATTCCAGCTTCTCTGCTATTGCAGTAAATTGGCTTGGTTTTTGGTATGTGCTGCCTGTTCTCAGGGAATGAATGCAAGAGCTTGAATTTCACTGATCCAGGCGACAACAAAAAATGCAATTGAATAGAAATGATTTCCTGGCTTTCGTTTTGAATTGAAATAGATAATTTCTCTTTTTGCTGTCTCCTGGGTTTCCAGGCAGTGAATGAGCAAAATATATGTTTTGCTTAGCCAGACCTGAGCCTTGGTTTAAAAGAGGCAGTAACTACAGGCTGAAGACCTGGTCATGCAGCAATGCCAAATGCTAGAGGAAACGTACCTTTAGTGGTTAGTCCTTGGAAGAGGGCAAATGCTGATGGCCATGTTGGCTACTCAATCATTCCAATTTCAGGCCTAGAGTGTGTTCAGCACAGGTGGGACAAAGTCATTGTTATGCAAGTCACAAGTAAGTCTCAAGTCGTTGCCCTCGAGTCCCAAGTCAAGTCGAGTCAAAGATGGGGCAAGTCCCAAGTCGAGTCAAAAGTCAAAGCCATCAAGTCTCAAGTCGAGTCCAAAGTCTTACCATCTTAGTTTCGAGTCAATTCAAGTCCTCTTATTATAGTGGGGACGGAGAACCCTGGGTGATGGTGCACTGCCTCACAGACCTAGACTACGAAGGGAAGGGTAATGGTGGATCGACTGTGACTGTGTTATAGTACTGTAACGCTCACCCCAATGCTGCAGCGTAAATAAGGAGGCGATGACTGGCTTGCAACTCCGGTGCATTTATTTATATAAAACATCTCAACTTCGGTCACTGTTGGCCGTCACCACGCCGAACGAACACTTCCGCATACACGGCCCCCCAAAACTCGGGTTGTCTCGCGTAACTACAGCTGGTAACAGAGCATAACGTGAACACATGCAACGTCTGCATAACTGATTAACTAATAACATTAACTCAGCGTATTACAGTAGGTACTTTAAAACGGACGTTGACATAATGTTGGCGAGGATTTCCATCGGAGTCTGAATCCGGGTTCAAAAATCCCGATTTTTGTAACCATGAACGAGCTGTCTCGTTGATACGGTCAAATGGACTGCAGTGATTGGATGTCGTGTAGGCAGCGCTCTCTGCATACAGGTGGCGCACATTTTTTTGACAGATGCAGATAAACAGAGCGGCGCGGCCGTGTGAAAATGTTTACCCCAGTTTTCATGCAAAGTAGCAAGTCTTCCTGGTGTTCAGGCCATTGGATGATTTCTTATCATTCCATACCTCAACACTTTAGTTTGCTTGATTACAACAGATTTACATGCAGTCCAGGTCCTTTGCCTATACTAAGATTAAAATGGTAATATTTGGCATAAAAATCTTTTTGTACAAAAACCGTCCAGAGCTTTGAAGAGTGCAATGCTCAGGGCCATAATCACCAATAATAGAGACAGTTTACATTTGGATTCAAGAAAAAATAACTTTTACTGAACAAATGACACTTGCAAATTTATGGATGGATTACTGATGTTACCGGGCTCAGTTCTTGGGGGCTTCTGTTTGTTGTACGGTAAAAAGAAATAATATTATCTAAAAGACAAGCAAATAGATTATTATTATTATATTTATTAGACTAAAATCCAAATAAAACAGTCCATGGACCCTGGCAGGTCCAGTGGAATGGTGCTTTAAACTCTGCCAGTCCTAGCCGGAGTCAAGCAGAGGTCTTTCAAGGACATCCCTAACCTGCAGAGTAAAATTCCACAGGAAGAATGTTGTTGAAAATGTCAACATGCTTTCCCCTCACTTATGAAACTGGGTGGTACCCTGACGCAGATGATGTCAGACAATGAAAATCTGTAGGATCTTATCAAGACGTAAATTATTTTTCAATAATGAATTGATTAGATTACTTATATTTAATTATTTAAAATAGTCACTCCTGCTGTAAATATATTTTAATTTCAGTTATTGTAAATTATTTTATTTTATTAGAGCATATTCATTTGCAATACTTACTGTTTTCTTTGTACATGTCTCTCGTTTGCACTTTTGCTGCGTTAAATCTCGTAAATTGACCTGGTGCGGGATGACAAATGATCATCTAATTGTATCGTATATACTTTTTTAAACCCAGATACAGACGTAAAGAGTGTCCTGTAGCATTCATCCATGAGAAAAATATCAATGATGAAATAAGAAGATCATCCATCAGCATAAAGACACAACACAGACCATAGCAGTGCCGCAGATTTTCTTTCTAATCTCTATTTATTTGCTGAATCATTCTTCTACTTCTGTACCATGGCTTTTTCATTTTGGGAGACTTTTTATTGGCCTTTTTTTCAACAGAGGATGTTGCATGAGTACAAACTTTAAAGACCTCTAAAGATAACTTGTAATTTGTGATTATGGGCGGGAGAAAATAAAATTAATTGAAATGAATAGACTCTAGTCCTGTTTTTTTTTTGTTGAAGAGACCGAAATGAAAGTTAAATTGCTACTTGCACTGAAATGCACTATAATATGATGAAGAACACAAACATTTGTCCAGTGGCCCTCCATGAATTAAAACTTGAATTAAAACATGAGAATCATATAAAATACAAGGTAAGGGAGGCATTGACTAAATAAGGGAGAAAAAATGTTGGAGGGAACACTTCATTTCAATTAATTTTATTAAAGATGACAACAGAGTTTTTGACCCATCAGTAGTAGTAGAAAATAAACTAGAAGGCAATTTATTAAATGTATGGTGTATAGTGTATTAAAGCGATATTTCTAACTATGAACTTGAAATACACCACTTTGGTCCCAAAACGTTGACATTCAATCAATCAATCAACTCTTTATTACAGACTCAAGGTCCAGATAGTAGAAAAACAGTAAATACATATTTAAAAGCTGAGTACATAGACCTACATTGACTACTGTAACTCTCTCCTGGCAGGTCTCCCTGCTACCGCCATTCGACCACTGCAGCTTATCCAGGTGGCAGCAGCTCGACTGGTCTTCAACCTTCCGAAATACTCACACACCACACTACTTAACAAAAACATTGGTACTCACGTACCATGCTGTAAATGGATCGGATCCAGTCTACATCCAGGACATGGTGAAACCCTACATCCCAACCCGCACACTCCGCTCTGCATCTGCCAAGCTGCTTGTTCCTTCATCACTGAGAGAAAAGCACTCAGCGAGATTGTGACTCTTTGCTGTCCTGGCTCCCAGATGGTGGAATGAGCTCTCTGATGACATCAGGACTGCAGAGAGCCTCTATATCTTCCGCCGAAAGCTCAAGACACACCTTTTTAGACTCTACCTTGACTAAAACACTAGCAGACCGTAGCACTAACAAATCATAGCACTTAAATTGTACTCATAATGGCACTTTTCTATAACATGTTGTAGCAGACTGAGGGGAGTGGTAGAAGGGAGGTATGTTGCGGCCCGGTGGTTCCACCCCCGAGCCTGCTATGGACCTCCCCCGCCTAACGAGGAGAGGCTGCCGGCAATCAGGGCAGGAGGAACTCAGCCATAAAGCAAGCAGGGAGAGTGAAGGAGGTCGTTGGGAGTAGGACAGAGCAGAGAGAGGTGTGGTGACAGCGAGCGAGCAAACGAACGAACAAACGGAAAACTGAGGTAATTGTTGTGACTTGGACCGGCTGACTAACCCCCCCCGTGTATTGACCCCCCTTTGGACGAGGACCCGATTGGCGAACGACATGTGGACACGTGGAGCCAACGACACAGGGAGGGAACGGTGAAGTGTGGTTAAACCTCTAAATAAAACACTAAACATTGTACTCCTGGTGCCGGCGTGTCTGATTGAGCGTGTGACGTGGACCCCCCCCCCCGGGCGTGCCACATATGGTGGAGAATGCGGGCATCGATCTAAACTCTGTAAATTACCGTGACAGAGTACCATGGAAGCATTGGTGAAGCAACTGGTGGAGTCAAACCTCGCCCAGCAGGCGAGGCACCAAGAGCTGCTGGAGGAGCAACGTCACCAGACCACGCTCCTGCGAGCCGAACTCGGCCAGTTGACAGCCGCACAGGCCGACAGAGCTGGGGGCCCGACGGGCGGTTTATACTAAAGCTAACGGAGGACGATGACATCGAAGCTTACCTCCAAGTCTTCAGCAGCAAGAGAAGCATGGCCACCGGAGCAATGGGCCAGTCTGCTAGCTCCGTTTCTGTCCGGGCCCGCACAAAGGACCTATCAGGACCTGACTCTGGACCAGGCGACAAACTATGGGCTGCTGAAGAAAGAGATCCTGCGCCGGTATGGGTACAGTCTCATTAGCAGGGCCCAAAGGTTCCACGACTGGACGTATGAGGCCACAGCCCCCCCCCGAGCCCAAATGCACGAACTCATCCGACTTCCAAAGAGCTAGCTAACCGTGGAGCCACTGACGCTCACGCCAATTGAGAAGGTGGTCATTGACAAATTCCTGCGTGCCCTGCCATTTGAGGCTAAACGGTTAGCGAGTCAAGCTAACCCTCAGAGCGCCGATCAGCTGGTAGAACTAGTGGAGGGACATCAGGCAGCGTTGGAGGTGCTGCGCGGTGGACAGGCACAGAGGAACGGTCCCCCTCCTCGGCCGAAAGGGAAAGGAAGAACTGAGGAGCGGGCTGGAAGACCGGCGGAGGAGGGTGGAGCCCCCACCGCCGGTCGCCAGAGACGACGACCTTTGGTGAATCAGGACAGCAGACGGTGCTACGAGTGTGGGGAGACCGGACACCTTGCCTGGTCCTGCCCAAACCACGATGCCTCGATGCCGACGGCCTCAGCCAGCGAGGAGGCCGTAAGGCGACCCTGCAACTTGCTGACGACATGTTGGGCTGCCCGGAGCGACGTGTCCCCGGTCACCCCGGTCAGGGCTAACGGCCAGGATACCACGGCCCTAGTGGACTCGGGAAGTATGGCGACCCTGATCAGGCTTGAATTCGCCCAGTCACCGACCCTGGAGGACACAATACCCATCACGTGCATCCACGGCGAGACCAAGAACTACCCTACTACACTGCTGCACCTGCAGAGTACGGGACCCGTCGGAATCGTTCCGAATTTGGCAGAGATTGCCCTCTGTTCCGCCCTCTATGGACCAGTATGTCGAGGGAGGGGAAGGAACGAGGGGGTCAGAGGAGAGGAGACTGTAAGGAGGGGGCAGACAACCGGAAAGGCAAAGCCCGGATGTGTGGACTTCAGGAAGTGAACCCCCAGGCGTCTACAGGCCCCCCGTCAGAGGACGAAGAAGGAGAAGCAAGCCAGGAAGAAGGCGAGGGTGGCCTGAACAAAATGCTTCCGATGGCCCTAGAGGCGGAACCGGAACCTGCCTCACTGGCAGGCCGGTTTGGCACGGCCCAATTAGAGGACCCCAACCTGACCAATGCGCTCCAACAGGTCACTGTGGTGGACGGCCAACCCATGGAGGGGGTAAGTCATGTCACTTATCCTCATTTTGCAATTAAAAAGAAACTACTATATCAAGTCGTGGAAAGGAATGAGGAATGTGGAGTTGTTGTTGGTGCCCCGTCCCTTTGTCCAACATGTCTTACAGCTGGCACACACCCACCTGCTGGGGGCTCATTTAGGGGTGGAGAAAACCCTCGACAGGATCAAAGGCCGGTTCTACTGGCCGGGGATGAAGAAGGCCGTTGAGGATTACTGCCGGAGCTGCCCGGAGTGTCAGGTGGTGGCGCCAAAGGGCCATTCCCGCAACCCCTTGGTCCCCCTACCCATCCTCTCAGTCCCCTTCAGCAGGATCGCCATGGACTTAGTGGGACCGTTACCCAAGAGCAACCGGGGCCACCAATACATCCTGGTGATACTGGACTACGCCACCAGATACCCGGAGGCCATTCCCCTGCGCACCATGGCTACCAAGGGAATAGCCCGGGAGTTGGTAATGTTGTTCTACCGTGTGGGAATACCCAATGAGATATTGACAGACCAAGGGACCCCATTCATGTCTCGAATTATGAAGGATCTTTGCAAACTGATGAAGGTGACCCAGTTGCGTACTTCAGTATATCACCCACAGACAGACGGGCTGGTGGAGAGATTCAACCGGACACTGAAGCAGATGCTCAAGAAGGTGATGGAGGCGGATGGGAAGAATTGGGACCAGCTGCTTCCGTATCTGAAGTTCTCAATCCGGGAGGTACCACAAGCTTCCACCGGGTTCTCTCCCTTCGAGCTCCTGTATGGAAGACGACCCAGAGGACTGCTGGACGTGGCGAAGGAGGCTTGGGAACAGCAGCCATCACCCCATCGCACCGTCGTGGAACACGTGGAAGAGATGAGAGACCGGATGGCAACTCTGTGGCCCCTGGTACAGGAACATATGCGGGAGGCCCAGGAGGCCCAAGCTCGGGTGTACAACGGGGGAGCACAACCACGGGACTTCAAGCCCGGAGACAAAGTGCTGGTACTGGTCCCCACGTCGGAATGTACGTTTTTGGCCAGGTGGAACGGGCCATATGAAGTGCTGGGGCGGATGGGGGAGGTAAACTATAAAGTCCGGCAGCCGGGGCGCAGACAACCGACTAAGATATACCACGTGAACTTGCTGAAGAAATGGAATGCCCGTGATGTCCTCTGTTCTTTTGCCCAAAGGAAGGCCACGGCAGAGGCCAAGCCCGCAGCAGTACCCATGGGAGAACACCTGAGTCCAGCACAGAGGCAAGATCTAGGGGAGTTGGTCAACCAGAGCCGGGACGTGTTTTCGGAGGAACCAGGGCGCACGGATCTCATCGAGCATCACATAGTAACTGAACCAGGGAGAAAGGTGAAATTGAGACCGTACCGCATACCAGAAGCGAGAAGAGAGGTGGTCAGATCCGAAGTAAGAAGGATGCTAGAAGCAGACGTTATAGAGGAGTCCAACAGCGAGTGGTGTAGCCCGATAGTGTTGGTGCCGAAACCAGATGGCACGACTCGGTTTTGTAACGATTTTAGGAAAGTTAATGAAATTTCTAAATTCGACGCCTACCCCATGCCCCGTATCGACGAACTAATTGAGAGACTGGGAACACCCCGTTTTATCAGTACGCTGGATCTCACAAAGGGCTATTGGCAGGTGCCTCTGGCCCTTGAGGCACGGGAGAAAACGGCGTTTGCAACCCCGGACGGACTGTTTCACTACAAAAAGCTGCCCTTCGGACTACATGGAGCCCCAGCAACCTTCCAGAGGTTGATGGACAGAGTTCTACGTCCCCATCAAGCGTATGCGGCGGCGTACATAGACGACATCGTCATCCATGGGAGTAAGTGGCAGGACCATCTGCACCAGGTGAGCACCGTCATACAGGCCTTACGGGAGGCAGGTTTAACGGCGAACCCAGCAAAGTGTCGACTCGGGCTGCATGAGGCTGAATACCTCGGATACACGATTGGGAGGGGCTGCGTGAAACCCCAAGTGAAGAAGGTAGAGGCGATCCGGGAGTGGCCCCGGCCCAGTACAAAAAAACAGGTACGCACATTTGTAGGATTGACAAACTACTATCGGAGATTCATCCCGAACTTTGCGGCCCTAACAGGCCCACTGACAGACCTGACCAATAACCCCCAGCCCAACCACGTGAGGTGGGCCGAGGAGACGGAGAAAGCCTTTCAGGACCTGAAGGGAGTGCTGTGTTCAGGACCTGTACTGGTGACCCCAGACTTCTCCAAACCGTTGGTGGTACAGACGGACGCATCTGAAACCGGGGTTGGGGCAGTCTTGTCACAGCTGCAAGAAGGTGAGGAACATCCGATCCTATACATTAGCCGGAAATTGTTGCTGAGAGAACAGAAGTACTCCACAGTGGAAAAAGAATGTCTTGCGATCAAGTGGGCCCTAGAGAAGCTGAAGTACTACCTGCTAGGACGACATTTCACCCTCATAACGGACCATGCCCCACTGGTTTGGATATCAAGGAACAAGGACAATAATGCTAGGGTCACGCGCTGGTTTCTATCATTACAGCCATTTGCTTTTTCTGTCACCCATAGGTCAGGGATGGCTCATGGCAATGCAGACGCCCTCTCCCGGCGGGATGCTCTAGGGAGCTGGACCGAAGAGGGGGGTGTGTAGCAGACTGAGGGGAGTGGTGGTAGAAGGGAGGTATGTTGCGGCCCCGGTGGTTCCACCCCCGAGCCTGCTATGGACCTCCCGCCGCCTAACGAGGAGAGGCTGCCGGCAATCAGGGCAGGAGGAACTTGGGAGTAGGACAGAGCAGAGAGAGGTGTGGTGACAGCGAGCGAACGAACGAACGAACGGAAAACTGAGGTAATTGTTGTGACTTGGACCGGCTGACTAACCCCCCCCCGTGTATTGACCCGATTGATGAACGACCCCCCCCCCCCCTCTTTGGACGAGGACCCGATTGGCGAACGACACGTGGACACAACGACACAGGGAGGGAACGGTGAAGTGTGGTTAAACCTCTAAATAAAACACTAAACATTGTACTCCTGGTGCCGGCATGTCTGATTGAGCGTGTGACGTGGACCCCCCCCCCCGTGCCAAGATGTTTTGAAACTACTTATTTGATGATTGGTGGAGCCGGGGATCTTAGATAGATTGATTGAAGATGGCGCCGCAGATGGCAGCCTCTGTACGTCTGAGTTTGTTTTTTGTTGTTAATTCCATTTTCTGTATGGATTCCCGGGACTCTTTCTTTAGAGATGAGCGCATGAACATCCGGAGTATAAGAGTTACTTCCAACTTTTCTTCTTTCCTCTGTGGAATTACTGGACATTCTAGTCAAAGGTGCGCTCACCTTTACTCACGCGGTGAGACGCCGTTTGAGAGGATAGCTCATTGGCGTGACTCCGCAAGCATGGTTCTCGCACACCGCTGCCAGGCATCTTTCTCTCCAACATGCGCTCACTGTGCAACAAACTGGACGAACTACAGCTGCTGGTAAGGAGAGACAGAGACTTTTCTGCATTTTCCATTTTGTGCTTCACGGAGACCTGGCTTGGGCAGCTGGTGAGCTTCCAGCTGCTTAAAGCAGACCACAACACGGAGCTCTCCAGCAAGACGAAGGGTGGAGGAATTTGCTTCTACTCCAACATCAGCTGGTGCAACGACGTAACAGTGAACACTGTTCTTCTGATCTGGAATCATTAACTGCAAACCCTTTTACTTCCCCTGTGAGTTTGCTTCATTCATCCAAGTCGGTGTTTACATGCCCCTCGCCGGGCAACGTGCAGGAGGCACAGCAGTCCAGATACGGCGTGTGGAGCTGTCAAACCCGGACACCTTAATTATTGTCCTCGGGGACTTTAACATAGGAAATCTCAGCCGTAAACGGTTTATTAAATGTCCAACCAGAGAGGAGAACACGCTGGATCACTGTTACACCACAGCAAGAAGGGCTTATCACGCCGTCATTCGTGCTGCGCTGGGACACTCTGACCACGTCATGGTCTATCTGATTCCTGCATACAGGCAGAAACTAAAGCTCTGCAAACCTGTGGTGAGGGAATTCAAGAAGTGGACCAGTGGCCGCTAGTGGTTCTTTGGGCGTGCTTGAACTGCACAGAATGGAATTTTTTTTAGGACTGCTACCAACAGTCTGGATGAGTTCACAGAGGCTGTGACTTCTTACATTGGCTGCAGTGAGTACAGCTGTGTACCATCGTGCACCAGGGTGAGTTCCAACAACGAAAAACCCTGGTTTACAGCGGACCTCAGAAAACTATGACTGCAGAAGGATTAGGCATTTAAGAGTGAGGACAAAGACTTGTACACAGAGTCAACAAACAGCTGCACCTCCAGCCATCAGTCTGCCAGGCTCCTGAAGTTTGCGGATGACACCAGCCTCGTTGGACTAATCCCTTTTGCACACAGGTCCTCTTGGATATGCTCTACAAATAAGTCGATCGTGGTATGAAAATTCACCTACATTGGTTCAATGTCCCCCTGAATCATAAAAATGGTGTTGATATCTTATTGTTTGTGAAGATAAGGGCTAATGAACTTTGCAAGGGATGTGGCTTAAGCTGTCCATACTCATAACTTCCAAATTTCTTGCCCTGCCCTCTTATTCTTTGTCAAATTGTATATTTGTAAACTGAGTCAAATTCCTTGTATGTATATTTATTTTGGTAATAAATGTTTCATAATTCCTGATCCAACGGTGTCGTCTAATTAAAAGAAGAACCTCCTCTACCACTGAGCCACAGTCGTTGGCCCCATTCATTACAGTTGTAACCCGGTTAGAATAAGCATGAGGTGATGGGTGATGCTTGTGGTGTCGTTCAATGGTCGAGGCATATAAATGGTGTGTATAAAGGGGTGGAGGGTCATTTGGAAGGTTATGATGAAGTTGTTAAAAGCTGTTCATAAATGATTGTTTTATGTAAAATATATTGGTTTTCTGAAAACTGTCTAAACCAGCGTGGAGGGGGTTAATGAAGATCGGCGAGAGGGAGAGAGAGGGACGAAGAAGAAGAACGGAGAAAAGGAGTCAGCTTAACTCAGAGCTCATGTTTGTTAGCATGACAACCAGGAGAAGAGCAACCAGCTACACATTGAGAAACGGGAGGAATTTCCACACGATGTTTCAAGACGGTTTGTTTTTGTGCTAATGCTAATGCTAACGCGAACGGTAACACTTAGCCCTGCAAAGTATAGGCTTGTGTCGGTTCATTACAAGTGAACGGCATTTTTAGATACAGTTTGACTTCCTCAGTTAAACTAGTGGAGGAGTTTATCTGTCGTTTTCAACTTGAAGACGGGATAGAGACTCTTGAGCGTGGAACAGCCAGGATTCCACTCGTGAGTTTCGCTGGACACGTGGAGGAGTTGAGACGAACGACGGAGCACGTGTAGGATTGCTGATCGGAGGCTGGGCTTGGTCCGGTGATCGTTGGAGACAGAACAGGAGCCGGTTATGGACTCAAGGTATCCTTTATTTTGTTTGCTCGCGGACGAGTGAAACGGCCATTTGGTTTTGGGCCACAACGCACACAAGCACCGCATCAGGCCTGCTACGGTAGTTTTGTTTTATAATAATTCTGTTTGCCGGCTTTAGACTGCTAGGTTATGTGTGGGCCCACCATTTAAGTATGTTTAAGTGACGTTGAAGTTGATATCTTGGGTTTTTTCCAAATGACTCCATTAGAGTTAAGTGTGTAAATTGTTGTATGTGCATTAATATGTGCTACAGTATTGACCTTGTTTTCCTTAATAAGAGGGACAATTCAGGTGTAGTATTTTACTAGAAATCATTTTGTTTTGAAGGTTTAAAACAGTCCATCCTATCTTTACTGTATTTTTTTGTTTCCTGTGACATAATCATTTCTTTAAGGGGTAAATAATTGAGATATATTTTTCTTAAACCTTCTGTTGTGTTACTTTATTACTTACCTGGAAAGAGGTTATCATTTCATTCAGGGAGAGAGACGTTGAGAATCTTTATTAAGACTATAACTTAAAGGTGAGTTCATAGATCGTTTGGAAAACCATTTATTGGGGTATGTTAAAAGAGAGATCCAAGATAATATTTAAAACTAAGTAATCAGGGTTAAAACACATTAGATCAATATCTTAAAAGAACCCAAAAGCCCTGCCCGCATTAAAATAACTGAGGGGAGCGCTACACAGTCTTTACTTAAAAGGAGTTTAAAATGCTTCAAATATTTAAACGGAAAGAGGGACATTAATTGAGAAGATAAATATTGTAGAGTGTATCTTGATTATTTTTGTCATCAAATCTTCTTTCGCTAACTACATCTCAGGTTTCAACACAAATAGCTCAGATACTGCAATTCTTGAGAAAATATCTTAAGCGGAAAGCGTTGGACTTGTTCCATTGCCGAGAAGGCAGGGTATTGCAAATCTATAATTGGAAAGACATGTCAGCCAGTCTACCTGTTATAGTCTGTGGAGTGAGAAATGCCTGAGCTGCAGTCATGCCCTTGAAAAGAGCTCTTAAAAAATAGTGGCAGCTTTTTAATTGGAATATTAGATAAACTCAAAGAATCATGAGTTTTGACAAATGGCTTGAACAAGAAGCAATAAAAGTACCCTCACAGGTGGCGAGTGCAGTATAAAGGGAAATGGAGGGAGAGCAGGAGAGGGATGGAGGAGGAGTGAGTGAGTGATATTTATCGTCTGCCCTTCCAAACCCTGATTTTTCAGTGATGGGAGGCCCTCTGCAAATGATAAAAAATTCGGAGGTTCTGCCAGTTCATGGGAAAGTCAATGCTATCCAATCCCCCTAAACTCTCACACCTCAAAGAAGGCTAGGTAACATCCTGAAGCACCTGGCCACTGTCGGTTTGACATGTTACTCAATCATGAGGAGGAAGCCCTTGAAAAAAGGTTTTATGACCTGATGTAGGTTCCTGTAGGATGCATTTAGCTTGATGCTTGATAACTCTAACAATCTTTTTAGCTCGCTTCAGGGTCCTAGAAGCAATCAAGTCCTAGAGAGACAGCAGATTGTAGCCGATCACCCTCTCTGCAGAGTGGATGACACGCAGCAGCGTGCCCTTGTCCTTAGTTGTGGCTGCATTGCACCAGGCAGTGATGGAGGAGCAGAGGATGTGTCACATGACGGTGCGGGTCGGAGGCAGGCAGGGAGGACTCAAATGCAGAGTTATCAACAAAACCAAGTGCTCTTTAATATTTCACAAAAAACAAGCAACCGACATGCACCAACCTGAACAGGTAACAGGAAACAATCAGGCAATCACAGGACACAGGCAATCACAGGACACAGAAGGAAGTGAAGCTAACCCAGGGACACAAGAAACATTAAACTGCAAAATAAAACAGGAAGGAGAACCAAACCGTGACAGGATGGGCTCGATGATGGCCGTGTAGAAGTGCACCATGATGTTTAGCTCCCACTTGAGGTCCTGGGTGATGAAGGAGCCCAGGAAACGTAAGGACTGCACAGCGGGTGACAGAAGAATCACACAGGGTGATGGGGGAAGGTGGGACTGCTTTCTTCCTAAAATCTACAACCATCTCCACTGTCTTCAGAGTGTTATGTCCAGGTTGTTTTGGCTGCACCACGTCACCAGATGGTCAGACTTTCATCTGTAGGCGGACTCATCCCCACCAGAAATGAGTCCACCGAGGGTGGTGTCATCCGCAAACTTCAGGAGTTTGACAGAGATGAGTCCAATATGATATGATAATGATGAATAATTGAGGATTCAATTACATAATAATAATTTAAGGGTTGGTTAAAGAGGGTTCTTGCCGCTGCCTAAATCAGCATCAGTATTTCAAGATGAAGTTGTCTTAGTGTAGCTTTCTGCCCTGTGAGTCTAACAGAGTGAAATGAGATTGTGTCTGTATGTGTGAGTGTGTGTACAAGCACACAAGAAAACCTGCATGGCCACTCATCTCTTCACCCTGAATCGTTTACGCTCCACTGCCAAGTCAGAGGTCTAATTATGCATTTGAGCATGAGAGTTTAATTTGCGCTTTTCATTTGGAGTGATTGGCATTCGCATAAGTTAAGCCGAATACTGTTTAACGATGACGGTGGCAGAGGGGAGGCACTAGCTCTATCACCGTGCCTCTCTCTCCACCCTAGTTATTCATGTCGCACATGAATGTATATTCATGTCTCTGTGTCAGAGGAAGACATCTCACGTTGACTATAGAAGGTCTGTGTGTGTGTGAGATGAGGTCCAGCCTCATCTCTCTCTCTCTCTCACACACACACACATACTCGTGTTCCTCCTTCGTAGGGCCCGAACTTATTTTACCCAAATGTGGGATCCACCCTTTCTGGCAGTGCTACAACAGTGTAAAAAATCCAGTAAGATGAAAAAAAATCTATATAATTACCATCACTTTGATTTGTTAAAATTCAGAACTTTTTTTCTCTTGCTAGTTTTTTTGTCACTTTGTGGGGTTCTGTTTCTAACATTCACAACTTGCGAGTCCCACTTTCACACACACATACACATTTCTAGTTTTAATATCTTAGCAAGACAACCATTTCTAGTCTTTGTATCTTCGCAAGACACAATGTCTTCTGATGGAAATAACATAATTACATATTTTTTGTTGCTTATCAAAGACATTGTAGGGCTCGATGAACCAAAGATCATCATAAGGTATATGGGGCATTACAATTTCATTCATATAATAAACTCCAGCTCAACACTACTCAACACTTTCCTAGTACCATTTCTCAAACGACATTGCATAAAATAAACTCCTTAACACATAATATGTTCTCTTGTCTTTATTAACTTAGTAAAGTAAAAGCTAAAATCTCTCCATGCGGGCGTTTGATTGTGGGGGCGCGGAATAGTTTCAGTTACTCATTGGACAATTGTTCAGAGTTCAGAAATAAAAGTCACTGGGACAAGATTAACTTTATCATTGCCTGCAAAGAGGCCTGTAGTTGCCTGTTCACCGCTGCCGCTTCCTCGGGTGTCCAGGTTCTTTTGATAGCAGTTTGTTTACCTAAGTAGACATAAAAGGAGCACAGAATTGACATGTTTAAGAATTGTACATTTTAATTGCCACTGAAACACTTGCATTGATCATCAATTGCAGTAATGAATTAGTTGGAATTTGGACAGATTGTAGTTCAGATTACTGTATGCTTTCAGACTAGGGCGCAATTAGTCATTATAAGAAATGACTCCAAAATACATATTGATGTATGTTTAATACAACTATTTCATCCTTGGAGCTCCTTAGTGCGCCATAGCATCGTCTCCCTACTAAATTAGAAGATCTATTCAAGTGTTTGATGGGAGCTCAGAGATCTCTCGCTCACCTGATCGGCAACCCTCATGTTCATTCTCCTTTTTTCATCTAAACTCACCTTTTCTTTCCAATTACTTTTTTGGGCGGTTTTGGGGACACACTGTGGCGGGACGTTGTTGCTGGGATGTCACACGGTCATCTTCTGACACATCCATTTCTACCATAGTGGTATCTGGCTATAGAAGATATATTACAGATATTGAAGAGAAATATTGGCTTAAAAATTCAATTAATGGTATCGTTGCCTGTACTGATTGACTATAGAAAATACAAAATAGTGGCTGCCTCGAAAAAATACTGGAATTATCCCGTTAATCAGTTCTGAAGGTTTGGGATGAAATGGCTTATAAACTCGCTTGGTATGTCATACCAGAATGCTTTTTGTCCTTCTCAGCTTTGGAACAAATTGTGCGCATGTGGGATGTTTTTTTGAAAGAATGCTCATCATTGGTTTCGTCCACTATACTTTCATTTGACACATATAGGTCATCAGAAAAGTTGTTGGAAAAATCATATGTTTCATCAGTGTTAGAATACTCAACTAAAGGAAAGCTTCTGACAGAAAACACCTAAAAGAAAATAAATAGAATAATTAGTCCCTAATTAGGAGAACCTAGTGATCATGTATGTGGAGATATTCACAAATTAGATTAGGTCCTGAAAAAGTGTTGTTAAAAGTATTTAAAGTTGCTTTTAGTTTGGATAAAACGGAGGGCCCCATAAGCAGTGGACTAGAAACATGTGTGTGTAAAGTTGGAACCTCTCAACAACATTTTTGGGGCTGCAGTGCATCATGTTTAAAATACCCCTTTTAAACATGCATCAGCTCAGGAAGTGGACAATTATACCTGTAAAAACCTGAGGTTAGATCCTGAAATGTGTTGTTAAAAGTATTAAAAGTTACTTATAGTTTGGAAAAAATGGAGGGCCCCATAAGCAGTGGACTAGAAACATGTGTGTGTGTGTGCGAGGTTAACTTTAAATTATTTAGAAGGAGATAAAGACAGGAGGACCCCATAAAGGACAGACTAGAAACAAAATGTGTAGGGTTGTTATCGGTCTGTTCCTTCAATTTAAAGTCTACAGAATAACCCAATGAATGTTCCTGATGGAAAGCTATAACACGAAAGCCATTTTGACACCATCATACCGTGATAATAGAATTGCATCGTGTACAGGCCTACAAAGACAGTTTGTGATGACAGTGTGTACATTACATATTTACCTGGGCTATAGCTTCCTCTCCATTGGATTCCTCATGGGAAGTCAGATTTGAAAGGGTGTCTTCTGTCTCTATAGCCACAGCAGGGGCCTCATAGTTTGTCACCTATAATTGAGATATTAAAAAAAGAACATACTTAGAACTTCCAAATAGTATAGTTATCTCAACAACTCTGTCAAGAAAAGTGTCTGATTTACTCTTAACTATTGTACTGGCAACATTTATGTTTAATTTAATAATGTAAATGCAACATCCTTGTCTTTACTGACACAACCAAACCCTGATGGTTTCTCACCTGATATTAAAATAAAAAGCAATAACTAATATATATCAGCTATTATAGATCTGAGACTGTGGAGAGGCTTAAACATATATTCAGCCTGAAAGTAACTGCACACACACACGTCGTTTTAGCCAACCTTATCGGGATCTAGATGAAGCAGTGATATAATGAATCTATAAATTGACACACATTAGCACAGACAGTGATTTGTTGCCAGAAGTCTGTTTTTGAATCTGTTTAAACTGTGTTACTTGGTCAGGATTATGACTTTGACTACTTAGTATTTGTGTAATATTAACGGTCTACCAACACAAGAAAGCTCCACTTACTGATAAATGCTGTGAGTTGATCTCTTATTTCTAACATCACATTCTCTAGAGGAGGTTTTAAGTTCAGCATAAATGATCTTAGCAATTTACTGGGTAATAAGAGAATATCAGAAACCCAGAGTGAAACTGTTAGCTGTTACCCTGAATCCTGCTATATAGTACAGGGCCCTGGTTTCCTTAACACTTGTTATTGCAGAACCAAGTCTACAAACTAGATGAAAGCAAATAACAAGACTATCAAAATGCACAAAGGAGAACATACGCATTATTATCTACATGCTGGGATCAATTACCAAGGCAAGTGTCTGACCAGTGCAATCCTTATATTACTCGGTCTGCATGGTTGGCATCGTAACTTCTAGCCCCATGAAAACCCCCCAAAACACAGCTATCTGCTTATTGAGCCCTTCTAGAAACTCCTCTAAATGATCACATTGTAACGTGTGCACACAACCCCACACTATTACATACACTGCAAATTAAATTACTTATATAATTACTTATTAAGATCCTTTAACATCTTTTGAATTACTTCACACATCAAGTCAAGTTTTACAGCACTGTTATCACGTCACGTCAGCTGTTTGAGATAGTTTGTTTACTCTCAGCGCTGCAACGCCAACAGACGTACACGTAAAACCCACGGGACAAACGGCGCAGATGTATACAGACACCGCCCCCCGTGTGTTAAGAAGTGACTCACGCTGCTAATAAAACGCCTATTTCCGTGTTTCACGGAGGTTATCAGTTATGCATGTTTCCGGGCCTCCGGTTGAATTACGTAGCCGCGAACGGAGTCGTAACTCTCCGTATGAAACAAACGTGTCCACCATCCTTTTAGCAGTCATTTGCAGTCAGTCCATAACAATCCTTACTCACCAACGTTGCACTCGTTATTCTAAGCCTTTCGCCTATTCTAAGCTTTCGTCTAAGCCAGGGATTCCCAAAGTGTGGGCGCGAGCTGCGACCAGGGGGTGCGCGAGAGGAAAAATGTAATGGCGGTCAGTTTGTGGGATTTTTCCATACAATAAAAAAGCATCAACAGTAAACATTTCCTTTGTAATCACTTTTATTTTAAATATAAAAACTATAATTTATTATGAAGAAGAGAGCTGGTGTCTTCTTCTATGCATGCTCTTCTTTTATGCACTGCAGCCGCTAGGTTATATGCGTGCCAATTTGTTTCATTGATGGTATAAATATGCTTAACTGGCTGAAATCAGGGAAACTGTCAAGTGGGACGTCTAATGATAAAGTTGTCACGAAGAAGGAGAGGGACCAAGAGAGAGTGAGGATTTGGAGGCAACAGAGACGGAGAGAATAGAGACAGAAAATGAGCGGGATTCAGAAGATGCACGGGAGGAAACCGAAGAGGAGGGTAGGAGATGCCAAAAAAGAAGTGATGAGGGTGAACACCAGACGGGAAAAAAAGAAAATATGATGACAATTATCTGGGTCTGCGATTCACTTGGATCGGTGATACAGATTGTCCGAAGCCTCAGTGCGTGTTGTGCAGTAAATTTCTAGCAAACAGCTGTCTGAAGCCATCTTATCTCCGTCGTCACATGCACACGAAACATGGCCATTTAAGTCAAAAGCCCCTTACATTTTTTTAAAGCAAAATTGGAGGAGTTGCAGAAAAGCCCCCCAAAAATGCAGTTTAATTCATGCATTGGGTCTACGAAAGACGCATTACGGGCTTCATATCCGCTCAGTTACACAGTAGGGAGAAAGGGGCTGCCGCACACAATTGCCGAAGACGTGTGTTTGCCAGCGGCAAAAGAAATGGTGGAGTGTATGGTTGGAGAGACAGAGGCAAAAAAGTTGGACATGATTCCTGTGTCCAATAACACTGTGTCGTAGCGCATTGATGCTGTCTGAAGACATCCTGGCTGTACTACTCAGGTTCTCTCTCTCTCTCTCTCTCTCTCTTGCTGCAGGCTGAGTGACTTTTGCACTAACCGTGCTTTTTGTTACTCAGCCTGTGTTGATGTTGTTATTGCATGCGTGTTATGGTTATTTGCGCATGTTTAAACATGAGTCTTTATATGACGATAAAACAAGGTTTTGTTGCATTTTTTTAAAGTGTGAATTGGGGGTGCGCCAACCCGGTTGGGACATGGAAGGGGGTGCGCAGGAAAAAAAGTTTGGGAACCGCTGGTCTAAGCCACACTAACATGCTGTTGGACCCGCCCCACAGACATAAACAAAGCCTCCGATTGGCTGAAAGTGACAATTGCGGGAAAATCCTGTGATTGACAGTCACCCAAAGCGGCACACTTTTGCCGTTCAGAGTAACGAGACACACGTACACTAACAAAATCTCATTAATACACTTCAATTCAATTAATTTTATTTTGTATAGCCCAAAATCGCAAATTACAAATTTGCCTCAGAGGCTTTCAGTCTACACATGGAACATCCTCTGTCCCGAAACCCTCACATCGGCACAGGAAAAACTCAAAAAATGAAAAAATCCTTTCATGGGAAAAAAAGGAAAGAATCCTTAGGGAGAACGTCAGAGGAGGGACAGACTGCAATGGATGTCATGTATACAGAATAAACAATGTAAAAGATGTACAATACATTCAATTCCTCTAACAGAAATTATACAAATAATTGCAAGTAGCAGGTCAGGTAGGACCACCGCGGGGCAACCACCATCAGATAGAACCACCATCCACAGAGGCTTCTGTGGGGAGGGAAAGCACAAAGATGTTGGTTCATAATGACAGTAATATGAATCATATTTAAAATAATGATGATGAAAGGAGCAGCAGGTGTCAGCAGGGCCATGCCAAGAGTCAGGACCAGGGTTCAGACGGAACTACTAGAACTTCAATTAGTAGGTCTACGGAGACCTACTAATTGAGAAAGCACAAAAAAGGAACCCGGAGAGAGGGGTCCCCCGGCAGTCTAGGCCTATCGCAGCTTAACTAAGCTAACCTAACTGTAAGCGATATCAAAGAGGAAAGTTTTAAGCTTTATCTTAAATGAGCTGACCGAATCTGCCCCCCCGGACTGAAAGTGGAAGCTGGTTCCACAAAAGAGGAGCTTGATAACTGAAGGCTCTAGCTCCCATCCTACTAGGAACCAAAAATAACCCAACATCTATGGAGCGCAGATGCCTTGTAGGGCAATACGGTGTAACAAGCTCTTTAAGATAAGACGGTCCCTCACCAGCAAGTGCCTTGTAGGAGAGGAGAAATACCTGAAAATTCTATTTTTGATTTAACAGGAAGCCAGTGCAGAGAAGTTAATACAGGACTTATATGAACCATTTCTTAGTTCTTGTTAATACACGTGCTGCAGCATTCTGAATCAACTGGAGAAATTTAAGCGATTTACAAGAGCAGCCTGATAACAGAATTACAGTAATCCAGTGTAGAAGTAACAAATGCATGAACTAGTTTTTCTGCATCACTTTGAGACAGGAAGTTCCTGATTTTCGATATATTACGTAGATGAAAAAAGGCAGTCCTTAAAGTCTGCTTTATTATTTTATGAGAGTTGAAGGACATATCCTGGTCGAAGAGAACTCCAAGACTTCTGATGGTGCTCTTGGATACCAGAGCAATTCCATTCATAGACCGTATCACGTGACAGCTGACTTCGAAGGCACTCTGGACCTATCATGATAACCTCCGTTTTTTCTGAGTTTAGCATCAGGAAGTTGCAGGTCATCCAAGTTTTGATGTCTCCAAGACAATGCTGAAGTCTAACAAGCTGGTTGGTGTCTTCTGGCTTGATCGATAGATACAGTTGAGTATCGTCTGCATAAATATGGAAGTTTATGCAGTGTCTTCTGATAACGTCGCCCAAAATGAAGCATATACAAGGTAAATAAATTCGGTCCAAGCACAGAACCATGTGGTACTTTGACAAACTTTGACAAACATTGGTGCTCCACGAGGATTCACCGTTCACAAACACACACTGGGATCAATCTGATAAATATGATTTAAACCAGCTGAGTGCAGTTTCTTTGATGCCAATCAAATGTTTTAGTCTCTGCAGCAGGATACAGTAATCAATGGTGTCAAATGCGGAACTGAGGTCCAGCAAGACAAGAAAAGAGACGAGTCCTTGGTCCGATGCAAGTAGAAGATCATTCGTAATTTTCACCAGTGCTGTTTCTGTGCTATGATGCACTCTAAATCCTGACTGGAAATCCTCGAACAAAGCATTGTTTTGTAGAAAGTCACACAATTGATTTGCGACAGACTTCTCAAGGATCCTAGTGAGGTAGGAAAGATTAGAGAGGTCTGTAGTTCATCCTTCCTGCTACGTGTTTTCTTCTGTTCATCCTTCCTGCTTTGTCTTTTCTTCTATTTAAACCTTTTCTCGCACTAACAAAAAAAAAACATCTCCGCTCTCCCTCCATCAGTGAAACTGTAAGACCAACAATTTCCTTCCCTATCTCCTAAGTGGATCCCCATGTGGTTAAACACAACACCAAAGCTCATGGGCCATAACTGGCCCTTAATGCACCATAACAGTTGCAAAGCAAAATTTTAACGCAAGTAGATTTCATGCAAAGTCAATGCACATACGCGTCCGGTCGCGAATAAGGCAAATTTTAAACGGGTGGCGCGGTTCATGCAAAGAAATCACTTTTCGCCTCAAGTTGAAATATTTCAACATTGGGGCGAAAAATACGCCCGACGCTGTAGCGAAAGCCAATCAGAGTTGAGATGCTCCACTTAAAAGTCACAGCCGTCCTGCTGTCACAGTGTGAAGATTTTATGAAACAGCCGCTCACAGGAGACACACAGACAGCTGAGACTAAACCCATGCATGTTAGTTGGTGTCTAACCGAGAGACACTGGCACCAAGTCGACAAAACAGGTCATTAGACGGCTACTGGTCAGCCTGAAGTAGTAGTAGTATTTGTAAAGAGAGGAGGTAGGGAGATGTGGGGAAAACAATTAAGAGTAAAATTGCTGGCTTTTACATGGATAGTCGCCCACGTCTCATTGTTTAAAAGAATTCTGCCTTCAGTCATGTAGTCAGAGAAACTAATTTCATAAGAGCTAATGATGGAGCCCCTCTGACAAGCGTGTGGTGTGGAGAAGTCAGTGATCTGTCAATCAATCTTCTTGCTCAACAGGATTAGGAGGCCAAAAAATTTGAAATGAGGAAGAATAAACGGGGAAGGCTATATTTGGGTCTTTATGTCCTCTTTAGTGGAAGGCTTTTGCTGATTGTACTTTCTCCTTTTTTCAGTACTACCCTACTTCAGATTCAGAGAGTTGCCCCCTCACCCGCCTAGTGCACCTGGTCACAATCCGACTGCCATGCAGCAACCCATCATTTGTTTTCAACGTGTCTTATGGTGTGTTGGAGTGGTTTAACTACTTGAAAGGGATTATTGAGGATTTCAGCAATATGGTTTTGTACTGAATCTATATTTATTAGTGCTGTCAAACAATTAAAATATTTAATCATGATTAATCGCGGGCGGCATGGTGGTGTGGTGGTTAGCACTGTCACCTCACAGCAAGAATGTCCTGGGTTCAACTCCACCCAGTGGCCTTTCTGTGTGGAGTCCGCATGTTCTCCCTGTGTCTGCGTGGGTTCTCTCCGGGTACTTTGGCTTCCTCCCACGGTCCAAAGACATGTTCTGGGGATTAGGTTGATTGGGAACTCTAAATTGCCCTTAGTTGTTTGGAGTGTGAATGGTTGTCATCCACCCCCCCCCCCCCCGTTCATCTCGCGATAAAAATATTGACGTTGTTAAAATGGGTTTGTATTAACGTTGTTAATAACGCGTTTAACTGACAGCACTTTTATATACCTCGACTCTACCTCTACTCTCAGGGCCTCATCTATGTACATTTGTACGTAGTGTTAGTAGCGCCAAGACAAATGCGCAGACCATACACGTTGTGATACTTCAACTTACATTGTATTTACAAAACCTGCAGCTCATCAAGAAATTAGTGCCTTTCTCCGCTCACTATACCGCACATTGAGAGCATTTACTTAACGTTTACTTGAATGGACCTCCCTCTCTCTGTCTATCATGGATCAGCCAAAGTCAAAACAGGGAAAACAAAAGTTCAATGACAACAAAGTTGATGTATTATTTTGGCATTAGTTGTGGGTAAATGCATGTATTGACTAGGGTGTAGTAGCAAAGCATTAAGTACTTGTTCGGTGATATGGCTGAGTGCACACTGCAATATTCCCACTGCTAACCCTATGACAGCTTGAAATGATCCTATCGCCAATCATTTTTATGTAACGAGGAGTTTAACAACTGCTGGAATGTGCACGCTGAGTGGGAAATTCAATGTCATCTTCGATTTCTTCCAGTAACTGTATTATTGCATGGCTGCTTCATCTGTAACAGGTAATGATTTTGTGTTCACTCAACTGAAAAATTGTGATCAGCGTGTCCCTGAACGCCAACAGCTGTACCTCCAGTCACCAGTCTGTCAAGCTCCTGAAGTTTGTGGATGCCACCACCCTCATTGGACTGATCTCTGGTGGGGATGAGTCCGCATACAGGTGGGAGTCTGACCGTCTGATTTCACTACATTGTCCATTGTCGTACTGTCTGCCGTCATGCACCAACCGCCAAGTCAAATTCTGTGTATGTCTGACATATTATGGCAATAAACGATTCCTGATTACTAAGCAAAAAAAAACGCGCAAGCATACATGACAGGTGGAGGCTTTTGATAGAGCTGCTCAGTGAAAGGGAAGGATGTGGCGGCACAGAGCAAGTGGAGGAAAACTCTGGAGACAAACACAAGACAAAAAGAGCAGCGCTGGACGGGTCCTCGCTACTCGTTGGCACTGGCTGGACGGTTACAAATGCGGCCAAGGACGCTTGCGGCCGTCAGACGAAGCGTTTGCAAGTCCGTCGTCGTTAACCATGTGGAGCAACGCCATCCATAACATTTTCATGGCCTTAGGCCTTTTCTGTCAACATATAACCAAGACTACATTTGGTCAATCTTATAAATAAAAGGTAACTAAAAATAGTTACACAATGTCAGGAGTGAGGGTGCAGGTCGAAGGCAGGATTCAAATGCAGGATCTTCAGAGTTTCCAAAGGTGCTCTTTATTCACAAACCAAAAGCAGAAGGGGGGCCGGCCGGAACAGCGGCCGAGCCTCAGGGTCTCGGGGGGCCGGCCGCAACGGTGATTGGGCCTCAGGGTCTCGGGGGGTCTGCCGGGGCGTCTGGCGCCGGGCTCTGCGGCTCCGGCGTCGTGGCGGGGGGCGCCGGCCCAACCCCTGACCCCACCCCACCCTCATGGGCCGGGTTCCAGACGGATCCCAGGGGTGGGGGGGAGAGGACCAAGGGACGGGAGGGAGGGGGCACGATCAGGTGTCGTGGGGACGGGGCTGGAGACGGGACAGGCAGAGACAGGCGTCGGGGGGCTGGAGACGGGAGTCTGGGGGCCGGGACGGGCGGAGACGGGCGTCTGGGGGCCGAGACAGGCTGGGACTGGCGTCTGGGGTCGCTCCAAGAGTCTGCTGAGTCCTTTAGCGGTTGCATCATTCTGTCAGGAGTGAGGGTGCAGGTCGAAGACAGGACTGAAATGCAGGATCTTCAGAGTTTCCAAAGGTGCTCTTTATTCACAAACCAAAAGCAGAAAGACGTGCACCAACGACAACTTGACATAGACAATGACAAGGGACAACAGGCACACAAGGCTTAAATACACTAGGGAGGTGCAGGTGATTGGACACAGGTGGAAACAGGCAATCACAGGACAAGGCAGGAAGTGAAGTTACCCAGGGATACAAGAGACATGAAACGGAAAAATAAAACAGGAAGGAGAACCAAACCGTGACACACAGTAATTCCACTTCAGGCAGAGAGTACACATATCCATGGTGTGACTTGGTGATAACCAAAACATACTCGTGTACCATCCCAAAAGAGTTGTAAAAGACCGGACTCCTCCCAGGGATTAAACCCAATTATTTTCTTCGCAGTGTGCTCTTGAGACCTTAGGCTCTAAAAATGGCATTTTGCCAGAAGAAATATTAAACTATTTGCTACCCTTTACTATTTAAAAAAAAACACCTTTTGAAAGATTTCGAAGGAAGTTAGGTCATGTATGGTATTTTGAGAGGCTTTTATTTTGGGACGGTACATCAGAATGTCTTGGTTATCCCTATCTGTCTGATGGTCATGAAAGTATTGATTGTTTCCTTTTAAATCTAATCTGAAAATGACTAAATGTAGTCTTGTAAGAGACTTTGAAGGGAATTGGCTCATGTATGGTATTTTGAGAGGCTTTTATTTTTGAAGGTCATGGTTATCACCAAGTCACAGCATGGTGATGTGTACTCTTTGCCTGAAGTGGAATTTCTGTGTAACTATTTCTAGTTACATTTTATTTATAACTTAAAATTGACCAAAAGCATTCTTGGTTCTTGGTTTTGAAGGAAACCATACAACTCATTTTTTGTATTTTCAGAGGCATTAATTGTGTGACACCTTGGGCATGTGTACTTTCGATCTAAACTGAATTCATCATGTAAATATTTATTGTTTCCTGAATCTAATCTGGAATTGACCAGAAGTAGTCTCGTGATTTTGAAGATAATTTTCTCATGCATGGTATTCTGAGAGGCTTTAATTTTTGAATGGTACATCAGAGGTCCTGGTTATATGTTGACATAAAAGGCCTAAGACCATGATAATGTCAAAGATAAAGTTTGCAAAGCGGCATTCCTGGCGTTGCTCGGCCACCGACTGGCAAACACTTCGTCCTCGTCCACATTTGTAACCGTCCGGCCAGTGCCCCGACGTGCAAGGAGTTGCCAGGACCCATCCAATGCTGCTTGCAGCTTTAATTATATTTATGTTTTCATGTGGTTCATTCAAGATACGTTTCAAATAATTCATATGACTTTAAAGTGAGAAGGCTTAAAATATGAGCAGGACGCTATCATACTCGCAGCGCAAATAGTTCACATCGTGGTTTTGTGAACGCAACCTAAGTGAAAGGTTCGATGGCCTTAAAAACAGTAGCTTGAGAATCATCCACTGTGCCAGGGAAATTTAGATTTAACTGTGGTTTAACCGTACGAGACACCGGCATTTTCCGAAGCGCTGCCCGTCTACTGGCGGAAGTTCCAAGTTGTAAACCGGGGGTTTGTCATTGAACCGTATTGAGCTGCAGACACGTGACTTTATTTTCTTACGCGAATGACAGGAGATTGTTTGATTCTTTTCGTTTGGTCTTTATTTTACGCCACAAAGCGTCAACTTAATATACTATTAATAACCTTTTTCGCGGGCCGCAAGAAGGTTCAGCGGAGCACGCTAAAATACCGGAGGTTTATTAGTCGTTGCGGGCAGACCAACCGACGGGCCGGGGTTAGGGGGTGAGGGGTCCGCTGGTGGGCGAAACTGCGCACTGAGAAATGAACAAATGTAAATGTGATGAGGGGCGATTTGGATGGGGACAGATGGGACCAGCACAAAGCTCTCACCATCCCACAGATGGCATGGCTCTGTATGGCACTGCACGTTATACATGACGAACCTGTAAATAAATGCATACAAGTGTGTGTTTGGCACTGAAGTCCTTAGCACACATCTTTACTAACTTCCCTGGCCACAGAAGAATGTGTTACATCAAAGAGTATTTCCACATATGCGTATAAATTATGGAGGACTAAAAGTGCCACAGCTGCTGAGAGAAGCAGCAAATTTGATTGAGGAAGCTCTGAGCAGAAGTCCAACGGCTCCGGCGGCTCAGTCACAGCAGATACCGGCCGCTCAATCACGTACACCTGTCCAAGGTAAGCTAAGTAATTTCATGTTAGCCAGGTGTGCTACTAATTAATGGTTTCGGACACACGTGTGGGTTAAATTAGATTGACTCGAAAATGTATTTGTATGTGGTATTATGATGTTTTGTCCGTGACACGTTCATTGTTAATTGGGGGAGCTTAAAACTAGCTAGTTCGCTAATGGTGTTAGCTTGTTTGGGCATCCCAAGATAGAAGTAGAGGCTGTTTTAGCTGACTGGTGACCATTGAGTGGTGACGTTTTTCTGTGTTACAGCGGAGGTAGCAAGGCTCTTTGCTCTTTGTTGTTAGGAGAGCTCACGTCCTGCCTCTGGTCCAGTCATCCCCTGCATCACTTGTCAGAAGGAAGTTCCCTTTTCAGAGATGGAGCTGCACAGATTGAGCTGCAATGGGTATGTATGTACTTCCTAAAGCATTGCACGGGTAGCATATTCATTTTCTTAGGGAATATGTCCTCTTGGAGTGTTGTGCACACAAATAAGAGAGTATGACCATCATTAGGGCCTGAGCCGACTGAAAGTCGGGCGAAAGCCCTATTGAAATTGCAAGAATTATTATTATTATTATTAGGGCCTGAGCCGACTGAAAGTCGGGCGAAAGCCCTATTGTTATTGCAAGAATTCTTCTTATTATTATTTCACCACTTCAATCGCACTTTTGGGGCCTTTGCCATGTTCAAAAACTCTTGAATTTTTGCATGCGCTTCAGAAGTGCGAAAAATTTATATATTCTTGGGGTCGCGCAATTTGGGGATGAAAAAAAGTGCTCTCTAGCGCCCCCTAAAGTGCTGCCTCTGGGGACATTTTTGTCCACTTTTACGGATTGACTTGAAATTTTGCACACAGGTGCTCTTGGTTGTGCTCTACAAAAAAGTCAATCATGGTATGCAAATGCGCCTACCGTTTTATGTCCGCCATTTTGAATTTTGTGAAAAACACGTTTTTGCGAACTCCTCCCAGACGCTTGGTCCGATTTTCACGAAATCTTCAGCAAAATGATCATTGGCTCAATGCCATCAAAAGTTATTAAAAGCATGTTGATATCTCATTGCGTTTTTAATTGATGGACCAATCAAGTTGTAGGGGGTGTGGCCTGAAAAGGAAAGACCAATAACTTTAAAAGTAAAAGGCCTGTTGCCACCAAATCTTTAGGACATGTTCACATTGGGTCCTAGAACTTCCCCTGAGAATTTTAAAAAAATCGAACATTAGGGGGCGCTATGGTGATTTACTGTATTTTGGCCTTTTTTTCGCAATTTCCACCGTATTTTGGTTTTACAAACGAACGAACTCCTCCGAGAGTTTAAATCCGATCGATTTCAAAATCGGGCAAGTTGATCCTGACCCCCTTGGGGTCAAAAGTTATTAAAATCAAGAGTTTTCATAAAACTACCTGGCCGTGAGCTTGCGTGCAGTTTGGACGATTTTTGACGATTTTTCTCAAAAATGTAAAATGGTATAACTCCAAGGAACATTGATATTTCTGGCTAGAAATTTTAATTCATGATGCTTGTGTAGGCCTATAAGTATTGCCTTGAAAGGATTTTCGAAAAAGTATAGCGCCACCTATTGGCCTAGGTCAATGCAAAATTTCTACGGTCAGATGTCCATTTCCTAGCCATTTAATCTGATCCACTTCAAATCTGGGAATATAAGCCTTAAGACTGTGATGGTATGTCACTGTGAATATTGTGAGTTTTGGACAAACTTTGTTGCTGTGACGACACCATCCTCGCATGAAAGTTCGAGCACATCTTCTCACCCTTGGCAAACTCCAAAACTCTTGGAAAGCTCACTGAGTGTCCTAGGTGATGACCTTTACAGACCTGATGTAGAGTTTTGGATCAAAAGTTAAAAATTCCCTTCATTGCGCCCCCTGGAAGTTTTCGACAAAGCGGCGCCGGCACCATGTTTGACCTAGAATTGTGGTGATTTTTTTAACAATTGTATTAAAGGGAGACTTCAAATAAAGTCTCTGGGGACCATGTTTTAAAACAAACAGGAAGTCAGTTATAATTTCTTTAGTGTGAACTTCCCCTGTAATTTTGCAAGAGAGTCACCAATCCTATTTGAGGGACGTTTCGAATTACCACATCGTATCAGAGCAGATAGCTCTTCTGCAGAGCACTCGGCCCCTGGCGCTGGAGATCTGGGTTCGATTCCCAGCACAGCAGATCTTTTTTTTTTCACTTCTATTTCGGTTTTGCACTTTGTAAGTCGCCACAACTTATTTAATAAGACTCCTGATGTGACTTGTCAACTTTTTGCAGGCCTTTTGCAGCTCGGCAATAGCCTTGTCTTGGTGGATTCCGTTCATGAGACCACAGAGTCAGGTTTGAATGCCAGCCCCGAGAGTGATTTATTTTGTCTCCTTAGTCTCTTTTTGACCCGCGCGCCCGGCCGACCGCCGCCCCCCCCCGACGTGCAAGGGGGCGAAGGCCCGTTCATCGCTGCTTGCAGCTTTAATTAGGGCCTGAGCCGACTGAAAGTCGGGCGAAAGCCCTATTGAAATTGCAAGAATTATTATTATTATTATTTCGCCACTTCGAACGCACTTTTGGGGACTTCATCATGTTCAAAAACTCTTGAATTTTTGCACGCGCATCAGAAGTGCGCAAAATTGACGTATGATTGGGGTCCCGCAATTAGAGGAGAAAAAAAAGAACTCTCTAGCGCCCCCCAAAGTGGCCGCAATGTTAATTGTTTTTTTTACTTTTACCGATCGACCTGGAACCTTTTCACACAGGTGCTCTTGGATGTGCTGTACACAAAAAAAATTATGGTATGCAAATGCGCCTACCGTTTAATGGCCGCCATTTTGAATTTTGTGAAAAACACGTTTTTGCAAACTCCTCCCAGACGCTTGGTCCGATTCTTACGAAATCTTCGGCAAAATGATCGTTGGCTCGATGCGATCAAAAGTTATTGAAAGAATGTTGATATCTCATTTTTCAATAAAGTTATGGACCAATGAAGTTTGTAGGTTTGTGTCCTGAAAGTTCAAAGGCCTATAACTTTTTTTTTTCCAACCCCCATTTTCACCAAATTTTGAGGACATGTTCACATTGAGTCCTAGAACATCCCCAAATTTTCCCAGAATATTTGAACATTAGGGGGCGCTGTGGTGATTCTGTGTATTTTTGGCCATTTCCTTCAATTTTTGCATTTACAAACGAACGAACTCCTCCGAGAGTTTAAATCCGATCCATTTCAAAATCTGGCAACTGGTTCCTGACACCCTTGGGGTCAAAAGTTATTAAAATCAAGAGTTTTCATAAAACTACCTGGGCGTGAGCTTGCGTGCAGTTTGGACAATTTTGGAAGATTTTTTTCCAAAATGTAAAATGGTATAACTCCAAGGAACATTGATATTTCTGGCTAGAAATGTATATTCATAATGCTTGTGTAGGCCTTTAAGTAATGCCATGCAGTGATTTTCGAAAAAGTATAGCGCCACCTATTGGCTTAGGTCAATGCAAAGTTTCTACATTTACATGTCCATTTCCTAGCCCTTTAATCTGATCAACTTCAAATCTGGGAATATAAGACGTAAGACTGTGACGATGGCTCACAGTGAGAATTAGGAGTTTTGGACCAACTTTGTGGCTGTGACGTCGCCATATTCGCATGAAAGTTCAAGCACATCTTCTGAGCCTCGGCACACTCCAAAACTCTTGAAAACCTCTGTGAGTATCCTACGTGATGACCTTTACAGACCTGATGTGCAGGTTTGGATCAAAAACGAAAAATTGCCTCCATTGCGCCCCCTGGAAGATTTTGACGAAGCCCCGCCCGCACCCTGTTTGACCGACAAGTCCGCTGATTTTTTACCATATGTATTAACGGGAGACTTAAAAAAGTCTCTGAGGAATTTTCTCTAAGACAAACAGGAAGGCAGTTATAATTTTTTTAGTGTGACTATTCCCTGTATTTTTGCAGGGGAGTGACGAATCCTATATCAGTGACATTTCGACTTCTCAAAACCATCAGAGGGTTTAGCTCTCCTGGTAAGCACCCGCCCCCCGATGCTATGGTCGTGAGTTCGTGTCCCGGTGAAAACACTTTTTTTTTCTCCTCTTTTTAAACGCGTGTCTTCTGATCTAACGAACGAAATGATTCAGTTTACTCTCCTTGCTGAGGTTATTAAATAACTGTACACTTAGAGCAGGGGTGTTAAACTATTTTGAGGTTAGGGCCACATACGGCTCCGTGGCACATGAACGGAATGATACATAGGACTGATGCGCTCTGCACTCAGCTGGCGGACGGCTGAGTGCGAGTAACAACACATCTAAACTGGAAAGATAACACGGACAGTTCAATCTAAATACATCTGGATTTAAATAGACGTATTCTGCAACATACGGGTGGAGATGCAAACACGTTTTGTGATGTTACTAGATGTTACGGGTTACTGTTAAGGTATAGAACTTCATTACCCAGCATTCCCTAGCACGTAGTCTCGCGTGAGTTCATGCTGTTGTCGCGAGAGTTTGCCATTGAAGCCCCGGCGTTGAACAGCTGCAGCTCGTATCCAGTCCGTATTTTATATTTTAAACTGCTAACTACACACCTATGCTTAAATCCAAACGGACTAAACCAAGTGGAAACGCTTTGGTAGGTGAGTGATGACTTTTTCCTTGTGCGTTCTTCAGTCTTACCCACTTAAATAGCGGGGATACTGTAAACATGCTATCACTGCCTCGGTGCTAACAGCTGCTTAAGGGACGTCCCGTCACAAACATCTCTTTTTTTCCGCGTCTCCGGCTGATCTAACGAACAAAGTGGTTCAGATTACTCTATTTTCTGAGGTTATTGACTTAAATAACTACACTTTAGAGCAGATTTGTCACACTAATTTGAGTTTACTGCCGGCTGTGGCTGCTGTACACTATTTAGCACAGCCCAGGGCAGCCTATGCTATACTTGAAGAACATCAACTAGCATACGTATTTTGTTCCTGTAAAGCTAACTACGGTAGCTTCACGGGAATAAAAGACCCCTCTTCACGCTATTAGCGCCACTTTGTTTACGTTTCCGTGTGCCCTAAATAACTTGGCCCGATTGAATCACTTTATTTACACACTATGAGTAGAACCGTGCTCGCAGCAGCTAACTAACTACTTTGTTGTTTAAAAGCGTCAGCTAAATGACACGTAATGTAATGTGCGTCTTCAATGCTTTTCAATATGTTATATATTCATTTCCTTCACAATGAGCATGAATCTAACATTAAATGATATGATTAATATGCCCCTCATTCCAATGAAATAATATACACACGTCAAGCTCATTATGGAGTTGAAACAACAAATTACTAAACTGTAAACAGTTAATATAAGAGAAAAAAATATTGTAATCAAGATAAATGTTTTTCAAAATGTGTGATTAACTAGTTAATTGTCTATAATCTGTTGACAGCCCTAATCGTATTCTGATAATACACCAAATACTACTGTAACTCTCTGCTGGCAGGTCTCCCTGCTGCCGCCATTCGACCACTGCAGCTCATCCAGAATGCAGCAGCTCGACTGGTCTTCAACCTTCCGAAATACTCCCACACCACTTCTCCGCTCTCTTCATTGGTTACGAGTGGCTGCCCGCATCCAGTTCAAAGCATTGTGACTGACGTACCACGCTGTGAATGGATCGGGACCAGTCTACATCTAGGACATGGTGAAACCCTACATCCCAACCCGCACACTCCGATCTGCATCTGCCAAGCGGCTTGTTCCTCCCTCACTGAGAGAAAAACACTCGGCGAGATGGCGACTCTTTGCTGTCCTGCTCCCAGATGGTGGAACGAGCTCTCCGATGACATCAGGACTGCAGAGAGCCTCTACATCTTCCGTCGAAAACTCAAGACACACCTTTTTAGACTCTACCTCGACTAAAACACTAGCAAACCGTAGCACTAACAAATGGTAGCACTTAAATTGTACTTATAATGGCACTTTTCTCTAACATGTTTTGAAACTGCCTATTTGATGAAAATGTACTTTCTTGTTACTTGTTCATCTGAGTTTGCATCTCTATGTGGAAATGCACTTATTGTACGTCGCTTTGGATAAAAGCGTCAGCACTTATTCAAGAAGACTCCTCATGTGACTTAAGATGTGTTTAATGAATCCAGAATGTTATATTTGTTCAGTATGCAGGGGCAGTGATTTATTTAGTCATATTTTGTTTTTTTTTACATGACAATATGGTTTGGTACATGCTGAGTTAATGAATATACATTCTAAAGTGCAATGTCCATATGTGAATGAGTTGTATACTTTTATCATAGTCAACATGGTACGGAAATATCCCTTATGTAGTTGGTCAATAGGAACTATAATAGGCAGTATTAACAGCTAAGTTAATTACGGGTGGATATTTCTGTGAATTAACCTTGATTGAGACTGCGTCTATAAGATATACAGGACAAGAAAAATGCACTGGATGTAAACTGTACGTGTGTTGAATCAATTATACGGACGCAAACTGGAGAACGAGACGAGCGTTTGCTGTGATTCTTGCGCTTCAGACTCTACCTTTATTTTACAGGAATGCATCTTTTTGTTATCGTGGTCATCGTGCCCGAGACCCCTAACGATTCCTCCGCAGGTCTTTTGCAGCTGGGCAACAGCCCGGCGTCGGTGGATTCCGTTCGCGAGGCCGCAGATTCAGGTTTGAATGGCAGCCCCGAGAGTGATTTGTTTAGTCTCTTTAGTCTTTTTTGACCCGCGAGCCCGGCCGCCCGCCGCCCCACCCCAACGTGCGAGAATAGGCGAAGGCCCGTTCATCGCTGCTTGCAGCTTTAATTATTATTATTCTTATTATTTCACCACTTCAATCGCACTTTTGGGGCCTTTGCCATGTTCAAAAACTCTTGAATTTTTGCGTGCGCTTCAGAAGTGCGAAAAATTTATATATTCTTGGGGTCGCGCAATTTGGCGATGAAAAAAAGTGCTCTCTAGCGCCCCCTAAAGTGCTGCCTCTGGGGACATTTTTGTCCACTTTTACGGATTGACTTGAAATTTTGCACACAGGTGCTCTTGGATGTGCTCTACAAAAAAGTCAATCATGGTATGCAAATGCGCCTACCGTTTTATGGCCGCCATTTTGAATTTTGTGAAAAACACGTTTTTGCGAACTCCTCCCAGACGCTTGGTCCGATTTTGACGAAATCTTCACCAAAATGATCAGTGGCTCAATGCCATCAAAAGTTATTAAAAGCTTGTTGATATCTCATTGGGTTTTTAATTGATGGACCAATCAATTTGTCGGGGGTGTGGCCTAAAAAGGAAAGACCAATAACTTAAAAAGTAAAAGGCCTGTCGCCACCAAATCTTTAGGACATGTTCACATTGGGTTGTAGAACTTCCCCTGAGAATTAAAAAAAAATCGAACATTAGGGGGCGCTATGGTGATTTACTGTATTTTGGCCTTTTTTTCGCAATTTCCACCGTATTTTGGTTTTACAAACGAACGAACTCCTCCGAGAGTTTAAATCCGATCGATTTCAAAATCGGGCCAGTTGATCCTGACCCCCTTGGGGTCAAAAGTTATTAAAATCAAGAGTTTTCATAAAACTACCTGGGCGTGAGCTTGCGTGCAGTTTGGACGATTTTTGACGATTTTCCTCAAATATGTAAAATGGTATAACTCCAAGGAACATTGATATTTCTGGCTAGAAATTTTAATTCATGATGCTTGTGTAGGCCTATAAGTATTGCCATGAAAAGATTTTCGAAAAAGTATAGCGCCACCTATTGGCCTAGGTCAATGCAAAATTTCTACAGTCAGATGTCCATTTCCTAGCCCTTTAATCTGATCCCCTTCAAATCTGGGAATATAAACCTTAGTACTGTGATGATAGGTCACCGTGAATATTGGGAGTTTTGGACAAACTTTGTTGCCGTGACGACACCATCCTCGCATGAAAGTTCACGCACATCTTCTGAGCCTTGGAAAATTTCAAAACTCTTGAAAACCTCTGTGAGTGTCCTTAGTGATGGTCTTTACAGACTTGATGTGGAGTTTTGGTTCAAAAGTTAATAATTGCCTCCATTGCGCCCCCTGGAAGTTTTCGACGAAGCGGCGCCGGCACTCTGTTTGACTTACAAGTACGGTGGTTTTTGAGAAAATGTATTACAGAGAGACTTAAAAGAGTCTCTGAGGACTATGCTCTAAAACAAACAGGAAGTCAGTTATAACTCTATTAGTGTGAATATTCCCTGTAGATTTGAAGGAGAGTCACCAATCCTATTTGAGGAACGTTTCGAAGTACAAAATTGTATCAGAGCAGATAGATCATCTGCAGAGCACTCGGCCCCTGGCGCTGGAGATGCGGGTTCGATTCCAGGTGCGGAAGATCTTTTTTTTTCACCTCTATTTCCGTTTTGCACTTTGTACATCGCCTCAACCTATTTATTAAGACTCCTGATGTGACTTGTCAACTTTTTGCAGGCCTTTTGCAGCTCGGCAATAGCCTTGTCTTGGTGGATTCCGTTCATGAGACCACAGAGTCAGGTTTGAATGCCAGCCCCGAGAGTGATTTATTTTGTCTCCTTAGTCTCTTTTTGACCCGCGCGCCCGGCCGACCGCCGCCCCCCCCCCGACGTGCAAGGGGGCGAAGGCCCGTTCATCGCTGCTTGCAGCTTTAATTAGGGCCTGAGCCGACTGAAAGTCGGGCGAAAGCCCTATTGAAATTGCAAGAATTCTTCTTATTAGGGCCTGAGCCGACTGAAAGTCGGGCGAAAGCCCTATTGAAATTGCAAGAATTCTTCTTCTTATTATTATTATTCTTATTATTTCACCACTTCAATCGCACTTTTGGGGCCTTTGCCATGTTCAAAAACTCTTGAATTTTTGCGTGCGCTTCAGAAGTGCGAAAAATTTATATATTCTTGGGGTCGCGCAATTTGGCGATGAAAAAAAGTCCTCTCTAGCGCCCCCTAAAGTGCTGCCTCTGGGGACATTTTTGTCCACTTTTACGGATTGACTTGAAATTTTGCACACAGGTGCTCTTGGATGTGCTCTACAAAAAAGTCAATCATGGTATGCAAATGCGCCTACCGTTTTATGGCCGCCATTTTGAATTTTGTTAAAAACACGTTTTTGCGAACTCCTCCCAGACGCTTGGTCCGATTTTGACGAAATCTTCACCAAAATGATCAGTGGATCAATGCCATCAAAAGTTATTAAAAGCTTGTTGATATCTCATTGGGTTTTTAATTGATGGACCAATCAATTTGTCGGGGGTGTGGCCTAAAAAGGAAAGACCAATAACTTAAAAAGTAAAAGGCCTGTCGCCACCAAATCTTTAGGACATGTTCACATTGGGTTGTAGAACTTCCCCTGAGAATTAAAAAAAAATCGAACATTAGGGGGCGCTATGGTGATTTACTGTATTTTGGCCTTTTTTTCGCAATTTCCACCGTATTTTGGTTTTACAAACGAACGAACTCCTCCGAGAGTTTAAATCCGATCGATTTCAAAATCGGGCCAGTTGATCCTGACCCCCTTGGGGTCAAAAGTTATTAAAATCAAGAGTTTTCATAAAACTACCTGGGCGTGAGCTTGCGTGCAGTTTGGACGATTTTTGACGATTTTCCTCAAATATGTAAAATGGTATAACTCCAAGGAACATTGATATTTCTGGCTATAAATGTATATTCATGATGCTTGTGTAGGCCTTTAAGTAATGCCATGCAGTGATTTTCGAAAAAGTATAGCGCCACCTATTGGCTTACGTCAATGCAAAGTTTCTACATTTACATGTCCATTTCCTAGCCCTTTAATCTGATCAACTTCAAATATGGGAATATAAGACGTAAGACTGTGACGATGGCTCACAGTGAGAATTGGGAGTTTTGGACCAACTTTGTTGCTGTGACGACGTCATCTTCGCATGAAAGTTCAAGCACATCTTCTGAGCCTTGGCAAACTCCAAAACTCTTGGAAAGCTCATTGAGTGTCCTAGGTGATGACCTTTACAGACCTGATGTAGAGTTTTGGATCAAATGCTAAGAAATCCCTCCATTGCGCCCCCTGGAAGTTTTCGACGAAGCGGCGCCGGCACCATGTTTGACCTACAATTGTGGTGATTTTTTTAACAATTGTATTAAAGGGAGACTTCAAATAAAGTCTCTGACGACTATGCTCTAAAACAAACAGGAAGTCAGTTATAACCATATTAGTGTGAATATTCCCTGTAGTATTGCAAGAGAGTCACCAATCCTATTTGAAGGACGTTTCAAACCACTAAATTGTATCAGAGCAGATAGCTCATCTGCAGAGCGCTCGGCCCCCAGCGCTGGAGATGTGGGTTCGATTCCCAGCACGGCAGATCTTTTTATTTTCACCTCTATTTCGGTTTTGCACTTTGTACATCGCCACAACTTATTTAATAAGACTCCTGATGTGACTTAAAATGTATTTAATGAATCCAGGATGTAATATTTGTTCAGTATGCAGGAGCAGTGATTTAATTTGTCATGTTTAGTTTTTTTACATGAGAATATGGTTCGGTACATGCTGAGTTAATTCGAACAGCTGACGTGGGGCGCTTGTGGTAGCGGGGCAGCTAACAGACACTTTAATATAATTACATCTATGGTTTAAATACTCGTATTCTGCCACATACTGGTGGAGATGCAAACACGTTTACTCTGCGATCTCCATAAACTGTCTCTGCTCTGCTCACTGAAGCAAAAGTCTCTGACGACTATGCTCTAAAACAAACAGGAAGTCAGCTATAATTTTTTTTAGTGTGAACATTCCCTGTAATTTTGCAAGAGAGTCACCAATCCTATTTGAGGGACGTTTCGAATTACAATATTGTATCAGAGCAGATAGCTCATCTGCAGAGCACTTGGCCCCCAGTGCTGGAGATGTGGGTTCGATTCCCAGCACCGCGGATCTTTTTTTTTCACCTCTATTTCGGTTTTGCACTTTGTACATCGCCACAACTTATTTAATAATACTCCTGATGTGACTTGTCAACTTTTTGCAGCTCGGCAATAGCCTTGTCTTGGTGGATTCTGTTCATGAGACCAAAGACTCAGGTTTGAATGCCAGCTCCAAGAGTGATTTATTTAGTCTCTTTAGTCTCTTTTTGACCCGCGAGTCCGGCCGACCGCTGCCACCCCGACGTGCGAGAAGAGGCGAAGGCCCGTTCATCGCTGCTTGCAGCTTTAATTATTAGGGCCTGAGCCGACTGAAAGTCGGGCGAAAGCCCTATTGAAATTGCAAGAATTATTATTATTAGGGCCTGAGCCGACTGAAAGTCGGGCGAAAGCCCTATTGAAATTGCAAGAATTCTTCTTATTATTATTATTACACCACTTCAATCGCACTTTTGGGGCCTTTGCCATGTTCAAAAACTCTTGAATTTTTGCGTGCGCTTCAGAAGTGCGAAAAATTTATATATTCTTGGGGTCGCGCAATTTGGCGATGAAAAAAAGTGCTCTCTAGCGCCCCCTAAAGTGCTGCCTCTGGGGACATTTTTGTCCACTTTTACGGATTGACTTGAAATTTTGCACACAGGTGCTCTTGGATGTGCTCTACAAAAAAGTCAATCATGGTATGCAAATGCGCCTACCGTTTTATGGCCGCCATTTTGAATTTTGTGAAAAACACGTTTTTGCGAACTCCTCCCAGACGCTTGGTCCGATTTTGACGAAATCTTCACCAAAATGATCATTGGCTCAATGCCATCAAAAGTTATTAAAAGCTTGTTGATATCTCATTTAGTTTTTAATTGATGGACTAATCAAGTTGTCGTGGGTGTGGCCTAAAAAGGAAAGACCAATAACTTTAAAAGTAAAAGGCCTGTCGCCACCAAATCTTTAGGACATGTTCACATTGGGTCCTAGAACTTGCCCTGACAATTAAAAAAAAATCGAACATTAGGGGGCGCTATGGTGATTTACTGTATTTTGGCCTTTTTTTCGCAATTTCCACCGTATTTTGGTTTTACAAACGAACAAACTCCTCCGAGAGTTTAAATCCGATCGATTTCTTTTTGGTCAAAAGTTATTAAAATCAAGAGTTTTCATAAAACTACCTGGCCGTGAGCTTGCGTGCAGTTTGGACGATTTTTGACGATTTTTCTCAAAAATGTAAAATAGTATAACTCCAAGGAACATTGATATTTCTGGCTAGAAATTTTGATTCATGATGCTTGTGTAGGCCTATAAGTATTGCCATGAAAGGATTTTCGAAAATGTATAGCGCCACCTATTGGCCTAGGTCAATGCAAAATTTCTACAGTCAGATGTCCATTTCCTAGCCCTTTAATCTGATCCACTTCAAAACTGGGAATATAAGCCTTAAGACTGTGATGATAAGCCACCGTGAATATTGTGAGTTTTGGACAAACTTTGTTGCTGTGACGACACCATCCTCGCATGAAAGTTCGAGCACATCTTCTGAGCCTTGGCAAACTCCAAAACTCTTGGAAAGCTCACTGAGTGTCCTAGGTGATGACCTTTACAGACCTGATGTAGAGTTTTGGATCAAAAGTTAAAAATTCCCCTCATTGC
This sequence comes from Pungitius pungitius, assembly GCF_949316345.1. Lineage (NCBI taxonomy): Eukaryota > Metazoa > Chordata > Actinopteri > Perciformes > Gasterosteidae > Pungitius > Pungitius pungitius. Next base: position 15,408,623 of record NC_084909.1, on the reverse strand, counting down.
GCCCCCTGGAAGTTTTCGACAAAGCGGCGCCGGCACCATGTTTGACCTAGAATTGTGGTGATTTTTTTAACAATTGTATTAAAGGGAGACTTCAAATAAAGTCTCTGGGGACCATGTTTTAAAACAAACAGGAAGTCAGTTATAATTTCTTTAGTGTGAACTTCCCCTGTAATTTTGCAAGAGAGTCACCAATCCTATTTGAGGGACGTTTCGAATTACTACATTGTATCAGGGCAGATAGCTCATCTGCAGAGCACTCGGCCCCTGGCGCTGGAGATCCGGGTTCGATTCCCAGCACGGCAGATCTTTTTTTTTTCACCTCTAATTCGGAGAGTCACCAATCCTATTTGAGGGACGTTTCGAATTATAAAATTGTATCAGAGCAGATAGCTCATCTGCAGAGAACTTGGCCCCCGGCGCTGGAGATGTGGGTTCGATTCCAGCTGCAGCAGATCTTTTTTTTCACCTCTAATTCGGAGAGTCACCAATCCTATTTGAGGGACGTTTCGAATTATAAAATTGTATCAGAGCAGATAGCTCATCTGCAGAGAACTTGGCCCCCGGCGCTGGAGATGTGGGTTCGATTCCAGCTGCAGCAGATCTTTTTTTTCACCTCTAATTCGGAGAGTCACCAATCCTATTTGAGGGACGTTTCGAATTACTACATTGTATCAGAGCAGATAGCACATCTGTAGAGCACTCGGCCCCCGGCGCTGGAGATGCGGGTTCGATTCCCAGCACGGCAGATCTTTTTATTTTCACCTCTATTTCGGTTTTGCACTTTGTACATCGCCACAACTTATTTAATAAGACTCCTGATGTGACTTAAAATGTATTTAATGAATCCAGGATGTAATATTTGTTCAGTATGCAGGAGCAGTGATTTAATTTGTCATGTTTAGTTTTTTTACATGAGAATATGGTTCGGTACATGCTGAGTTAATGCGAACAGCTGACGTGGGGCGCTTGTGGTAGCGGGGCAGCTAACAGACACTTTAATATAATTACATCTATGGTTTAAATACTCGTATTCTGCCACATACTGGTGGAGATGCAAACACGTTTACTCTGCGATCTCCATAAACTGTCTCTGCTCTGCTCACTGAAGCAAAAGTCTCTGACGACTATGCTCTAAAACAAACAGGAAGTCAGCTATAATTTTTTTTAGTGTGAACATTCCCTGTAATTTTGCAAGAGAGTCACCAATCCTATTTGAGGGACGTTTCGAATTACTACATTGTATCAGAGCAGATAGCACATCTGTAGAGCACTCGGCCCCCGGCGCTGGAGATGCGGGTTCGATTCCAGGTGTGGAAGATCTTTTTTTTTCACCTCTATTTCGGTTTTGCACTTTGTACATCGCCTCAACCTATTTATTAAGACTCCTGATGTGACTTGTCAACTTTTTGCAGGCCTTTTGCAGCTCGGCAGTAGCCTTGTCTTGGTGGATTCCGTTCATGAGACCACAGAGTCAGGTTTGAATGCCGGCCCCGAGAGTGATTTATTTTGTCTCCTTAGTCTCTTTTTGACCCGCGCGCCCGGCCGACCGCCGCCCCACCCCGACGTGCAAGGGGGCGAAGGCCCGTTCATCGCTGCTTGCAGCTTTATTAGGGCCTGAGCCGACTGCAAGTCGGGCGAAAGCCCTATTGAAATTGCAAGAATTATTATTTTTCTTCGTTATTATTTCGCCACTTCGAACGCACTTTTGGGGACTTTATCATGTTCAAAAACTCTTGAATTTTTGCACGCGCATCAGAAGTGCGCAAAATTGACGTATGATTCGGGTCCCGCAATTAGAGGAGAGAAAAAAGAACTCTCTAGCGCCCCCCAAAGTGGCCGCAATGTTAATTTTTTTTTTTACTTTTACCGATCGACTTGGAACCTTTTCACACAGGTTCTCTTGGATGTGCTGTACACAAAAAAAATTATGGTATGCAAATGCGCCTACCGTTTTATGGCCGCCATTTTGAATTTTGTGAAAAACACGTTTTTGCGAACTCCTCCCAGACGCTTGGTCCGATTCTTACGAAATCTTCGGCAAAATGATCGTTGGCTCGATGCGATCAAAAGTTATTGAAAGAATGTTGATATCTCATTTTTCAATAAAGTTATGGACCAATGAAGTTTATAGGTTTGTGTCCTGAAAATTCAAAGGCCTATAACTTTTTTTTTTTCTAACCGTCATTTTCACCAAATTTTGAGGACATGTTCACAATGAGTCCTAGAACATCCCCAAATTTTCCCAGAATATTTGAACATTAGGGGGCGCTGTGGTGATTCTGTGTATTTTTGGCCATTTCCTTCAATTTTTGCATTTACAAATGAACGAACTCCTCCGAGAGTTTAAATCCGATCCATTTCAAAATCTGGCAACTGGTTCCTGACACCCTTGGGGTCAAAAGTTATTAAAATCAAGAGTTTTCATAAAACTACCTGGGCGTGAGCTTGCGTGCAGTTTGGACAATTTTGGAAGATTTTTTTCCAAAATGTAAAATGGTATAACTCCAAGGAACATTGATATTTCTGGCTAGAAATGTATATTCATGATGCTTGTGTAGGCCTTTAAGTAATGCCATGCAGTGATTTTCGAAAAAGTATAGCGCCACCTATTGGCTTAGGTCAATGCAAAGTTTCTACATTTACATGTCCATTTCCTAGCCCTTTAATCTGATCAACTTCAAATCTGGGAATATAAGACGTAAGACTGTGACGATGGCTCACAGTGAGAATTGGGAGTTTTGGACCAACTTTGTGGCTGTGACGTCGCCATATTCGCATGAAAGTTCAAGCACATCTTCTGAGCCTCGGCACACTCCAAAACTCTTGAAAACCTCTGTGAGTATCCTACGTGATGACCTTTACAGACCTGATGTGCAGTTTTGGATCAAAAGTGAACAATTGCCTCCATTGCGCCCCCTGGAAGATTTTGACGAAGCCCCGCCCGCATCCTGTTTGACCGACAAGTCCGCTGATTTTTTACCAAATGTATTAAAGGGAGACTTAAAAAAGTCTCTGAGGAATTTTCTCTAAAACAAACAGGAAGGCAGTTATAATTTTTTTAGTGTGAATATTTCCTGTATTTTTGGCGGAGAGTGACCAATCCTATTTCAGTGAGTTTTCGAATTCTCAAATCCATCTGAAAGAATAGCTCAGTGAGTAAGGTGTTGGCCCCCCGATGCTATGGTCGTGGGATCGACTCCCGACGAAATTATTTTTTTTTCCTCCTCTTTTTAAACGCGTGTCGTCTGATCTAACGAACAAAATGATTCAGTTTACGCTCCTTGCTGATGTGTTTGACTTAAACAACTACACTTAAGAGCAGGTTTGTGAAAATCGTTTCAGTTTAAGGACAGAAGCTGCTCCGTGGCACATGAACAGAATGAAACAGCAGACTGAGGCACTCAGCTGGCGGACCGGGCAGCTGGTTGCGAGTTACGACACATCTAACCTGGACAAATAACACGGACAGTTCAATATATTTACATCTGGATTTAAATAGACGTATTCTGCAACATACGTCATGGTGATGTTACTAGAGAAAATGGTGCGGCCCCTTTAAGAGCTACACGCACGGGCTACGGAGGGGGAGAGCGCATGAGGAAGTTGTGTTGTTGTTGTGATGACGGAGTGGATGTAGCGGCCGGAGAATTGTCTGTACTGTAACTTTGTTACTCAGTGTTAGATTAATAAATCCTCAAAGAAAGTAAAGCGGACTTTTATTCACCAACCCCGGGACGAAGGGAATTAACCCCAAAGTTTACTTAGCCGACAGTACTTTGGCCCTGGAGCAGACAGCAACGCCTCCCCCTGCAAACTCCGACTACGGTCAGAGACGGACCGGCAGGAAAGGTGAACACAAGGCTAACGAAGTTAATTGTCAACATTAATGTGCCTGTCATGGTATGAGGCCAGACGTGAGTTGTGTTCTACATTCAAGAGGGTTTTTATTTAGCACTGAACAATAACAACCAGCATACGTCTTTTAGCTAAGCTAACTACGGTAGCTTCACGGGGATAAAAGACCCCTCTTCACTCTATCAGCGCCACTTTGTTTACGTTTCCGTGTGCCCTAAATAACTTGGCCCGATTGAATCACTTTATTTACACACTTTGAGTAGAACCGTGCTCGCAGCAGCTAACTTAACTACTTTGTTGTTTAACTTCATTGTCTATAATCTCCCCGCAGCGTGCAGCCGGGCGCAGCTAAATGACACGTAATGTATTGTGCGTCTTCAATGCTTTTCAATATGTTATATATTTATTGCCTTCACAATGAGCATGAATCTAACATTAAATGATATGATTAATATGCCCCTCATTCCAAAGAAATAATATACACACGTCAAGCTCATTATGGAGTTGAAACAACAAATTACTAAACTGTAAACAGTTAATATAAGAGAAAAAAATATTGTAATCAAGATAAATGTTTTCAAAACGTGTGATTAACTAGTTAATTGTCTATAATCTGTTGACAGCCATAATCGTATTCTGATAATACACGTTGGTGCTCAAATATTTTCAGATGGCCCGTGCAAAGTCATGCCACCAGTCTGAGGACATCACTGGGAATGGCACATGGGACACGTGGCTTTCAACTCCAGCGAGGTGGGAAAGCATTTCTTTATGTATATTTTGTTCTGTCTGCATAATTGTAAAAGACTTCTTCCCGCATTCGTACAACAGCATTCCATATCGTGTGACTGTCGATGGATGTAATAATTTGGCCTTCTTTTTTTCTTCCACCACACGGCACGGGTGGGCTTAACCGCGGGCAATCGTGGCAAAGACCCAAGTCGACTGGACCACAGCGGAAAATGATCCTTCCAGAGAAGAAGTTATTTACTTCTACAACGAATGGAAGAGTTACAACTTCCAGATGACAGCTCGCCGCTCATCCTTCTGGGCAACTTGAACATCCGACAGAACTTATGTGACCTACTGCGTTTATTTTCTCCTTTAGCTCTCACTAACTCTAACTTGCCCCAGCACCTGTTGTGAATTATTCTAGCGCTTCCACAATTGAATTTTGCTTGGTATTTCATCTAACTTGCCCCAGCACCTGTTGTGATTTATTCTAGCGCTTCCACAATTGAATTTTGCTTGTTATTTTATCTAACTTGCCCCAGCACCTGTTGTGATTAATTCTCTCTCACGGTGTCAAGTGTGTACCTTGATCTTTTTTTTGCTCATTGCAGCCCTTCTCTGCAAGGAGTGCTAACAATGCATGGTGCTGTTCATTAAGCAACTGGGTAAAGAGCTTGTAATGCCACATATGAAAAAGCTCATAAGCTCATTTATAATAAAATAATATATATAATCTTGCCTTGACTGAATGGGGGCGATCAAAGTTATTTTGGTGACGTTTTGATCATTGATTCACAACAAGTCCTGTGTTGTATAGGTTTGCTTGATGCTTTGGAATCTGTAGACCTGGATTTGTTATCAACCTGAATTGACAATCCATTGACAACATTGCTGGAATCTCCTCTCCCTTAAGACTGCAATATTACTTTTAGCTGAAAGTACATGGCTCCACTGATTCAATTTGAATTCACCAATATATAATGCCCCGGGGGAGAAGCGGATCTTACTAAATGTATTCATTAATTCATTAAGCAAAGCTCACTTCAGGAAGACAGCCACGTCGTCATCCAGCGGGTTTGGTTAAAAAGTTTACACATCTTGATGGAGCAAAAGAGGTGGGGTTAGCTGTCGTCATTGTACCTCGACTAATCCAAGGTGATCCTACGTTTCAATATTGCATCAAGCTAAAGAATCAAACAATAACATTTAAGATCCAACAGCTAACCGTTACGCGCTCTCCACTTCTTACAGAGCACTTCAAACATGGTCATGTTATCGCCTGAAGCCACACACTGAATCCACAGCTCCCGTGTTTTACAGAGACTCACGGGTGTGACTTGACTGTATGAAAATGTGATCTTCAATAAACGAATGACTTTCCGTACGACAAGGTCTGTGACAACTGGCTGATCGAGGGTCGTCACATGTAGGGGCCCGGTTCACGCGACGCCCCAGGTCGACCTTCTGATTTCCCGTCCGTGTTCCTCCTTTTTTTAAACGCGTGTCCGGCTGATCTAACGGACAAAATGATTCAGGTAACTCTCCTTGCTGAGGTTTTTAAATAACTGTACACTTAGAGCAGGGGTGTTAAACTATTTTCAGGTTGGGGCCAGAAACTGCTCCGTGGCACATGAACAGAATGACACAGCTGACTGACTGATATAAATAGCGGAGCCACAGACGCGCTCGTAGTCTTGCGTCAGTTCATGCTGTGAGAGTACGCCAGCTCTAACGTAATGTATTTCTGTTCAAAGTAACCACTATCCAGGTCTTGCACTTTGTACATCGTCCCAAGTTATTTAATTACACTACTGATGTGACTTAAATTGTGTTTATTGAAGAATGCTGCAAAATATTGATCCCTCTGCCCTGACGCAATGTGGGTGAATCGCCTTTTTTTTAGGTCACTTTTCGATTTTGCAATCACAAGTCAGCACGTAGCTCCGTTGCTTATTCACAGGACTTTCAATATTTTGACCCGGGTTCGCTTCCCGTTAGAGCCATCGTTTTTTTTCTTCTTTTTAACTGCGAGCCCGGCCGACCGCCGCCCCACCCCAACGTGCGAGAAGTGGCGAAGGCCCGTTCATCGCTGCTTGCAGCTTTAATTAGGGCCTGAGCCGACTGAAAGTCGGGCGAAAGCCCTATTGAAATTGCAAGAATTATTATTATTATTATTTCGCCACTTCGAACGCACTTTTGGGGACTTCATCATGTTCAAAAACTCTTGAATTTTTGCACGCGCATCAGAAGTGCGCAAAATTGACGTATGATTGGGGTCCCGCAATTAGAGGAGAAAAAAAAGAACTCTCTAGCGCCCCCCAAAGTGGCCGCAATGTTAATTGTTTTTTTTACTTTTACCGATCGACCTGGAACCTTTTCACACAGGTGCTCTTGGATGTGCTGTACACAAAAAAAATTATGGTATGCAAATGCGCCTACCGTTTAATGGCCGCCATTTTGAATTTTGTGAAAAACACGTTTTTGCAAACTCCTCCCAGACGCTTGGTCCGATTCTTACGAAATCTTCGGCAAAATGATCGTTGGCTCGATGCGATCAAAAGTTATTGAAAGAATGTTGATATCTCATTTTTCAATAAAGTTATGGACCAATGAAGTTTGTAGGTTTGTGTCCTGAAAGTTCAAAGGCCTATAACTTTTTTTTTTCCAACCCCCATTTTCACCAAATTTTGAGGACATGTTCACATTGAGTCCTAGAACATCCCCAAATTTTCCCAGAATATTTGAACATTAGGGGGCGCTGTGGTGATTCTGTGTATTTTTGGCCATTTCCTTCAATTTTTGCATTTACAAACGAACGAACTCCTCCGAGAGTTTAAATCCGATCCATTTCAAAATCTGGCAACTGGTTCCTGACACCCTTGGGGTCAAAAGTTATTAAAATCAAGAGTTTTCATAAAACTACCTGGGCGTGAGCTTGCGTGCAGTTTGGACAATTTTGGAAGATTTTTTTCCAAAATGTAAAATGGTATAACTCCAAGGAACATTGATATTTCTGGCTAGAAATGTATATTCATAATGCTTGTGTAGGCCTTTAAGTAATGCCATGCAGTGATTTTCGAAAAAGTATAGCGCCACCTATTGGCTTAGGTCAATGCAAAGTTTCTACATTTACATGTCCATTTCCTAGCCCTTTAATCTGATCAACTTCAAATCTGGGAATATAAGACGTAAGACTGTGACGATGGCTCACAGTGAGAATTAGGAGTTTTGGACCAACTTTGTGGCTGTGACGTCGCCATATTCGCATGAAAGTTCAAGCACATCTTCTGAGCCTCGGCACACTCCAAAACTCTTGAAAACCTCTGTGAGTATCCTACGTGATGACCTTTACAGACCTGATGTGCAGGTTTGGATCAAAAACGAAAAATTGCCTCCATTGCGCCCCCTGGAAGATTTTGACGAAGCCCCGCCCGCACCCTGTTTGACCGACAAGTCCGCTGATTTTTTACCATATGTATTAACGGGAGACTTAAAAAAGTCTCTGAGGAATTTTCTCTAAGACAAACAGGAAGGCAGTTATAATTTTTTTAGTGTGACTATTCCCTGTATTTTTGCAGGGGAGTGACGAATCCTATATCAGTGACATTTCGACTTCTCAAAACCATCAGAGGGTTTAGCTCTCCTGGTAAGCACCCGCCCCCCGATGCTATGGTCGTGAGTTCGTGTCCCGGTGAAAACACTTTTTTTTTCTCCTCTTTTTAAACGCGTGTCTTCTGATCTAACGAACGAAATGATTCAGTTTACTCTCCTTGCTGAGGTTATTAAATAACTGTACACTTAGAGCAGGGGTGTTAAACTATTTTGAGGTTAGGGCCACATACGGCTCCGTGGCACATGAACGGAATGATACATAGGACTGATGCGCTCTGCACTCAGCTGGCGGACGGCTGAGTGCGAGTAACAACACATCTAAACTGGAAAGATAACACGGACAGTTCAATCTAAATACATCTGGATTTAAATAGACGTATTCTGCAACATACGGGTGGAGATGCAAACACGTTTTGTGATGTTACTAGATGTTACGGGTTACTGTTAAGGTATAGAACTTCATTACCCAGCATTCCCTAGCACGTAGTCTCGCGTGAGTTCATGCTGTTGTCGCGAGAGTTTGCCATTGAAGCCCCGGCGTTGAACAGCTGCAGCTCGTATCCAGTCCGTATTTTATATTTTAAACTGCTAACTACACACCTATGCTTAAATCCAAACGGACTAAACCAAGTGGAAACGCTTTGGTAGGTGAGTGATGACTTTTTCCTTGTGCGTTCTTCAGTCTTACCCACTTAAATAGCGGGGATACTGTAAACATGCTATCACTGCCTCGGTGCTAACAGCTGCTTAAGGGACGTCCCGTCACAAACATCTCTTTTTTTCCGCGTCTCCGGCTGATCTAACGAACAAAGTGGTTCAGATTACTCTATTTTCTGAGGTTATTGACTTAAATAACTACACTTTAGAGCAGATTTGTCACACTAATTTGAGTTTACTGCCGGCTGTGGCTGCTGTACACTATTTAGCACAGCCCAGGGCAGCCTATGCTATACTTGAAGAACATCAACTAGCATACGTATTTTGTTCCTGTAAAGCTAACTACGGTAGCTTCACGGGAATAAAAGACCCCTCTTCACGCTATTAGCGCCACTTTGTTTACGTTTCCGTGTGCCCTAAATAACTTGGCCCGATTGAATCACTTTATTTACACACTATGAGTAGAACCGTGCTCGCAGCAGCTAACTAACTACTTTGTTGTTTAAAAGCGTCAGCTAAATGACACGTAATGTAATGTGCGTCTTCAATGCTTTTCAATATGTTATATATTCATTTCCTTCACAATGAGCATGAATCTAACATTAAATGATATGATTAATATGCCCCTCATTCCAATGAAATAATATACACACGTCAAGCTCATTATGGAGTTGAAACAACAAATTACTAAACTGTAAACAGTTAATATAAGAGAAAAAAATATTGTAATCAAGATAAATGTTTTTCAAAATGTGTGATTAACTAGTTAATTGTCTATAATCTGTTGACAGCCCTAATCGTATTCTGATAATACACCAAATACTACTGTAACTCTCTGCTGGCAGGTCTCCCTGCTGCCGCCATTCGACCACTGCAGCTCATCCAGAATGCAGCAGCTCGACTGGTCTTCAACCTTCCGAAATACTCCCACACCACTTCTCCGCTCTCTTCATTGGTTACGAGTGGCTGCCCGCATCCAGTTCAAAGCATTGTGACTGACGTACCACGCTGTGAATGGATCGGGACCAGTCTACATCTAGGACATGGTGAAACCCTACATCCCAACCCGCACACTCCGATCTGCATCTGCCAAGCGGCTTGTTCCTCCCTCACTGAGAGAAAAACACTCGGCGAGATGGCGACTCTTTGCTGTCCTGCTCCCAGATGGTGGAACGAGCTCTCCGATGACATCAGGACTGCAGAGAGCCTCTACATCTTCCGTCGAAAACTCAAGACACACCTTTTTAGACTCTACCTCGACTAAAACACTAGCAAACCGTAGCACTAACAAATGGTAGCACTTAAATTGTACTTATAATGGCACTTTTCTCTAACATGTTTTGAAACTGCCTATTTGATGAAAATGTACTTTCTTGTTACTTGTTCATCTGAGTTTGCATCTCTATGTGGAAATGCACTTATTGTACGTCGCTTTGGATAAAAGCGTCAGCACTTATTCAAGAAGACTCCTCATGTGACTTAAGATGTGTTTAATGAATCCAGAATGTTATATTTGTTCAGTATGCAGGGGCAGTGATTTATTTAGTCATATTTTGTTTTTTTTTACATGACAATATGGTTTGGTACATGCTGAGTTAATGAATATACATTCTAAAGTGCAATGTCCATATGTGAATGAGTTGTATACTTTTATCATAGTCAACATGGTACGGAAATATCCCTTATGTAGTTGGTCAATAGGAACTATAATAGGCAGTATTAACAGCTAAGTTAATTACGGGTGGATATTTCTGTGAATTAACCTTGATTGAGACTGCGTCTATAAGATATACAGGACAAGAAAAATGCACTGGATGTAAACTGTACGTGTGTTGAATCAATTATACGGACGCAAACTGGAGAACGAGACGAGCGTTTGCTGTGATTCTTGCGCTTCAGACTCTACCTTTATTTTACAGGAATGCATCTTTTTGTTATCGTGGTCATCGTGCCCGAGACCCCTAACGATTCCTCCGCAGGTCTTTTGCAGCTGGGCAACAGCCCGGCGTCGGTGGATTCCGTTCGCGAGGCCGCAGATTCAGGTTTGAATGGCAGCCCCGAGAGTGATTTGTTTAGTCTCTTTAGTCTTTTTTGACCCGCGAGCCCGGCCGCCCGCCGCCCCACCCCAACGTGCGAGAATAGGCGAAGGCCCGTTCATCGCTGCTTGCAGCTTTAATTAGGGCCTGAGCCGACTGCAAGTCGGGCGAAAGCCCTATTGAAATTGCAAGAATTATTATTTTTCTTCGTTATTATTTCGCCACTTCGAACGCACTTTTGGGGACTTTATCATGTTCAAAAACTCTTGAATTTTTGCACGCGCATCAGAAGTGCGCAAAATTGACGTATGATTCGGGTCCCGCAATTAGAGGAGAGAAAAAAGAACTCTCTAGCGCCCCCCAAAGTGGCCGCAATGTTAATTTTTTTTTTTACTTTTACCGATCGACCTGGAACCTTTTCACACAGGTGCTCTTGGATGTGCTGTACACAAAAAAAATTATGGTATGCAAATGCGCCTACCGTTTTATGGCCGCCATTTTGAATTTTGTGAAAAACACGTTTTTGCGAACTCCTCCCAGACGCTTGGTCCGATTCTTACGAAATCTTCGGCAAAATGATCGTTGGCTCGATGCGATCAAAAGTTATTGAAAGAATGTTGATATCTAATTTTTCAATAAAGTTATGGACCAATGAAGTTTATAGGTTTGTGTCCTGAAAATTCAAAGGCCTATAACTTTTTTTTTTTCTAACCGTCATTTTCACCAAATTTTGAGGACATGTTCACAATGAGTCCTAGAACATCCCCAAATTTTCCCAGAATATTTGAACATTAGGGGGCGCTGTGGTGATTCTGTGTATTTTTGGCCATTTCCTTCAATTTTTGCATTTACAAACGAACGAACTCCTCCGAGAGTTTAAATCCGATCCATTTAAAAATCTGGCAACTGGTTCCTGACACCCTTGGGGTCAAAAGTTATTAAAATCAAGAGTTTTCATAAAACTACCTGGGCGTGAGCGTGCGTGCAGTTTGGACAATTTTGGAAGATTTTTTTCCAGAACGGAAAATGGTATAACTCCAAGGAACATTGATATTTCTGGCTAGAAATGTATATTCATGATGCTTGTCTAGGCCTTTAAGTAATGCCATGCAGTGATTTTCGAAAAAGTATAGCGCCACCTATTGGCTTAGGTCAATGCAAAGTTTCTACATTTACATGTCCATTTCCTAGCCCTTTAATGTGATCAACTTCAAATCTGGGAATATAAGACGTAAGACGGTGACGATGGCTCACAGTGAGAATTGGGAGTTTTGGACCAACTTTGTTGCTGTGACGACGTCATCTTTGCATGAAAGTTCAAGCACATCTTCTGAGCCTCGGCACACTCCAAAACTCTTGAAAACCTCTGTGAGTATCCTACGTGATGACCTTTACAGACCTGATGTGCAGTTTTGGATCAAAAGTGAAAAATTGCCTCCATTGCGCCCCCTGGAAGATTTTGACGAAGCCCCGCCCGCACCCTGTTTGACCGACAAGTCCGCTGATTTTTTACCAAATGTATTAAAGGGAGACTTAAAAAAGTCTCTGAGGAATTTTCTCTAAAACAAACAGGAAGGCAGTTATAATTTTTTTAGTGTGAATATTACCTCAATTTTTGGCGGAGAGTGACCAATCCTATTTCAGTGAGTTTTCGAATTCTCACATCCATCTGGAAGAATAGCTCTGTGAGTAAGGTGTTGGCCCCCCGATGCAATGGTCGTCAGATCGACTCCCGACGAAATCATACTTTTTTTTTTTTTCTTCTTTTTTTAAACGTGTGTCCGGCTGATCTAACGGACAAAATGATTCAGTTTACTCTCCTTGCTGAGGTTATTAAATAACTGTACACGTTAGAGCAGCTGTGTCACACTCGTTTCAGCCACATACGGCTGCTGGGCACAGCTGCCGTATGTGTGGAGCTGGAGGGAGGAGCTGGCGTTGCAGCCCGGTACGGTCTGGACGGTGCAGCCGTTCGCCAGCGTGTCGCGAGTTTGACACATCTAACCTAGAAAAATAACACGGACAGTTCAATATATTTACATCTGAATTTAAATACACGTATTCTGCCACATACGGGTGGAGATGCAAACACGTTTTGGGATTTTACTAGATGTTACGGGGAACTGTTACGTTAAAGAACTCAATTACCCAGCAGTCTTTGTTGACGGACATGCGCAGAGTAGAGGGCGGCTCGTAGTGTCGCGTGAGTTAATGCTGTTATCGCGAGAGGTCGCCATTGAAGCCCCGGGGTTGAACAGCTGCAGCTCGTATCAAGTCCGTATTTTATATTTTAAACTGCTAGCTACACACCTATGCTTAAATCCAAACGGACTAAACCAAGTGGAAACGCTTTGGTAGGTGAGTGATGACTTTTTCCTTGTGCGTTCTTCAGTCTTACCCACTTAAATAGCGGGGATACTGTAAACATGCTAACACTAATTCGGTGCTATTAGCTGCTTAAGGGACGTCCCGTCACAAACATCTCTTTTTTTCCGCGTCTCCGGCTGATCTAACGAACAAAGTGGTTCAGATTACTCTATTTGCTGAGGTTATTGACTTAAATAACTACACTTTAGAGCAGATTTGTCACACTAATTTGAGTTTACTGCCGGCTGTGGCTGCTGTGCACTATTTAGCACAGCCCAGGGCAGCCTATGCTATGCTTGAAGAACATCAACTAGCATACGTATTTTGTTCCTGTAAAGCTAACTACGGTAGCTTCACGGGAATAAAAGACCCCTCTTCACGCTATTAGCGCCACTTTGTTTACGTTTCCGTGTGCCCTAAATAACTTGGCCCGATTGAATCACTTTATTTACACACTACTACTCGCAGCAGCTAACTAACTACTTTGTTGTTTAAAAGCGTCAGCTAAATGACACGTAATGTAATGTGCGTCTTCAATGCTTTTCAATGTTATATATTTATTTCCTTCACAATGAGCATGAATCTAACATTAAATGATATGATTAATATGCCCCTCATTCCAATGAAATAATATACACACGTCAAGCTCATTATGGAGTTGAAACAACAAATTACTAAACTGTAAACAGTTAATATAAGAGAAAAAAATATTGTTATCAAGATAAATGTTTTACAGAATGTGTGATTAACTAGTTAATTGTCTATAATCTGTTGACAGCCCTAATCGTATTCTGATAATACATGTTGGTGCTCAAATACTTTCAGATGCCACGTGCAAAGTCATGCCACCATCAATGGGAATGGCACATTGGACACGTGGCTTTCAACTCCAGCGAGGTGGGAAAGCATTTCTTTATGTATATTTTGTTCTGTCTGCATAATTGTAAAACACAGACACCCAACTAATTCTCTCCTTCCCCGACTCGGACACTCAGGTGGCGGCACGGATCTCTGCATGTCTGACTGACATCTCCCAGTGGATGTCCGCCCATCACCTGAAGATCAACCCCGACAAGACTGAACTACTTCTCTTCCCTGGAAAAAACTCGCCCACTCAGGACCTGACTGTTAACTTTGGCGAACACCGTTAACATCAGGAGAATACGACCCCTTCTCACTCAGAAGGCGGCGCAGGTACAGATTCAGGCTCTTGTCATCTCTCGCCTCGACTACTGTAACTCTCTGCTGGCGGGTCTCCCTGCTACCGCCATACGACCACTGCAGCTCATCCAGAATGCAGCAGCTCGACTGGTCTTCAACCTTCTGAAATACTCCCACACCACACCGCTTCTCCGTTCTCTTCATTGGTTACTAGTGGCTCCCCGCATCCAGTTCAAAGCATTGGTACTGACGTACCACGCTGTGAATGGATCGGGACCAGTCTACATCCGGGACATGGTTAAACCCTACATCCCAACCCACACACTCCGATCTGCATCTGCCACGCTGCTTGTTCCTCCCTCACTGAGAGAAAAGCACTCGACGAGATCGCGACTCTTTGCTGTCCTGGCTCCCAGATGGTGGAACGAGCTCTCTGATGACATCAGGACTGCAGAGAGCCTCTCCATCTTCCGTCGAAAACTCAAGACACACCTTTTTAGACTCTACCTTGACTAAAACACTAGCAAACCGTAGCACTAACAAATGGTAGCACTTAAATTGTACTTATAATGCCACTTATCTTTAACATGTTTTGAAACTGCTTAGTTAATGAAAAATGTACTTTCTTGTTACTTGTTCTTCTGAGTTTGTATCTCTATGTGGAAATGCACTTATTGTACGTCGCTTTGGATAAAAGCGTCAGCTAAATGACATGTAATGTAAAAGCCTTCTTCCTGTGTTCTTACAACAGCATTCCATTACATATCGATGTAATAATTTGGCCTTCTTTTTTTCTTCCAGCACACGGCACAGGTTGGCATCACAATCATGGCAAAGTTGACTGGACCACAGCGGAAAATTATCCTTCCAGAGAAGAAGTTATTTACTTCTACAACGAATGGAAGAGTTACAACTTCCAGATGACAGCTCGCCGCTCATCCTTCTGGGCAACTTGAACATCCGACAGAACTTATGTGACCTACTGCGTTTTATTTTCTCCTTTAGCTGTCATTTAAGTATTAAAATTCGCTGTATTTTTGCAAGAGAGGCACCAATCCTATTTGAGGGACGTTTCGATTGTGAAATTGTATTGGACCATATAGGTCATCTGCAGAGCGTTGGCCCCTGGCGCAGTAAACCAGGGTTTGATTCTTGGCATGCACAAGACTCCTCATGTGACTTAAAATGAATCCAGAATGCAATATTTGTTCAGTATGCAAGGGCAGTGATTTATTTAGTCATGTTTGGTCATGTTTTGGTTTTTTTTACATGACAATATGGTTTGGTACATGCTGAGTTAATGAATATACATTCTAAATTGCAATGTCCATATGTGAATAAGAGTTGTATATGTTTATCATAGTCAACATGGTGTGGAAATATCCCTTATGTAGTTGGTCAATGGGAACTATAGTAGGCCGTAATAACAGCTAAGGTAATTACAGGTGGATATTTCTGGGAATTAACCTTAAATGAGACTGCATTTATGATATCTAAGATATACAGGACAAGAAAAATGCACTGGATGTGTATATGTGTTGAATCAATTATACAGACGCAAACTGGAGAACGAGACAAGTGTTGCTGTGATACTTATTGTGGTCATCGTGCCCGAGACCCGTAACAATTACTCCGCAGGTCTTTTGCAGCGGGGCAACAGCCCGGCGTCGGTGGATTCCGTTCGCGAGGCCGCAGATTCGGGTTTGAATGGCAGCCCCGAGAGTGATTTGTTTAGTCTCTTTAGTCTTTTTTGACCCGCGAGCCCGGCCGACCGCCGCCCCACCCCGACGTGCGAGAATAGGCGAAGGCCCGTTCATCGCTGCTTGCAGCTTTAATTATTATTATTTCGCCACTTCGAACGCACTTTTGGGGACTTCATCATGTTCAAAAACTCTTGAATTTTTGCACGCGCATCAGAAGTGCGCAAAATTGACGTATGATTGGGGTCCCGCAATTAGAGGAGAAAAAAAAGAACTCTCTAGCGCCCCCCAAAGTGGCCGCAATGTTAATTGATTTTTTTACTTTTACCGATCGACCTGGAACCTTTTCACACAGGTGCTCTTGGATGTGCTGTACACAAAAAAAATTATGGTATGCAAATGCGCCTACCGTTTTATGGCCGCCATTTTGAATTTTGTGAAAAACACGTTTTTGCGAACTCCTCCCAGACGCTTGATCCGATTCTTACGAAATCTTCGGCAAAATGATCGTTGGCTCGATGCGATCAAAAGTTATTGAAAGAATGTTGATATCTCATTTTTCAATAAAGTTATGGACCAATGAAGTTTGTAGGTTTGTGTCCTGAAAGTTCAAAGTCCTATAACTTTTTTTTTTCCAACCCCCATTTTCACCAAATTTTGAGGACATGTTCACAATGAGTCCTAGAACATCCCCAAATTTTCCCAGAATATTTGAACATTAGGGGGCGCTGTAGTGATTCTGTGTATTTTTGGCCATTTCCTTCAATTTTTGCATTTACAAACGAACGAACTCCTCCGAGAGTTTAAATCCGATCCATTTAAAAATCTGGCAACTGGTTCCTGACAGCCTTGGGGTCAAAAGTTATTAAAATCAAGAGTTTTCATAAAACCACCTGGGCGTGAGCTTGCGTGCAGTTTGGACAATTTTGGACGATTTTTTTCCAAAATGTAAAATGGTATAACTCCAAGGAACATTGATATTTCTGGCTATAAATGTATATTCATGATGCTTGTGTAAGCCTTTAAGTAATGCCATGCAGTGATTTTCGAAAAAGTATAGCGCCACCTATTGGCTTAGGTCAATGCAAAGTTTGTACATTTACATGTCCATTTCCCAGCCCTTTAATCTGATCAACTTCAAATCTGGGAATATAAGACGTAAGACTGTGACGATGGCTCACAGTGAGAATTGGGAGTTTTGGACCAACTTTGTGGCTGTGACGTCGCCATATTCGCATGAAAGTTCAAGCACATCTTCTGAGCCTCGGCACACTCCAAAACTCTTGAAAACCTCTGTGAGTATCCTACGTGATGACCTTTACAGACCTGATGTGCAGTTTTGGATCAAAAGTGAAAAATTGCCTCCATTGCGCCCCCTGGAAGATTTTGACGAAGCCCCGCCCGCACCCTGTTTGACCGACAAGTCCGCTGATTTTTTACCAAATGTATTAAAGGGAGACTTAAAAAAGTCTCTGAGGAATTTTCTCTAAAACAAACAGGAAGGCAGTTATAATTTTTTTAGTGTGAATATTACCTGAATTTTTGGCGGAGAGTGACCAATCCTATTTGAGTGAGTTTTCGAATTCTCAAAGCCATCAGAGGGTTTAGCTCTCCTGGTAAGAGACCGCCCCCCGATCCTATGGTCGTGAGATCGAGTCCCGACGAAATCATACTTTTTTTTTTGTTACTTCTTTTTTTAAACGCGTGTCCGGCTGATCTAACGGACAAAATGATTCAGGTAACTCTCCTTGCTGAGGTTAAATAACTGTACACGTTAGAGCAGCTGTGTCACACTCGTTTCAGCCACATACGGCTGGCACAGCTGCCGTATGTGGAGCTGCTGGGAGACGTCAGTGAGCTGGCGTTTGCAGTCGGGTGGCGGACTGGTCTTTATTCAGTTCTTGCACTTTGTACATCGCCCCAACATAATTAATTAGACTCCTGATGTGACTTAAATTGTGTTTATTGAACAATGCTTCAAAATATTGTCTCCACAGATTGACCTCCCTGCCCTGACGCAATGTGTGTGAATCTTCTTTTTTTAGGTCACTTTTCGATTTCGTAATCACGGCTCGACACGTAGCTCCGTTGGTTAGACACAGGACTTTCAATATTTTGATCCGGGTTCGCTTCCCGTTAGAGCCATAGTGTTTTTTAGGGCCTGAGCCGACTGAAAGTCGGGCGAAAGCCCTATTGAAATTGCAAGAATTATTATTAGGGCCTGAGCCGACTGAAAGTCGGGCGAAAGCCCTATTGAAATTGCAAGAATTCTTCTTATTATTAGGGCCTGAGCCGACTGAAAGTCGGGCGAAAGCCCTATTGAAATTGCAAGAATTCTTCTTATTATTATTCTTATTATTTCACCACTTCAATCGCACTTTTGGGGCCTTTGCCATGTTCAAAAACTCTTGAATTTTTGCATGCGCTTCAGAAGTGCGAAAAATTTATATATTCTTGGGGTCGCGCAATTTGGCGATGAAAAGAAGTGCTCTCTAGCGCCCCCTAAAGTGCTGCCTCTGGGGACATTTTTGTCCACTTTTACGGATTGACTTGAAATTTTGCACACAGGTGCTCTTGGATGGGCTCTACAAAAAAGTCAATCATGGTATGCAAATGCGCCTACCGTTTTATGGCCGCCATTTTGAATTTTGTGAAAAACACGTTTTTGCGAACTCCTCCCAGACGCTTGGTCCGATTTTGACGAAATCTTCACCAAAATGATCATTGGCTCAATGCCATCAAAAGTTATTAAAAGCTTGTTGATATCTCATTGGGTTTTTAATTGATGGACCAATCAAGTTGTCGGGGGTGTGGCCTAAAAAGGAAAGACCAATAACTTAAAAAGTAAAAGGCCTGTCGCCACCAAATCTTTAGGACATGTTCACATTGGGTTGTAGAACTTCCCCTGAGAATTAAAATAAAATCGAACATTAGGGGGCGCTATGGTGATTTACTGTATTTTGGCCTTTTTTTCGCAATTTCCACCGTATTTTGGTTTTACAAACGAACGAACTCCTCCGAGAGTTTAAATCCGATCGATTTCAAAATCGGGCCAGTTGATCCTGACCCCCTTGGGGTCAAAAGTTATTAAAATCAAGAGTTTTCATAAAACTACCTGGGCGTGAGCTTGCGTGCAGTTTGGACGATTTTTGACGATTTTCCTCAAATATGTAAAATGGTATAACTCCAAGGAACATTGATATTTCTGGCTAGAAATTTTAATTCATGATGCTTGTGTAGGCCTATAAGTATTGCCATGAAAAGATTTTCGAAAAAGTATAGCGCCACCTATTGGCCTAGGTCAATGCAAAATTTCTACAGTCAGATGTCCATTTCCTAGCCCTTTAATCTGATCCCCTTCAAATCTGGGAATATAAACCTTAGTACTGTGATGATAGGTCACCGTGAATATTGGGAGTTTTGGACAAACTTTGTTGCCGTGACGACACCATCCTCGCATGAAAGTTCACGCACATCTTCTGAGCCTTGGAAAATTTCAAAACTCTTGAAAACCTCTGTGAGTGTCCTTAGTGATGGTCTTTACAGACTTGATGTGGAGTTTTGGTTCAAAAGTTAATAATTGCCTCCATTGCGCCCCCTGGAAGTTTTCGACGAAGCGGCGCCGGCACTCTGTTTGACTTACAAGTACGGTGGTTTTTGAGAAAATGTATTACAGAGAGACTTAAAAGAGTCTCTGAGGACTATGCTCTAAAACAAACAGGAAGTCAGTTATAACTCTATTAGTGTGAATATTCCCTGTAGATTTGAAGGAGAGTCACCAATCCTATTTGAGGAACGTTTCGAAGTACAAAATTGTATCAGAGCAGATAGCTCATCTGCAGAGCACTCGGCCCCTGGCGCTGGAGATGCGGGTTCGATTCCAGGTGCGGAAGATCTTTTTTTTTCACCTCTATTTCGGTTTTGCACTTTGTACATCGCCTCAACCTATTTATTAAGACTCCTGATGTGACTTGTCAACTTTTTGCAGGCCTTTTGCAGCTCGGCAATAGCCTTGTTTTACATGAGAATATGGTTCGGTACATGCTGAGATAATGAATATACATTCTAAAGTGCAATGTCCGTGCGAACAGCTGACGGGGGGCGCTTGTGGTAGCGGGGCAGCTATGGTTTAAATACACGTACTCACTGAAGCTAAAGTCTCTGAGGACTTTACTCTAAAACAAACAGGAAGTCAGTTACAATTGTTTTGGTGTGATCAAAACTGCTTTGATTCAGGTGCACTTAATGGAAACCACAGCTTTGAGACAGCTGTGCTTATTCATCCTGCATATCAGCAGAATGGGCATGAAAATAATTAATCAAGTTGGTCAAATGTCCCACTGTGACCGACATGACCGCTCTTCAACATGGCACGCGGGGCAGTGGGGATTCGAACCACAATATTTGTGGCTCACAGTAATCCATACGACACTATCACCTGGTGATCTCTTCCTGTAGTGGCCATTAGTCCTCCTAACTAATAAATTGTTCTTGTTGTGTAATTATTAACTAACTTTACATTTTGTTGTGTCTTAGGGAGCCAGGAGAAGGCAGCATCCATCTGAAGGAGAACAATGTCTGGGGACATTTAGCTTCTATAGCTTGGACATATTCTGTTACAGTTGAAATAGCTTGTATCCCATGCAATAAAAAATAAGAAGTCCTTGCATACAAGTAAATACTTTTGTTTGCTGATGTGATTATTGACATTATCTCCTCTGCCTTAAGATTGCAATATTACTTTTAGCTGGCTTAACTGATTTAATTTGAATTTACCAATATATAATGCCATGGAGAAGCGTATCACTAATCTAAGTGATATAAGGAGAAGATTATCCTCCCTATGTTTTTTGGGGTTTTAAAGCTTTTACTGTTAAGTGCAGCAGGTTGCTAGGCAACCACAGCAGCCCAGGTAAAGCTGATGACGCAAGCAGGAAGTCCCCCCACATTTCAGAGACCGCTCGGTTCAGCCTACGCGGTTGTCCCAGGGCTACTGCAAGGGTTGGTGAAGGCTGGAGGCTACAAGGATGCAGCCTAGGCAATTAAGACAGCTACAGTGTTGCTAACATTTTAAATAAATAATGTCCATAGTATAACATACAGAGCTCTCTCTGTTCCTCTTTTCTTCATCTTTAAAAGTTCTCTTTTAACACATATTGTTGATATATGTACCCCCAATATACAATACACAACTGCATGCTGTCCATACATATTACAAATTTAATTACACAACAACAAACAGCAGCAACAGTAAGAATAGGAACATTGAAATTAACAATAAAAAAAATTAAAAATCTTCTTTAAAGATATCCTCTGTTTCACGATCTGCCTCAGCCATCTCGCTGTCCGTCAAAGCATCTGCAGAGATTAAATAGGGAAAATATCTATTCTTTCATAATGTCATCAACAAAAAATACATTTACAATCTTACAATTCACACAGCCAATCAAAATATTTAATATTCAGTTCATGAATTTTCATTAATGTGATAATAATATCACATGGTTAACCTGTCTTGGAGTTTTGATAGTTTGAGATGTAACAAATAATATGGCATGTTTTTCTCTTAATCCTAGTACTTGTAAGTCACTTTGGATAAAAGCATCAGCTAAAGGAAATATTATGTAGTGTAAGATGTAAGAACTGCTTTTGAGTTCATTCATTGCAGATTGTCACACTTACCATCACCATTACCACTGCGTTCCTGCTCCACCACCATTAATCTAGCCTTTGTGGCTGCTACCTCTTTTCTAAGGTCCATCAATTCCTGCTTCATGGCCTCCACCTGCTTTTCAGCCGCTCGCCGCCTCCTAACCTGCCTCACCAGGACCTGCATGACCTTTAGATTGCAATCTAAAGATTGCACATACAGGTCCTGGCGAGTTACCGCCTGATCAAGGCACGCATACTGAAATTAAAAACAAACAAATGTACATATTGGTCATTTTTTAATACCAACTTGGTTCTATGGTGCATATTATATCATATCAAAATGATTATTATAAATTACAATATCTGTGTTCTGTATTGTAGGATTTCTTGCAAGAAAAATATGTTTACAAATGTGTGTTTAATGCACAACTTCAACCATGACGCCAATGAAGTATTATTACCCATCAATAGCTCTATAATGTTATACAAACACAAAGAAATAGATAATATGCCACTCAAATAAATATCAACACATGTACTTACAGTTTGAATTTGGCACGCCTGCCTCACTTTCTCCACCTCCTCATCGTTGATTTGGGGGAATTTTGTTGGACTTTGCATTCTCTAATGATCAACAAAACACGTAAAACACATAAAAGATAAAATAACTCAACAGGCCAAACACTACATACCACATTTTCAACATTAATTTCCACAGATTCCAATGTATAACAGAGGTACTACAATTTCAGGATTAACTACTTTACCTAACAATTAATTTCAAACAAGACATTTCTCTCAATCTCTGGAAAATACATAAAATGAACGATACTTCTAAACTACAAAATAGGTAGTGCACAATATAGCTCTGAACAATAGTGTCATTCATTACAACATTAGCATTAAATCAAAAATACTCATGGATACTTACAAATGTATAGCTATACGTAGTGCACAATAAAGCTCTGAACAACGGTGTCATTCATTACAATATAAGCATTAAATCAATATACTCATGGATACTTACGAATGTATAGCTGGATGTGATGAATAAAAATAGCGCCACTCGTCCTCTTTCAAATCCTGCTGACGGTTAGCTGCATTTCGACTTCACCGCAAAGCCCCTCCCATCACACCCAAGCTGATTGGGCTATAATATAGCTCCTGAAGTTCAAAAATGCAAATCTCAAAAATGCATTATTTTATTATTACAATTAATTAATACATATAAACTTAATTTGTGTTCAAGCGTGAAAGTTACATAGAAACTTAATTAATTCTTTCTATTTTTAAAAACAGCACCGCCGACGAAAATGAAGAAAAAAAAAAAAAGCGAGTGAGCCTCTCACTCCGGCCACCGTAGGCAGACAGCTAGCTGTCAGTCCGGCTGCTAACTGGATTATGACAGCTGCATACACAGTTTAAGTTTTACCATGTAGAACGGTAACATGAGATATTATTCTGGAAGCATTTATTTCTACAAGTGGGCTAGAGGCTGGTGGAAATGACGTGAAAGGTTTTGTTTGGCCATCGGATACTTTCTAATGAACGCAACTAGCTTGCGCATATTACAAGGTAAGTAAAAAACGTTGGGCTGTCTGAATGATTGCCTTAATCAAAGAGATTATTGCCATCTACGATTACTTATTAACTTGATCTAGATCAATACTGTTCAGAACCTTTTAATACAGTTAACGCAACTTCCGGTGGTGGGCGTTGTGTCCAGACGCGAGTCCACACGGCTGCGTGCCAGCAGTCATTTAGAAGGGAGAGAGCGACACACAAGTTTAAGATGGAGAGAGCTTTTTTCATTGGAAGTAAAACGAACAGAGACAAGACATACAGCGGGGACCTGTGCAGAGGAATTACTCAGCGTGTCAACCAGAAGGGGGGTGAGTGACAAACGGACCGCGTTAGTACTGATAGTGCCCGTAACATGTTGGTATCTGCTAGGCTAAGCTAAGCTGCTAGGCTACTTCTGTCAACATCTATCCTGCAGAGGACCGCCCTGTGTACCGTTGTGGTTTTGAAACGTCGTGGCAAAACGTTAGGAGATTCTTACTTCAAAGGCAGTTGTCAAGTGATGGAGAGTTTAGAGAAAAGTGCACGAGGACAGTAGGAAGAGTCGCTTGTAAACACGTTCTACACGTGTGTTAGTTTGGTGTTCCAAAATACAATAGAACAACAACATGTATTTCAGTATACATGCTGTCCGAAGTGAATACTCGTTAATTTAGACAAATTTGTTTTGAAAAGTAAAACGCAGGTTTAATCGTGATTTAATTAATTTAAAAATGTGAGAAATAAAGGACAAATTAAGTCAGTGGTACAAGTAAATGAAGAACATGTAATATGTGCGGTCATTAGCTTTAAATAACAACGGTTCTTGCCGTGAGGTTAAGCACCTTATTTGTGCAATTCCTTTTACGGTCCGTATTCTTAAACACTAACGACTCTTATTTTGACAACTTCTACCGGATGTCACTATGGTGTGTATATATACGACTCTCCAACGGTCGCTCTTCCTCTTTGAATTTCGTCTGATTTTCAAGGAACCACACCCTGAGCTCTGTACTTTTTAAAAAATTGTACCCTGCTTAATCCACACAAATACTTACACTACCACACACTGAGAGATACTCTTGATTCCACCAATCGCCTGAAAACTCTTCAGACTAACGGTAAGTTTAATATTATAATCATTCTTGAGGCTCGTCCATTTTGCGCTTCCGAGCTAACGCGAGCTAACGCGAGCTAACGCTAAGCTAACTTAAGTTTGCCGAAGCTACATTCTTCCTTGCCGTCAGTAATTCTGAGGGGAACCAACACAGTTTAGCATAACTACTTCGTTCACAAACTAAACGAGTGTCGGTTATTTGCAGGACAGAGCACAAAGTATCGGAGTTGGTAGTTAACGCTTTAGCTCTGTTAGCTAATGTGAGCATTCACGGACATATTTTCGCGCGCATGTCGGCGCGGAACTGCTGTGTGTGGGAGAATGGCGTTTTTGTTATAAAGGTGGGGGAAACACTGCTATCACGTAACAGTTTAAATCGGGTCAGTAGATCGGTCGCTTTTACCAACGTTCACCATCCACTACTGCCCGACTTGTAGACCTGAGTGTATCTTGTCATTTAAATATTAAATATTGGCACCCAAATACTTTCAGATGCCGCGCGGAAAGTCCTTCTTCCGTTCTGAGGCTGCCAAGTTTCGCATGGCAGAGCGGAGCTACGGTTCTCAACTCCAGCAAGGTGGGAATAGCTATTGTCCTGTTATCATATAATATTATCATATAATATTTGTTCTTAAAACAGCACTCCTATTACATAAATTACATTAGGTTTCACTTTTTTTTCTTTTTCTTACATAGGCTGTGGCACAGGTCGGCGTCACTTTGTGCGCCCATGGCCAAAGTCTTCCCTCACTGGAAGACAACGTAAATTGGTCATTCCACCCAAGTTTCCAGACAAGAAGGTAGTTTAATTTTACAAGAAATGGACAAACTATTTAATCTAAATGAATGTGTGGTTTTCATTCACTCCCTTTTGTTGTTCCAGTTGGTGCTTGTTCTCGGATGCTCCCACCTGCGTGCAATTGCAGATGGATTTGTGACTATGCCGGACGGCATCCTCACCTTTGGCTTCCTCTCCATCCCTGGGGGGAGCGCAGCTGACCTGAAGCTGGAGATTGAGAACACTGTTCTCACTCACCAACCTGATGCACTTTGTGTCCTGGCTCCAAGCAACAATTTGACAGCCAGTCGTTCCGTCAGTGAAGCAGGAGCTGATTTTGCCAAGCTCATGACCAGTGTGACCAAACGCTTTCCTAATGTACGTGTTTTTTTGTCTTTTGTAATTATAAATCTTTTGGTATGAGCTGCTATAATTAGTCATGACTGAATGGAATTCATAATATTACGTACATCTTTGTTCATGTAGGTGTTTGTCCTGGACTTTCCCCCACGCCTCAACTGTGAGGTGAAAGACCAGGACCTGTTGCGACAGGAATTCCGTGATGTCACTGCACGGATGAGTAAGTTTATTAAAGACTGTAGATTACATACACTGTAATGGATGTATGGTTATTGCTTTTTAGGCAGATACATAATTTACAGTTCAAGTAACCTTTAATTTCCTTTTCTCTATTTCTCAGGTGTGAAGTACTGTTCCATTGCAGAGTACTTTCCACTCCAAGACCGTAAACTTTGGGTCAGAGACGGCGTAAGTACATGCTGTTTTGATATTGCACATGGAAAAGTTCTACATACTGTTATGTATTTGATGTTGAATCTACATTCATGTTTTGTATATTCGCTTGTTATTATTTATTACAGGTGCACCTGAGTGATGATGGTGGGATGAAGATCCTGGTGAAGTGGCTGGCGCATCACTCCTATCAAGTAGGCCTTTTCAACAATGCTCTGATGCCACTTAATTATGAATCAATTTTATTTTGCTTAATGTTTGTCTATGTATCTAAAACAATGTATTACTCTTGTCATTATTAGAAACTTCACCCCCCGCCTGAGCCACAGGTTTCTTTCCGACCATCAGTGCCGGTTGTCACTCCAGCACCAAAGCCACAGCGTTCTCCCAGCACACGCCGAACCGCAATCACTCCAGAGCCCAAGCCATCACTGCTACCTTCAACTCCAGCAGCGAAGCCACTGGTTTCTCCCAAGCCATCACTGCTGCCTTCAACTCCAGCAGCGAAGCCACTGGTTTCTCCCAAGCCATCACTGCTACCTTCAACTCCAGCAGCGAAGCCACTGGTTTCTCCCAAGCCATCACTGCTGCCTTCAACTCCAGCAGCGAAGCCACTGGTTTCTCCCAAGCCATCACTGCTACCTTCAACTCCAGCAGCGAAGCCACTGGTTTCTCCCAAGCCATCACTGCTGCCTTCAACTCCAGCAGCGAAGCCACTGGTTTCTCCCAAGCCATCACTGCTACCTTCAACTCCAGCAGCGAAGCCACTGGTTTCTCCCAAGCCATCACTGCTACCTTCATCTTCAGCAGTGAAGCCACTGGTTTCTCAAAGACCATCAGTCCCCACATGCACTCCAAAAATACCACGTCAACCAGATCTTGAGTGGTCAATTGTTGGAAGGGGCAGGAAGGTAATGGTTCACTTTAAAGAACCAATATTTCCAAAACACCTCATCAAAGTGTAGGTTAAAGGAAATGTACTTGTGTGGGATTAAAACTATTCTGTTTGTTATTACAGAGGCAACAACCCGGCCAATTCCATCTAACATGCGATGCCCCCAAAAGAAGGCTGCTTCACCATCAGGTTGGTTGTTTGTTCTTGTTTAAGTCAAAGCAGCATATAATGATGAAGTATGCCAGTATGGTTTGCCTTTGAGAAAAGGGATTTGTTACCGTTGTTTCTACATTTCCATTTACCAGGAAGTGCTGAAGGAGTGCTCTGTCCTGCTAAATCCTCTCAAGTTTAGTAGGGCAAGGTTGGCAGAAATGAATAAGATTTCTCCATCGCATCTTCCTAGCCCGAAGATCTGCACACCAGCTTCTCCACAAATCAAAAAGGTATCCATTCTAATTGTCTTTGTTGAGAATCTTATATGGTAACTTGTCATTAAAGAATGTAATAGTTTGCACACACGACTTGTTAGCTTGACGTTTTTCACAGCACTGAAGTCACAGTCAAAGACTATGTGCTTGTAAAATAAAACTTGTTTCTTATTACAGAGGAGACCACCCGGTCAACCAAGGAGGAGGATCCTTCATAATCAGGTTGGTTATATATATATATATATATATTTTTTTCTAAGTACCACACAATGTTATTATACTAGTAGAGTTGGCTTTTAATCGATTCATTTTTGACATTCTTCTTTCAATGTCTACATTTTTCAGGATGAGGTGAAGGATTGCTCCGTCCCGCTAACCCCTGCCAGGTCTAGCTTGGTGCCGTTGGTGAAGATGGATGACACTACTCCATTGAATGTTCCTAGCCCTAAGGAATGCACTCCAGTCCCTCCACACATAACAGAGGTATTTAAAAAATGATGTATTTATTCATAACACGAATCGTTTAAGAATGCAGAGGTTGTTTTGTTGCAGCATTTGGGGGTTTCCAGACAACATACTAAGAACGTGCTTGTATTTGTTTGTAATTATCGCTCCTCTTCTAGGTGGACACGTCACCAACTTCAACAGAGGTGATGGCCAGACCTCAGCCTACCAGAGTTTCGGTAGCTGTCAAAAAAGAGGTTTGTCAACTTTGTGTGAAATTAGCTTGTTCCAATCATGTTTATAAATTGCAGTTCCTTCTAATATTGTTGGTGTTTTTAAGGTCCAGGCAGCACCAGGTGCAGAAGAGACGGCAGGGTCGTCTTCTACTGGTGTTCCAAAAGAAGCTGCCTCCGTCAAGGTTAGTCCGTTGTGTGGGAAATGGGGAAGGGAGAAAATATACACTCCTGTTTAATAACTACAACTGACCTCTATATAATCTAGGTGGTATTCGATGTGCAGTCATGGTTTTTATGTTTTACTAAATTATATTGAATTGCAAATGAGGGATTTTTAGTATTTTAGTCCGCTTCTTCTTGTGTTGAAGAATATAGATATTTCCAACCAATTTTCCCCTGCTAATAAATACAGTGTCTATGTAACTGATGGGCAGCAACCACACATTTGTAGTGTGACTCACTTGTGAAACCATATATAGAAACATGCTTGTTTTTATTTGTCTAGTTAATGCCCTTCTTTTTGTAGGTGCAAACGTCACCAACCTTTGCGGAGGTCGCTGCTCAATACTCCCATATGAGGGTTTTGGAGGCTGTAACAAAGAAGGTTGGTGGTCCTTTTTGGAAATCTACCTTATTCCAATTTCATTTTAATGTGGAATTCCTTCTAAATTGTGGGGTGTTTTTCTTTTTATAGGTCCCAGAAACACCAGGTGGAGAAGGTTCGAAGGAGTCGTCATCTACTGGTGTTCAGCAGGAAGCTGTCCCAAACGAGGTTGTTGCACATTGTTTTTTTTGTTTTTTTTCATAGGGGTGAGGGGAAACGTTATTTGCTGGCCTGTAGTACAAATCAATTACTTTCAGTCCAGTAGATGGTTCTGTTTATTTTTATATATATATATATATATATATATATATATATATATATATATATATATATATATATATATATATATATATATATAATATATATTGAAAAAATAAAGACGTTTTGACATCCAGGTTTTGCCGAGTGGGGGGGAGTCTGAAGGGTCGTCTTCTACTGGTGATGAGGAAGGGTCTATCAAGCTGAAGGTATCTTAATTTTATATTGTTTTTAGACATTTTTCTGGTGCATTCCATTCTACTTAATTGTCGTGGTTGATTCTTTCAATTCTGACCAATTGTGTCAAAAATTAATGACCATCTAATTGTTACCGCTTCTCTTGCCCCTAATTATAGATGAAGAAATTGTCTCGTAAGAAATTGTCTCGTAAGCGACACTTCTCTTGCCCCTAATTATAGATGAAGAAATTGTCTCGTAAGCGACACAACCAAAGATTCATCGCCGGTAAGTGTGATCGAGAACGATCTGCCAAATCCACCCGAGGGAAGTGCTACGATGCCAAAACCATCAGTGGTGCGGTAAGTCGTGAAGGTGAGTCGTGCACATGTTCAGAGAAAATGCCCCCACCCGTTGTTGCAGGGACTCGTAGAGAAGACACACTGCATGATGATGGAAATGTATCAACTGCATGCAGTGTTGCCGCTGTAATAAAGCATGTCCTGGCTCCTGTGTGTACCTGGAAAGCATCAGATATTGATGACATCTGTACAGAAGGTGGCAAGTTAAACATGTTTGTAGCTGAAGCAGGTAAAAGTAGTGACGTTAAAGGGAAGTGCACCTTGATTCAACAGCATAGTGTCTTTGGCAGAAAATTTAAGGTAAGGATTGGTAAACCGCAGCAAAGACATTTCAATGACTCTGCTGAAGAGCCTGAGTTGCATGAAGTGCTACAAGAACACTTGTTGAGGGATGGCATGTGTCTGTTGAACATGTATGGTGAGGTTTCTGCCATTATTCATCACGACAAACACTTGGTGTTTGTTGATTGTGGGTCACGTGATGCATCTGGGTTGGCATCTAGTGTTGGCACACCTGTGGCTGTCTTCAACAGCAGTCTTCATGACCTGATGCTTCACATCAGAAATCTGAAGGAGTCATTTGGCGCAAAGTGGTACGCCATCAGTAGCATTTCTGTGAAGGAGCATAATGTGGAATGTGTAGAAGGGCTTTCAGACAGCGACATGGAAGTTGCAGTTCACCCTGAGGACAGCCGTCCTGTCAGTGTTGAATGTCCTACAACATCTGTCCAGGGATCGTTTCATCAAGGAGACAGTCAGTTTGAATATGGCGGACTTCAGTGCATGGCCGTCGGTTTGGTGAGCATAGCAAAACACTCAACTCACTGTGTGTTTTCATGGCAGTCCAGCGATCTGGATGAGGTTGTAGTTTCAGGCGATGAGTTGTATTCTTCTCTGCGTGCCACCAACGCCATCAGTGGTGGGTCCCAACTGCTATGTGTACCAGATCTTCCCAAAGACTCTGTGATTAATGGACGCAGGTATGACTTTTCATATGGTGACTATGTTACTGGAGATGTTGATTTGGTTGAGGGAGAGCTTATTGAGCTAGGTGTACACGTCACTTTAAGAAAGGGGTTACAAAAGATTCTCACACAATATAACACGTGCCTTATGACATTACGTGGCAGTACATGTGCAATAATTTGTCAACAAGGACGTTATGCCGTGGTTGACTCTCATGCACGCAATGCACTTGGAATGGTAGATGCTGGAGGACAAAGTGTTGTTGTGTATTTTAGTGACTTTGAAGGCCTGTTTAGTCACATATGCAGATTTGCGGAAGCATTAAACACATCCCAAAAGCCATTTGAGATTGCTGGTGTTTGTGTCACTCAGAATGACCTAGTTGATAGCGGCCGCTTGTCCTTTGGTCAGAACGACCCTGTTGTAACTGAGACAACGTTGGGTTCTAGTTTACATCAGAAGAGTATTCAACCAACACCTGGCTGCTCTAACAGACGCAGAGGTACAAAGCGTAAGGTGTCCAAGGGAAACACCAACTCAAAAAAGGTAAAAACCAATGCAACACTTGGCAGCTCTGCCAGTCAGACAGGTGCAATGTGTAAGGTGGCAAAGGGAACTTGTACATCACCGGTAATAAAAACCAGTGTTACTGAGGTTGAGCCAGACATCGTATTTGTCAGTGATGTCATCAGTAAACAGTTGCAGTTTCGTCCACTTTGTAATGAGGTTTCACAAATTCTCTGCAAACAGTTAGATATCGTGTCAGAGAAAGGTGATTCGGTATCTACAAACGTTGGTGCGTTGGGGGCTCCATGTTTGAATGACAAAATAGTTGGTGATGGAAACTGCTTCTTTAGAGCCATCAGTCAAGCTGTGAGTGGTACACAGAGGTATCACAGAAAAGTTCGCCTTGCTGTGGTTAAACACATAAAAAGTAATGCTGAAGCATATACGTGTCATTTGAGAAGTGAGTATAATTCAATCACAGAATATCTCATTTTGTCACGGATGTCTTATGTTGGCAGTTGGGCAACTGAAATTGAGATTCAGGCAACAGCAGATTTTTTGGGAATAAGTATTTTCACATATCACACTAATCGCTGGCTTGAATATAGTTGCACAAGCAAACAGTTAACCACTGAGGGACTGTATTTGGAAAACTGCAATGGGAACCATTATGAGTCTGTGGTTTGTGTTCAACAGCCTGGCATGCTGAGTTGTTATTGTTATTGCAAAGAGGACACACCTTGCTCCACTGACTATTCTCGTCGACAGAGTAAGAGAAAAATGAATACTTTGGAGAATCTCCGTTTTGATACAAGTTGTGTGCTTGAACCTGTTGCAGATATCTCCGAGCAGCCGGATAGTTCATTGCCAGCAACAGACATTGATTTTGTAATGTTGAGTGATGAATCTGTTGAAGATGATATCACAGAACTACATAGTACATTTCCAGCCAAGGACATAGATAGTGTAATTTTCAATGATGTACCTGCCGTATGTTGGGAATTTCATCCCTTGACCTCAGACGTAGCAAAATCAGTATGCAATTTGTATAACTTGTCCTATGAAAAGCAGGATGTTAAACTACCAACCATGAGTGGTTCATTAGGTGCTGTGTGCAAAACTCGTACAATTGTAAAGGATAAAAATAGTTTCTTTAGAGCAATTGCTCAAGCAGTCAGTGGTTCCCAAAAATGTCACCGAAAGATTAGGCTTGCAGTTGTAAAATATATGGAAGATCAGATTGATAACATTAAAATAATAGAAAAGGGATATGCTTCAATATCCCATTATATTAAAGAGACACACATGAAATATGTTGGTTATGATGCCACAGAAATAGAAATTGAAGCAACTGCAAATGCTTTTGGACTGGATATATATATATACAGTGGTAAAAAGTGGTTCAAATACAATTCTGTGAATCCAGTTTTGTCTGAAGTGGCAATTTACCTAAAACATGATGAGAATAATCACTATGAGCCAGTACTTTGTGTTAAACATATTACTGAAGTAAGTTGCTTTGATTTATGCAAAATGGATATCTCATCTGAAACCCAGTACATGAGGAGAAGGTCAAATGTAAAATTCCAGGATTCTTCAAACATCTGTAGTCCTACTAAATTATCAACCTATTTGAAAAGGAAGAAGGGCATCCAATTAAAGGCATTATATTTAGGAAGTTCCTTCCGTAGGCAGAAACTTAACACAGCGAGTAAAAAGCTATATCAGGAAAACCTGTCACATAGACTGAGAGTCCAGCAAATGAGTAAAGCCAATTATAAGGACAATCTGTTATACAAAGAAAATGTAAAGCAACTCAGTAAAAATAAATATCATCAAAACCACTTGCACAAAGAAAACAAAAAGAAACAAAGCATAAAAAAATATCAACAAAATCTGTTACACAAAGAGAACGTTAAGAAGCTCAGCAAAAATAAATATCAACAAAATCTGTTACACAAAGAGAACGTTAAGAAGCTCAGCAAAAATAAATATCAACAAAACCAGTTGCACAAAGAAATGTTAAAGGAATTTAGCAAAAATAAATACTGGACGAATCTCATTTACAGGCAGAAAGTGAAGGCAAGGAGTAAAAACAAATATGGAAATATTCTGCATAAAAAACGTGTTATTGCACGTAATAAAACAAGGTTTCAACAAAGGAAAGAACAGTCAAAACTGTTTGATTTTGTCATGGAGCAGTTTTCTGAAAAGGTAAGAAAAGGACCAGAGTTTGTATGTTGTGTTTGCAATCGACTGCTTTTCGAATATCAGGTGTCACATTGGAAAAATGACTATGGTAACCGTGAGGACATAGCTTTAATTGCTGAGAAATGTATCTCACGTAATCATTTACATGAATGTGATGATGATTGTGTAGTACCATGCAAATGGCTGGATATGGGTAGAGGAAAGCTATGGATCTGTTACACATGTCATTCTAAAATTAAGAGAGGAGTAATGCCACCTGAATGTGTACTGAACAATATGCAAGTACAT
Source organism: Pungitius pungitius (assembly GCF_949316345.1). Taxonomy (NCBI): domain Eukaryota; kingdom Metazoa; phylum Chordata; class Actinopteri; order Perciformes; family Gasterosteidae; genus Pungitius; species Pungitius pungitius. The sequence goes on along the minus strand of NC_084909.1, from coordinate 15,375,267 downwards.
CCCATTCCAGAAGAACTGGCTTGTTTAAACAGCTTGGAACAGCATTTGATTGCTTTGCACATACCTTTTATGAAAATGTTGGCTTTACCTAAAGGAGGTCAAAATGGAGTCCATGGACCTGTGACGTGTGTTCCAGCCAATATCGTTGAGACTACTAACTTGCTTCCACGTTCAGAAATGGACGGATCTCTTTTGCGTGTTAAGTTAAAGCGTAAGCTCACTTATAAAGGCCACTATGAGTATCAATTTGTAGATCCCTTACGCATTAAAAAAGCACTGATGGTTTTGAAAAAAACTAATGTATATTATAAAGATGTAGAATTTAATGAAAATTGGCTAAATGATTTTTGTAGAGAAGAAGACAAAAATGTAGATAATGATGCCGAAAATAACCAAACCGCTCCAGATGTTAGTGATGAGCTATTACATGATCGACAACAGCACTGCATGTTTCAAGACACGTGTCTGATGCCTGTCGATATTGGTCAAGAAGTATTGGATCAGTATTTTGACAGTACGTTAAATCTGGCTCCAGCTGAAGGTAGCACTCCAGTGAAATTATTAACAGATATTTCCAACGAAGCCAAGAGCTTTCCTGTATTGTTTCCACAGGGATCCAATACATTCCATGATTATAGGCAACAAAAGTTGACATTAGCACGATATTTGAACCTTAGACTTCTGAATGCAGATAACCGTTTTGGTAACAGTGTAGAATATATCTTCTATTCACAGTATGTATCAGAGGTGCAACAAGTCATATCCAGTGTCTCAATAGCATTGCGTAAGGGAAAAGCAGGCCATAACGCCAAATCAATTGATGTTGATTTACTGAAGGATCAGGAAACTTTAAAAAACTTGCTGCAGTTTGATAATGGGTTCCGTTTCCTTAAGCCTATTCGAGGAACCCCATCTTTTTGGCAGGGAGCTCAACATGACCTCATGGCTTGTGTGCGTCAACTTGGGGTCCCTACATGGTTTTGTTCTTTTTCTTCTGCAGATTTACGTTGGAAGTCACTTCTCACTAGTATTTTGAAACAAGAAGGTAGGACACAAACACTAGATGATTTAGAATGGTCTGAGAGATGCGAACTTCTGCGACGCAATCCTGTCACTGCGGCAAGGATGTTTGACTATAGGTGGCATTGTTTTTTGCGGGAGGTACTCATGTCTCCATCACAGCCAATTGGCAAGATAATAGACTTTTTTTATCGGGTGGAATTTCAACAGCGGGGGTCACCTCATGTGCATTGTCTTTTCTGGATTGAGAATGCACCAAAACTTGATAAAAACACAGATGATGAAGTAGTTCAATTCATTGATAAATATGTCACCTGTGAATTGCCATCACAAGACGAGCCGTTAAAGGCAATTGTGACATCTGTGCAACAACATTCAAAAAGACATTCAAAATCGTGTAAGAAAAAGCACACAATTTGTCGATTTAACTTTCCCAGGCCAGCATCCACTCGCACTTTTATATGTCGTAAAACCGAGGAATGTGAACAAACCTGTCTGTGTAACGTAACTCCTTTGACACCGTGTGGATGTGGACATAAAGAACGTTTAGCTGCAGAAGAGAAGAAGAGGGCACTTGCGAGGAAAATGATGACATCCATTAAGTTGGCTCTGTCAAATGAGGAGGCTAATTTTGGTTGTGTAGCGGAGTTGTTTGAAGCATTGGGGATCAATCAGACTACGTTTGAGGCTGCGTACAACTGTGTTTCCAGAAATACACATGTTGTTTTAAAAAGAGACATTGATGAAGTGTGGATCAATCAGTACAACAGGAATTTGTTAAAATGCTGGGATGCAAACCTTGACATTCAGTACGTGGTTAATGCCTATGCTTGCGTTGTGTATATCATTTCATACATCTCAAAGGCAGAGAAGGAGATGGGATTGTTGTTGCGAAATGCACACAGAGAGGCATCCAAGCATGGCAATGTCGATGCTAAAGATGCATTAAAAAAGTTAGGAAGTGTTTACCTGCACAACCGAGACGTTTGTGCTCAGGAGGCTGTGTATCGGTTGACGGGCATGCACCTTAAGGAATGTTCGCGAAAGGTTCAGTTTGTGCCAACAGGAGACACTACTGTCAAAATCAGTCTGCCGTTAAGTGTGTTAAAACAAAAGGCAGACAAGACAAATCTCTCAACGGCAGACATGTGGATGATTGGCTTAGAAGACCGTTATAAGAACAGACCAAATGATGCCGTTTTCAATGATGTGTGTCTGGCATCTTTTGCATCGGAGTATCGGGTTTTGTCAAAAAATGAACGTACAAACAATAGAATTCAACTCAAGAATAATCTCGGTTTTGTTGTTAAAAGAACAAGGTCTCAACCTGCAGTTGTCCGTTATGCTCGCTTTTCCAAGACTAAATGTCCAGAGAAATTTTTCCAAAGCATATTGCAGTTATTCATGCCATATCGTGTTGACAGCCAGTTAAAACCATCTAACTGTGAAACATTTCAACTATTTTACGAAAATGGTCATGTTACCTGTAACGACGGATCACGACAGTCCGTGAAGTCCATCGTTGACAAAAACCGAGCACTGTTTGAAGTTGACTCGGAGGAATTGGATACCGCACAACAGTGTATTGATGATGTTGGTGTTCTGGAAGATGCGTGGTGTGAACTGTGCCCAGAACAAGAATTGGAGCGGCTAGAAAGTGAACAAGAGCGCAGAGCCAATGACACGGTAGAAGAGCACGTAGAAAGTATTCCTGATCTTGCAGTTAGTCAGCAACAAGTTGCACATTTGCAAAAGACAAACACTCTAAGCAGAAATGAGGGGTTGAAATTAGTTCGTAGTCTGAACAATACACAAATGTCCATCTTTTATCAAGTAAGAACGTGGTGTTTGCAAAAGGTAAGTGGTCAAAATCCAGTCCCCTTTCATGTTTTCATAACCGGTGGTGCAGGAACTGGAAAAAGCCACTTGATCAAGGCACTTCAATACGAGGCAACGAGGTTACTCTCCCCACTGGGTCGTCACCCTGATGAACTGTGTGTATTGTTAACTGCTCCAACAGGCATTGCTGCATACAACTTGAATGCTTCAACCATTCATACCACGTTTAGCATTGCTACAAATGTCACACTGCCTTACACCCCTTTGGGTGAGGAAAAGATAAATACTTTGAGGGCCAAATACAGTAACCTTCAAATTTTAGTCATCGATGAAATTTCAATGGTTGACCATAGATTATTGGCATACGTACATGGTAGATTACGACAAATTAAACAGAGCGGCAACTTTTCCCCATTTGGTAATGTGTGTGTGATTGCGGTTGGAGATTTCTTCCAGTTGCCTCCAGTAAAAGGTAAGGCTTTGTATGTGGATGATTTGGGAAACGATCTGTGGTCTACCAATTTCAAGATCATTGAGTTGACGGTGATTCAGCGGCAGAAAGACACTGCATTTGCTGAATTGTTAAACAGATTGAGGAAACGTTCCAAATCAACGCCCATGCTGCCAAGTGACACCAGTTTACTTCGAACACGTGAAACTGGTGAGGAGAGTTCATCTTTGCACATTTTTCCCACAAATGCACAAGTTGAGACTCATAATGTTGAGCAGCTACTTAAAACATGTGAAGATCATGTCAAAATAGATGCTCAGGATTATGAACGCAACAAGAAAACGGGAAAACTTGAATTGAAACGGGGACATCATGCCACAGTCTTTAACACCACTTTAGCTCAGCAACTGGTTTTAGGTGAGAACGCTCGCGTCATGCTGACCAAAAATGTAGACATGATGGATGGACTTGTGAATGGGGTCTGTGGCACAGTGACACACATAGTGAATTCCACTGGAAATAACTTTCCAAAAATTGTGTACGTTCAATTTGATGATAAAGAGGTTGGCGCACAGACTAGGGGAAATCATGCCTGTGCTTCAAGCCACCTCTTAACCTCAACACCTATTCTTCCCCAAGAAGATAGGGTCACAAACAAAGGTGGATTACGTCGTCAATTTCCCCTTAAACTTTCCTGGGCTTGTACGATACACAAAGTACAAGGAATTACTGTTGCTAACGCTGTAGTGTCGCTTAAAAAAATATTTGCTGCAGGACAAGCATATGTAGCATTAAGTCGCATCACAACTTTGTCAGGATTAATTCTTCAGGACTTTAAAGAAGACGCCATCTATTGCAACAACAATGTGCAGGAAGCACTTCAGTGCATGCAACCATTTTTATGTGCATATAGCACAGGACACAAATCGTACACACACAATTTTAGAGTGCTTTTAATGAACGTCCAAGGTTTGCCAGCACATGTCAAAGACTTGCTCCTGTCCACACAGCATTTGCAGCTTAACTGTATTGCTGTGACCGAAACATGGCTGACTGAAACCTCTTTAAAAGAGTCAGTCAACATCATTGGTTATACATTTGACAGCTGTCCTCGTAGTACATCGTACAACAGCAGACACCCCGTGTTACTTGATTTACAAGCCCAACAACATGGGGGTGTTGCCATGTATACTGAAGACAGCTTGTCATACAACATTCTACAAGTACCAAATGTCAATATAGAATGTTTAGTGTTTCACTGTGCCACCTACGACATGCTGCTAGCAGTAATTTACAGGCCACCGTCGTATGCCATGTCTTTGTTTAAAGAACATTTGGAAAAATTACTTTCTTGGCTGGAAGAAAGGAGTAACACGATCACTGTCATGGGAGATTTTAATGACGACATTAGGAAGTCGTCTACAATTTGCGATTTTATGACCGACAATGGCTACATCCAGATTGTCACACAACCTACGACTGAGAAGGGGACATTGATTGACCACGTGTATGTTAGAACTACACAGTTTGAAGTGGAAGCAGAAGTCGTGCCAATGTATTTTAGTGATCACGAGGGGGTTGTGTGTTCTTTTACAACTAAAACCTTCCACAATGTCAAGGCATAATCTATGCCATTTATTTATTTATTTATTACTTAATATCATGGTCTTCACCTCATTTTAAAGTTTAGTTATTATAAGAGACATAATAATTTCAATTATTTCTCTTATAATCTATAAATAACACTTTCTATGAAATGTAATTGTAATATATTTAAATGTTGGTCTGTCATGTATGTCTCATTAAATGAACATTGTCTTTGCAATTTTTATCATGTTATGCATGTTTGTGTAAATAGTTTTAAAACAAGGTTCTTTTACTGCGTTTCAACAGCAATAACACTGGCATGTATTGATGGGTTAGACCCCCTTTTTTAAATTTTAATTTAATGCATTTGTTTAATAATTTAGTAACGGTATAGTATAAGGTTAATGGTAAAATTCTATACTGCCACTAAAATGCTGTTGAGATGTAGGTTTGCTTTACCTTACATGTTACCTAAAAAGCAAAAGGCACTGGTAATGGTACTCCTGGTTTACTGGGATGGGGTTCAATTCCCTACGGTGTCCTTGAATTTTTTGGAAACAACATGAAAGTTGTAATCTCAAACCAATTTAGAACCCTGCACTGTCTTTTAAGTCTTACGTTTTGCAGGTCCGAGACCCATAACAATTACTCTGCGATCTCCACCAACTGTCTCTGCTACATTTCATTTACTTTTTGCAGGTCTTTTGCAGCGGGGCAACAGCCCGGCGTCGGTGGATTCCGTTCGCGAGGCCGCAGATTCAGGTTTGAATGGCAGCCCCGAGAGTGATTTGTTTAGTCTCCTTAGTCTCTTTTTGACCCGCGCGCCCGGCCGACCGCCGCCCCACCCCGACGTGCGAGAATAGGCGAAGGCCCGTTCATCGCTGCTTGCAGCTTTAATTAGGGCCTGAGCCGACTGAAAGTCGGGCGAAAGCCCTATTGAAATTGCAAGAATTATTATTATTATTATTTCGCCACTTCGAACGCACTTTTGGGGACTTCATCATGTTCAAAAACTCTTGAATTTTTGCACGCGCATCAGAAGTGCGCAAAATTGACGTATGATTGGGGTCCCGCAATTAGAGGAGAAAAAAAAGAACTCTCTAGCGCCCCCCAAAGTGGCCGCAATGTTAATTGTTTTTTTTACTTTTACCGATCGACCTGGAACCTTTTCACACAGGTGCTCTTGGATGTGCTGTACACAAAAAAAATTATGGTATGCAAATGCGCCTACCGTTTAATGGCCGCCATTTTGAATTTTGTGAAAAACACGTTTTTGCAAACTCCTCCCAGACGCTTGGTCCGATTCTTACGAAATCTTCGGCAAAATGATCGTTGGCTCGATGCGATCAAAAGTTATTGAAAGAATGTTGATATCTCATTTTTCAATAAAGTTATGGACCAATGAAGTTTGTAGGTTTGTGTCCTGAAAGTTCAAAGGCCTATAACTTTTTTTTTTCCAACCCCCATTTTCACCAAATTTTGAGGACATGTTCACATTGAGTCCTAGAACATCCCCAAATTTTCCCAGAATATTTGAACATTAGGGGGCGCTGTGGTGATTCTGTGTATTTTTGGCCATTTCCTTCAATTTTTGCATTTACAAACGAACGAACTCCTCCGAGAGTTTAAATCCGATCCATTTCAAAATCTGGCAACTGGTTCCTGACACCCTTGGGGTCAAAAGTTATTAAAATCAAGAGTTTTCATAAAACTACCTGGGCGTGAGCTTGCGTGCAGTTTGGACAATTTTGGAAGATTTTTTTCCAAAATGTAAAATGGTATAACTCCAAGGAACATTGATATTTCTGGCTAGAAATGTATATTCATAATGCTTGTGTAGGCCTTTAAGTAATGCCATGCAGTGATTTTCGAAAAAGTATAGCGCCACCTATTGGCTTAGGTCAATGCAAAGTTTCTACATTTACATGTCCATTTCCTAGCCCTTTAATCTGATCAACTTCAAATCTGGGAATATAAGACGTAAGACTGTGACGATGGCTCACAGTGAGAATTAGGAGTTTTGGACCAACTTTGTGGCTGTGACGTCGCCATATTCGCATGAAAGTTCAAGCACATCTTCTGAGCCTCGGCACACTCCAAAACTCTTGAAAACCTCTGTGAGTATCCTACGTGATGACCTTTACAGACCTGATGTGCAGGTTTGGATCAAAAACGAAAAATTGCCTCCATTGCGCCCCCTGGAAGATTTTGACGAAGCCCCGCCCGCACCCTGTTTGACCGACAAGTCCGCTGATTTTTTACCATATGTATTAACGGGAGACTTAAAAAAGTCTCTGAGGAATTTTCTCTAAGACAAACAGGAAGGCAGTTATAATTTTTTTAGTGTGACTATTCCCTGTATTTTTGCAGGGGAGTGACGAATCCTATATCAGTGACATTTCGACTTCTCAAAACCATCAGAGGGTTTAGCTCTCCTGGTAAGCACCCGCCCCCCGATGCTATGGTCGTGAGTTCGTGTCCCGGTGAAAACACTTTTTTTTTCTCCTCTTTTTAAACGCGTGTCTTCTGATCTAACGAACGAAATGATTCAGTTTACTCTCCTTGCTGAGGTTATTAAATAACTGTACACTTAGAGCAGGGGTGTTAAACTATTTTGAGGTTAGGGCCACATACGGCTCCGTGGCACATGAACGGAATGATACATAGGACTGATGCGCTCTGCACTCAGCTGGCGGACGGCTGAGTGCGAGTAACAACACATCTAAACTGGAAAGATAACACGGACAGTTCAATCTAAATACATCTGGATTTAAATAGACGTATTCTGCAACATACGGGTGGAGATGCAAACACGTTTTGTGATGTTACTAGATGTTACGGGTTACTGTTAAGGTATAGAACTTCATTACCCAGCATTCCCTAGCACGTAGTCTCGCGTGAGTTCATGCTGTTGTCGCGAGAGTTTGCCATTGAAGCCCCGGCGTTGAACAGCTGCAGCTCGTATCCAGTCCGTATTTTATATTTTAAACTGCTAACTACACACCTATGCTTAAATCCAAACGGACTAAACCAAGTGGAAACGCTTTGGTAGGTGAGTGATGACTTTTTCCTTGTGCGTTCTTCAGTCTTACCCACTTAAATAGCGGGGATACTGTAAACATGCTATCACTGCCTCGGTGCTAACAGCTGCTTAAGGGACGTCCCGTCACAAACATCTCTTTTTTTCCGCGTCTCCGGCTGATCTAACGAACAAAGTGGTTCAGATTACTCTATTTTCTGAGGTTATTGACTTAAATAACTACACTTTAGAGCAGATTTGTCACACTAATTTGAGTTTACTGCCGGCTGTGGCTGCTGTACACTATTTAGCACAGCCCAGGGCAGCCTATGCTATACTTGAAGAACATCAACTAGCATACGTATTTTGTTCCTGTAAAGCTAACTACGGTAGCTTCACGGGAATAAAAGACCCCTCTTCACGCTATTAGCGCCACTTTGTTTACGTTTCCGTGTGCCCTAAATAACTTGGCCCGATTGAATCACTTTATTTACACACTATGAGTAGAACCGTGCTCGCAGCAGCTAACTAACTACTTTGTTGTTTAAAAGCGTCAGCTAAATGACACGTAATGTAATGTGCGTCTTCAATGCTTTTCAATATGTTATATATTCATTTCCTTCACAATGAGCATGAATCTAACATTAAATGATATGATTAATATGCCCCTCATTCCAATGAAATAATATACACACGTCAAGCTCATTATGGAGTTGAAACAACAAATTACTAAACTGTAAACAGTTAATATAAGAGAAAAAAATATTGTAATCAAGATAAATGTTTTTCAAAATGTGTGATTAACTAGTTAATTGTCTATAATCTGTTGACAGCCCTAATCGTATTCTGATAATACACCAAATACTACTGTAACTCTCTGCTGGCAGGTCTCCCTGCTGCCGCCATTCGACCACTGCAGCTCATCCAGAATGCAGCAGCTCGACTGGTCTTCAACCTTCCGAAATACTCCCACACCACTTCTCCGCTCTCTTCATTGGTTACGAGTGGCTGCCCGCATCCAGTTCAAAGCATTGTGACTGACGTACCACGCTGTGAATGGATCGGGACCAGTCTACATCTAGGACATGGTGAAACCCTACATCCCAACCCGCACACTCCGATCTGCATCTGCCAAGCGGCTTGTTCCTCCCTCACTGAGAGAAAAACACTCGGCGAGATGGCGACTCTTTGCTGTCCTGCTCCCAGATGGTGGAACGAGCTCTCCGATGACATCAGGACTGCAGAGAGCCTCTACATCTTCCGTCGAAAACTCAAGACACACCTTTTTAGACTCTACCTCGACTAAAACACTAGCAAACCGTAGCACTAACAAATGGTAGCACTTAAATTGTACTTATAATGGCACTTTTCTCTAACATGTTTTGAAACTGCCTATTTGATGAAAATGTACTTTCTTGTTACTTGTTCATCTGAGTTTGCATCTCTATGTGGAAATGCACTTATTGTACGTCGCTTTGGATAAAAGCGTCAGCACTTATTCAAGAAGACTCCTCATGTGACTTAAGATGTGTTTAATGAATCCAGAATGTTATATTTGTTCAGTATGCAGGGGCAGTGATTTATTTAGTCATATTTTGTTTTTTTTTACATGACAATATGGTTTGGTACATGCTGAGTTAATGAATATACATTCTAAAGTGCAATGTCCATATGTGAATGAGTTGTATACTTTTATCATAGTCAACATGGTACGGAAATATCCCTTATGTAGTTGGTCAATAGGAACTATAATAGGCAGTATTAACAGCTAAGTTAATTACGGGTGGATATTTCTGTGAATTAACCTTGATTGAGACTGCGTCTATAAGATATACAGGACAAGAAAAATGCACTGGATGTAAACTGTACGTGTGTTGAATCAATTATACGGACGCAAACTGGAGAACGAGACGAGCGTTTGCTGTGATTCTTGCGCTTCAGACTCTACCTTTATTTTACAGGAATGCATCTTTTTGTTATCGTGGTCATCGTGCCCGAGACCCCTAACGATTCCTCCGCAGGTCTTTTGCAGCTGGGCAACAGCCCGGCGTCGGTGGATTCCGTTCGCGAGGCCGCAGATTCAGGTTTGAATGGCAGCCCCGAGAGTGATTTGTTTAGTCTCTTTAGTCTTTTTTGACCCGCGAGCCCGGCCGCCCGCCGCCCCACCCCAACGTGCGAGAATAGGCGAAGGCCCGTTCATCGCTGCTTGCAGCTTTAATTCTTATTATTTCACCACTTCAATCGCACTTTTGGGGCCTTTGCCATGTTCAAAAACTCTTGAATTTTTGCGTGCGCTTCAGAAGTGCGAAAAATTTATATATTCTTGGGGTCGCGCAATTTGGCGATGAAAAAAAGTGCTCTCTAGCGCCCCCTAAAGTGCTGCCTCTGGGGACATTTTTGTCCACTTTTACGGATTGACTTGAAATTTTGCACACAGGTGCTCTTGGATGTGCTCTACAAAAAAGTCAATCATGGTATGCAAATGCGCCTACCGTTTTATGTCCGCCATTTTGAATTTTGTGAAAAACACGTTTTTGCGAACTCCTCCCAGACGCTTGGTCCGATTTTGACGAAATCTTCACCAAAATGATCATTGGCTCAATGCCATCAAAAGTTATTAAAAGCTTGTTGATATCTCATTGGGTTTTTAATTGATGGACCAATCAATTTGTCGGGGGTGTGGCCTAAAAAGGAAAGACCAATAACTTAAAAAGTAAAAGGCCTGTCGCCACCAAATCTTTAGGACATGTTCACATTGGGTCCTAGAACTTCCCCTGAGAATTAAAAAAAAATCGAACATTAGGGGGCGCTATGGTGATTTACTGTATTTTGGCCTTTTTTTCGCAATTTCCACCGTATTTTGGTTTTACAAACGAACGAACTCCTCCGAGAGTTTAAATCCGATCGATTTCAAAATCGGGCAAGTTGATCCTGACCCCCTTGGGGTCAAAAGTTATTAAAATCAAGAGTTTTCATAAAACTACCTGGCCGTGAGCTTGCGTGCAGTTTGGACGATTTTTGACGATTTTTCTCAAAAATGTAAAATGGTATAACTCCAAGGAACATTGATATTTCTGGCTAGAAATTTTAATTCATGATGCTTGTGTAGGCCTATAAGTATTGCCATGCAGTGATTTTCGAAAAAGTATAGCGCCACCTATTGGCTTACGTCAATGCAAAGTTTCTACATTTACATGTCCATTTCCTAGCCCTTTAATCTGATCAACTTCAAATCTGGGAATATAAGACGTAAGACTGTGACGATGGCTCACAGTGAGAATTGGGAGTTTTGGACCAACTTTGTTGCTGTGACGACGTCATCTTCGCATGAAAGTTCAAGCACATCTTCTGAGCCTTGGCAAACTCCAAAACTCTTGGAAAGCTCATTGAGTGTCCTAGGTGATGACCTTTACAGACCTGATGTAGAGATTTGGATCAAATGCTAAGAAATCCCTCCATTGCGCCCCCTGGAAGTTTTCGACGAAGCGGCGCCGGCACCATGTTTGACCCACAATTGTGGTGATTTTTTTAACAATTGTATTAAAGGGAGACTTAAAATAAAGTCTCTGACGACTATGCTCTAAAACAAACAGGAAGTCAGTTATAACCATATTAGTGTGAATATTCCCTGTAGTATTGCAAGAGAGTCACCAATCCTATTTGAAGGACGTTTCAAACCACTAAATTGTATCAGAGCAGATAGCTCATCTGCAGAGCGCTCGGCCCCCAGCGCTGGAGATGCGGGTTCGATTCCCAGCACGGCAGATCTTTTTATTTTCACCTCTATTTCGGTTTTGCACTTTGTACATCGCCACAACTTATTTAATAAGACTCCTGATGTGACTTAAAATGTATTTAATGAATCCAGGATGTAATATTTGTTCAGTATGCAGGAGCAGTGATTTAATTTGTCATGTTTAGTTTTTTTACATGAGAATATGGTTCGGTACATGCTGAGTTAATGCGAACAGCTGACGTGGGGCGCTTGTGGTAGCGGGGCAGCTAACAGACACTTTAATATAATTACATCTATGGTTTAAATACTCGTATTCTGCCACATACTGGTGGAGATGCAAACACGTTTACTCTGCGATCTCCATAAACTGTCTCTGCTCTGCTCACTGAAGCAAAAGTCTCTGACGACTATGCTCTAAAACAAACAGGAAGTCAGCTATAATTTTTTTTAGTGTGAACATTCCCTGTAATTTTGCAAGAGAGTCACCAATCCTATTTGAGGGACGTTTCGAATTACTACATTGTATCAGAGCAGATAGCACATCTGTAGAGCACTCGGCCCCCGGTGCTGGAGATGCGGGTTCGATTCCAGGTGCGGAAGACCTTTTTTTTTCACCTCTATTTCGGTTTTGCACTTTGTACATCGCCTCAAGCTATTTATTAAGACTCCTGATGTGACTTGTCAACTTTTTGCAGGCCTTTTGCAGCTCGGCAGTAGCCTTGTCTTGGTGGATTCCGTTCGTGAGGCCACAGACTCGGGTTTGAATGGCAGCCCCGAGAGTGATTCGTTTTGTCTCTTTAGTCGCTTTTTGACCCGCGAGTCCGGCCGACCGCCGCCCCACCCCGACGCGCGAGAATAGGCGAAGGCCCGTTCATCGCTGCTTGCAGCTTTAATTATTATTATTATTATTATTATTTCGCCACTTCGAACGCACTTTCGGGGACTTCATCATGTTCAAAAACTCTTGAATTTTTGCACGCGCATCAGAAGTGCGCAAAATTGACGTATGATTCGGGTCCCGCAATTAGAGGAGAGAAAAAAGAACTCTCTAGCGCCCCCCAAAGTGGCCGCAATGTTAATTTTTTTTTTTACTTTTACCGATCGACTTGGAACCTTTTCACACAGGTTCTCTTGGATGTGCTGTACACAAAAAAAATTATGGTATGCAAATGCGCCTACCGTTTTATGGCCGCCATTTTGAATTTTGTGAAAAACACGTTTTTGCGAACTCCTCCCAGACGCTTGGTCCGATTCTTACGAAATCTTCGGCAAAATGATCGTTGGCTCGATGCGATCAAAAGTTATTGAAAGAATGTTGATATCTCATTTTTAAATAAAGTTATGGACCAATGAAGTTTGTAGGTTTGTGTCCTGAAAGTTCAAAGGCCTATAACTTTTTTTTTTTCTAACCGTCATTTTCACCAAATTTTGAGGACATGTTCACAATGAGTCCTAGAACATCCCCAAATTTTCCCAGAATATTTGAACATTAGGGGGCGCTGTGGTGATTCTGTGTATTTTTGGCCATTTCCTTCAATTTTTGCATTTACAAACGAACGAACTCCTCCGAGAGTTTAAATCCGATCCATTTCAAAATTTGGCAACTGGTTCCTGACAGCCTTGGGGTCAAAAGTTATTAAAATCAAGAGTTTTCATAAAACCACCTGGGCGTGAGCTTGCGTGCAGTTTGGACAATTTTGGACGATTTTTTTCCAAAATGTAAAATGGTATAACTCCAAGGAACATTGATATTTCTGGCTATAAATGTATATTCATGATGCTTGTGTAGGCCTTTAAGTAATGCCATGCAGTGATTTTCGAAAAAGTATAGCGCCACCTATTGGCTTAGGTCAATGCAAAGTTTGTACATTTACATGTCCATTTCCCAGCCCTTTAATCTGATCAACTTCAAATCTGGGAATATAAGACGTAAGACTGTGACGATGGCTCACAGTGAGAATTGGGAGTTTTGGACCAACTTTGTGGCTGTGACGTCGCCATATTCGCATGAAAGTTCAAGCACATCTTCTGAGCCTCGGCACACTCCAAAACTCTTGAAAACCTCTGTGAGTATCCTACGTGATGACCTTTACAGACCTGATGTGCAGTTTTGGATCAAAAGTGAAAAATTGCCTCCATTGCGCCCCCTGGAAGATTTTGACGAAGCCCCGCCCGCACCCTGTTTGACCGACAAGTCCGCTGATTTTTTACCAAATGTATTAAAGGGAGACTTAAAAAAGTCTCTGAGGAATTTTCTCTAAAACAAACAGGAAGGCAGTTATAATTTTTTTAGTGTGAATATTACCTGAATTTTTGGCGGAGAGTGACCAATCCTATTTCAGTGAGTTTTCGAATTCTCAAAGCCATCAGAGGGTTTAGCTCTCCTGGTAAGAGACCGCCCCCCGGTCCTATGGTCGTGAGATCGAGTCCCGACGAAATCATACTTTTTTTTTTGTTACTTCTTTTTTTAAACGCGTGTCCGGCTGATCTAACGGACAAAATGATTCAGGTAACTCTCCTTGCTGAGGTTTTTAAATAACTGTACACTTAGAGCAGCTGTGTCACACTCGTTTCAGCCACATACGGCTGCTGGGCACAGCTGCCGTATGTGTGGAGCTGGAGGGGGAGACGTGAGTGACCTGGCGTTTGCCAGCTCTAACGTAATGTATTTCTGTTCAAAGTAACCGCTATTCATGTTTTGCACTTTGTACATCGCCCTTTCTTAATTAATTAGACTCCTGATGTGACTTCAATTGTGTTTATTGAACAATGCTGCAAAATATAGTCCCCAAAGATCGCACTCTCCGCCATTTTGTATTGCGTAATCACAGTGAGCTGGTGGCTCCGTTGGGAAGCAACATACGGGTGGAGATGCAAACACGTTTTGTGATATTACGGGTTACTGTTAAGCAGTGGCGGCTGGTGATGGAAAAAGTAGGGGGGGCTGAGGGAGATTTCTGCCGTTTATTTATTACATTAACACCAAAGTAACGACTTAAAAACAAATAGCATCTAATGTAATTATTATGAATTTAGAATGTCCTTGTAGATTTCAAATATTGTTCTTTCAAAGACAAGGTCATACCAAGTCATACACATCATATTAGGAAACCAAGTCATACAAGGTGAACTTATAATTGCTGTAATTTGCGTCAATATTCAATATACACAAAGAGGCAAATAGTCGCTGTTATTACATGGAGTAACCACTAGATGAAGAAGACTGTGCATTACCAATTGTAATGGTGAGCAAGTCAATAAAAATTATTTACATTGTCTCCAGTGTTCACATAAATCGTACAGCAAACCACCTCTAAGACAGACACACAAAAAAAACATAAAACTCCTCCAGAGACACAACAGCATCTCCTCTGCTCCTCCAGGGACACAACAGCATCTCCTCTGCACCTCCAGGGACACAACAGCATCTCCTCTGCTCCTCCAGAGACACAACAGCATCTCCTCTGCTCCTCCAGGGACACAACAGCATCTCTGGAGGAGCAGAGGAGATGCTGAGTGCCTGGAGGAGCAGAGGAGATGCTGAGTGCTTGGAGGAGCAGATAAGATGCTGAGTGCTTGGAGGAGCAGATGAGATGGTGAGTGCTTGGAGTAGCAGATGAGATGAAATGTTTCATGTCCTGAACACCGTTTTCACACCAGACTCGATCGGTCGCTGCGGTTTTAAAAAGCAAACAAGGGAAGCAAAACAGCGAGTTAGTTACTCCACAGCCGGTTAGCCACGGCTTCCTAGTGTACCATGTCCGCGAAAAGCCTCTAGTGTACGACGCTTCCTTGTCTTTCACCTGCTGTCTGATGTTAATTTGTGGCTGGTCCGGTCCCATTTCTTTTATTTTTTGTTTTTCAGCCAGTGGTCTTCTTTCAAACGGAGTTTGAAGAAGAGATTGCACGGTCAATATGGTGTGGAAATGTCTCATGTAGTTGGTCAATTGGAACTATATTAGGCAGTAATAACAGCTATGGTTTTTATCTTAAAACAAAAAAGGATAACTCTGTTGGACAACTACTCAATTGTCTTGACGACATATAGGCCTGGATGGCTTGGAACTTTTTTAATTTTAATGACTTGGGTCAATGCAAAGTTTCTACATGGCTTAACTGATTCAAACTGAACTTACCGATATATTAAGCCCTGGAGGAAGAGTGTATCTTAGTCAATGTATTATTAATTATTTCATTCAGCAAAGCTCTCTTCAGGAAGAAAGCCACTTCGTCATCCAGCGGGTTTGGTTAAAAAGTTAACATATCTTGATGGAGCAAAAGAGGTGGGGTTAGCTGTCGTCCTTCTACCTCGACTAAACCAAGGTGTGAATTAACCTTGATTGAGACTGCGTCTATAAGATATACAGGACAAGAAAAATGCACTGGATGTAAACTGTACGTGTGTTGAATCAATTATACGGACGCAAACTGGAGAACGAGACGAGCGTTTGCTGTGATTCTTGCGCTTCAGACTCTACCTTTATTTTACAGGAATGCATCTTTTTGTTATCGTGGTCATCGTGCCCGAGACCCGTAATGATTACTCTGCAGGTCTTTTGCAGCGGGGCAACAGCCCGGCGTCGGTGGATTCCGTTCGCGAGGCCGCAGATTCGGGTTTGAATGGCAGCCCCGAGAATGATTTGTTTAGTCTCTTTAGTCTTTTTTGACCCGCGAGCCCGGCCGACCGCCGCCCCACCCCGACGTGCGAGAATAGGCGAAGGCCCGTTCATCGCTGCTTGCAGCTTTAATTATTAGGGCCTGAGCCGACTGAAAGTCGGGCGAAAGCCCTATTGAAATTGCAAGAATTATTATTATTATTATTTCGCCACTTCGAACGCACTTTTGGGGACTTCATCATGTTCAAAAACTCTTGAATTTTTGCACGCGCATCAGAAGTGCGCAAAATTGACGTATGATTGGGGTCCCGCAATTAGAGGAGAAAAAAAAGAACTCTCTAGCGCCCCCCAAAGTGGCCGCAATGTTAATTGTTTTTTTTACTTTTACCGATCGACCTGGAACCTTTTCACACAGGTGCTCTTGGATGTGCTGTACACAAAAAAAATTATGGTATGCAAATGCGCCTACCGTTTTATGGCCGCCATTTTGAATTTTGTGAAAAACACGTTTTTGCAAACTGCTCCCAGACGCTTGGTCCGATTCTTACGAAATCTTCGGCAAAATGATCGTTGGCTCGATGCGATCAAAAGTTATTGAAAGAATGTTGATATCTCATTTTTCAATAAAGTTATGGACCAATGAAGTTTGTAGGTTTGTGTCCTGAAAGTTCAAAGGCCTATAACTTTTTTTTTTCCAACCCCCATTTTCACCAAATTTTGAGGACATGTTCACATTGAGTCCTAGAACATCCCCAAATTTTCCCAGAATATTTGAACATTAGGGGGCGCTGTGGTGATTCTGTGTATTTTTGGCCATTTCCTTCAATTTTTGCATTTACAAACGAACGAACTCCTCCGAGAGTTTAAATCCGATCCATTTCAAAATCTGGCAACTGGTTCCTGACACCCTTGGGGTCAAAAGTTATTAAAATCAAGAGTTTTCATAAAACTACCTGGGCGTGAGCTTGCGTGCAGTTTGGACAATTTTGGAAGATTTTTTTCCAAAATGTAAAATGGTATAACTCCAAGGAACATTGATATTTCTGGCTAGAAATGTATATTCATGATGCTTGTGTAGGCCTTTAAGTAATGCCATGCAGTGATTTTCGAAAAAGTATAGCGCCACCTATTGGCTTAGGTCAATGCAAAGTTTCTACATTTACATGTCCATTTCCTAGCCCTTTAATCTGATCAACTTCAAATCTGGGAATATAAGACGTAAGACTGTGACGATGGCTCACAGTGAGAATTAGGAGTTTTGGACCAACTTTGTGGCTGTGACGTCGCCATATTCGCATGAAAGTTCAAGCACATCTTCTGAGCCTCGGCACACTCCAAAACTCTTGAAAACCTCTGTGAGTATCCTACGTGATGACCTTTACAGACCTGATGTGCAGGTTTGGATCAAAAACGAAAAATTGCCTCCATTGCGCCCCCTGGAAGATTTTGACGAAGCCCCGCCCGCACCCTGTTTGACCGACAAGTCCGCTGATTTTTTACCATATGTATTAACGGGAGACTTAAAAAAGTCTCTGAGGAATTTTCTCTAAGACAAACAGGAAGGCAGTTATAATTTTTTTAGTGTGACTATTCCCTGTATTTTTGCAGGGGAGTGACGAATCCTATATCAGTGACATTTCGACTTCTCAAAACCATCAGAGGGTTTAGCTCTCCTGGTAAGCACCCGCCCCCCGATGCTATGGTCGTGAGTTCGTGTCCCGGTGAAAACACTTTTTTTTTCTCCTCTTTTTAAACGCGTGTCTTCTGATCTAACGAACGAAATGATTCAGTTTACTCTCCTTGCTGAGGTTATTAAATAACTGTACACTTAGAGCAGGGGTGTTAAACTATTTTGAGGTTAGGGCCACATACGGCTCCGTGGCACATGAACGGAATGATACATAGGACTGATGCGCTCTGCACTCAGCTGGCGGACGGCTGAGTGCGAGTAACAACACATCTAAACTGGAAAGATAACACGGACAGTTCAATCTAAATACATCTGGATTTAAATAGACGTATTCTGCAACATACGGGTGGAGATGCAAACACGTTTTGTGATGTTACTAGATGTTACGGGTTACTGTTAAGGTATAGAACTTCATTACCCAGCATTCCCTAGCACGTAGTCTCGCGTGAGTTCATGCTGTTGTCGCGAGAGTTTGCCATTGAAGCCCCGGCGTTGAACAGCTGCAGCTCGTATCCAGTCCGTATTTTATATTTTAAACTGCTAACTACACACCTATGCTTAAATCCAAACGGACTAAACCAAGTGGAAACGCTTTGGTAGGTGAGTGATGACTTTTTCCTTGTGCGTTCTTCAGTCTTACCCACTTAAATAGCGGGGATACTGTAAACATGCTATCACTGCCTCGGTGCTAACAGCTGCTTAAGGGACGTCCCGTCACAAACATCTCTTTTTTTCCGCGTCTCCGGCTGATCTAACGAACAAAGTGGTTCAGATTACTCTATTTTCTGAGGTTATTGACTTAAATAACTACACTTTAGAGCAGATTTGTCACACTAATTTGAGTTTACTGCCGGCTGTGGCTGCTGTACACTATTTAGCACAGCCCAGGGCAGCCTATGCTATACTTGAAGAACATCAACTAGCATACGTATTTTGTTCCTGTAAAGCTAACTACGGTAGCTTCACGGGAATAAAAGACCCCTCTTCACGCTATTAGCGCCACTTTGTTTACGTTTCCGTGTGCCCTAAATAACTTGGCCCGATTGAATCACTTTATTTACACACTATGAGTAGAACCGTGCTCGCAGCAGCTAACTAACTACTTTGTTGTTTAAAAGCGTCAGCTAAATGACACGTAATGTAATGTGCGTCTTCAATGCTTTTCAATATGTTATATATTCATTTCCTTCACAATGAGCATGAATCTAACATTAAATGATATGATTAATATGCCCCTCATTCCAATGAAATAATATACACACGTCAAGCTCATTATGGAGTTGAAACAACAAATTACTAAACTGTAAACAGTTAATATAAGAGAAAAAAATATTGTAATCAAGATAAATGTTTTTCAAAATGTGTGATTAACTAGTTAATTGTCTATAATCTGTTGACAGCCCTAATCGTATTCTGATAATACACCAAATACTACTGTAACTCTCTGCTGGCAGGTCTCCCTGCTGCCGCCATTCGACCACTGCAGCTCATCCAGAATGCAGCAGCTCGACTGGTCTTCAACCTTCCGAAATACTCCCACACCACTTCTCCGCTCTCTTCATTGGTTACGAGTGGCTGCCCGCATCCAGTTCAAAGCATTGTGACTGACGTACCACGCTGTGAATGGATCGGGACCAGTCTACATCTAGGACATGGTGAAACCCTACATCCCAACCCGCACACTCCGATCTGCATCTGCCAAGCGGCTTGTTCCTCCCTCACTGAGAGAAAAACACTCGGCGAGATGGCGACTCTTTGCTGTCCTGCTCCCAGATGGTGGAACGAGCTCTCCGATGACATCAGGACTGCAGAGAGCCTCTACATCTTCCGTCGAAAACTCAAGACACACCTTTTTAGACTCTACCTCGACTAAAACACTAGCAAACCGTAGCACTAACAAATGGTAGCACTTAAATTGTACTTATAATGGCACTTTTCTCTAACATGTTTTGAAACTGCCTATTTGATGAAAATGTACTTTCTTGTTACTTGTTCATCTGAGTTTGCATCTCTATGTGGAAATGCACTTATTGTACGTCGCTTTGGATAAAAGCGTCAGCACTTATTCAAGAAGACTCCTCATGTGACTTAAGATGTGTTTAATGAATCCAGAATGTTATATTTGTTCAGTATGCAGGGGCAGTGATTTATTTAGTCATATTTTGTTTTTTTTTACATGACAATATGGTTTGGTACATGCTGAGTTAATGAATATACATTCTAAAGTGCAATGTCCATATGTGAATGAGTTGTATACTTTTATCATAGTCAACATGGTACGGAAATATCCCTTATGTAGTTGGTCAATAGGAACTATAATAGGCAGTATTAACAGCTAAGTTAATTACGGGTGGATATTTCTGTGAATTAACCTTGATTGAGACTGCGTCTATAAGATATACAGGACAAGAAAAATGCACTGGATGTAAACTGTACGTGTGTTGAATCAATTATACGGACGCAAACTGGAGAACGAGACGAGCGTTTGCTGTGATTCTTGCGCTTCAGACTCTACCTTTATTTTACAGGAATGCATCTTTTTGTTATCGTGGTCATCGTGCCCGAGACCCCTAACGATTCCTCCGCAGGTCTTTTGCAGCTGGGCAACAGCCCGGCGTCGGTGGATTCCGTTCGCGAGGCCGCAGATTCAGGTTTGAATGGCAGCCCCGAGAGTGATTTGTTTAGTCTCTTTAGTCTTTTTTGACCCGCGAGCCCGGCCGCCCGCCGCCCCACCCCAACGTGCGAGAATAGGCGAAGGCCCGTTCATCGCTGCTTGCAGCTTTATTTTCAATTGTATTCACTTCAAGGACACCCATGCAGGAATCAGAAAGAGAACAAGAGGGAGGCCAAAGGGAAGAAAATGATAGTGAGATCGCCCTAGTCAGTGACAGTGTTCCAGTGAGGTCTGAAACATCAGCTGAGAGTGCAGTAGTACCAGCAGTGATTGTTAACGAGGAGTTGGATCACAAAGAAACAGACCGTGGTATGTGTCATCACAATAGTGTTGCTATAAGATTGTGTGTAACTGAAAAGTCAATAGAAAGATAACACTTGTAAGATATAATTGGATAAGATAATACAGTTACAGGCAATTAATAACATAGACCTGGGTTTTTCTATTTTTCTAATATTTAGTTTTTGTTTTTATGTCAACTTAGCATTGTGACAGATTTTTAAACTGTTGGGTCTCGCGTTTTATCAGTGAAATAACATAATTTTCCTCCTGTTCTGTAGAGTGAGAGGGTATCTGTATATGCAGGTAACATGCCAACTCATATGTCTCTGGAATAGATAACTTTGGAAGCTTATTAAAGAACCCACTCAAGCTGCCAAAGTTTTCAAAGAGAATCTGCTAAGGGAACATGCAACTGGGAAACCACTTAGAATGAAGATGGATGTAAGGGAGTCTGAAGAGGACTGGGAACGGGAGCTTCTCTTATTCTATAAACAGCAGCAAGAATGGGCATGTCCACTTCATTGTACTCTGGTTGGTAAGTAATATAAAGTTTAAAAATATAAATACATCAGTACAGTTTATACCACTCAAGTAGCATATATGGAATTGTCCCATTGGAAAATGGGACAATTCCCATTTGGGACAACACTTCAGCAGTCTCTACATATAGTTTAAGCGCATCAGTAACAGAAACTCCTGGAGCGGGCAAAATTGCAACCTCTTCATCTGAGAGCTCACGGGCCAGCTGAACCTCGGGACTGACACAGTGCCGCCATGAAGGATGTGAGGTCCGTTCCAGTCGATCCCATACTCTTCAGGAATCTGAATAGATGACAAGCATAATCAAACTTGTGCTTAAAAATAGTTTGACATGTCCTTACGCAAGATTGTTATTTTTGGTCACCAAGTCAGTGAGAAATTGTTAGTTATTAAAATCCGTTTTGTAAAATAATACAGCTCACAGGTTGATCTTTAAAAGCTTGGGAGATTTTAAAGAGACAATAATCTATAGTAAATGCTCCATTTAAAGTACCACATTTATCAAAAAAAAAATTCCTCCCGTAATTCCTTTGGGGAAACACTTTTAAAACGTGTTTAAAGTTGATTGTTAACCTCAGTAGGATCCTCCTCAGGGCCTTGCTCTCTGTATCTTCTCCAGAGTTGCTGTGGTGACTGATTCCTTTCAGTTCTCAAACCGTGAAAGTTCCAAGCATCGCGAAAAGAGTCTAGGCTTTGCTGAACCAGTGGAAGGAAAATCCGGTGCAGAGCGAAAAGATGGACTTCATTGTCTGGTTTCAGTGTTCCCTGATCTTCCAATGAAGTAAAGATCTGATAGAAGAGGTCCAGGGCATGTTCATAAACATCCCTCCGCATCCTTTCTATTCGGTGTTTAGGATGAAATTGACAAATTGTTAATTTATGTGACATATGCTAAAGTACGTTCAACTGGTATGTTAGCTGTGTGAGCCTAGTTGCCAAACACATTTCTTTACCGCTGATTGTGGACACTTCTGCCTGTGATGTGTGAATTCCTGTCGGTACCTCTGCTTCTGATCATGAATTCTGCTACATCTGCATTCTACCCCCCTTTATCAGACCGTACCCTTGATGGCAGCCCATACTGCTCAACAGCGGCGATAAAGCTCTGTAAGACCGTATGAGCTCTGTTATTGCCAGCCACAGTCAGGTAGACCACTAAACGACTGAATCCATCCACCCCACCGTGGACAACAAATCTCCACCTGTTGCAAACACATGAAAAGATACTTTATTGTAAATAAAATTGAAATGAAACATCTAGAACAATGCATTGTATCTGCTAATATCACTTACCTGATGAGCTTATGGTGGCCATCTATATGCCACAAAAAGTTTGGGCCAGGAACAAAATACTGCCGTCGCCTTAATACACGCAGCCTCAGACGTCTCATGTAGACTCCCTCTGCATCTACTCTGCGTAAAGACTCTTGCAGTCTTGAGACTGAGGAGAGGAACATCCGGACAGCTGAGAATATTACTGTCAGATATTGTGTTTCTTGTGTGAAATGTGTTTCTCTCCTATTATACACATTCTACATCTCAGAGGCGATGTCTTTCCATAAGCAGGCTTCCTTCACCTTTCAAAAGGGCAGAGTTCCGAATTAAAAATACATTTAAATAATGCCCATATTATTATACTCACTTGGAACACGCACACCTCTTGCATTCAGGTGACCACGCATTAGCTTGTTGCTGGTGTTTGGATGACTTCTGTGAATTTCACTTACAATATGGTCCAACTCCTCATCATTCACAGCTGAATAGAGATGTTTATCTGTAGAAACAAAAAAAACACAACATCAAGTAATGTTGCCTTAAACGCCATATTCTTTCAGAGTGTATGAGAGCAGCAATTCATAAACAGAAACCTTATGAATTTAGTGTATATAATGACTGTATTGTTGCATGCGCCTCCTGATAGTCCTTTTAGACACTCCGAACATTGCTGCAATTTGAACTGCGGGAACCCCACAAAGAACTTGATGCTCTAGAACTGCACTCGGTATGTCGAGCGGCAAACGCCCCGGTCCCTGTGTGTGTTGGGCCTGATGCGCCCTGGTACCAGAGAAGCGGTGCACAACTTCTTCTAGATTTGCAATCACTCTGTGGTCGATATCTTCGTCGGAAAGTGCGGAAATGACTCCAACAACTTCAATTTCCTCTGCTTTACTAGCTACATGCTCTGATTCAGCAGGTCCTGCTTCTACATCCTCTGCTAAGTTTAAAATGTCTCTCACCAACTCCCTGGAAAGTTCACGGAGATCATCCATGTTTCAATCCAGGTACTCTACTTCAGACCAGAGCAATGGATCAGACTAGATTCGCGTTAGCCCCGCCCACTGACTTTGATGGGTCAGTTTAACAGTTTTAAGTAATTCATGAAGCGCTGCAACGCAGGATCATGAAATGTAAATAGTGAAATAGTTATATATGTATTTTACATTAAATGAATCTGAATTTTAATTAATTAATGACACATTTAAGTACACATTTATGTATTTAATTCCAATTTAAATTAATGAATGACACATTTATGTAATTATTTGATTGTGTATTTATTTATTTAATTGTGGCACCTTTAGTCCTCCGTAATAAATGGGTGATTGGGTTTGATATGCAGTACTGGAAAGTGAAGCGGGCCATTTCTGCAGGTGGAACAGAGTCAGTAGCTGTTCCACACTGAGTGCCAGACAAATGAGCCTTTTTTAATTGCTAAAATCAGATTAGATAAAATATGTGAGCAGGCAACTTGTAAATATTTTCTACACCATTTGCAAACTTATAAGGCACTCAACATGCAAAATGTTTTTATATTTTATCTTAACCTGTTGCTCTTCTCCTGTCTTGTTTTTTCTGTGCACATTATTTTACAAACATATTTAGAATTAGACACAGTTTATAGAGATTTTAGAAACATATTTAGAATTAGACACAGTTTATAGAGATGTGTGCATATTGTAAAACATTCTTGCATTGTGAATACGGGTTTGAAATTAGTCTTTAGTGTAAAAGAGGGACATTGATTCCCTCTGCTCACTTTGAAGGCAAAGTATAGGCTAAATAATCATACATTTATAGTGTTGCTACTCAAAGACACTTTACAGTAAAACCAGCGCATTTAGCACATGAACACAGATACAGCAATAAAGCCAACACATAAAACAATCATATTAAAAGCAATTAAAACGGAGTGTACAACTTTCCTAGTAAGTAGATATTTTAAAATCCTTCCGCATTCAGTCGGTCCGCAATTGTCTGCCAGGCTTTTTCTGTTTAATTACAGCTGCCGTATTCTTTTTTTGCATATTATATGCTTCATCTCCTCATATATTTGATCAGTTGCTGATCAGCGGGTGAGAAATATTCTCCGCGCGGCGTCTTCTCCATTTCAGCATCAGTAAATCTGCGATCGATAGCGTGGTCTACTTAAAAAAGTCGTGGACGTGCACTTATCCCAGCTATCGACTTGGCACATTTTTCTCAGCCCGACTCAGCAAACGTGCAACCGATTAAGCCGCGACGAGTGGGTCTCACTAAGTCAACCGTCGCTTAATCACTTCAGCCTTGATTTCTTTATTCTACTTTTGTGCAATACCCCCGTGCTGCAATCATGACGTCGATACATCTAGACACACAAAGAGCGTCAAGTATTGGTTCAGGCACTCTTTAAGCCAGCGGTATGTTTTAGCACTGGTATTGGGAAAACGCCTAATGATACTCATCCATAGTGGATAATTGTAAACACCAAAAACTGAATTTCATGGGGCCCTAATTGAATGTAGGAGAAACAGTTTGTATACCTTTTGGAATTCTCATTGTTAGTTTAAGTATTTTCAGACAGAGACACGTGCGGCTGTCCTCCAATCAGAGGGTTGGCGGTTTGATCCCAGGCCCGGCTAACCCGCATGGGGATGTGTCCTTCGGCAAGACATTTTACCCCAGCATTGCTCCTCTAACTGTGACTACCGTGTGTGAATGTTAGTTACTGATGGGCAGGTGCAACTGTGTATGGTAGGTCCTGTCATTAGTATATGAATGGGTGTGAATGGGTGAATTATGTCATGTAGTGTTAAAACGCTTTGAGTGGTCAGAAGACTAGAAAAGCACTGTACAAGTCCATTTACCAAGTCCATTTAGTTTGATTGACAAACATTCTGTCTCCCACCCCTCACCCAATTCCATTATTTCAAAATAAAAGCCTCAATGATTATCTCTACCTCAACCATAAAGCACAGAATGAAGCTCTTTTGTTAAAATACAAACTGTTCTTTCAAATACTAGTACTAGTACTTACTTGCTACTACCACTAGTAACTACAACTACAATTACAACTACAACTTATATTACTACGAAATACATTTTTTAATTCTCAGCTTTTATTATTTCTGTATTTATTTCACATTTTTATCAGCTCCCATTTCCGTTTTTTTTGCTTTTTTGCTATTTATATTCTTTCAGCAATGTTTATAATTAATTTCAGCTTTTTGCATTCCAACGCATTTTCAGCAGGAAATACAAATTCTAGTTGATTTTGTGCTTTGATTCAATCTTGTCTTGCCTTGGTGGGATTCCAATATGGTGAGAGAGAGAAAATAATTATTAGCATGCCACTACTCCCAGCTTGTGCAGCTCCTGCGATCGAAGCTTTTTTGCATTACCCAGTCTATGAGCATAGCAAATAAGAGGGTTGACACCTCCTGACCTGTCCCCTGACTCATATAAGCACTGCAAACAAAGTGTGGAGTGGCTCAGTCAGTCGCGGACCACACTAAGCCCTCTCCGCAGCCACTCTGACAGACGCCTACCACTTCACTCCTCAAATGGTCTGGATGTTTGTGTGTGTGTGTGTTCAGGGGATCAGGAAGGTAAATGTGTGTCTTTGGGAGTTGGGGTATGTTTCTGAGTATCTGTTTATGTACGCTCATGCTCAAATGCGTGTCGGTTCCTATTTGTTGTCACAATGTGTTTTCCCACCCCTCTGTCTGACGCGCACCCCCCAGCACCCCATCACTGTAATAACAGATACGTTGCTCTGTGTGCTGCATAGCAGCGAGGAAACAGGGTAAACAAAGCCTGCAAAAGAAGAAGCCGTGTTTCTCTTTCATGGTCTACCATTTGTCATGGGCTTTAGGAAACGCTGCACCTGAGTTATTTCAGATGTCTGTCATGATTGCTTGTGATGCAGGGATTTCATCTACCATTTTTTAAAACAAACTTTTGCTCTATATCTCCCAGGGTTATCCACCCTGTGGTTTTTTTTAATGTCCACCGGTTTCCTTCTTCCTCATGCAAGGGCAGATAATGACCATGGCACCAAGGCTACATGCGGGTCAAAAAGAGGAGGAAAAAAAACAAATTTTAGTGCCTCAACCAGGAATCAAACCCAGGTCTACAGATTCCTAAGCATGGAGCCAACGTCAGAGGACTTTTGATTGTCAAAAATCAAAAGTTGGCTCACCCTATTCAGTCAATGCAAGCATGCCCTCCACGAGCATTTTCATATGTGGCATGACAAGCTCTTTACCCAGTTCCTTAATGAATAGCCACCATGAATTGTTAACCCTCCTTGCAGAGAAGGGTTGCAATGATCCAAAAAAAAAATCAAGGTACACACTTGACAGCTTTGGAAAGAATTGATCACAGCAATTGTTGAGGCAGGTTAGATGAATTACCAAGCAAAATTCAAATGTCGTGACTAGGTCTTTAACTTTATTGTGGGTGCCAAGTTTAGTAAAGAATGGAGCATATTTAGTATCTCAAAAGTTGTTTCTTATATCAGCTGGACAAGCGGTTAAAAGGAGAAGAAAAAAAAATCTGTGCCACCAATAGGATTCAAACCCAGGTCTCAGGTCCCAGGTCAGCTAGATAAGCTTGGTGCTAACAGCTCTTGTGCAATCGGAACGTCACTTAAATAAGTTGGATCACCTCCATTCAGTAAATGCAGATAATGCAATCTGTGGGGACTATTCATTTGCATGTCATTTAGCTATTCATTAGGGTCCTCGCTACCACTAGTCATAGAGGAACCTATTGCATTTCAAGGAATTATTATTATTATTATTATTATTCTCAGAAACGGCAGGCCTTTTTGGGGCCTTTTTTCATATTCAAAAAGTTGTTAAATTTGGCATGGCTATCTGGACTGTTTGATAATTTTATAATTTTTGGGTCTCACATTAATGTATAAAGAAATGTCTAGAGCCCTCCAGAAATTTAAAAAAGACCACACTAGGCCAGTTTCCGCCCCTGATGTCCGATCAACTTGAAAGTTGAAACACAGGTGCTCTTCTACATGCTCTACGAAAAAGTCAATCATGGTATGCAAATGGGACGAACTAGATTTTCCGCCATTTTGAATTTTGTGCAAAACACATCTTTGGCAATTTCTCCTAAACGCTGAGTTTGATTGTCACAAAACCTTCAGGGGATCATTATTGGTTCAATGTGCCCTTAATATATCAGAATGGTGCTGATAACTCATTGTTTTGATGAGATATGGGCTAATTAACTTTGCAAGGGGTGTGGCTTAATCTGGCAGATTTTTAACTTCCAAATGACTTGGCCTAATAAACAAACCTCTCTGCAGGTGACTTCACTCCAGACCCCAGCGTTTCCTTTTCCCCTTTGCTTTCATACAGCCTTCCAGTCAATTAATCTAATTGGGAGAAACCAACTGCCTGTGGGGTTCTGTCAGGTCTAATTGAACATGCTGTATCCCACACTGTTATGATCATAATTCACATAACTTCATATCATAACGTCAACACTGTTGTCATGTTGATGTGAACATTTATATAATCATGTGCAGACATTAATGTACACATTTAGGCTGTTATACATATATTCTGTGCCCTGTCCCAAACAAGGAATTAACTAGCTCACTTATCAGTCAATTTGGGGAAAAGGCTCTTACTTTTCACAGTGAGCTTTTGCTTCAATGTAAGCGTGTTATTTTTCACTTTCGTGACTACTTCAGTTACATGGAGAGTGAGAGACACAGGACGGAAATAGAGGGGATGTGAGAGACCTCAGAACTATTTCCCTCTCTGTCGCTCTAACAGGCATATTTTTTAGGATGTAGCAGCATGTGGGCCTGGGTTCTGTTTGTCCAGGATGACAGCATTCAAATCCATTAATCAATGTTCCACTAGAACTCCACTCACCATAGACAGAGATATGTGAATAACATAGTTTCATTACATGATCAGATAGAAATCAACATTTTTTTTTTTACCCAGCAGACAATAAAAACAAAGGTTATTCTCTAACACCATGTGAAACTGAAAGTCAACGCTGATTTATTTACAGTAACTTGTTAAATAATCCTTTACATTCTTTATCTTTACCTCAACCTAACCAAATGGTTAAGTGGCCTACACATGTATTGTTTGAGAATAATGTATGCATGAGACAAGTAGAAATGGACACGTGCTACTGGCTTTCATACAAAAGAGAATCCTGTTTTTCTTTATTAAGGTATTCAGTAGTCTGAGGATACACCGAACACATGGCTCCATCTTAAATACTCACAGTGTGCATCTGCACACACACACATACACACATACATACATACATACATACATTACTCCCTCAGGACTGGGAACCAATTAAGGGAGACAAGAAGAACTTAAGTGATGTGATAACCTGGTAGTATTCAAAGAGTTGTGACCTGGATCTGGTCTAAATGCTGGAGAGCGAAACATAGCCAGACCTTTGTTATATCAACAACATGGTGATTTTGCTTTTTAAGCTGCAGAATACTGCAGCCCCTCCAGGTGCCCAAGGGACAGATGGCTGGCGCAGACGGGGGTCCCTCCTTCTGCAAGTTATGGACACCTTGTCTGAGACACACACAAACAGACCTACACACAGTCACACATACAAGGAGAAAAAGGCAATCAGGCCAAGTACGGAAGGGAGAAAAAAAAGCTTGATGATGATGGAGTTTTACGCTTTAAGCCTTGTGTCCTGAACATTTCCCTGCACTAAGGGACAACCTGCGGTTTTCCAAGGGCAAACATGAGGAAGATAGATTAGACAGACTTGTACTTATCCACAGAAATCTGTCCATTTAAAGCAATCCGTTCTACTTGTATTCACTGTGGGTCATAGACACGCACAGTTAAAATTCATGGATATATGTAAAACAACAAACAAAAGGAAATGATTAATCCATTACTCCATATGAAAAAAAACGCTGCATATGAGTGTCTGGGAAAGACAAAGAGAATGTATCTGCAATGCGAGGACAGGTTTAACAACCATATACACAACTTTATGCTGTGTCCAATTCTAAATATCTTTCTACAATTAATGTTCATACAGAACAAACATGACTGGACAGCAAAGATCCTGGCAACAAGTCAAGATAAAATATAAAACCATTTTGCAGGCTGGTAAGTGCCTATAACAGACGATGTTGCACGTGTACGGACTTTGGAAATCCTCTTTGGTGTAAGACATTCTTCTGTGGCCAGGGAAGGTAATGAAGATGTGTGCCAAGGACCTCAGGGCCAAACACACACTTCGGACAGCACGGCAAATAGTGCATTTATTTACAGTTTCAGCATCTCCCACGGCATATTAAAGCATGCCGCTTGCAAAAAAGCGCAGTGCCACACAGACCATCTGTGGGATAGTGAGGGCAGGCTTCAGACCCAGCAGTCTGCACAAATAATTGACTCCATCTCCAGAGAATCTATACCTCATGCAGGTACTCGTCGGGAACAGCTAAAGGGTCTGATCTGTCCCAGAACACCCTCTCACGTCTGAAAGCAAGTCTTGATATCAGCGCTTCTTGGTCCAACACGTCGTTCAGAAGTGGACATCATGGTGCAGGAAGAAACACATGTGCATGGACTTTATAAATCGCCGTCATCACGTTTACAATTGCTCACTCCCCACCACGCAGTTTCGGCCACCAGCGCCCCCCTAACCCCACCCTGTCGGTCGGTCCGCCTGGAACGACTAATACACCCCCCGGTATTTCGACGTGATTATAATCCGTCGGACCTTCTTATGGTCCGCGAAATATTGTCTGACATGAAAGCGCAGCGGTCGGCTGGTGAAACTGAGGACCTGGCTGGCGTCTTCCACATTGCCTGGAATTTGCTCAGAATTTCGTTGCCTCGTACTGTGGCGGTTTGTGACCCGATCGACTCCTGTTTGGTTCAGGTAGATGACTTGGACATGGGGCTACCTGCCTGCCGTGTTCGGGCTCCTCATCTTCGCTGGTGCGGGGTGAATCAGCTGAATCTTCGGCCTCTTGCTCGGACTATACTGGCTGAAAAAGAACAAAACTTTCATTCTGAAGGACTTTTTTGAGTCGCGTGGTCTGGATTTTCTCTGTATAACGGAAACGTGGATTCCGGCGGTCAAATGCTTTTTGCGAACTTTTACCGTTTGACTGCTTATACCTGTACTTTAACTCTCCGAGGACGTCAGGTCGTGGTGGAAGACTGGCAACAGTTTATAAAACAATGTTTAAGTGTAAACAGCTTGCACTTGCTCTATCTTTTTTATTTGTTTGAACTGAGCAAGGCTTCTCCAGTGCTGTGCTCACTCGTATATAGACCACCTAAATACAACAAGGATTTCATCACTGACTTCTCTCAATTTTTGTTGGGGACTTTAACATTCACGTTTGCTGTCCTGAAAACCCAATGGCAAGAGCATTTTTGATTGTTTTAATCTTATACAGTGTGTATTTGGCCTAACGCAGGAATGTGGGCACACCCTTGACCTGGTTTTAACTCATGGCTTAAATGTTTTAATCTTGAAGTCTGTGATGCTTTTTTCTCTAACCATATGCCTGTTGTATTTAAAATCTCCCTGTCTTGCGTCTTTGCTAAACCGTATGCTCCTGTGCACCGTGGTTGGATAGTTAACTCTTCCACTGCTGCTCAGTTTTCCTGTTTAAAAAAAAAATTGTGTTTCACTTTGTCCTAACACAACTGTTGATGATCTCTGTGTTGGTTTTAATGCTGCTTGTTATACAGCATTGGACACGGTAGCCCCTGTAAAAATTAGGCTGCCGAAACCGAAACCTGATCCTTGGTTGAACGATGTTACTCGCCCTGCCAGGCGCGAGTGCAGAAGGGCGGAAAGAAAGTGGAAGAGGGTTAAACTCCAAGTGTCATTACAGATACTTAGAGAGAGTTGGTATTCTTATCAAAAAACATTATTTCTTCTAATGGTCATAATCCTAGGGTTCTTTTAATGCCATCAAAACTGTTCTTAATATCCCACAACTACATTATTTTGAGAACCCATTAAAATTGTGCGAGGAGTTTCTTAATTTTTTCATCTACAAGGTGGAGAGCATTAGGGCCCTTATTGGTCCACCTTTGTATGACCCTGGCATTTTTTAACCTGTTCTGCTGTTTTGAACCAGTTTGAGCCTGTTAACTTGCCTCTTTTAGAAAAGACAATTGGTCAAATGAAGATTACTGGCTCCCCAAATTTTGTGATTCCCCCTCGTCTTTTTAAAAGAGGTTTTTCCTACAGTGGCTCCTTGCATACTAGATATTGTTAATGTCAGCTTGATTAATGGAGTTTTAAACACGCAGTTGTCCAACCTTTGTTAAAGAAACCTCTCTAATTATCAGCCTATCTCTAAGGTCCCATTGCTTTCCAAAATTATGGAGAAAGTTGCTTATTTGCAGATTAGCAACTTTTTAAATGAAAATTGTATTACTGAAATTTCCCAGTCTGGGTTTAAGTCACCCCACAGCACTGAGACAGCTCTGCTGAGGGTTTTTAACAATATTCTAAGGCCTTAGCCTGATTAGGTCATATTTGAAAGCCAGAAGTTTTTCAGTTCAGATCAATGACGCTGTGTCCTCTTTGGCTCCTCTGTTGTGCGGAGTTCCTCAAGGGTCTGTCCTTGGGCCGCTACTTTTTTCAATGTACTTGCTTCCCCTTTGGTCGATCCTTAGAAGTCATAATGTTTCGTTCCATTTTCATGCTGACGACTGCCAAATTGATGTGCCGCTAAGCCAGTCAAAGTCCCCTTTTAGACTGTTTAGATAAAGTGAAAGCATGGATGACTACGAATTTTTTGTGTTTAAATGACAGTAAAACGGAATTGGTGTTATTTAGTCCTAGTGACTCAACTACTGCAGTTCCTGTTGACCTAGGTTGTTTGATTATTATACATTAGGCCTGTGGTTACTAACCTGGGAGTCAGGTTGGACGGTTGTTTAAAACTTGATGCCCAGATTAGTGCAGTGGTGACTTCCAGCTGAGGCAACTGGCCAAAGTAAGGTTTTATCTCGTCATGAATTTGAAATTTTAATCCATGCTTTTATTACCACTCGTTAAGATTATTGCAATGCACTGTATTCTGGTCTTGGTAAATCACTTATGGCACGATTACAACTAGTCCAGAATGCAGCTTCTCGTCTTTTAACTGAAACTCAAAAATTTGACCATATCTCACCCATTCTCCGATCCCTCCATTGGCTCCCTGTGCACTTTCGCACTCATTTTAAAATTCTTATTTTTAAAGGTCGGCATGGCCTAGCCCCTCAATACCTGTCTGATCTGCTCGTGCCATACATTCTGTGTTGAACGCTCCGGTCAGCTGACCAGGCACTGCTGGTTGTCCCTAAGACCAAACGCAAAACCAGAGGTTTTAGAGACTGTGTTCAGCATTTTGGTCGACAGTGTTGTTTTTAAGGTGCTTTATAAATAAAGGTGAATTGGATTGGATTAGGTGTTTTTTCTGTTTTCCTGAAGACCAAAAACCGAAAAACGTAATGGTTAATCGCATCCCAAAGCTCTGTTTTTTTCTTGACTGCACCTCATCCCAACTCAAACCTCAAACATCCTGTGTAGGGCTGCAAGGGCGCAACGTCACACTCACCCCCTGCAGGCTGTTAAAGCCAAATAAATACATCTGCCTCTAATCTGTGATGCCCCCCTGCCTCGTTCCTCGAAGGGTATGTAGATAAATAGCCGAGTGTAAATGGCCTCTTAAGGTATGAGAGTGAAGGGGAGAACTAGATGAAAGGTGATAAAGGGTGGCTAAAGTCTAAAGCTTAATCACAGTAGTCAATAATGGCAATGAATACTCTTAATCTGGGGGATACAACCGTTATCCATCCTATAATCATACATCTTGAAACTAAACCCAATGTCTAGGAGCTTATTTCATGTATCAAGTACTGAATGAAAACAAACTCAATTCCTTGTGATCTGGCAGTTTTATGCAAAATATCTATTCTGTTTACTATAAAAGCTATATTTATTCATTTATTTTAATATTATTTATTCGAAGCTCACGTTTTCTGAATGAAAGGTTTGTCTTTCTTTAGAACATACATTTATAAAAAATTCCAATTCTGTCACATGGCAGTGTTTTTTTCACACAGATTCAAACTTTTGAGTCTTTTAGGTTGGAGTTTGGTAAATGAATCATTAACACACGCAAAAAGTAAAGCTGCGTTCACACTAGACAGTCAAAATCCTCCCATCCACTGTGATTGGGACCTCACATCACAATGGCTGAGCTATGGTCTCTATTGGCCCAGACAGTGGCCTCCATCACAGGACCAAAACATTTCCAGATGTCTGAAAACACTGAAGCCTCTTCCATTGGCGTATTGTAGCTGCGGAAAAGGCACAGCTGAAGTCAGGGGAGGAAGAGGGGGGAGGAGAACCCTGCAGCACATTGAAAGGGAGAGGAATGCGTTTGGCTTGCAAATCAAATGAGTTAAAACATAAAAGTCTGAAGCTTTACAGAGCAGGCGAGGGAGAAAGAGGAATTTAGAGGAAGATGGGCGAGTGTGTTTGTGCACACCTACATGTTGGTGAAAAATGGAGACAGAGACATTAAAGTACTTTTTCCTCCCTCTGTGCTTCTGCCTAGAAAGACTTGTTTGACGTTCATTTATTTCGCTCCCCAGCGTGCCAGTTTGCCGAGGATCTGACATCAATCACGTTGTTTCATTTTGTTCATTTCATGTCACCATTTTGCATTTTTGTTCACCATTAGTGGTGATGAATAGGCAAAATTTTGTGTGAGAAGATTTACATTAGTGACAATTCAGCGGGGAGTCTACACTAGTTTGAATTATGAGAGATTTCAGGAACGTTTTTTGCTTATATAGAATATGAAAGTTCCATCTCAAGGGAGTAGAAGTTCTCTTTACAGGTTGCGTCACTCGGGAATAACAGTAAGTATTGAAGTTGAACAAAATATCTAACCTGTTTTACGTCAGACACAATTGCACTGTTTTCTAAGTAGAGAAATCCATTGTTGTTATCAGTGCTGACAGACTGAACAGAGCTGATGAAACTCTCCAAAGCGGAGCATCATGCAGGAGATTACAAATACATTGCATTTTAATCCATATGACTGACGTCAACGGGGTACCACAGAAAAATCTGCGTTGCTCACAACAACTCTGGATAAAACCAGCAAGAGAAGCAGTCCAAATGTTGAATTGGTCAGTCCCGGTTTTCTTACCTTACCCTTCTAAAAAAAACAATATAGGGCTTTGGAGTGGCAGAGTGTTGGTGGGCTTAAGGCCGTCTCTGCAGGCTCTCTGTTTATCGTCGCATCTTACTTCCACCTATTGGATACCCCCCCCCTAGCCCGCTTCTGACGCCATCGCAATCTGAAGAAGGTTTTTCAGGAAATAGGGAAACTTTTCAGTCAACGAGACAAGCAGCGGGATGTAATTCCGCAGGTAATTGAATAAGGAGCTTATGCGGCCTAGCTTGAACTACCAAGTTACTGCCAAACTGATGCTAAAAATGTTTGCTCTCAAGGAAATGAAAGGGGGTGAGGATGAAAAGCATCCACCTGTGAGGATTCACACCCAAACACCACCAAATGGATAAGCTCACCAATAGGAACAAAATAAGACATTTTGCAAATGTAAGAGCACGAATACGAAAACAAAACAGCAAAATATTGTGTTTCTGACGTGAGGCTGTTTGTGTTGTCCTGACATAATTAAATAAACAAGTCCCTTGTTCAACCGCTTTGTGTACATTTCTAAAGCCTTGCATCCCTTTATTTAAGATGCTGCGCTACTTGCAGGTTGCTTTGCTGTGCCAGATCCTCAATAAAGTTTACCATGGTCATGAAGATACTCATTTAACGTGACATGGACTTTGCATGCCGCTTAATACCCAACTGAGATCGGCTTGTGCTGCCCTGAAAAAGGATCCTTCCACTGATCACTTTTCGCACTCGGCACTACTGCGGTTATTCCTGCATGTCCTGGGGGGTTATGAGTATGCACGCTCCGCTAAAGCCGCTGCCCCCCTCCCCACTACGCTGCAGCGGCTCATGTGCACTCTTCAAGTGTGTTCCTGGTTTCAAAACTCCGCCAATCACTCCTAACAGCTTGTTGAGGGATCTCAGCATCATTAAATTAATTCAAAACTAGAAGAGGCGCATTCTGACCGGCTATACGCTCTCGTATAACTTCTGCTTAGTTCATGTCCAATACAATCTTTAAATGTACAAATGTCAGCTGTCTATTACGGAATCTTAGACGCAAGATGGTATAAAGAAGAAATAAAGTCCCATTATTGGACATGGATAAAATCCGGTCACCATGCTGTCGCCAAGCCAAAGTTGAATTGGGGTGCTTGCTCCTTTTGCTTGACGCACGCTCCTGATCTTGAGTCTAGAATCGATTGCTCTTCCTTGAGGTGTTGTGGTTAAATCTTTTGGGGTTGAATTATTTGCCGTTGAATTTCTTGCGGTTTAATTTCTTGCAGTTGAATATTTCAACGTTGAATTATTTGCGGTTAATTTTTTTGCAGTATTTTAACGTTGAAAAACATTCAGATACATACTTTTAATGCATAAATATTCAGTGCTAGAAATGCTTTGACACAGATTTACGTCTGACTGTTCCTATCGTGGAAGTCCTACGACGGACCAAGCCGTGTTTTTGTACTGAATAGCATCCGTAGGCGCAGACAGCTCGGAGAATTTCACAGACTTCTACAGAAACTGCATCTGGATGACTGCTAGCTGTTAGCCCGTTTGATGGCTCGGATCGGGCACCAGATTTCACCGCCTTCACATCATACTTCTCTGCTGAGGGAACTGTCCCGTGGAGAGACATCGATGCTCAAGCGCAACCAAACACACGTTATCATTAAGCAAACTTCCTTAATTGTTGGAATGCATTCCAAGTATTGTTCTTCGAAACTTTAATCAACTTATTCTTCTATTTCTTCCACGCCCCCTTTCAAATCATCTTTTTTAACATGGTTTCCAATGGAGTTAATTTTCAAATCCTCTCAATACTTCATTAACTTTCAACTTTTTCAATCTTTCAGCTAGAGACAACATTTAAACGTTAAAATGTTGACACAAGTCTTAATTATTTTAAAAAACAGCTTGTTAATATCGATTATACTTTAATTAGTTTTTCAAATTGGTTACTTTGTAGAATATTTGATATTTGTGGACGACCTAATTAGTTTTATACAGCTAAAACGGCCTGGGGTCAAATTGACCCAGAACAACACCGATGCGTACAACATTTGTAGAGGACATTGAAAACATATTGTAGCGACTCTCGCTAATGTAGCTCTGGACAATGTGCTCTTTTGACCTTATTGCCGAAAATCAGGCTACGGCCGACAGTAGCCTACGCCGAACAAAAACCACACAATGGCTCTCCCAAAAAAACAACAGCTCCCGCGTCCTCTCACTTAACTCACTCCCAAACATCACCACAACACATCTCCATAGGTGGCACTGGGATGAGTGATATAAACATGTGAGCCCTTCACTGAACTTCCAAAAACTCTGTAAAAGTGCAACTCCGCTCACAGAACATGAAAACAACAGTCCGTTACAATACCTAATGTTAATTTTAGGTTTACCCAGTTACCCATTAAATTAGGAATAGTTTTGAAGCAAAGGTACAACATTTTTGTTAAGAAATGAGTAGATGAGTGATAAAGAAAATAATAAACAAACAATTCAAATCAATAAACCAGCATGCATAATAGGAAAGATGCAAACAAAATAACAAAAAGGAAAAGACCCACATGCAATATGTACAACAGTTAATACAATATAGAGAGCCATTTTTGTACCAGTTTCCAGATTGCTTGTGTAATCAGAAGTTTTACCAGAATCCAGAACGGTTTCAGCCGGTATCAAGAACAGCTTCAGTGGGGGGCGGGGGAGAACGCGGCGGGGAATATTGGCCCTTTAATTAGTCGTGGCACCAGGATAGGCGCACAATAGCATGTCCAAGGATGCAGCCCGGTCCAGCTGTGTTGTGAAACACACCGTTAGAACACGACCGCAATGAATGTACAGCAAACAGGCAAACACAGCGACTTACCGAATTACAGGACAGGCCGCCCACGGACCCCGGCGGTGGCACCCACCTCGCGCACACAGACAGCGGCCCACACTAGAACAATTAAGACTGTCAGATTTTAATAACGCCTAAATGTGTCGAAAGAGGGAGACATTGAATCTTACAGAGACACCGAACGCCAGCAGTCCAGGCATACATCCACCCACACGGGGACATCCGTGACCAAGGGTCGATATATGAAAGAATGCACATTAGTGCCGCATACATGGCAACACAGGACAATAAAAGGCACAAAAGATGGAGAAAGTGCCCTTACCACACCACAGCAGAATGAGGACCTAGGGCAGCGGCCAAAACATAAAGCACGCCTCCCGGACACGTCTCCACAGACACCCAGCAGGAAAAGGCAATAGAACGAGTCTACCCACCACAGGCTTAAGTAATGTCCCCGCCTCTCCCAATCAATCGGAATTAGCCCCAGGTATGCTGGTCCACACCCCTGTATGCAGGTAAGAGGGGAAAACCCTCATCCGGTCACATATGGTATTGATTTAGCAAGAACAGCCAAAAGCAACACATCATTTCTGCAATGTGATTGGATTCTGCAATGTGATTGGTTCAGTTAGTCAGTGCTTGTCTTAACAGTCATAAATATTTGTGGAGTCAGCCTCAGCGGTGTTAGACATTGTAACACAACACTCCGTCCTCTCTAACACACACACACCAATCTAATTTTTTATTTTTTTAAATGATATTTATCAGCAAGAGATGGATCCAGCGCTTTGCTGGGCCTTGCCAATTAGATCACCAGTAAAGCTAGAAGTCCAGCACCACAGACAGAGTTGATCAAGAAATTAACTAAATGAAGTGGGAAAAGGCGACTGTTTTTCCATTTCCTCTGCGTGGCGCTCAAATCTAGAGGTTTAATAACATTGATTATCCTCGCTTATAAATGCTACAGCCACACAAACAAGGCTCAGTAATTTTATCCTCATCTTTCTCTGCTACTCATGTATATGCTGTGTCACAAAGGGAAAAGATGAGGAAAGAGAAAGATGAGGATTGTTTACTGTATGACCTGTGTTGTGCAATCATCCAATAATATTTTACATCAACTACTATTTAGCAACAAACTCAAATTTACATTGCAATAGTTT
Organism: Pungitius pungitius; assembly: GCF_949316345.1. Lineage (NCBI taxonomy): Eukaryota > Metazoa > Chordata > Actinopteri > Perciformes > Gasterosteidae > Pungitius > Pungitius pungitius. The sequence goes on along the minus strand of NC_084909.1, from coordinate 15,336,346 downwards.
TTCAATAAAAGGTTTAATGATATTGTGGTGAGTACATGTCTACAGGAAACATGTTTCACTCACTCAGCAACTGACAGTCTATTTCTGTTAATACTCTTGATGACTGACAGCTTGGAATGACAGAAAACCTCTTCAGATTCCAATCAAAGAACTTCAATCCAACATCTCCTTGTTCTTCTTTTCTGAACAGAGTTGACAAACTGGAGCTGGTGTTGCTGGTGCAATGATTCTTTGTTGGCTCTTCTTAAAACGTCCTCCGAAGCGGCAGTGATTATAGTTATAGTTATCACTGATTCCAAAAAGATGACTGCCTTTTCTCACAGAATTTTGGTCAAGATTTGCCAGACCGTTCTGTTGAAATACAACAGAACGGTCTGGCATCCAGCTTGACCATCAGACAGGCTCATCTCGGCAGGTGGCCTTGATATTGGCCACCTGCCGGTTTTTGCTGCTGTTTTGCTGTCCACATTAAATATAATTGAAGGGTAATGCTTTGTACAAACAGTCAGGCAGCTTCTCTTCTTGAAGGGGCTAACAATCTATGTCCTTCATGCTGCTCTTTGCCTTCACCTACCTCATCCCACCACTGTCCCGCTCCCTCAGCTCTGAGGTAATCAAACAACATTACCGAAATCTGTGAGCAGGTCAAGTCGGCACAAATACTCAGAACCTCAACATGCTGTACAGATAGATGAATACATAACAATATAAATAATATAATATATTATATTATATATAATAAAATATATATATATATATATATATATATATTAAGGTACATAAGTCTGCATATATATATATATATATATATATATATGCAGACTTATGTACCTTAATTTGGGAGGAACTGAGGAGACTTGCAGAACATGTACTTCAGTCCATTCCCTGCAATTGGATTTACCCCCTAATGCTCTGATAGATAAGCACTTTCCTCATTAGCATGGATCCAAGGGCTCTGAAAGAAATGAAGCAATCAAACGGTAATTCCACAGACTAACACGAAGGCCATAAATCACTCGCCTCCCTCGCACTGTGAGACCAGATTACATCACCACCGTGACCGCCCACCAAATACCAATCCGCAACCAGACAAAACGACCTCTAACATGTTGACATGACTCCCAATGATATGCAACTCCCCAGGTAGCTTGGTGGTGTCAAGAGTACAAAAGTAGGCTGTTAGTGACATGGTACTGCATGATGAATGCTTAACAAGATCCTTTTTGTGAGTTATTTATCTGCTGCTTAAAAGACAGATGTTAATATGAGAAACAATTCAGTCTAATTATAGATCTGATTAGAGTAGCTTAAAGAAGATAAAGGGGGAGGACAAGGCCAAACACAAGCACTTGAGATACCTCTAAAACGACAAAAGTGTGGAGTGTTAAAGGAGAAAAGAAAAAGCCCCAGTCAGCGCAGGTTCCATGCTTGGATCTGAGAGTATTTATGAGCTTTGCATAACTGCACTAGAGGCCAAGAGAATGAATGGACTACTACAGGAGTTAGGTTATTGAAGGCTTGGTAGGTCTCAAGGATTTTATATTTTGAGGGAGCCAATGGAAATTGTGAGAAAGGGAAGGAAAGAGACAATTTTGAGGGGTTTTTTGAGTTATGGCTTCTAGTGAGCATGTCAGATATACTCTATACTCCATATACTGTAAACCATCGCTGTTCTACATTATCATTCCAACAATCCGAACGGTGGACGAAGGGGGGTGGGGGGAGGGGTGGCGCCAGGGTGGCGCCAGGGTGGTGCGAACGGTACAGCCGACAGGGGGTGGCATCGAAAACTAATCGATATGAAAAAAAAGAAACGGACCACCCTCTCGTCTGTCAGAGGCAACCACGCATAATTCTCCACACTACGGTGGCGGGCCATCCACACCACAGCGGCGGGCCGCACTAGACTGGACCGCCCAGCGGGCTGGAATTGGCCTGTGGGCCACGACGTATGTGGTCTACTGCATTAAATGTAAATATCATTCACTGATCTGAAGATACAATTCTTTTCTTAATGATTTATTTCTCAAATGAATTCTTTTATATAACTGCCTGAACCAATACTCGACGCTCCTTGTGTGTCTAGATGTATCGACGTCATGATTGAAGCAGGGGGGTATTGCACAAATGTAGAATAAAGAAATCAAGGCTTAGTGATTAAGCGACGCTTGACTTAGTGTGACCCACTCGTCGCTGTTGCACGTTTGCCGAGGCTGAGAAGGAGGCGCCAAGTCGATTCAGGTGTACATAGCTGGGATAAGTGCACGTCCACCACTTTTTAAAGTAGACCACGCTATTGATCACAGATTTACTGATGCTGAAATGGAGAAGACGCCGCGCGCAGCATATTTCTCACCCGCTGATCAGCAACTGATCAAATATATGAGGAGGTGAAGCATATAATACGCAATAAAAGGAATACGGCAGGTGTAATTAAACCGAGAAAAAGCCTGGCAGACAATTGCGGACCAACTGAATGCGGAAGGATTTAAAAATATCTACTTACTGGGAAAGTTGTACACTCCGTTTTAATTGCTTTTAATATGATTGTTTTATGTGTTGGCTTTTTTTCTGTATCTGTGTTCATGTGCTGAATGCGCTGGTTTTACTGCAAAGTGTCTTTGAGTAGCAACATGTAAAGCACTATAAAATGTATGATTATTTAGCCTATATTTTGCCTTAAAAGTGAGCAGAGGGAATCAATGTCCCTCTTTTACACTAAAGACTAATTTCAAACCCGTATTCACAATGCAAGAATATGTTTTACAACATGCACAAATCTCTATAAACTGTGTCTAATTCTAAATATGTTTCTAAAATAATGTGCACAGAACAACAATACAGGAGAAGATCCTGGCAACAGGTCAAGATAAAATATAAAAATATTTTGCATGGCTGGTGAGTGCCTTAAAAGTTTGCAAATGGTGTAGAAATTACTTACAAGATGCTTCCTCACATATTTTATTTAAACTAATTTTAGCAGTTAAAAAGGCTCATTTGTCTGGCACTGGAGGGGGTGGGTACCAGCACCATGCAGGCTTCACCCCAGCTTAGGAATGTAAGGCCCTTGTTTTAAACCAAAGAAGGCCTGGGAGGGACTCAGGGTGGGACAGCTACTGACTCTCATCCACCTTCAGAAGCTGTCCTCTTCATGTTCCAGTAGAAGAAGTAGAAGAAGAATAAGGCATTTTTATTGGCAAGTATTATTTTACACATACAGGAAATTTCTCTCTGCATTTTACCCATCCCACACAGTGGGAACGGTTGAGGGTTAGGTGTCTTGCTTAAGAACACTTCAACATCTGACTTGGAGCAGGAGGGGTTCAAACCACCAACCCTTCGGTTACCAGCGCACCCTCTCTACTCCATGCGCCACTGTCACATCAAGCCCAATCATTTATATGCATATGAGGAAATCCTCTTCGATGTAACACATTCTTCTGTGGCCAGGCAAGGTAATAAAGATGTGTGCTAAGGACTTCAGTGCCAAACCCACACTTCTGACAGTACGGAAAATAGTGCCTCCATTTACAGGTTCGTCATATCAAACGCGCAGTGCCATACAGAACATCTGTGGAATGGTGAGAGCTTTGTGCTGGTCCCATCTGTCCCCATCAAAATCGCCCTCATCACGCAGTTTCGCACACCAGCGAACATGTCACAGATGAGGTCTGCAGGTTTGCAAATAATATGACACTATGCCTTCCATCCCCTACCTAAAAATAGGAACGCATGGTGACACGGCACATTCCTCTAACAAATTATTTATCAATTTCGAGCTAACGATCAGGAGTAGCCTCAGATCAGATCCCAGATACATTTTCATTCATTTCAACTTCTCTGGCGGTGTACATTTTCACAAGTATATTCCAACCAGTTCTCACTCGTGTGTGTCTTTTGTCTGAACTTCTTTGTTGACAGAGAATGTCTGACGCACATGCTACACTTGCTTCAGCTTTTGTTTCATATTTTACCTTCATAAGTGGTAATCTTCGCCCCTCTAAAGACTTCTCACATGTACGCACACATATATGTCACACCACCTGGAAAGGTCTCACCCCTGTGGGTTGGTTTTCTTTGGAGAACTGACAGCAATCAGTGTCTCCATTCAGAGAAAAGGAAAGCACTTAGCCCCCCAAGGTGTTTTCCCAACGACGGTTTTTCTCTTTCTTCACAGAGGGAGAGAAGTGACACTAGATGCAGCGCTGCTGGTATGAAGTCAGGGTTAGGGAATGTTGCCGGAGAGAAAGAGAGAGCTCAGAGGGGACAATGCAAGGGTCACACTTGTAGCAGACAGGCAGCCTCAGGCTGGGGTTTGATGGGACGGTCCAGGTGTGAGAGTTACTGATACTGCTTGATGTGTTTTGGCAAAGGTGGTATATGGACACTCACATATCTGTTAGAAGTGTTACAACCCACTGGGCTTTTGATCAATTCACAGGCTGCTTTTTCAGAAAGTGGGAACCTCTCAGAGCTTTTAGACCGACAGAGAAAGCAGGAGCACAGACTGACCTGACACGGGTAGGTTATGGGAAATGAGGGAAAAGGCACCGCAGGTGTACACCAAGTAGAGATGAGCGAGTACAACATTATCTGTATCTGTATCTGTATCTGTTGAACCATATGAATTATCTGTATCCGTATCCGTAGTCGGACTTGGCGGGGCCTAACCCGAAAATGGGCGGGGCCTAACCCAGAAGTAGGAAGGATTTACCCCGTAAATTGTCGTGTTAAGCCTTTCTGCGGTTAAAACAGCATTCCTTCGTAATTCTTATCACTGATGATCATGAGAGAGAGAGGGGAAGTGTGTGTGTAGCTTGATTTGTAATATTAATATTTAGTTATTCAACACAACTAGTCAACGTCAGACACTGAGTGCGTGGAGAGAGAGAGAGAGAGAGAGGTCAGTGCGTGAAGTAAAAAAAAAAAACTGGTTAGAGCCGACTGAAAAAAAAAAACTCCGACAGGCAGAGACGCAATGCGAGTCGCATTCTTAAGCACCACGTCTTAACAAGCCCCACGTTTACCTAAACTCTACTAGTTAAGAACAACAAACCGAAGTAATCGTTTAAATTTATCGGGAAAGACCCGCGAACCTGGTGACTGAGGTAGGGAGAGAGGAGTTCTGTGTGTGAGTGAGCCGAGCGTGACACAGCAACACAAACAGTATGTGTGTAGGGGAGGGGCGCTGTGACTACCAGCCAATCACAGAACGCAGACACAGACAGCTACCCAATGAGGACTTTTATTCAATCCGAGCACAGATATTGACTCGTATTACTCGTATAATACTCGTACTCGGCAAAAGTGCTTTATCCGTACCGGATACTCGGCTGAAACGAGTATCCGGCTCATCTCTAGTTACTGCTTTCAAAATAAAACCGGAAATGACAAAATATGAAGACAGGACAAAACCCCAACTTGACCTTACTGCGGTGTGACACAAACCAAGCCATTGTTTAGGCCCCTTCTCGAAAATGAAATGCCCATGACAGAAAAGAGAATATCTCTGCCATTATGAGATTTGACTGTTTACTGTGAAAATCTGGGTAGGCAATCTGCTGTTTACCAGACCAATTCCCTCGATTACAGCGCACAGTAAAAGTACCTACGCCCTCAGTTCTCCAGTATATGAATATACTACATGAGCTGGCTGGTATTTCCCAGCGGGCAGGTTGGTCAGCTTGACCTCTGTGAAAGCTTCCGTTTCTGTCACCAGCAGCTTCACTGAAATAAATTGGCTTTGGTCTCTATGGGCGAGGTTGCTCTTGCTGCAGACCAGATGCCTTATTGGCGGAGGCGCAGGGGAAGGTCTTTGTGTGTACGTGTTTGTCTGTGTGTGTGTAGCCCTGACCCCGGAAAAGGTGCTGTGACGTGTGTGTATGTGTGTGTGTGATGTAACCCTAGACTCTGTAAAAAGACAATTTGAGAATATTCAGGCCCTCTTTTCATTTTCCACATCAGCATTTAGACATGTTGTTGACCTCACCATTCTCTGTATGAGTGCATAGGGTGAAATTGTTTCAGAGTTAAAACTCCTCCTGCCTACAAAGGTACTTCAGACTGGGTGTAACAATGCTGATAGTACACAATGCAGAAATAAAAAAAAAGTTGCACCTTGATTACAGTTATTGTAATTAGAATACAGGAAATAGCACACTTAACAACTTGTGCTACTGGAAAATGTTGTTGGACAGTTAAACCTAAACTAGTTTTAGCAAATATTCTTAGCACATTGTAAATTAACTTATGCTTACAGTTTATATGAGTGAGAGGGAGGTTGTGAGTAAAGGTGTCTTCAGTCGGAGCAGCATTCTGATCATATCTGTTCTCTTGGGTCATCGCAATACCTGAACTCACAATCCTGTGGGTGTGGGTGTGGTATTATACATTCCTGTGTCATAATTTATTAGAGGGATAATCATAGGGCAAGTGGGGAAGTTTCACATTGCAATCGGCTAGTCATCACATTCTAGCCTGTGCAATGCAGTTCATTGTCACCTACTGTATTCAGCAGAGGTGGGAACAAGTCACTGTTAGGCAAGTCACAAGCAAGTCTCAAGTCATTGCCCTCGAGTCCCGAGTCAAGTCGAGTCAAAGACGAAGCAAGTCCCAAGTCGAGTCACAAGTCGTACCATTTTAGTTTCGAGGCATTTCGAGTCCTTTTATTATAGTGGGGACGGGGAACCCTGGGTGATGGTGCGCTGCCTCACAGACCTAGACTACGAAGGGAAGGGTAATGGTGGATCGACGGTGACTGTGTTATAGTACTGTAACGCTCACCCCAATGCTGCAGCGTAAATAAGGAGGCGATGACTGGCTTGCAACTTCGCTGCATTTATTTATATAAAACAACTCAACTTCGGTCACTGTTGGCCGTCACCACGCCGAACGAACACTTCCGCATACACGGCCCCCCAAAACTCGGGTTGTCTCGCGTAACTACAGCTGGTAACAGAGCAGGGGGCGGGGTGCGTGAGGGAAAACCACCGAGGACAATGAGTTGTCTCTACGGAGGCAAATAGATCCACATCGGCGCGGCCGAAGTAAACCCCAAAGAAACTCCACCTCCTCTGGGTGGAGTCTCCAGTCCCCGGGCCTCGGCCCCTGCCTCGACAGGGTGTCTGCCCCTTGGTTCAAGGCGCTCGGGTTAAAAGCCGCTCTTAACGAGCGGAGCTTCCCCACGGACCACAGGAGGATCTGGCGGGCTAGCTTGTTCAGCGGCCGAGAGCGCAGACCTCCCTGATGGTTGATATAAAAAACCACTGATGTGTTGTCTGTCCGGACAAGCAAATGCTGGTCCGTCAGGGCTGGGCGGAAGTGAAAAACCTGAAACACCGCCAGCATCTCCAGCTGGTTTATGTGCCAGGACCGGATATGATGCTGCCACAGCCCCGAGGCTGAGTGACCACTCATGATCGCACCCCAGCCCGTGAGGGAAGCGTCTGTCGTGAGGATGACCCGGCGACAGATCGCCCCTAAATCGGGCCCTTGGGCTAGAAACCCAGGGTGCCTCCATATGACCAAGGCCCTCAGGCAGCGCCGAGTGACTTGATCAGGCGGTGCTGGTTCCCCCTTGGGGAGAATCCCTTGGTCTTGAGCCACCACTGCAACGGTCTCAAGTGTAACAGGCCGCGAGGGATCACATTGGATGCCGCTGCCAGGAGACCTAATAGTCTCTGAAACTGTTTCACAGTGAGTGGCTGGCCTAGCCTAGCCTGCTGAGCAGAGAGGATCGAAACTACCCGAGCGGGAGACAGTTGTGCCCGCATTGTGGTCGAATCCCAAATTACGCCCAGGAAAGTGGTCCTACGTGCTGGGGATAGCACGCTTTTCCTGGTGTTGAGTCTCAGCCCCAGACGGTTGATATGAGCGAGCACAACATCACGGTGTTGGGCCGCCAGGCGCTCAGATCAACCAGTCGTCCAAGTAGTTCAAAATACAGATGCCCTGGAGACGCAATGGCGCCAGAGCTGCATCCACGCATTTTGTGAATGTACGGGGCGAGAGGGCTAGGCCAAAAGGAAGGACCTTGTATTGGTAAGCTTTATTCCCAAAAGCGAACCTCACGAACTTCCTGTGTCGAGGGAGGATGGGAATATGGAAGTAAGCGTCCTGGAGATCCACCATGACAAACCAGTCCTCGGACCTGATTTGTGCCGCGATCTGTTTGAGAGTGAGCATTTTGAAGCTCAACTTCGCAACAGCGCGGTTCAAACGGCGGAGATCCAGAATCTGACGCAAACCCCTATCCTTCTTTGGAACGATGAAGTACCGGCTATGTAAGCCTGACTCTCTGTCTGGGGGGAGAACTCGTTCTACGGCTCCCTTCCGCAGCAGGGTCTGTTATTGTTGTTCCAACACCAGAGCCTGCTGGGGGTCTACCACCGTGGGTAGTACGCCCCGAAATCGAGGCGGCCGCCACCTAAACTGGATGGCGTAGCCGACATTGATTGTGTGCAGGACCCACTGAGATACGTTGGGGAGGGCTCGCCACTCACCCAAAAATTTTCTCAGGGGCTCCGGTCTCTGGAAGTCCCGGGTCTACAGACACTGCCCCCTGTAACAGCGTACTGGCAGGGAAGCGCTGATGTAGTAGAGTCGGCACCCTCCTTAGAGGGGACGAACGGCCCTCGGGCTCACGCTCGCTGGTTGTGCCCCGAAGCGGCGGCGGGGACAACGGACCGACTCCCGGAGAGTGCGGTGGCACCCTACCACCTCCAGTGGGGGTCACTCTCCGGGCCCTGACCTCTATGGTGTCAGGGCCTATTGGACAAAGTCCTCTCCGCGGCGGCCGTCCTCCCGCAAGACCAGTCCGGCCGCAAGAGAGCCTCGTCTGAGCGTGCCGTGCTGCAGCCCGGCCTCGGCGGGGGGGGGGGTGCGCGCAGCGCAACGCTCTCCTGCTGCACTAGGTGGTGAGAGCTCGTTGACGCCCCCCGCGGACGCGGCGTCGTCGAGCGCCTCCGCCTGCCACCTCTCGGCGCGGAGTTTATCCGCCACATCCTCAATGGCACCTCCAAAGAGGGTAGTGGGGGAGAGAGGGGCATCCAGGAGGAAGGACTTGTCCTTCTCCTGCAGTGCGGAGTGGCTCAGCCAAAGGTGCCGCTCTGTAGCCACCATGGCTGCCAAAGAGCGGCCGACGGACTTTGCCGTCTCTTTCGTGGCTCTTAACGCGAGGTCAGCCGTGTGCCTCAGTTCATGTACTGCCTCCTGCGTTAGATCCCCTCGGCCACGTCGGCCAGCAGCTCTGCCTGATACGCTTGGATAAGCGCCATCGTATGCAGGCAGCACGCCGCTTGCCCCGCCGCCGAGTAAGCCCTGCCCACCAGAACCGAGGTAGTCCTCGAAGGCTTGGTGGGCAGTACCGGTGTCCTCAACGACACGGCCGCGGGGGAAACATGGTGTGTGTGAGTGTGCCTCCGCCTCCGGAAACTAGTACCTGGATCCCATGGTAAAGGGCCGGGAAACCGGGTCAGCCGTCCCGGAATCCTCCGTGAGATCCATTTGTGATCCCCAGGAAGGCAACCGGGGCTCCACCTCGGCACGAGCCGAAGCGGAGCCGCGGGGAGCGCGCCTCGTCGAGCCGTCCTCCTTGAAGAGAGCTCGACGAGAGACGCGAGATTGCCACGGCAAATGCTCACAGTCTGCACAGCTAGTCCCCTCAAGGGCTAGCTGGGCGTGCTCCATGCCTAAGCAGACAACACACAGGTCGTGTGAGTCTCTGCCCGTAATGAATCGGGTGCAAGGGGGAACACACTGGACAAACCGCTCAGCCATTTCTATCTAAGTGGAAAAAACTTCACACGCAATAGATGAAGGCACAGAGATGAATGGTCCTGCCCTTCGGGTCCCTTTGTAGCGCCCTGGTCCGGCGTCCCAGCTCGCCATTGGTTAATTTTTCACACGTGCTTCATGACCCGGTCATGCAGGGGCGTTCCCACAGCATTTTATGGAGCTCGAGTTCCCTGATAGGGAACAAAGAAAGACAGTAATCCAGTCTAGAAGTAACAAATGCATGAACTAGTTTTTCTACATCACTTTGAGACAGGATGTTCCTGATTTTCGATATATTACGTAGATGAAAAAAGGCAGTCCTTGAAGTCTTCTTTATATGAGAGTTGAAGGACATATTCTGGTCGAAAAGAGAACTCCAAGATTTATGACGGTGCTGTTGGATACCAGATCAATTCCATCCATAGAGACTGTATCACGTGACAGCTGACTTCGAAGGGGCTCTGGGCCTATCATGATAACTTCCAATATTGGAAGACTTGCACTGGTTGGAGTCAGCCAGGATTGCTTTTGAATGAAATTAAATGATAAGCAAGAATCACTGATAATTTTCCCAAGGCATGTTGACCCAACGTGAAAAACGCCACTGCCTTCGCAAATCAACTGGTCGATCGCAATCCACCTATTGGGCACCCCTACAGTAGGGGATTGAAATGGAGGAATATTTTTTTTCCAGTTAGATTATGTACAAAATAAGAACAATGGATTGAATCAAGAGGGTGCGCTTACATTAGAGTGCGTCTGTATTTAATGATCTCCAGTGCACATGCCGCTAACAAGGGGAAAGTCTCTCATTTGATAGGGGAGGGTGGTTAATGAACCTTGGAGACACTTGGAGGCAGCGTGCCCCAGCTTGCCAGAGCCAAATCATCCTCCCTTGACAAGCAGTAGCAGACCCGTGGCACAATCCTGCATGTCCATGAAGCTTAGCAAGCAAAACAACGTGAGAAGGACGCTATTTAGTATACTGTGTCACTCCTGTCTCCTTATCTCAGTAAGCGTAAGCGTCTACAGTGTGATCCCGGCTAGCTCTTTAGTATGCTGTTTGCTTTGCTGTGAAATATTACAAATGCACCATGTGTGCACATTGTCTGGACTAATTTGCATAATTAGGGGCCTCGCTACGACTAGTCGTAGAGGAACCTATTGTATTTCAAGGAATTATTATTATTATCACAAACCGTGAGCCTTTTTTGGGCCTTTATCATTCAAAAAGTTGTTAAATTTGGCATGGATATCCGGACTGTTAAATAATTTGATAATATATGGGTCTTAATGACAAGCCGCGACCCAAATCGATCTGTCAACGCGGGGGGGGGGTGCTTTCTAATTGCCGCGCTGACTGAAAACATGGACGGACGAGCCGGAAAAAAACCCGACACTCCGCTGCATCCGCTGAATAAGTCCCTTCAAAATGAAATCACAGGATGAAATTTTTTTAGTCGCGACCCACCAGTTGAGAAACACTGCAAAATCTGCCTTTTTGGCCTTTTTCATGATTTCTTACAGTTGTAAAAGACCGAACTCCTCCCAGGAATTAAACCCGATTTGTTTCAAAATCGCACAGTGATATGATCCTGAGACCTTAGGCTCTAAAAGTTGCATTTTGCCCGAAGAATTTCCAAACTATGTTTCAAAAAATTCGCGAACGTTAAAGTTGTTTTAACTTGACCATACTTTATCTAATCTGTTCCATATTTCTCGTAAAGCATGAACTTCTCAACCTTTAAACATTCATATGATCATTTCTTACCTGTCTTATGGTTTTAAGAAGATATTACGGTTAATGAACTTTGCAAGGGGTGTGGGTTAATCTGGCAAGATTTATAACTTCCAAATGGCTTGGCTTGCCCTCACCAAAATTGCAGGATGTGTTTAACATTGAACCCCTGAGCACACCATAATTTTTGAAGATTATTGGGCGCTGCATTTAATCATTAAAGATGTGCCTTTTTGGCATATTTCTTAGAGTTGTAAAAGACCGAACTCCTCCCAGGGATTAAAACCGATTCTTTTCAAATCCGTGTGCTATTGAGACCTTGGCCTCTAAAATTTGCATTTTGCCGGAAGAAATATAAAACTATGTGCGTAGGGCGCAGATTTAAAAAAACACCTTTTAAAAGATTTAAAAGTTGGAAGGAAGTTGGGTCATGTATGGTATTTTGAGAGGCTTTTATTTTGGGATAGAACATCAGAATGTCCTGGTTATCCATAAGTGTCACCTTGGGGATGTCTACTATCAACCTGAAGTGGAATGGTCATTAAAGTATCCTTTTAAATCTAATCTGAAAATGACAAAACGTAGTCTGGTGATAGAGTTTAAAGGAAATTGGCTCATGTAAGGTATTTCGAGAGGCTTTTATTTTGGACTGGAACATCAGAATGTCCTGGTCATCACCAAGTCACACCCTGGGGATGTGTACTCTCTACCTGAAATGGAATTACTGTGTAACTATTTACGGCCGTGGAGCCACCTACTGGTAACAGGAAGCCACCTTTTCTAGTTATATTTATCTCTTTCATTGAATAGGTCCAATTTAAAAAGTAAAATGGTGCCAGCACCTCAATAATTCCATGTTGGGATCATGTGCTCAATGGGGTTCTCAAGATGATGGGCAGTTTGGGGTTCAGGGTCCATTTTGGTCACATCTGACCATAGCACCTTCTTCCACATGTTTGCAGTGTCTCCCACATGACTGGTGTTAAACTCCAAACTGTATTTCTTATGCAGCTTATACAGAGTTACATTGGCTCTATTAAAGACATCACAATCTACTCAGAAAGAATGTCACCTTTGACGATGTTCATGATAGACTAAATGAAAACTTAAATCTTGGCAAAGAAGAAAAGAGAACAAATGGAACAGTGGTTTCAACTCGAGACATACTTCATCTAAACTGCTCCATATTTCTCAATTCTCATGACATCCTCCTTACCCTATTACATCCATATTATAATCCAAGCCTGGTGGAAACATAAACTAACACTACTGACTTGCGAATGCCGCAGGCGTCCTCTGCCGCATTTCTAACCATCTGGCCAGTGCCCCAAGGCGCAAGGAGTAGCGAGGACCTGTCCAATCTTAATTTTAAGATTCTAGTATATTTTATGAGTTGTGTTTGGAGTATTTTCAAATGGATTAGTATATATTGTAGCCACGATTCTAATGATTGGAACTAAGTGAAGCATTCATATACTTTTTGTGTACACAGTACACATTCCACAGAGACTCCTGTGTTCCAGGCTCTGCTGTCTCCCTTCTTTCATCCTACCTTGATGGCCGCATCTAACGGGTAACTTGGAGAGGATCTGTGTTGGAACCATGTCCTCTTACTACTTGAGTTCCTCAGGGTTCGGTACTGGGTCCCCTCCTCTCTCTACACCAACTCTCGCGTCTCTGTCATTCGCTCGCATCTCTGCCTTTCTGACTGACATCTCTCAGTGGATGTCCGCTCACCATCTGAAAATCACCCCAGACATGACTGAACTTCTTCTCTTTACGGGGAAAGATGCTCCTACCCAGGACCTGACAGTTAACTTTGGCAACTATGTGTTAATGCCAATTTTGACTGCTAGAAACCTTGGCGTGACACTTCACAGCCAACTTTCCCTGACTCCCAACCTACAGCGACGAGACACGATCTGGAGATACATGCTCTACAACATCAGGCTCTTGTCATCTCCCGCCTTGACTATTGTAACTCTCTCTGGCAGGTATCCCTGCTACCGCCATTCGACCTCTGCAGCTCATCCAGAATGCAGCAGCTCGACTGGTCTTTCACCTTCCTAAATAAGTAAGGTTTATTCGTGAACTAAAATGTAATCTGACATCTGCATCATGTTGGTAGCTAACTATTCCAAGAGTATCCAAGGTTTGCAAAAAATAAAATGTGCTTTGGCAAATAAATCTATAGTGAATATAGGGGTGGCGGGCCAAGGCCATGAGAGAGACTCCCATTTCATAGTGATGAGAGAATGTTAAGGATGTTCACGCAAGCATGAAGTTTCTGTTATACAAGAACCATAACAAATTTTCATAATATGTGCCCTTTTAAGGAGTGAAAATCAATTATGAGACTTGCTTCATTGTATTGGTTATTAGTTCCTGTTAGGGCTCAGGAAAACTACTTGGAAAAATACCCATACATTTAACATCATTTTTTCGATGATTATAAATAAATTACAATATTTGGATCCACACATGGCATACAATGGTATTGTAACACTCCAAGTGTAACACCGCGGTGAAGTTGTCTGTTGTTTTACTCTGTTGGCAATTTTTGTCTTGTTATTTACGATTTTATATTTTATTTTGAAATAATATCTGGACAATAACTGTCACGTTGGGGTTTTGTCTTGTCTTCATGTTTTGTCATTTCCGTATTATTTTGAAAGCAGTAACCTTCCTCTCGTTTCAGGTCACTTACCCTTTCTCATGTGTCACCAGTCTGATTGTCTTCCCTGATTCCTGATTGTGTCCACCTGCTCCCCATTCCCCTCCATGTGTAATAATAGTCTGCATCTCCCTTTGTCCTGTGCCAGTGTGTTCGTTTTGTCCATGGGTCCATTCTTTCCAGCCACGCCACAGATTCACGTCGTACAGACCGGGTTCTCCTGTCTGCTCCAGCGCCTTCACCTCCACACCTTTTGATTTCGTTAAGTTTTGTAGTATAGGTTTAGAGATAAAGTTTAAATTTCATAGTTCTTCGTTTTCCTCCGTAAGGAGTGATTTGCCCCTGTCAATAGAGTACGTGTTCGTTATTTTGATAAAATTGAAAGCCTTTTTGTTTTTTTGAGTGGAGTGACTTGTTTTGATAATGTTTATAGCCACACTTCTTCCTGACTTATTTTTACTGGAAGAAGTGTCCTTGATTAACTTCATACCTTTATAGAAAAACGTACAACAATAGAATAGAACCATGACAGGCTGCAGCATGCGTCAGGTAGAACCTACAGTGGAAGCGGATTTGTATGTGTTTAGTGCACAAATGTGTTGTGGCACAGCATTCCACGAGTGAGCTGCATTCACATTTGCTAAAAGAGCTTGACCTGTGTGAAATAACACAATCCCCTCTTGAAGCAGATCTAGTAAGTCTGCTGCTTCGACTGCTTTGTTGAATAAACTTTTTCACAGATGAGAGCAGGTTCAAGGGTCTGGAGAAGCCAAGGAGAACATGTGCTGCGTGCAACATTGCCGCATGTCTGGTTTGGTGGTGGGTCAGTGATCGTCTGGGGAGGTACACAGGAAATTTCAGAGAGTTAAATTGACTCTGACAATTTGAACTCTTAGCTGGTGTTTATATTGTCCCAATCTTGTCAGTGTTAAATCAACACTCAACGAAGTGTTAATAATTTAACAAATGTCAAAAATAAATCTGCTCAGGGTTAAATATATTACCTGTCATTTAGCTGAGTCTTTTATCCAAAGCAACTTACATTGCGTTTTTACATTTCAGCCCAAGGAGCGGGGTTAGGTGTCTTGCTCAGGGACACTTTGATATGGAACATGTGGTTCCCGGCACACCCTTATCAATTCATGCGCCACAGTACGTAGACTTAAATCTAACACCCAAGAAGTGTGTACACTTACATTTCAAACCTAACGCACCTAGTGTCGCAAATGAATCTGATCTTGATACTGGATAATGACTCCAGGTCTTTCATACAATTGACTTTACAGGAGCTCACAGATGCACTCAGACAGATCTGAGAGGACATTTCACAAGATCTGTCGTCCCATTAGGAACATGCTGCAACGTTGTCAAGCATATACAAGCATGTGGGGAACACACAACATATTGAAGCATTTTGAGTTACAGATATTGAATTCTGGTAAAATGGACTAGCCTGCCACATCTTTTCACTGTGATTTTTGCAGTGACTATAAAATCAGCTGCATGAATTTGAGTTGGAACATATCCAGCACATATGTCTTTTTCGCATGATTGCTAATAAAGTTGGGGGTTGTGTTTAGAATTTAGAATTAGCCGGGATATGCAAAGGCTGAATATGAAAGCATATAAATAAATTGACATAGTCAGACCTGCTAATGTTGCATCCACGGAACATGACTAAAACATTATGTAGGAGGTTTTTGTATTTAGTTAGAACTAGTGATGGTTACAATATATAATTAGTAATCTCATTGGTAAAATATTTTTTTAAACCTAAAAGAGCTAAGGGCTGACCAATAGCAGTGATTTACTACATCAAATTCAGGTTAGCAGATATAGACAACAATGTTTCTGCCAAAGCTGCAATTTAACTATATCTCCGCAGTCTAATGAACTGTAATCCAGTGACCAAATCTGGAAAAATGAGCCTACGACATACAGCTGTAGCGTACTCCCTTCACTTTATTTGCTTCTCTGAACTTAGTAACCCCCTATCTTAAGGGTGGAGGTATGGCTATAATTGTGATGCGTCTCCTGGGTCAAATGAAAAAGTAGATTGAAAATAAGAAGGAGGAAACAAGATAACCACTGCATTAGTTAACAATGTTTAGTCTACATAAACCCACATCATTTTTTAGTTATTTAAAACCAGACCACTGCTCTGATTTGAGCTCAACATGTAAATCGTGGGTTGTTAAAGTTTTTTTGTTTTTTTCAACTCACCGACTATGAATAAAATTGGAAAAAATGATCTAGTTGAAAACAAAGATTTCAAGTATTCAATTGTAAAAAATCGACTCATGACAACATTGATAATGACAACTTGCAAGACCGTCTGCTGGGACTAATTGACAACCCAGCACACATGAGGCGGAAGGCTGGGAAACCCATCACAGGGTTTTTTCCCCCAATAGAACAACAACTTAATTAAAGTATGGCAGCCCGTGTTTAATTAACACCTATTTACTATCCTTACCATGAATTTTCACAGATTTCAGCTTCCACACTGTGACCAATTAAGCAGTCTTGTTTCTGCAAAACGGATATTCAACCCCAGGCTGAATTCTCTAATGAAGAAACATGTGGAATAAAGACATAAATTCCAACATTTGAAGATAACTTCACTTGAAAATACATTCAGGGGGCTTGATAGAAAATGGTCCAGAAATAGAAATCTTGTTTTTTAAACAGAGCAGACTTATGTATTGTATGAATGTCAGTGAATTCACGTTTGATCGTTTGTATGCTATACATATCAATATTACTATACAAATAAGTTCATTTACCATATCAACTGTTCAAACATGTCTTCATGGTCTCAGGTGCAATTTTAATGTCTGAATTATTGAATTTTAAACTCAATAAAAATATTCTGAACCAGAATTAAGTCTTTATTTAACAATTGTGTAACAATTACACTGAAAGTTAAAAGATAATGGTCCAAAATACAATATTTCATCAGATAAATCCATCTTGAGGATTTTGGAACTCAAATACATTATTGTAAATTTTTAGTCCAAACCCAGGGAGCCAGCGGACTCGGGCGCATTGCGGCTGAGTGTCGGCTAGCTTAGCTGTGTTCCGGCTCGATGCGGCCAGCCTTGGCCCATTTCATTTTTGCCATATCTGGCCTAGTAGTTGTCACAGAGCCCTATTCTGGCTCAGACCCGGCCACCGGGTGTATCGCCAACCAGCAGTGAACCAGGCTCCGGCCCATTGATAGCTGCAGAGTCTGGGCCCAATCTGGCATCATAGAAACTGCCCTATTCAGGCAGATGGGTTTCTCAGCAACCAGCACTGATATCGGTTCTTTTGTATTTAGTTAGAACTAGTGATGGTTACAATATATAATTGGTAATCTCATTGGTAAAATATTGTTTTAAACCTAAAAGAGCTAAGGGCTGACCAATAGCAGTGATTTACTACATCAAATTCAGGTTAGCAGATATAGACAACAATGTTTCTGCCAAAGCTGCAATTTAACTATATCTCCGCAGTCTAATGAACTGTAATCCAGTGACCAAATCTGGAAAAATGAGCCTACGACATACAGCTGTAGCGTACTCCCTTCACTTTATTTGCTTCTCTGAACTTCTCCTGATTCAGGCGCTTGTCATCTCCCGCCTTGACTACTGCAACTCTCTGCTGGCAGGTCTCCCAGGTACCGCCATACGACCCCTGCAGCTCATCCAGAATGCAGCCGCTCGACTGGTCTTCAACCTTCCGAAATACTCCCACACCACACCGCTTCTCCGTTCACTTCATTGGTTATCAGTGGCTGCCCGCATCCAGTTCAAAACATTGGTACTGACGTACCATGCTGTGAATGGATCGGGACCAGTCTACATCCGGGACATGGTGAAACCCTACATCCCAACCCGCACACTTCGATCTGTATCTGCCAAGCGGCTTGTTCCTCCCTCACTGAGAGAAAAGCACTCGACGAGATCGCGACTCTTTGCTGTCCTGGCTCCCAGATGGTGGAATGAGCTCTCCGATGACATCAGGACTGCAGAGAGCCTCTACATCTTCCGTCGAAAACTCAAGACACACCTTTTTAGACTCTACCTTGACTAAAACACTAGCAGACCTAAATGACATGTAATGTAATGTTACTTAGTAACCCCCTATCTTAAGGTTGGAGGTATGGCTATAATTGTGGTGCGTCTCCTGGGTCAAATGAAAGAGTAGATTGGAAATAAGAAGGAGGTAACAAGATAACCACTGCATTAGTTAATGGGCCCATTGACGGCTGCCGAACCTGTGCCGAATCTGGCATTATAGAATTGGGCCTACTCTGGTTAAGACATGACAGCAGGGTTTATTGGCAACCAGCACTGAAACAGGCTCCAGCCCATTGATGGCTGCAGAATCTGGGCCCAATCTGGCTTCATAGAAACTGCCTTATTCAGGCTGAGACATGGCTGCCGGGTTTATCGGCCACCAGCTCTGTTGCATTCACCTAGGAATAACTTTTGAACACTCAAGCAAGCTTTAAACTTAACTCAGAGTTATTTAGCCCGCTTGCCCCAGGAGATCCAGGTTTGGGCCACAGCGTTTGGTCTGCCTGCCACATTGCTAGCCAGCACAAGCCCACCTGTTCACCCTGCCGGGATCTTTCCGTCTGGTTAGCAGACCTGTAAGGGTCAATGAGGTTTATTTTATTACATTGCATTCATGTAATAACTTCAGTCTCATATAAACCTACACAATAAAAAAAGTATTGTAAACTGGCTTTGTGAATTTTTAATAGAAAAAGCCACCACTTGGATCTTGTAAAAATAAGAAAGGACCTTGTACTTTCTTTTCTTTCTCCACCAAGCTCCACACTTTTTGGTAAGGTACTTTTTTGTAGGGCTGTCTAAATGAACACATTGGCAACTGGACCCGAAACGACTCGTTTTTCAATTTTGACCCTGTGGCGGCAGTGTCGTATGCTGGATTCGGGCCAGTGTATTCAGCCTGATTCTGGGGCGTCATTCAACTCTCTCAGGCGAGTCGGCAAACAGACTCGGCCGAACATGTTTTTTACGGTGTGCCAAGCTCAAGCCATTTCTGGGCCAGGTCATTTTGGCTACCTGCGGACAGACAGGAAACAATACTACTGCCATGACAGGATGTAATTCTAAAAATGGTGTAATTTTAATAATATTTTGAAGCCCTGGCTGCTCCATCTATGTTGAAGTGTCCCTGAGCCACTCAAGCCCTTACTGCTCCCCGGGCATTCTTATGGCTGCACAGAGTGGGTTGGGTTAATAATGTAAAAAAAAAACCTCTCCCAGCCTCCACAACCGGTTTGCACCAGAATGCCAGACGCTCACGCCTTCCACCCACATCATCCGTGGCCACCCATGCCTTTCGGAGCTACCAGCACCGGGATGCTGGCGTACAACCACAATCCTCCACCGAAGCAGCTATTTTTAGCAGGGGCTCACGAAACAGAGATGCCGGAACCCCCACCACCCTAGCCCAGCCCCCCACTGCTAGGCGTTTCCACCGGGATGGAGACCTTCACGCCTTCCAGTCTCACCATTCCTAGCCACCCATGCTAGTTGGAGCCATCCACACGAGAATGCAGCTCACA
This sequence comes from Pungitius pungitius, assembly GCF_949316345.1. Lineage (NCBI taxonomy): Eukaryota > Metazoa > Chordata > Actinopteri > Perciformes > Gasterosteidae > Pungitius > Pungitius pungitius. Next base: position 15,316,576 of record NC_084909.1, on the reverse strand, counting down.
GCCATAATCCTCTGCATTTATATAATGTAACATCGAAGAAAAGAGAAACCTTTCCAGCTAGCTTAGCAGGAGCACCTGGTACCGGGATTCCAGGGCCCGCTAATTCCTACTACCACAGCAGCTACATCTAGCCGGTGCACCGGGATGCCGATACACCCCCCCAACCCTCTGCACCGGGGTGCCAAGCCAAGCCAAGAGTTTGATCTAGAAACTCATACAATGTAACACGTAACTCATGTTACCCAACAAGGAACGCAACTGGCTAAAGCAACAAGGTAACGCAGCAACATAAGCCAGCAACGCAAGCCGCTGCCGAGGCTCAGGCATCGAGATGCCGCTGCCCCCACCACCCTTTCCAAGCCACTCGTAATCTCCGGCACCGGGATACCAGACCTCCACACCTCCCAGTCACACCTTTCGTGGCCACGAGCTTGAGCTACCAGTGGGATGCCAGAGCCTAACGCCTCCCAGTCGCATGATTCATTACACAAGTTGGAGCAACTGGCCCCGGGATGCAAGCTCACAGCTAATGTTCAATTTCAGTATTTAAAAAATAAAATAAAATGTAAACCACTGCACACAAAAGCAACCTAACAACGTCAAGGATGCAACACAGTCAAGAATGTAAAGCAACGAGCCAGGAACGTAATGCTGTCAAGAATGCAACACCATCAAGAATGTAATGCAAAAAGGCAGGAACGTAATGCAAGTTGTAAGCAAGGCTCATGGCACCAAGATGCCCGCCCACCCTACCATCCTCTCCCAGCCACCCTAATTGCTCGGTGTAACCTCTGGCACCGAGATGCCAGAGCTTTACGCCTCCCCAACGCTGTCAAGAATATAACACAACGAGGCAGCAATGCAAGGCTCATGGCACCGGGATACTAGTGTACATCTTTGCGCAGATCCTCATCGATGGACTTAAAATAGGTTTCCACCGAGGACTCGTCACTCAACTGTCCACCCTTTCCAAACAGGATCAGTCGAAACCACATCAAAACCTACCGAAGTGGGAGTGGCCACGTGCAGCCTCGAATCATCCCCAATTGGCCTCACTCCTTAAGGTCTATCAAAGAAAGCAAAGAGCCATCGTTGCCACCCTTTCACCTTTGACCTCCTGAGCACTTGTATCATCACTATCTGTTATACAGCAACCTGCATCTTGCCTTTATCTCGGAAATTATCAGAGTTTACCGCCTCAATCCTCACCTTCAATGCACGTCACCATGCCTGCATATCAGACTTAGCCTGTCTTTCGGGAAGACACCATGACATTCTACTTAAAGCAAACGAAAACCAAGCAATCAGGCTGACCGAACCGCGGCTTCTACTTAAGATATAGTCACACCTGAGTCCATCCGAAACCCTTTCCACCTAATTGCAGCTTCGACAATCCCTAAACCATCACCAAGAGACTCACTCTTCATCTCAGACACTGGCGAAGCAGCCACCAGATTCGCTACCACAGCCTCCCGTAATGGCATCGCAGAACACCTCATCCCTCATGGGCCGCTGGTCCTCACAAGCCTACCACCACTACATCTGCTTGGATCTCAAGATTTCCATGCTATCACACCTCACGAAACGGGAGTCTTTTGGGGGTTTGCCGTGCCCGGGCGCACAGAAGATCCTTCGACGTAGCTCCCCACAACAGATCCGATTTACCAGACTAAATCAATCAATGACACCTTCACTCCCTTTAAACGCCTTCAGTGGATGGCGTGGTCTTAGCAAGTGAAGTGGAGGTAATTAGCATAATTTCGGGAGCAAGACCACGCCTCCAACACACCTGTTCCGGTATTTCTATAAATACATCTATAAAGATTTCTTTAAGACTGCAAAGGAAGCTCGGCTTCCCTTAAAATGTAAAAAAAAGGTCCTATATGTACTATTGTGTTAACATTTTATTGACTAAAAATGTGTTAGAACACTTCTGCGTGATGATGGGAGGGTCTGTTGAAAAACACCATTTCCTTTTGATTGACAGCGATTTTGTTGTATAAATATTTCCATGTTTGACCCATTCTGGGTTACATTAGAAGTCAACTTAAAGTGAATCGATAAATTGCATTCCTAGTCCTGTTTGTACTGAATCATCAACATTGAAATGCATTTAATTGACTGCTCTGTTTTATGCTGACTTTCATAACCTAGACTGTAGGTCTTGTAGTGTACTTAATTAATACGTTAATTGTAATTCATATACACAGCGGCAACATTTATTAACAATTAAAAATGGGACAGAATAATATATTCTCAGTCTAGTCAACTCTAGTGTCCAGTCTACTTAATACATTGTCGTTAAATTGATAAAATGTTTAAAATTCCTGCTGACCCCTTTACTAATCTGTAGCAAATTGTCATCTTTGTTTTTAAGATTGAAATGAATGCAGTGCAAGTTCACCCACACCGTTGAAGCTGTTCTGCTTTATGGTCTTGTACACATGACTCATGTTTGGTCTTTTATTCAATCTCAAATTTTAATTAAAGCTGCGAGCAGCGATGAACGGGCCTTCGCCTCTCCTTGCATGTCAGGGGGGGACAGCGGTCAGCAGGACACACGGTCAAAAAGATACTAAAGAAAGACAGAATAAATCACTCTGGGGGCTGGTATTCAAACCTGAGTCTGTGGTTTCATAAACAGAATCCAGCAACACTAGGCTATTGCCCAGCTGCAAAAGACCTGCAAAAAGTAAATAAAATGTAGGATGACCTTGGTTCAGTCAAGGCAAAGGACGACAGCTAAGCACATCACTTTTGCCCCATCAAGAAATATTAACCTTTTAACTACACACACTGGCTGACCACGTGTCTACAGATTCCAAAGCATCAAGCCAACCTCTACAACACAGGACTTGTTGTGAATCAATGATCGAAATGTCAATAAATTAAATAATTTTGATCGCCCAATCAGTCAAGGCAAGATTGCTCTCCATGAGCCTTTTCATATGTGGCATGCAACCTCTTTACCCAGTTCTTTAATGATTAGCACAATGCATTGTTAGCCCTCTTTGCAGAGAAGGGTTGCAATGAGCAAAAAAAAAATCAAGGTACACACTTGACACCGGGAGAAAGAATTGATCACAACAGGTGCTGGGGTAGGTTAGATGAAATACCAACCAAAATTCAAATGTGGAAGCATTAAATTTATAAGAAATAACTACGTCTTTACTTTATTGTGGGAGCCAAGTTGAGTAAAGAATGAAGCATATATCAACTAGACAAGCTGTTAAAAAGGGGAAAATCTGTGCCACTGCAGGATTCGAACCACAGATTTCCAGCATTCAGGGCTCAGAGATAACCACTCGGCCATCGTCTCACATGTGAATGCACATTGATAAAAAGAAAAGAAAAAAATAATGCTATGACCATGGGGATTTGAAACAGGATTCCCCAGACAGCAGCCCAACAGCTCTGCAGATGAGCAATCGACACAGATATGATTTTATAATCAAAATGTCACTCAAATAGGATTGGTCACTCTCTTGCAAAAATACAGGGGATATTCACACTAAAAAAAGTATAACTGACTTCCTGTTTGTTTTAGAGCATAGTACTCAGAGACTTTTAAATCTCCCTGTAACCTGGGATCAGGTGAGTCTGTTGCGTCACAGCGTGTTTGTCATTGAACTTTTTGAAAGCTCTAGCGAGACCAAGTTGATTCTGTTGTGATACTGTCAGTACAAGCGGCAAATTATCTACACTTCAGCACTTCAAACAGTCGTTCAGTCGTTCAATAGTTGCTTAGACGTTGTTTAGCGTTAACGCTACCTCTTTTAGCATTAGCTTAGCAGCTAACCTTGTGATGTCTTCCCTCCCCTGCTCTTTCTTGCCTGGTGTGTCACATGTTTAGCTATTCCTTTGCCTCCCTTTCGAATAATGGTACATGTAAGAAGTGTAGTATATTTGATCGGTTGGAGGCGAGGCTTAGTGAGTTAGAAGCACGGCTCCGCACCATGGAGGCTCAGTCAGTAGCTGCTGTTAACCAGCCATCTCCTATAGTCGGTGCGGACCACATAGACGTATCGTTTGCTCGTGCAACAAACTAGGAGATTTAAAGGGGGACTTTTGAATATCAGATCTGTGCTCTAAAGCTGTTTTAGTAAATGAACTAATATCTGACAACCATGTTGATATTTTTTGTCTTGTCTGAAACATGGCTAACGAATGGGGAGTACTTTAGCTTAAACGAAGCGACTCCTCCAAGTCATGTTAATACTCATATCCCCCGAGGCACAGGCCGAGGGGGTGGAGTGGCAGCTATTTATGACTCCTGTCTTTTAATAAACCTTAAACCTAAACTGGATTATAACTCATTTCAATGTCTCATTTTCAGTCATTCACAACCAACCTGGAAAATAATCCAGCTGGTTCTCTTTGTAATAGTGTACAGGGCCCCAGTTCCTTATACTGAATTTTTATGTGAATTTTCACAGTCCTTAACGAGTTTGGTCCTTAAAACGGACAAGGTAATTATAGTGGGTGATTTTAACATTCATGTGGATGTCGATAACGACAGCCTTGGTACTTCATTTCTCTCGTTGCTGGAATCAATTGGTTTCTGTCAGAGTGTAAACAAACCAACTAATTGTTTTAACCACACGCTCGACTTGGTTCTTGTGTATGGTATTGTGATAGAACACTTGACAATCTTTCCACAGAACCCTCTCCTGTCGGACCATTGTCTCATAACCTTTGAATTTCTACTAACAGAATCCCCGGATACCGCTGTAGCCTCATTTAAAGAAGCCATTCCCTCTGCTCTAAGTTCAGTGTCCTGTCTCAAGATATCAGAAGACTCCTGTGAAAACTTCAGTCCGTCACAAATCGACCATCTTGTCGATACTGCCACAGGCTCTTTGAGAATGACACTGGTCGGTATTGCTCACCTCAAAATAAGAATGGCAACAAGAAGAAAGTTCGCCCTTTGGTATACCTCTCAAACCCGGAAGTTAAAGCAAACTGCGGAAACTTGAACGGTTATGGCGTTCCACCAAATCAGAAGGATCTAGGCTAACTTGGCAAGACAGCGTTAAAACATATAAGAAGGCTCTCCGTAACGCAAGAGCATCTTATTACTCATCATTAATCGAGAAAAATAAAAACAACTCCAGGTTTCTCTTCATCACTGAAGCCAGACTGACAGAGAGTCACAGCGCTGTCGAGCCGTGTATTCCCGTGGACCTCAGTAGTAACGACTTTATGAACTTCTTCAATAATAAGATTCTACCTATCAAAGAGAAAATTTATGGTCCACTACCCCCAACCGGAGCCGACCCGTCCTCGGATGTAGGAACCTTGGACGCAACCGTGGGCCCTGATACCTACTTGAATGGTTTCTCTTCCATCAACCTTGATCAACTGACTTCTACAATTTTGAAATCCAATTCTTCCACAAGGAAGTTTTTCCGTTAATTAGCACATCCTTACTGGATATTATGAATCTGTCTTTGTTGACAGGACATGTACCACAGTCCTTCAAGGTAGCTGTAATTAAACCTCTTCTTAAGATACCTACTCTAGGTCCAGAGGTATTGGCTAACTACAGACCTATCTCTAATCTTCCATTCCTCGCTAAGATCCTTGAGAAATCTGTCACAAATTAATTATGTGACAGTTTTAAAAAGTAGAATGGGGGCCAGAAGGCCAGATCCTTCAGTAATAAAGCTCCTCTTTTGTGGAACTAGCTTCCACTTTCAGTCCGGGGGGCAGACTCGGTCAGCTCATTTAAGATAATGTCACAGCCGGTGTCTCGTCAAGTGTTTGTCTCTACCCCCTTCCCGGTGTATTTAACCTCTGTTCGTTTGTCGGCTCCCTGCCAGATCGTCTTGTGATGTTTCCAAGCCTTCCAGCGTTCCTGTCTCCCTGTCTTTTCCCGGCCTGCCCTTCGTGCCTGAACCCTGCCTGTCTGACCACACCTGTCCGACTACGTCCGTCTCCTGCCTGACCCACGCCCGCCTGACTACGCCCGCCTCCTGCCTGACACCCCCCCGCCTGGCTGACTACGTCCGTCTCCTGCCTGAACCCCGCCTGCCTGACCTTCCCGCACCGTGCCCCCGCTCAGGCGACGTTGCTCATAAATAAAAGCTCTGTATCCTGCTTACCTGTGTCGCCCGCGTCTGCTATTGGGTCGTCTCCTGTTGGTGCCTGACAGATAAAGCTTAAAACGTTCCTCTTTGATATTGCTTATAGTTAGCTGGCTCAAGTTAGCCTGGACCAGCCCCTAGTTAAGCTGCTCTAGGCTTAGACTGCGGGGGGACTTCTTAGGACACACCGAGCCCCTCTCTCCTTCCACAATTATCCATGTTTTATTAATGTACATCACTATTTCGGCTTCTTTCCGGGAGATCTTTGTGCTTTCTCATCTAGCAGGTCTCCGTGGATCATAGTTTCGTGCAGGCCCCGGTTCTGACCCCTGGCATCGCTCCGCTGACACCTGCTTCTGCCATCATCATTACTTTGAATCTGATTCATATTACTGTCATCATAAACCAACATCGTTCTGCTCTTCCTCCCCACAGAAGCCTCTGTGGATGGTGGTTCGATCTGATGGTGGTTGTCCCTGCAGTGGTCCTGCCGTATACTTGTATCATTTCTGTTAGAGGAATTGAATGTATTGTACATTTTTTACACTGTTGATTCTGTACACATGATCCCTCCTCTGACGTTCTCCCTTCTCCCTTCTCGGTTTTTTTCATATTTTGGGGAGTTTTTCCTGTGCTGATGTGAGGGTTTCGGGACAGAGGATGTTGCATGTGTGCAGACTGTAAAGCCCTCTGAGGCAAACTTGTAATTTGCGATTTTGGGCTCTACAAAATAAAATGAATTGAATTGATACATTTGTTTAAAAATCACCATACTTGTAGGTAAAACAGGGTGCTTCGTCAGAAAATTCTTGGGGGCACTATGGAGGCAATTTTTCAATTTTGATCCAAAACTCCACATCAGGTCTGTAAAGGTAATCACGTAAGACACTCACAGAGGTTTTCAAGACTTTCGGAGTTTACTAAGGCTCAGAAGATGTGCTTGAACTCTCATGCGAAGATGGTGTCGTCACGGCAACAAAGTTGGTCCAAAACTCCCAATATTCACTGTAACTTATCATCACAGTCGTAAGGCTTATATTCCCAGATTTGAATTGGATCAGATTAAAGGGCTAGGAGATGGACATCTAACTGTAGATATTTGCATTGACCTAAGCCAATAGGTGGCTGTTACGTACAGTGCTCTATGGGGATAGGTCTACAGATTTTGTGTTGTTGGTTTGTGTTGTTTTTGTCTCCCCCTTCTGTTTCCATTCTCTCACTTCACAGATGTGCACACCTGGTTCCCCTCATCCAATCACCACACCTGTTCCAGATCTCCCGTCAACCATTCCCTTTATATAGTCTGTTTGTTTTCAGTGGAGGGAGGCTCTTTTGTGTTGAGCTGGGCCCGTGTTTTGAAGAGCACTGTCTTGTGGTAAAATTGAATTAGTAACAGCCTACTGGTGTTTTTGTGATGTCTTCTGGTTGTGCGCACAGGGTCAATGAGGACAGGTAAGATACTCCGGGGTTTACATATTGCATACATGTAGGTGTACCTATTGTTAGTACCCTATGCTAGAGTGAGCACCACCCACTGTATTTTTTGGGTGCTAAGCACCGGTCAATGGGGGCGGGGTTTGTTTATGTTCTTTTCTTTGGTGCCACTGACAGTCCTTGTTGATCCCTGTGTCGTTTTTTTGAACAATAAATACCTTTTTGTTACGTTTTGTGTGTTGGATTATGTGTGGCTAACGCCTCACTTGCCTTGACCTGTTGCCCTTATGTTGCGCTCCAGGTCGAGCCACCAGGGAGCGTAACAGTGGCGCTATACTTTTTCGAAAATCACTGCAGGGTAATTGTTACGTTCCCTGTTCTGTGTATCGGTTGGTGGGTGTGTTCTATTTTGTGTGTGTGTGTGCATACAGGTGGTACTGATCATCCATGATCTCCATTCATCTTGACTCCACCCCCGCTCGTTACCCGGTTCAGCTGTTTCCACTCATCTCCAATCCCATCATGCCCTTCTGTCAGTATATGTACCCCTGTGCTTTCTTTACCTGGGTGGGTGGCACTCTGGTGGTGTATACGTGAGTGCTGGTGTATGGCAGAATATTTGTACTTCTGATGATTTGGAATACTGTGGATGCAACTAATAAGTGTGTTTTTTTTTTTGTTTGTTTCTTTATCTTTATTACAGGGGGGGGTTAGGAGTAGCTTAGCCCCGCTCCGGAGTTTACATACCTGCACGTAGTGTTACTCCCCTGTCTAACAACACTAGCTACACCTGGCTGGGCCACCTAATGTATGTTTTGTAAGGGCGCCTTGGTAGTGTGCCAGTTAGGTTGTGATTTTCGTTGGGAGATAGGACAGGTAAGGGGGTGGGAAGCATTTTGTTCTTTTCGTTGCTTTGGTACCGCCAGCTCTCCTCGTTTCCCCTGTTAACAGCGCTATAAATAAAAACAAGCCTGTTTACCTGAACTTCAAGCCCATGTCTAAATTCTTACACCTTCAACACCACACTCCGTTTATTGGCCACAGGATGCCGTCAGGCAGTGGCGTGGATCCCACTCCCCTCCTGGGGAGGCAGAACTTATACTTAATACTTATAGGCCATCATGAATAAACATTTCTAGCCAGAAATATTAATGTTCCTTGGAGTTGTAACATTTTGAAGAAAATTGTCCAAACTGGACGCAAGATCACGCCCAGGTGGTTTTATGAAAACTTGATTTTAATAACTTTTGACCCCCGGTTGTCACATATTTTGAAATCAATCGGATTTAACTCGGAGGAGTTCGTTCGTTTGTAAATGCAAAAAATGAAGGAAAGTGCAAAAAATACAGAGAATCACTATAGCGCCCCCTAATGTTCAAATATTCTGGGAAAATTTGGGGATGTTCTAAGACTCAATGTGAACATGTGATTTGGTGAGGACAGGCCTTATACATTTGAAGTTATAGGTCTTTCCTTTCTAGGCCACACCCCTTACAAACTTCATTGGTCCATAACTTTAATGGCATTGAGCCAATGATCATTTTGCCGAAGATTTTGTAAGAATCGGACATAGCGTCTGGGAGTTCGCAAAAATGTGTTTTTCCCAAAATTCTAAATGGCAGAAACAAACGCCAGGCGCATTTGCATACCATGATTGACTTTTTTGTAGAGCACATCCAAGACCACCTGTGTGCAAAATTTCAAGTCAATTGGTAAAAGTGGGCAAAATGTCCCCAGATGGAGCACTTAAGGGGGCGCTAGAGAGCATTTACACCTCTTAAGACAATGATGGTGGCTTCTTGGGGCCTGTTTCAGAAAGGAGGTTAAGTGAAAACTCTGAGTATGTTAACCCTGAAATGAGGGAAACTCTGAGTTTTCTGTTTCAGAATGGGAGGTATGTTAAACCTGAGAAAGCAGAGTAAGTCAAGCCTGTTTCAGAAAGAGAGGTAACTTATACTCAGTCAGTTACCATGGCAACTTACTCTGTGAACCTAACCTGGTCGGGAGCAGGTTTTCTTCGGGAAACCCAGAGTTTATTTCGTCTCCTCCCCTTTTTTAAAGAGGAAGTGGTATTTAATCACCTCATTCATTCTTTCGGTATTCATTCATTGCGCACATTTCAGCCACGCAGAGCGCATCAAATCAAGTGAACGAAATGGCATGTCCTTTTATGGACGATCCTGTGGATGAAGAGGCTGCATTAATCCGTAGGGAGTTGCATTTACGTCGGGAGAGGATTTTGAGACCCAGAGTGGATTTTTTGTCATATCCATATTCATTTTTATTTGAGCGGTACCGTTTTTCTTTACAGTCAATAAGATACATCCATAATCTCATCCATCCTTACATCAGCCATCGCGGCCGTGCTCTAACATCAGAGCAGATGCTTTGCGTTGCATTACGTTTCTTTGCAAATGGTAGTTTTCTGTATAACATTGGGGATGCAGAACATATCAGTAAGGCTACTGTTTGCAGAGTTGTAAGGAAAGTGTGCCTCGCTCTTAAGCGCTTTCTCCGAATTTTTGTGCAGTTTCCTGGGCACAAACCCGTGAGAGCCATCAAAGAGGAGTTTCACAGGATTGCAGGTCAGTGATGTATAAATCGGTTTAAATGAGGCTAACCTGATAAATGACGTTCAGTTAAGAGCATGTTGCTGCGACCCCTGGAAGTAAACTAATAATAGAATTCCTTTTAGGATTTCCGAATGTGGTTGGATGCATTGATGGCACACATATTCCCATCATTGCACCTTCCGAAAATGAAGCGGACTATGTCAACAGGAGGTCCAACCACAGTATTAATGTGCAGGTACACTGAAAGCCTACTGTTTCTAATGGTCAAAGACTACATCACAATACTATAACATGTCTCATTCTTTGCATTGTCAAGATCATATGTGATGCTGCACATCTCATTACAAATGTGGAGGCCAAGTGGCCCGGTTCTGTTCATGACTCACGAATGTATCGTGAGTCAACGCTGAGCAACAGACTGGAAACTGGTAAGTAAATGCATGTATTTCAATGTATGCACTACACACTTACTGGGGAACTTCTATGCAGCTCTAAAGCAATGTGAACTTTCTTACAGGAGAGATTGATGGCTTTCTGCTGGGAGATAGGGGTTACCCATGCCGACCAACACTAATTACCCCTTACCCAGAACCTGAACCAGGCCCCCAGCGCCGCTTCAATGTGGCACACTGCAGGACGAGAGCCCGGGTGGAGATGACCATAGGCCTGTTGAAAGCACGTTTCCAGTTCCAGGGTAACCCCTGAAAGGGCCTGCGACATTATTGTGGCATGTGTTGTTCTCCATAATATTGCCATAATTAGAGGGGAGCAACACCCTGCCCTACAAATACAAGACCCAGAGGAAGACCCCATCAACCCGGCAGATTTCCAGGAGGGAAGGGTAGTCCGGGATATGATATGCCGAAATGTCTTCACAGATTAGTACACATTATATCCACCACCACAACCAACCAACCACAAAATAAAATAAAAATGAATAAACACAAAATCACAGCAATTTATATGGTGTTCTTTATTTCCTAAACATAAAAAAAATAGAATTTAATATATTTTCAATACTTAGAATTCACCTGTGACCATGCACTCACCTCTAGCTTTAGTTTCAGAATCTCAATTTCCAGATCTGCCTTTTGGATCTGGCGGTCCAAGTATACAAGTTCTTTGCTGTTTTTTTCTATCTTTTTAATAATAAGAAGTCTATATAACTCCTTAACTGGCAACTGAAAATACAGTAGATTACAGTTACATCATGTAGTTCTAAAATTCTACAATATTAAACTGTGGCATTTACTGAAAAAAAAAATCACTGAACTGTGTTCATCTGTGCACCAGAAGTTGATGGACCATCCTCTTGCTGTTCTTCCACACTCTGGGGAGAGATAAAAATACCTGTTTATACTTAGATTTAAACTTAGATTCTATAGGCTACTCCACATAAAAAAGGTGAAGAAATGTGAATGTGTAGATTGTTTGATAGACACATAATATTAACATTACCTCTGTGGCAGCAGAAACTGTTTCTTCATCCCCATCATCCTGTGAAGATGAGCATTTGAGTATACTTTATAACACTATTTGTAATAATTTCTGGTGTATTGAGTAGGCTACTTACAACTGCCTGTGGTTCTGTTGGGACAGGAGGCTCCAAAAGACTAATTTTACCATCAGAATCTGTTGGGACCAACGAAAAACCCACCCCAAAGTAAAATAAATGGAAATATCACAAATAGCCTATATAAAAACACAACACATAGGTAGACCTCTTACATTTTATGAAGGCACTTAAATCTTCTGGAGTGACTGGCTCTGATGAAGTCCCTCCAGGAATTCCCTCAGCCATTGGCCTTCCAGCATTCAGGCTCAGGGCCATCTCCTCTGCATTTGTCAGAGGTGGTGGTGCAGGTCCTCCCCCCGTTTTGCGAGCCTCTGCCTTCTTTCTGTTGGCTGAGTAGTCAAATGAGAATGAACATTTAGACCCATGTCAAAAATGCTGCTGCACTGCTAGACACTGGATGCTATTTAGTTATTTATATGTCAAATGTTTGTAAAGTCAGGTAGACTACAACCATGATATGTTCAAGCCTTACCTGATTGAATTATGTTTTTATATTTCATTTTCAGCTGCTGCCATGTTCTTTTAATGCCTGCAGGATAAATTAGGTTGAATAACACACTGTTCTTCCAGTTTCACTTCTGATATTATAACAGTTGGGCAAGTCACTTATATTACTAACTACAACTGGCTTCTTCAACAGTGTAATTAGATTAATGTAATAATGACTATCTCTAGAAAGTATTGGTCTACTTATTACTAATTACTTTCTAAATCCCATATCAACCCCAACCACTTGAACAATACAAGGAGAGACAAGAAACTGCACTTTTAATGCTTTCAAATAAACATTATACAATTGCATGAATTATTCTTGAAAAAATATATCTTTTAAAATTTGATGTTAAATCCACTATTGTTTTATACAGAATTGCTTTATAGTTTATGCAGCATTTAATGCAATTACATCAGATTTTACTTCAAATTACGGAATTAAATTACAGTTTTTAGATTACATAGAAATTAATTACACACAACACTGAATAACAGTAATTCAAATTCTATTTTCTCCCAAGCTAACTCTCTGTCCTTCGCCGCTGCAGCCGTGTTGCTTTTTAAAAAAAATATATGTTCGTACTCTCCATATGCTTGCATAAGCACATCCAGTTCTGCTGGTGAAAAATATGAAGACCTCTTTTTGTCTGGCGCTGTTGCCATGGTGACTCGTAATATCTGCGCTCCATTGATAATGGCTTTTTATAGTTGTGGTGCACGCGCTTAACTCAGAGTAGGTCAACTCAGAGTTGATTGAACTAACTCATTTCAGCTGTTCTGTAACCGAAAACTGAGAGTTTCCCATCTCAGGGTAAGTCAACTCTGAGTTAAAACTTGAACTCAGAGTTGGTTGAACCTCCTTATTGAAACAGGCCCCTGAAGTCGATCATTTCTATTCAGTAAGGACGTGGACAGCAGGAGCACCCTCACCTGGGAGAGTAAACTGCATCAGTTACATATTTAAGTGAGGCCTCCCTCTCTGCAAATAAAAAATACATTTTTATTCATGATGCTAGTGTAGGCCTATATGTATTCCCATCCAGTGATTTTCTAAAAAGTATAGAGCCACCTATTGGCATAGGTCAATACAAAATTCCTACAGTTAGCCATCTATCTCCAAGCCTTTTAATCTGATCGACTTAGCTGCGTGTCCGGCTGATACAAGTAACAAATAGAGATGTATCCGGTACGGATAAAGCACTTTTGCCGAGTACGAGTATTATACGAGTAATACGAGTCAATATCTGTGCTCGGATTGAATAAAAGTCCTCACTGGGTAGCTGTCTGTATCTGCGTTCTGTGATTGGCTGGTAGTCACAGCGCCCCTCCCCTACACACACACTGTTTTTTGTGTTGCTGTGTCCCGCTCGGCTCACTCAAACACAGAACTCCTCTCTCCCTCCCTCAGTCACCAGGTTCGCGGGTCTTTCCTGATAAATTTAAACGATTTCTTCGCCTTTATTTTTTTAACTTCGGTTTGTTGTTCTTAACTAGTAGAGTTCAGGTAAACGTGGGGCTTGTTAAGACATGGTGCTTAAGAATGCGACTCGCGTTGCGTCTCTGCCTGTCAGAGATTCTTTTTTTCACTTCACGTACTGACCGCTCTCTCTCTCTCTCTCTCTGTCTCTCTCTCTCATCAGTTTTTTTTACCGTCTGCTGGCTCTCTTCACGCACTCAGTGTCTGATGTTGACTGGTTGTGTTGAATAACTAAATATTAATATTACAAATTAAGCCACACACACACTTCCCCTCGCTCTCTCATGATCATCAGTGATAAGAATTAAGAAGGAATGCTGTTATAACCGCAGAAAGGCTTAACCCGACAATTTACGGGGTAAATCCTTACTACTTCCGGGGTAGGCCCCGCCCATTTTTTGGTTAGGCCCCGCCCAGTCCGAGTACAGATACAGATAATTCATATGGTTCAACAGATACAGATACAGATAATGCTGTACTCGCTCATCTCTAGTAACAAATGCCAGTAACTCATGCAGTTTCCATCAGCCGTAGAACCAAATTCGATTCCTGGGTGAGGCATTTACGGTTTCTTTTTTCTTTTATTGGCCGCGTGTCCGGCTGACCACTGCCCCGCGGACATGCAGAGAGAGGCAAAGGCCCAATCAACGCCGCTAGCAGCTTTAATTAGGATTTATTTTTACTATAATCCAATCATATCAGTTTTCTTGCAACCTCACTGAGGAAATTACCTCCCTCTGAGGCCGGCCCAAGTAATATTTTCCCAAAGCTATTATCAAATTACAGTGAGGGCGATGATTTTACTTTTTACAACGTACATTAAGCGAAAGATTGTCCATTAACATCAGCCTTCTTTTATAGAACAAACTAAGCCTCAAAATTGCAGTATTTAATATGTTAATATGAAAGCATGTTTCATATTAAAGCTGGAGGCCATCAGAGCATTTTTGCTGATCCAAACCTATGAATGCAAGATTCATACAGGCTGCACATGCACTGATTCTCAGCCCTGATTGATTTTATTGTTCGGCTCGTTCCTAAAGTGCAGCGTAATTTCTTTTCTCTCAACAATTCCTAAAACATGTGACCCTTTGAAGCTCTTATCTCCTCAGACATCAAAGGCTTGCACTAATCAGCCCAGGCCTGGGTCTACTTACCAAAATTTCCTCCAAAGAGACCTATGTTGCATTTTGCTGCCAACATGACGTCTGTGCTTGGGTCTAAAAAAAATCAAGCCCTGTCTCTCAGATGTTTGGAATACATTTAAAACTTCACAAGTTGAAGAAATGCTGCCAACAAACAGAAACCGTAAATGCCTCACCCAGGAATCGAATTTGAGTCTACGGCTGATGCAAACTGCATCAGTTACTGGCATTTGTTACTGGTATCAGCCGGACACGCAGCTAAGTCGATCAGATTAAAAGGCTTGGAGCTAAACTCGACTAAACAGAACAGATCTCTTTAGCCGAGTCATTCCTTGTATGCATCATTTGGGTTTTTGACTGTCCATAGAGTTTCCAGTAACGGTTGCTAGAGTGAAAAGTTGAATCAGTTCCAAGTATTTTTTTTTCTTTTTCTTCAATTTAAATAGGACGATATCAGAAAGATATTTTATCCATTTTCTATCAGAATTAGACGTATTACAGGAAAAAGTAATGGAAAAAATACCGCTTTACATTCCAGGTAGTTACATTGAACCGTTCATATCGGTTCTATTCAGTATACTGATGTGCCAAATCCTTCGGACTACGAGACTGTTACACGGGACTAGTGAAGTAGTATGAGCAGTGAATGCACTAAGCCAGTGGTTCTCAACTGGTTTGGCTCCGGGACCCACTATCACCCCTTAATGACAAGCCGAGACCCAAATCTCAACATCTCAAATTTATTCAAAATCAAGTTCATAAGCTGAATTTTACATTTTATATTCAGGATGTTTAATTATCCTAAAAACCCAATGTCTCCCCCATATCTAAATGGTTTGACCCAACCTGGCACACGCTGCTGAAAACATGGACGGAAGTGGTGTGATCGGAGGAGCCTAGAGTTCTGGTTGGACGGTAAACAGTTACTAATTCGGTGAGGTAGGAGGGGGCCAAACCATGGATGACCTTGAACAAAAAAACAGGACCTTTTTACTCCACTTTAAACCGTACCGGGAGCCAGTGGAGCAAGCGGAGAACCGGAGTGATGTGTGAGCATTAAGAAGTGTTGGTGAGAAGACGTGCTGCAGCGTTTTGTACTAGTTGAAGTCGATTAATGAGTGATTGACTGATTCTAGTGTAGAGTGCATTACAGTAGTCTAACCTCGAGCTGATGAAGGCATGAATAGCTTTCTCAAGGTCAGCTCAGGACATGAATGGTTTGACCTTGCTTAATAACCTTAGCTGGAAAAAGCTTGCCCTCACAACTGCACTGATTTGTTTATCGAACTTCAAACCTTTGTCAAATATAACACCCAGGTTACGCACAGTGGGTGCGAACTGAGGTGTCAGAGGACCAAAACTGGGAGCACTGTTTGTTGAATCTGGGTTGAACAGAATGTTCTCAGTCTTTCCTTCCTTCAAATTAAGGAAATTCTGGGAAAGCCACTGTTTGATGTCCTGGAGGCAGTTTTGGAGAGGGTCTAGCGCAGAACGATTGTTCATAATCACAGGAAGGTAGATCTGAAGGTCGTCTGCGTAGAAGTGAAACTGAACGTTGTGATTTGAGATGAGTTGACCAAGTGGCAGAATATAGAGTGAGAACAAAATAGGACCAAGAATGGATCCTTGAGGCACACCGGAAAACAGAGAGGCAGTCGAGGAGTATAAGTTATTGAGCATTACAGAAAGAGTTCCGTTTGTGAGAGATGAGGAGAACCAATTTAGCACCGCTCCCTGGAGACCGACAATATGTTGAAGACGGGAGATGAGGATGGCATGATCCACGGTGTCAAATGCAGCGATCAGGTCCAATAACACCAAAACAACAGAGCTTTTACTATCTAGGGCTCCTAGAATGTCGTTATGGACCCTCAGTAATGCTGATTCGGTGCTGTGTCTAGACCTGAAACCAGACTGAAATTTATCACCAATGTCATGCAGTTTGAGGTGAGACTGAAGCTGGGAGAAATCAAGCTTCTCCATCAATTTAGACAGAAGTGGCAGGTGAGATATTGGGCGGAAGTTGGACACTATGAGAGGATCAATGTTGGGTTTCTTGAGCAGCAGTCTAACAATAGCATGTTTGAGAGCAGTTGGAACAGTTCCCAAACTAAGACAGCGTGGTAGGCTTCAGCTCATGGACAGCCATTTCTAGGTCCGCAAGAGTAACTACATCAAAGGTCTCCAGCACACATTGCGGCGCTTGGGAGGACACGGCGGCAGCAAAGCTTGTGTGATGGTTTGCCTAACAGACAAAACTTTGTTCAAAAAATATTCTTTTAATGCATTGCATGTACTCTTAGATACATCATTCAAAGCAACAGACTTTGGGTTTATGACAGAATTAATAGTGTTGAACAAGATTCCAGGGTGGTGGCTCTTGGTATTGATGAGATTGGAGAGGTACTCTCTTCCTTCATTGCTCTCTGATAGGTGGCAAGACAGTCTCTGAACATCTCCAGTGACACCTGCAAACTATCCTTCCATTTTCGCTCAGCCTGCCTACACTGGCGCCTGAGGGAGAAAAAAAACAAAGGGCTAAAAAACGAAAAGTCCCTTCAAAATAAAATCACAGGAGGAATTTTTTTGTGATTTTTTTTTTTTATTCTAATTTTTTATTTTCCCATGCAGAGATTTTGTTACCCATTAGTTGAGAATCACTGGACTAGCTGTTGACGAGAGACAGTTATTTCCTAATTGTGGACTGTAGCTTGTTTAATCATGGTCTGTTTTTTTTCTTTCTCCAAGTGGATAGTCAACCTGTGGAGATTTGAGTTCAAGGGATGCTGTTTTGACTTGCAGTAATATTATTATTGAGTCATTTGGTAAAGGGTATCAATTTCCCTCGTATCGCATTATATACCGTGTAATTTCTTTGTGTGCTTTTGATGTTAATCTTTATGTAAAATAATTCTCTCAAGCTTCAAACCAACCACATAATCACCAGCCTGCATACGTGTATAGTTTTTACCAGGTGGCCAAAGAGTTAATATTGAAGACTGAATGAAGCAATCTGCAGCTTTTACATAACGCTGAGGAGAAGAGAGCGTGGTGGCACCATTTCATGGATGACTTCATATGCAGAAATGAGTTTCGAAGCTGTATATTCAACATCAAAACAAAAGGTTTTTCTGTCGATGTCTAAAAGCCAGCTTGGTGGGAGAAACAAAGAAGCAAAGGACTAACTTGTGGGTAATAGCATTAGCATATCAATTCATCCATTGAAATGCAGTTAAATCCATCCACATGCATTGAGTCAAAATAAAAATGAAACATCTTGAGAGACGTTTTCTTGTCACAAAACAAGTAAACTGGCCCACACTAGAAATGTATCGTAATTACCACTGTATAAAGATATGTTGCCGGAAGTAAGCTCAGACGAGAACTACTCCAATTAGGGAGATATTTAACCACGGCTAATCTCTTTGGTGACATTCAGTGCTTGAGACTTGATAATGACCAAGTGACATTTGGGCTACTTTGTTTAGTCTGCTGGCACTCTGACCAGATGAAGATAACCATATGTATTCAAATCACTACTTATCTGTGTGGCATACCTGAGCATTACCATCTTCTTCTCCGTGCACAGAGCTTGTGTCAGTTAATTCTGGCTAAAAAAAGGACCCAATGAAATCACATTCATTTTTCATTGACTACCACAGTATCAGAGAAGTTGATATACAATATCATTACATTACATTACATGTCATTTAGCTGACGCTGTCAGGACAATGACAGAGGGCGACCCAATAGCAGACGCAGACACAGGTAAGCAGGGTGCAACGCTTTTATTTCTGAGTAGCGTGGTCTGTGCGGGGCACGATGCGGGACGGTCGGGCAGGCGGGGTTCGAGCAGGGGACGGACGTAGTCAGCCAGGCGGGGGTCAAGCAGGAGACGGACGTAGTCAGCCGGGCGGGGGTCAAGCAGGAGACGGACGTAGTCAGCCGGGCGGGGGTCAGGCAGGGGGCAATCAGGCAGGCGGGGGGTTAGGCTGGAGACAGAGATGGTCGGACAGGCGGGGGTCAGGCACGAGACAGGTCTGGTCAGACAGGCGGGGGTCAGGTACGAAGGGCAGGCCGGGAGAAGACAGAGACGGGAACGCTGGAAAGCTTGGAGACATCACAAGACGATCTGGCAGGGAGCTGACAAACGAACAGAGGTTAAATACACCGGGGAGGCAATCAGGGGACGAGAAACACCTGGGAGGGGTAGAGACAAACACTTAACGGGACACAGGCTGTGACAGACGCTTTTATCCAAAGCGACGTACAATAAGTGCATTTCCACATAGATACAAACTCAGAAAACAAGTAACAAGAAAGTACATTTTTCATCAAATAAGCAGTTACAAAACATGTTATAGAAAAGTGCCATTACAAGTACAATTTAAGTGCTATCATTTGTTAGTGCAAATCATCGTTCTCTCTTGAGTCCACACCTTAACATAGTATCTCGGCTACCAATCAAAACACAAATTACAAAATATGACCATGATATTTATTGCTGCAAGCTGCAAGTATGACCGTTTTTGAAGTACCTAATCAGATCAATACAACCATTAGTGTGTCCACGCTTCTGACTACTACAGTAGTTCTATTCAAAGTTTGTTTTATCTACACGTTATACAATTATCCATACGTAGCGAAATACGTGGCCTCCAGCTGGTTTCTGCAGGCTAATTGGCAACTGATTCATCACTGGCCAGTCATTTTTTATAGAATGTGAGTTTAGTGATATGAATGTTAGCACCAGACATTCTTACATTCTTCTGTACACAGACCACAGTATGCAAGATCATCAACAGTGACAGATGAGCAGATGAAGTATACAAATTGGAAGCCAAGCTGAAAAATTACTGGGTCACTAGCGCAGAGCTTGTACTGGAGCTCACACAAGCCAAAAGCCACCTGCTTTTTAACCATTCAACACCAGACAAACTTAGTGGAAAATAACTATTTGTAATGTTTTTCGGTTTAATGGTTCTATCTGGACCATTACCATATTTCTTCCTGGCCCTGCTAACAACTATTATTATTATAAATATTAATCACATTACTATTATTGTCATTATTAACCAACATTGCCGACTTTGCTTCTTTCCTGAAGCCTTTGTGATTTTCCTCCCCACAGCTTACTACTTGCAATATTTAAATAGTTTCTGTTGTATGAAATTAACGTAATCTTTTACGTTGTTTATTCTGTACAAGCCACATCCATTGTAGTTTGTGCATCCCGGGAGAGGGATCCCTCCTGCTATATATATATAGTGCTGTCAAACAATTAAAATATTTAATCATGATGAATCACATTTATTGCACATTTTTATCTATTCTACATGTCCCTTCATTTATTTTTTCCCATATTTAATTTTCATTTTAATGCTCTCATTAACATGGAAAAGGGGATTGGCTTGCTTTATGCAAACAACATTGCCAAACAGTGCGGTACAAAATAAAATTATTATTTTTTCAGGTAAACAAGAACTCAGCCTATACTGCAGTTAAACCATGGCTTAATATTTTCTCTTTTTTAAGTTTGCTGTGAACAAAGCAGTCAGGCCTCTTATTTCAGAACCGTAACATGTTACCAATAAAAGGTGAGCCTACTACTTCTTTGCTTTCAGCCAGCTACTCAAACAGACAAGCCTGTTGACATTTTCACACAACAGTCATCCCCCCCCCCAAAAAAAAGTTAATCTTGCGATAAAAAAATTGAAAAGAATCTTTAAAATGGGTTTGCATTAATGTCGTTAATAACGCGTTTAACTGACAGCACCAATATATATATATTTATTAGGTACCCCATGCTAGTAACGGGTTGGACCCCCTTTTGCCTTCAGAACTGCCTCAATTCTTCGTGGCATAGATTCAACAAGGTGCTGGAAGCATTCCTCAGGGAGTTTGGTCCATATTGACATGATGGCATCACACAGTTGCCGCAGATTTGTCGGCTGCACATCCATGATGCGAATCTCCCGTTCCACCACATCCCAAAGATGCTCTATTGGATTGAGATCTGGTGATTGTGGAGGCCATTTGAGTACAGCGAACTCATTGTCATGTTCAAGAAACCAGTCTGAGATGATTCCAGCTTTATGACATGGCGCATTATCCTGCTGAAAGTAGCCATCAGAAGTTGGGTACATTGTGGTCATAAAGGGATGGACATGGTCAGCAACAATACTCAGGTAGGCTGTGGCGTTGCAACGATGCTCAATTGGTACCAAGGGGCCCAAAGAGTGCCAAGAAAATATTCCCCACACCATGACACCACCACCACCAGCCTGAACCGTTGATACAAGGCAGGATGGATCCATGCTTTCATGTTGTAGACGCCAAATTCTGACCCTACCATCCGAATGTCGCAGCAGAAATCGAGACTCATCAGACCAGGCAACGTTTTTCCAATCTTCTATTGTCCAATTTCGATGAGCTTGTGCAAATTGTAGCCTCAGTTTCCTGTTCTTAGCTGAAAGGAGTGGCACCCGGTGTGGTCTTCTGCTGCTGTAGCCCATCTGCCTCAAAGTTCGACGTACTGTGCGTTCAGAGATGCTCTTATGCCCACCTTGGTTGTAACGGGTGGTTATTTGAGTCACTGTTGCCCTTCTATCAGCTCGAACCAGTCTGGCCATTCTCCTCTGGCATCAACAAGGCATTTCCGCCCACAGAACTGCCGCTCACTGGATGTTTTTTCTTTTTCGGACCATTCTCTGTAAACCCTAGAGATGGTTGTGCGTGAAAATCCCAGTAGATTAGCAGTTTCTGAAATACTCAGACCAGCCCTTCTGGCACCAACAATCATGCCACGTTCAAAGTCACTCAAATCACCTTTCTTCCCCATACTGATGCTCGGTTTGAACTGCAGGAGATTGTCTTGACAATGTCTACATGCCTAAATGCACTGAGTTGCCGCCATGTGATTGGCTGCTTAGAAATTAAGTGTTAACGAGCAGTTGGACAGGTGTACCTAATAAAGTGGCCGGTGAGTGTATATATATACATTATTATTGTTGTTATTTATTAAGGGTTTTGGGACAGATGAAGGTTGCATGCGTACAGACTGTAAAGCCCTCTGAGGCAAATTTGTAATTTGCAATTTTACAAAACAAAAAAAAGAAAATACAAAATGAAATGAATTTAATTACTAAAACATACCAAACAAGTTTAGCTGCAGCACTGTTTGATTACAGTGTACACATAATTTAACACGTATAACACAGGAAAAGGCTTCTGTTTGTGTGAGGGGGCTGATATGACAATTTATTCAGGAATGTAGGGAGGGGGCCAAAGGGGACAAAGAGATTATCGGACCGTAATGCCAAATAAACACAATCAGCTCTGTGGCTGCATTTAGCATCAAGCTTATTGCTTTGCATTCCCTTTTTTTATTTTTCTACAATCACTCTCTCTTGGCATGTCAGGGCTTAGTCCAGCCGGGGATCAGGACTCGGACACGCACTAGGACACGGACTAGTAAATTCAAGCGAAAGGTAATTTATTTTCAACAGAAGGGCGCCTGAGACTAGAAACTTAATAAAGACAAGTGACACACTTTCGTCCCCTGTTCCTCTACCTCCCATCCCTTTTTGTGTTCTGGTGATCCCTCTGACTGTCCCGCCTGCCTGTGTGTATCTTTGGTCCGTGTGGGTGGATTTGGGTTTGTTTCCTGTTTTATTTTGTAGTTTCCTGCCTCTCGTGTCCCTGGGTTCACTTTACATCCTGTCCAGGGGGTTTTCTCCTGTGGATGATAGTCTGCCGTGTCCCTAATTGTTTTTGATGAATAAAGTATTTTGTCAGTCAAGTTTGCATTTGAGTCCTGCTTCCGCTACTCTGCCGTCACAAGAACTGCTTTTATCAGATGGATAGTTGTTCATAGCGGGACATAGTACCAATTTAATTCCATATTTTCAATCCTACTTGAAAATATGGCACAGCTTGGGTGAAAAACAGATTTCTCTCATCCGAAGTAAGTTACCTGTCACTCATGAAAAACTCCTGGAAGTGTGCTCTGACCGTGGCTTCCAAATGAAGTTTGCAATATCCACACACAGTTTTAGTTGTGTTTGAGGAGGAGCATCCTGATCTGGGACAGAATCCTCTGTCCCTGGGACATTAAGCATGACCTCAGCCTAACCTTGTCAAGCAGAACTCGAGGCTTTGAAAAAAAACCCACCCCCAGTTCTCCCCTAATTAATTCCTGTTACATAGTCTGAGTCTTTTTTAAAGGTAATTTCTAAGTAGTTGGACCTTTTTATTTTATGCCTCGACAACGGCATAACACAAAACAGGAAGATTTTAATAACTTTTAATCACCAAGGATTTGGGATTGTTCAGTCAAAATTGTGGCTCTGACAAAATCCCAGGGAAGGGTTGGTCAGACTATAGAGCCTAGACATTTTCAAAAATCAAATGAATAATCTCACTAAAGGCAAAATGACAGACTTTCTGTTGATGTTAGAGCATGGTATCAAGAATTTCTTTTTCCCAAGTATTCCTGTTATACATTTGATTCCAAGATGTTATACATGTAGGTGAAACAGGGCGCTGGGGCTCCTTTGTTGAAAACACACTTGTTTGACTTTGATGTTTATTTTGTACACTGTTGCATTGTATCCAGCCAGCACATAAGGGCATTACTCGGTTAATTGTGTAATCCCTGGTCAGAACAATAAACCAGCTTCTACGACCTGTAATTGAAATATTGACCCATGATTGTGCGAAGCAGAATGATTGTGTTCAGTTTCACAACCACCAGGTTGCAAGAATAATCAATGTTCCAATCAGCCGACATTGTGCTGTTCTCTATTGTCTGAGCGGTTTCTGCCACGGAGGTGAGTGACCGCCACACTGGGAATGGAATTTGTTTTTTTTGTGTCTCAGAAGAAAAACAAAGGGAGGTGTCATCCTTATGTAGAATGTGATTACTAGAAACTGAGAGATTCAAAAGGTAATGAACCGGATTTTCCCCTTCTACGACCCATCATAGACCTACAGACCATTTTAGTTATTTTTACTCATATTTCAATCAGATTCATTTGATAGTAAAAGAATAATTTATCACACATGCATAAAAGCAGGTCTTTGGCGGATGGACTACATTATACTAATAGCTACAAATAGCAGAAACCTGATGACGAACCAGGAGGATCGCCTCAGCTACACGCTGAAATGACACCTGACAGCCAACAAAGAGGAGAACACTTTTAAAAGTTTGACAGCAAGAATGTGATTGGCTTCGGGAAACTGTGTAGAATCTGATTGGGGGCGTGCACATTTTAGTCACCAATCAGCTGATAAAGTAATTAAAGGAGGCAAACAGAGTCAGACTGGTTATCTTCCTGACTGAACTTGCGCTTAAGCTCCATTTTTACAATCTATCCTTTTCATTACAACCCATAGACTTGTTTCAAATGCAAAGCTGTCACCAAATTACTTTTCACGTCTTTGGTAATGTATTCTTTTGCCTCAACCCATAACAAAGTATTCCCCATATTTTGTTCTTTCTCAAAATTAAGCATTTAAAGATTTTTAACTAGATTCCTTCTCTTTTCCTTATGGGCTGACAGAGAAGGCGCTGAAGCTCCGAATCGAGTCAGTGGGGACACACGCTTGGGTTTGTCTTCACTGTCAGTTTTTGGTCTCTGAGGCCCAAAGTTCATTGCTACGATGTTAAAGCCTGTCCTTGAAGCAGAAAAAGTGGTTAGCGAGGAGAAAGTTTTGCGGGCCTGCTTTGTGTTGTGTCCCGGCGACACCGCGGTCCAATACCTTAACACAATCCGGTGCCGCCACTACGAGGGAGTACAGATACCGTCTTTGCTGCTCTCACTTACCTTGCTGCAAAGATTCACTACTCGTGAAATCCTCCCTGGCTGCACAGTTGCACGTTTTAGACTCAATGCTATACACTGCATTTTTCCAGCAGTGGAGCATATTGAAACTGCAAAGCCAATTAGGAGGGTAAAGACCATCCTGTGTGGTCAGCTCTATTCAGCAGCGATACAGTGATCATACAATGTTATGATCCGAAGAGGAAAAAAGTCTCAGTTCAGGTAGGCTGACACAAGCTGTGGCAGATTGATGTTTCCTCTTGTTGAGCATTTTTGATTTTTTTCTGCTCTGTCAGTATCTGAGGCCGACAAGGGGTTAGCAGCAGCACAGAAATGAGACCAACGCAGTTCCTCTTAATCATCCAATGAAGTCTGCTTTTGACCTTAGCATGGCCACTCATCCAGTTGAAGAGCAGTCAAAGAGAGCAGTCACACACATAGATACTCTCTCACATCAAACACAGGACAGATACCGGCATTTATTTGTCATCGTACACATGTATGCAATCTGGAGGTATGCTCCCACTGTCTTGGTCTTCACTGTTGTGCCTGCGAGGTGTAAATGGTGGGTAATGGTGTGTGTCAGAACTATATTACAGCCCATTAGGCACGTGGAGGGAGTTCATCGGATCCAAAGTTTCTCTTCCCCACTTTTGAAACAACCACCAGACGTCCCATGGCTCATGCTTTGAGAAGACCGGAATAGGTGTGGGTGGCTCATCCCATAAAAAAACAGCTGTGACGTGTACCTGCCTCGACACCTTAGCCCTAACCACTTCCATATGACCTAACCGATTGGTGGAATTATCCCGTTCTGTCAGATGCTGGTGACTTGCATCCTGTGCAGAGTCAGCATTGCTTCCGCCCCGCCGCCACCCACGTCCAGCAGGGATGTAGGTGGGGTGCGGGGGGGCGTCATGGCCATATGACGTGCAGTCATAATCAGGGCTGGACTGGTAATCTGGCATACCAGGAAAATACCCGGTGGGCCGACGCACTTGGGGGCCAGTTGATACGCCTATATATATATATATATATATATATATATATATATATATATTATATATATATTGCTTTCGACCGGCCCATAAAGCAGGGACAGCAGCCCATTGGTTCATTTTCCATGCTGACACTGGGCTGGCCCAATCATCTCTTAGCAGGCTCCACCCCCCCCCCCCATCCCCTCTCCGTGTGTCAGTCAGATGCATTCAGTGGCTCAGAGCCAGAAAGAAATGTGTGGATTAGGATGGAGAAACAAAAACGTAAGAGCAAGGGGGGTGCGGAGAAATTGCAGGGCCAAAAAAAAATCTAGAGGTTGATGCCTCAACATGTTAGAAAGTTTCAGTTTCCAAAACTACTACAGTACCTGACGACATGTTGCAGAAACAGCAGGTGAACATAGCACATGGAGGAGGAGAGGTGACTAGCCATCGCGATAGCGGTGCTTGCGGCTCGCAGGTAGCAGGTGTCTGAGTCTGACAGTAAAGTCAAGGAGGGACAGAGTGAGCAGGAGAGTGTAATTGAAACGGTAAGCAAGCATGGTAGCTACATAAACAGGGAGGGAGTGTTAATCAGGGAGGGTGCATGAGGATAGTGTGTGTGGGCCTGGCTGGGGCTGGGCCACAACGAAGATGATGACAATTTAACAGTTACCTAAATTAATGAATATTATAATAAGGCAACAAACATAATCGTTGTCGGTTGTTGCTATTATAAAGTCTGAGTGTCAGGTTGTCATTTGTCAAATTGTCACTTAAAAGTTACTGCAATGGCCACTCAGTTAGCTAAAGTCAAATAACACAGCATAAGCTATTTTGCACTGTTTTTGTAACTTGAGAGTTCACTTATTCAATTGCAACTTCGGATATTCTAATGTAACCATTTAAAACTCGTCGACGGCCTTTCTTCTCTAGAAAAAAACTTGAATGATGCCATTTGATTATTTTAATTATTACTCGCCCACAACGAGTTACATGTTAGAAGAAGTAGCTAACGTATGTTATTTGGGGGTTAAAAACCCGCTTTGCATTTTAAAAGCTATATATTCAAATAACTAGATATTTTCTAATGTTTCTTATGAATTTCCAACATCCTCAATAAGCAATATTACGGCAAGTAAACACTCTAAATTTTATATATACATTAATATATATTATATGTTTGTATAGGTTTTTTATGGGAAGTATCTCAACAATTAGAGGTAAATGTTGTTTGGTGTCATATTAAAGAGGGGTTTGTGCTCTTTAAAGGGATGGTTCACCCAAAAATGAAAATTGTGTCATCATTTACTCACCCCCAATTTGTTTCAAAGCTGTATGAATTTCTTTATTCTGCTAAACAAAAAGAAAGATATTTTGAAGAATGTCTGTAATCAGACAGTTGATGGACCCCATTGACTTCCATAGTATTGTTTTTTTCTACTCTGGAAGTCAATGGGGTCCATCAACTGTCTGATTACTTTGTGTAGGCCCTGCTCCACTGCCAGCTTTGATCACCAGGGACTAAGAGTCAGTCAAGAGAGTGAGTACACTGGTCCATTGCATTTACAGTAGTTCTCAGCTTTGTATGGGTTTTTGGGAACGGAACAGTAGATATGCATATCTACAGGGACTGCAAGCATAGTGTGCTGGTTGGTGGTTGTGTCCGACCGATTGTGGTGGGCCGGTCTGAGCAAAAATGCCAGGGCCCTTTTTTTGTCCCAGTCCAGCCCTGGTCATATAAGCGGAGTTTTAAAAGAATTGCCTTTGCAACAGCAGATGTTTGATTCTGATTCCATTGGACCTGTAGGCACAAACAGACGCACACAAACAGGTCTCAGAAGGTCCACCGCACACGGCATGCCTTCATGTGGTGAGGTTGTATAAGCTGAAAATCCAACAGCAGGATGATTCCCAGCCAAGAATTTGAGGGTTAAGTGCTTTCAGGCGTTTGGATTCGGTTTCATTGAGAGTCGTGTATATTTTTTAAGGGGGCCAAGCTCCGGACACACTGAGGCAGAGAAGTGTTTGGAATGTGTTGTGAAGCAAAGAAATGTGTAATCATCTGTAACAGTTGTAACAGAGGACAAATGAGAGCTTCTGAAAACAGCAACTGACAAATAATCAGAAAGTGATGTATTTGCTTATATCATGTGACAATCTGAAAGAATTGGAATATTTCATCACAGTCATTAGGTACAAAAAAATATTTCCTATAAAATGCGCAACTGCAAAACACTAGTATAACATCTAACAAATGGGTTAAAGAAAAAAGCCGTCACTGCAATTCATCTTTCATATTATGCTAGAGAGTTTGTTTAAAAATCCACAGCTTGAACAGATTAGCTGTAGGGAGTTAAAAATTTTTGTACCATGACATTTTATTTGGGGGTTGTGGGAATCAAAGAGGCCATTGAAGGTTTTGGTTACTTCTGTGTGGGTTTCTTGTTTCTTACAAGAAAGTTTCCCTCAACCAGGAATACATTAAATTCATGTTCATAATGAATAAGAACAAATTTTGCGCAGCACAACTGAGTGAGGTAAAACACATATTTGCTTTTGAATTATTCTAATATTTTTCTTTATGTGGGAATATGTTCATCAGACAATCAGATGGCTTTAACAGGGTGAGCACTGCTAGCTTGACAGAGAGTTCTGGATTATTGCATGATTCTGGTTTCCATCCCCTTGGCCACTGGTTCTTCAAAAAGTAGCTGAAGTTTTGAGTCAAAAGAGAATGGCCCTAATGTCAACCAATCCCATTAAAAGAAAAATGCTCGTCTGTCTCTCAATACTTATACTATGGATTCCCTACTCCGTCTGAGGCTTTGAGCTCAAGCCTGTCGGTGTCCTACTGATAACATACATTTTTAAAAACCTCTCACTGCTTAAAACTGGGCAGCTGGGCACTGCAGAGGTGGAAAGTAACGAATTACATTTACTCGCCTTACTCTAATTGAGTAGTTTTTTTGTGTACTTCTACTTTTTTTAAATCTGTAATTTTACTTAAGTATTTTTTGTTTGAAGTGTTGTACCTCGCTACATTTTAAACCATAGCCGTTAGTGAGTAAAAAAAAATGCAAAGAAAAAACCGGAACCGGAAGTACGTAGATTTTCACAGTTAGAATTGACGCAGCCGTCTGTAATGACAGCGGTTACCAGGGTAACAAGAGGAGAAAAGTTCATTAACGTATATAAATAAATAATCCTGGTCTGACAGGACGTGTTAGCAGCGGTAGTTGACTACACTCGCTGCTCTTGGCTCTGATATGTATTGTCCACGTATTGTTTTGCTTCAGTGAGAGTTTAAGGAGATCGCGAACCGTCGTTCGGACCGCCAGCGCCACCCCCCAGCACCACCCCTCTTCAGCGACGTAAATTTTTAGACTGGTAACTTTACTTGTACTTTAGTAAAATTTTACTGTACAAAATGTTCTTACTCTTTCCACCTCTGGCACTGTGGTTTTCAACAAATGCTGCTGAAACAGGAGCGAACAGTAAAAAAAATCAAAGTGAAATCCCTGTGTGTCTGGGACAACAAGGCTGATCATGATTCAGATTTGTTGGGGTCTATATGAACAGCGGATCAGCTCTGGTTTTTCAGGCCAGACACCCATATCTC
This sequence comes from Pungitius pungitius, assembly GCF_949316345.1. Classification (NCBI taxonomy): domain Eukaryota; kingdom Metazoa; phylum Chordata; class Actinopteri; order Perciformes; family Gasterosteidae; genus Pungitius; species Pungitius pungitius. The sequence continues at coordinate 15,287,367 of NC_084909.1, read as the reverse complement.
CATCTTCAATGAAGCGGCGCTCTGTGAAGGTAAACAGTGATGAGGCAATTTCTTTTACCAAAGTCTTCTCTAGCTTCATAATAAAACCAAAATGAGTCTATAATTTTTCTTTCCTGAAGAGTAACTGTTTTGGACACACAAGGTTTGGGTGTGAATGAAAGGTAGAAGGAGCTGGAGGCTGAGCACACTCTAAAGGTATTTTCATACCACCTTTCCTACATCCCGTCTCGCCGGTTATTATCTGAGCTGGCCAACTGTTTATTTTTATAGTTCAATTGCTTTGTGTGAGTATGCTTGGCAAATGAGGTTAATGTAATTCTCCTAGCGATGATGTGGTGGCTGAGAACAATGGATTGGCAGAACCAATTGTGTGTGTTTGAGAGCGGTTGGTGTGTTGTTTCAGGGGCGTTTGGATGGTGGAGTAATTGCTTCCAGAGCTCCCTGTGGAGAAATTGTGCTTCCTCAACCCAAAAGTGAAAACTTGTGACAATCACGCTGCCCACCACTACTTATGACATTCTTGTGCCAGAGGAATGGGCCAAATAATTTTCCCCCAGAGAGGGAGGTTGAGAAAAAGCAGCGGTTATGGGTGGAGTGACTGATTGCATGTGTTTTATGTCTTTGCACTGTATGTAGTTACATGTGTCTATATTTATGTTTGTCCAACTGAGTTTGTAAGTTCTCTCAGTTCAGATTAATTAGTGAGCGAGAACCACAGCTCAGAGCATTTGTGAGGGATTTACCCACGTGTTACTCACCTGTTCTCTGGATATCCCAAGAATCTACCTCTTTCCCCTTTAAAGTCTGAGCCTGAATGGAACTTAAATGGCATCGCCCGAGTCTGAGAGGCTGCGAGGGCTTGATACAAAGGAGACAGGGCTTTGCTGTGAGCAAAACATATGACGTTGCATGACTGTACAATTATTATATATTCATTTGATACTTTTTGGTCTCAGTATGAATGTCTTAAATTTCTTTCCTCACTAGAGGCTTTTTTTCAAAACACCTTTGATAGGTGAAAATAAAATAAATGGTTGAATGTATCACCAGGTGTGTAAAATGGCATTCCTCTGACTTTAAATATTTTAATTATCTTCATGTCACATTTAAATCCTTTTCTATATTAACTTCTATATTACCGTATTTTCGCGACTATAAGGCGCACTTAAAATCCTTTTTTTTCTAAAAAAACGGCACGTGCGCCTTGTAATCCGGAGCGCCGTATATATGGCTCAATTGGTTGATCCATACTGGTTAACGAGGATCCATTGGAGGGAAAGTCTGGTGCCAGCAGCCGCGGTAATTCCAGCTCCAACAGCGTATTGTAACTTTACAGAGTTTTGGGATGTTCAGTGAAGGGCGCACAATGTGACGTCACTCATCTTAGTGCCACCTATGGGGACGCGGGAATTGTTGTTTTGGAGAGCGATGGTGTGTTTTTGTTCGGCCGACAGTAGCCTGTTTCTCCACAATAAAACCAGAAGATAAGCACATTGTCCAGAGATTCATTAGCGAGAGTCGCTACAGTATATTAAAGCTCGTAGTTGGATGTCGGGATCGCGCTGACGGTCCGCCGCGAGGCGCCACCGTCTGTTCCAGCGCTGCCTCTCGGTGCAAGATGCACCAAAGCATTTGCCAAGGATGTTTTCATTAATCAAGAACGAAAGTTGGAGGTTCAGAGATATTGTTAATATCCACATTAACGTTTGAACAACGTTTCCATGGGAGTGAAGAGTTTTCAGAACGCTTAATAACGTTTGATTTAGCACAGCCCGATCTAGTGGATGCATAACGCAGCCCCAGTCAAACGTTTTACTGCAGTTACTTCTATGCGCCTTGTGATCCGGTGCGCTCTATATATGAAAATAGTTCTAAAATTGGCGATTTATTGAAGGTGCGCCTTGTAATTCAGTGCGCCGTGTAGTCGCGAAAATACGGTAACTTGTGCCAGGCGTAATATCCACGTGCCATCCTTTGTTTACATTTTTACACCTATCGGCCTAACCCGTGTTAAATATCACAAGTATGCACTGAGCATTGTGGGTAATTTCATCAGGCAAAGTTTGCAGAGATTTCAGTCTGGCATAAATTGGGCCTAGAGGGCTCAAAATGCCTTTCAGTGGAACAAATATAATAAATATTATGCTTGCAATTTAGCTGGAACATTGTATATTATACAACAAATTATTTCTTTTAAAAATTCTTAATTTTTTTTAGATAAACAGAAGAAAGGCGAGCAGTCAGTGACAGGAAAGACTGTTTACTTGAACATGTACACACGGAAAATGGAGAGTAGATACATAAGAGCAAAAGAGGAGAAACTGATTTAGATTCTGATTGGCTGTCTCTGTGGGCATCCAGCTGTGAATAAAGCTGTCGAGTAAAGAAAGAAGAAGGGTCTAACAATAATAAGCTCTTTATTTTGGTTGGCATTGACAACACAACTCTACCCAGTCAGCTCAAATGGTAATGTTTACCTGAACAATGCATAATAAAATTGAGTTATTTGAAGAATCATATTTCAACAATTTGTTTTTGGATGGTAGGTTCCGTCCGGTTCTCTCTTGTAATACTAGAACCTTAAGGGGCCATAATCAATCACTGATGCCTCCCGCCAGCTCTCAGTTTACAGCCCACTGTGACTCTGAGCTAACTGAAGGTCCACACAAACACTCAAGGGTCACCTGTGTGTCAATTCCAGATGCTGAGGGTGAAGCAAACATCAGTTGTCGACTCCATATGGAAGAAACATTCCACTACCATGCTAATGAACCATCTGGGGGAGTGGGGATTGATTCTGATAAACTGATATATTGGGTACATCAACGCATTGTTATACAATGGGTCGACCATAACAACCGAGAGCACCAGTTTTCAAATCATGTTAAAAAAATGCATCTTTAAGAACAACATGCTATTAAGAAGGTTGGAGTTGGCTGCAATTAATATACTTTTACGATCAAATGTTTCCAACGTTAAACTATTCACAATAATAACATCAAAGAGATTAAATACAAAAAGCATTTCCCCAAAAAATCATGATCCCCAAATTTACGGATATTGTATGTTAGTTTACAGATACTTAATGTTTTGTAAGTCTTGAAAGGGAACTAGAAATTGAATATGATACTTGTGTTTTGAAATTTGGCTGATTGGTCTCACATGTTGCAGAATTCGGCATAATAATGTCAGGCTGCATGTTAATGACAGCATTAATATTTTGTATTTTGCACGTACAGAAAACAGAATGTTTAATTCATTGTTTTTCTGCACTGAACCACAAGATGCGACCTCTTAGGACTGGTTGTTTTACACTCGATCCTTCTGAGGTACGTTACAACATGCCCGTTGGTCTTTGAGAAGCTTTAGCATGACAGGACTAAAATGAGACTGCATTGGCAACTGCTCTCATTTGCGGATTCATGTAATTGATATATTTCCATCGGTTTCATTAGTACTACCAGTTCTGCTTTCTGTACTGTCCTACGTACCACACTAAGCATGCTTTGAATTGTCTGAGGGATATCAAACAAAGCTGATTGGTTTTAATGGCTGCTATGCCAAAATGTGTGATAACTTGGGAGCTATTTACCCAAATTTCTTTTTTACTCTCATCTTCCACATTTTGTAAACTTTATTTTGTGTACTTTGTAGCTGCACCAGTAAGCATGTCATGGCAGTTTCCTACTGGTGTTTTCTGTACTATCACAGTATACCATCCTCACTATTGCATATTATTGCAAAACAAGAAGAACATACAAACGGTTGAATAACAATTTGTTATCTTATTAATTGTCATTTAGGTAGATTTAACAGACCTCTGAGGGTTTAACAGAAATGGAAGGCTCGTGGCCGAATATGCATTACATCATTCTTGAATTCTAACTCTAATTGTAACCTAATCTTTAACATCATGGATAGAATGTACAAATGTTAGGCAAGGCATTTCACTGACTGAGGAGCAGGTCGTTGTCTGGTAATAATAAATGAATCATTTAAAAATAAATATGCTTCATCAAACTAATAATACTAATACATAGTGCATGAGCGAATTATAATTCCATGGATTTGATCGACCTACATGATTTTGCCAAAAACAACAAAGTGCACCAAAATTGATTTAGGTTCAGTGTCTTTTACGTAAAGCCTTTGTTCCATTTTGCTGCTACATTGGCCAACTTCGAGCCAAGCTCTCTGCATGAATGAGAGGGTTGCAAAGTTCTCATCATGTAAAGCAGAGATTTCAAACACAAACGTTATTGCGGACCAACGTTTAGCTATTGTGAAAGGTGGTGAATACATCTGGACTATGGCATTCTTTCTCAGGAGAATAAAGCTTCTTCTCCAACAGCCAAGATTAAAACGTAAAAAAGTACAAGCTTGCCTAAAGAAGCAAAGTGGATGTGAATCCCCATTCAGATGTGATCAGATGATTAAGACTAGCTCCTTTATATTGTCGGCGGTTACCAGGAATCCCTTTGAATGATCAACTGAACAACGAGACTTTATTCTATTATTATTGGATAAATCCGTGAAGCATTACAGAGAAAGAGGAGCTCTACAAGGAAACCACATGATGCATCTTTGCCCCTATGGGTCCTCTAAATCTAAACCCAGTGCTGAGAAAAAATGAAGTTGATTACTTGCATGATTTTGCTGTGATTAACGTTGATTTCAAATGAAAATTGCATGGAAAAGTGTCGTACCTTTCTCCAGTTTCTTGGGTAATGTTTGCAGCAGCTTTAAGCCCCTCTAAATCCTAGAAAAACAAATAAAATTGTCATTGTCGGAGTTAATGGATTGCTAGGTTAACACATTTATAACGTGTCTAAAATGTGTCACTGAATGAACTGCTCTTTGGTGATCATCAGTGTCCATCAGCAGATTGTCAGAACAATTGTAAGGAGAGCGAGTTTAAAACGGGTGGCCGAGACGTGGAGGATATTACCAGCATCAGGTCACATCTGTACGATGTTCCAATGCCGTCTTTGATGTGGGAGCAATGCTCGCTCAACACTAAGATGACAGAAAGGAAACTGAATTTTGGAGCCAGAAAATGAAACTCATTATAAAGCGTTACACTTACACTCCCTCTTTCCATCCCTCAATTCATTCGCTGTCTTTGCTGTGTTAACTGTCTTCTATTACTTTCCGTTATCCAAATTAAGTTATCTATCCTCATTATTTTGCCAAGAGGGAAATGGGACGTGTCAGCAGAAAGTAAAAATATCATCAGCAGGCCTGTGCTATAACAGATTATTGAATTATAGTTACATTTAGCCTGGATTAGATCCTGCATGGGGACCTGGATAGTGACACAGATGGATTAAGTTAGTAAGTGAAACACCGATGGGAAGGGTTCTTAATGTATCAGGTACACACACCGGCACTGCGGTGACATCAAATTCCAAATATTTCCTGCCCCTTGACAGTTCTATTTAGCATTGCTTTCCATTGGATATTTTTCAAAAGCCATTTGGGAAACTAAAAAAAACTAATGTCCTACTGCGGAACCCATCGCACACCCTGCCTCCATCCTCTCTGCTGCGTTCACGGTTGCTTTTGCCAACATTTGAACCAAATTTATTGAGAGCAGAAAACATGGGAACTAATACTGTACCATTAACTGTGTACTATGAAAGGTTACCTTAAGCTTTGCCCATTTGCTAACTAATGTTTACACTCAAAAAGGTACTCTGAATAAACTGTTTATCCAAAACCTGACTGAGTTTCCCGTGATTGCTATTGCATTGGTTTAGTCGCGTAATCCTTGCAGAAGTCAAAGTTAATAAAACCCCTAAATATTTTGGCCACAACTTTGGAGATAAGACTAAACTTTGTATTGACCCAAACAATCCTTGTTGCCAAAGTAATGAAAAGACAAAGTAAGCATGAAAATGATGCAAACTACATCAGTTACAGCTCTCTGTTTCTTATATCAGCCAGACACGTGATTAAAAAGAGGAAAAAAAAGAAACTTCATTGGTCAGCCAAGGAATCGTACCTGAGTCTATGGGTATCTAAGTATGAAGCCCCTAGGCCACTGGCTTTCATGCAATTGCACAATAAAAAACATGAGTCAAATATGTTGGATCACCTATATTCAGTCAAAGCAAGGAATGTGACCTTGTGATTCTTAAATGTTATTGTTTAATTCTTTAGGTTGATATAGTAAGACTAAGAGTTTCCGTAGTCAATTTAATAACATTTTTCGTCAGTAACGCTTTTGATGCAATAAATGTGAAGTGCAAAAATAGAGGGAATATTCAAAAAATATAACTGACTTCCTGTTTGTTTTAGAGCAGTGTCCCCAGAGACATTTTAAAGTCTCCCTGTAATACATTTGTTAAAAAATCACCGTACTTGTACGGGGCCGGTGCTGCTTCGTCGAAAACTTCCAGGGGGCTAGGAATTTCCTTTGTCAGCTCAGGCCCTAATAATAATAATTCGGAACTCAATAGGGCTTTGCCCGACTGAAAGTCGGCTCAGGCCATAATTATTGTAAATCACCCGCCGCCCTCTCCTCTCCATTCAGATGGACATTATCATTTTCAATCACTTCAAAATGTACATACTGTGACAAGATGGTCGGCGTTATAGATGAATAAAGAATTCAGGTCCACTCATTATTTCGTGTGGGTTGATTTATTCAAAATAAACTCAAAATATACTTAAACAATTCGCTCGCCCCGCAAGTTTTTTCTTCCCCCTTTTACCATGTGCTCACGTCTTTTATCCCTTCCAAGATTGCCTCCTGCCTCCTTCATGTCAGAGGTCAAAACCCACTGGCCTGGCGACGGAACAGCGTTACCTCCCGTGGTGGTGACACCCTGACCCAACACCCTCTTTTATCCTTGGTTCGAGTACTGGTTGCCCCCTCTACCAGCACTGTAACCGTGACATTTGTCACAATACCTATTGTCCGTGTATTATTATTATAAATACAACTACATTAGAAAAAAAAAATAGAAGTGCCACATTACTGTAGCTCTTCCATCTTTATGATTTCCACTCCTAACCTTTTTGCTGCTGTTACCGAATGTCAACTCTGACCCTGCTGCTCTCTGGCTGACATAACTCTCAGCTAGGGGTTAGGGGTTCTGAGAGTAAAGTAATTTCATGGTGTCTACCAGATGTCCGCACTTAACCCCAAAACAGAGATATCGTTCTGTTTAACTACAGCAAGCCGGTAGCGACCACCCCTTGTGTGCCAGATGTTTGTCACCTTGTGGAACTTTCTGGGGTTTAGTGTCAATGTCAAAGGAAGCTCAGCCACAAATAAAGAGAGGGTGACCAAGGCATGTAATAGCAGCAGACCTGGTGGGAAAACATGTTGGAGGCCTGCACACATGTTATTTAATCCATCAAAAACATGATCCAGCAAACTGAGTGGATCATTAAAAGCATTGTTTTAACTAACTTTAAATAAAGATAACAACCCACTGTGACAGTGGATCTTATCAACCAACCTCATCGCATTCTGATGAGATGAAATGGAAGGCCATCAAACCAAGGTTTGCCCAATTGCCATTCATTTTTTCCCTGTTTCCTCAATTAATACAATTAGGTTGCATTGTAGAACTTCATTGACTGAATGTATTAAAGTTCTTAGTAGCAGTAGATTACCGTATTTTCGCGACTATACGGCGCACCTTTAATGAATCGCCGATTTTAGAAATATTTTCATATATAGGGCGCACCGGATTATAAGGCGCATATCCGGGACCAGGGTCGCGGCTCGTCCCCCATCGACGGGGGGGTTCTTCCGCGTTCTAATTGCTAATTCTAATTGCGCTGACTGAAAACATGGACGGACGAACCGGAAAAACACTGACACTCCGCTGCATTAGAGAAAGTACCTGCACTAAAACGTTTGACTGGGGCTCCGTTGTGCATCCACTAGATCGGGCTGTGCTAAATCAAATGTTATTAAGCGTTCTGAAAACTCGTCTCTCCCATGGTAACGTTGTTCAAACGTTAATGTGGATATTAACAATATCTCTGAACCTCCAACTTTAATTCTTGATTAATGAAAACATTCTTGGCAAATGCTTTCATGCATCTTGCACCGAGAGGCAGCGCTGGAACAGACGGTGGACCGTCAGCGCGATCCCGACATCCAACTACGAGCTTTAATCCCGACATCCAACTACGAGCTTTAATAAAGTGTAGCGACTCTCGCTAATGAATCTCTGGACAATGTGCTTATCTTCTGGTTTTATTGTCGAGAAACAGGCTACTGTCGGCCGAACAAAAACAAACCATCGCTCTCCAAAACAACAACAACTCCCGCGTCGCCATAGGTGGCACTAACATGAGTGACGTAACATTGTGCGCCCTTCACTGAACATCCCAAAACTCTGTAAAGTGCAACGCCGCTCCAGAACATGAAAACATAGTCCGTTACAATACAATACCAATTGATCCATATATATGGCGCTCCGGATTACAAGGCGCACGCGTGGTTTTTTTAGAAAAAAAAGGATTTTAAGTGCGCCTTATAGTCGCGAAAATACGGTATTATAATATCCCTCAAAATGGGACGGTATCTCCTTTAATGCTGTGGAGCTACTTTGTCTCAACGACACTGCGGTTGGTTCAGCAGAACTCCATTATTAGGCCAGGAAATGTACATGGAGGAGCAGAGAGATCACAACCGCCTTCCTAGAAGCCATGTCCAGTTTTATTGATTCGTCTCCCCCTACGCACCCTTTTTTTTTAAATGTTCAAAAATAACTGAAAGTCGGTTTGGGCCCTGTAGTGAGGGGGGGCTGAAATAACCAGATGCAGACAGCACATGAAGACAAGCTACGAGGGCAATGGAGCCTGTCTGATTTGTGCACGAGAGATGAGATGGGATATAAAGCATGGTACAGTAGCTGCCACCGCATTTGTTTCAACAGGTGGCGCTATGGAAAAAGTAAACTGGAGGTAAGACCTTAAAAGTTGTATCGCCTTTGTGTGGCCATCTGCTTTGAAGTAAATGCATGCAAACTGATTGAACTGGTTATCCTGCTTCTGAAGACAGGAAAGTAAGCTTTAAAAATAACTATATTTCCTTTTTTCTTCAAAGAGCGTCTACATACATGAAAAACACATTCTCTCACTTGCTCCCGTTAACCTCTTTATACCCTGTGATCGTGATAAATGAGAGCACTACAAGTAAACAGACACTTGGCTTTGGTTACCTTTCTCTTTTCATATTCCTCATTTATTTGGGTTGAATTATGTGGTTCAGAGCTCCTGCTATTTAAATAATTTACTAATGTGCTGTTCAGTGTCTTCGGGGAGCGCTACATTAGATCCATTTTCAGACCAACGTCAGGCAAATTTAGGGCACTCATGCAGGCACTTCCTGAGCGCACACTGAGTTGCTGTATGCATTTTTGCATGTCTGTGTGAGTCTGCATGTTTGTGTGTCTTAATCTAAGAATGCACGTGCCTGCCCAAAGGCCTCACCCATCTTGTGCACATACCCAGACAAAGCAGCTGACAGCCGGGAGAGGAAAATAATGAGCTCTCAGTGGTTCCTTAAGCACTGACCCTCTTGTTGCATTAATTAACACCTGATTGGAATTGAGATTGTCAACAGGTTGATGCTGACAGCCACAACATAAAAAAGCTGTTCATAACCACAGCTCATAATCACTTGGAACATTGTTGTTAATTACACATCTCCATCAAAAGAAACTTAACTAAGAAGACAATAGAGCTGATTGCTCCCTCGCAATGATGATGACATGGTGACATCAATAGATGCTAGAGAGCATCGGGAAGACTGATCTGATTGGAAGGGAGAAGTATTTTATTTTTAACATCCGTAGACTGGAGACAAATGCACGAGTCTGTGATTGGAGATTACACTTCGTGAACTCTCAAGGGTATCAACGAGTGGACTAAGATCAACGACTCAGGGTCAAATGTAAAGGTCACAGGTGGTTTATTCCCAGAACTGGTCAAGACAGGCGTTTGGTGTACTTCAAAAGTACAAAAGGGTTCAGGCACTTTGCCTTTGAGACAGTGGAAGCTGCCACACTTGACGGTCGGTACAAAACCAACTGGCATGAACTACACAGAGCATGTGTAACGCATCACAGGAGGCAGGAGTAGACCCAAGTGCAGATCGCAGATTTATTCAGCAAAGGTACAAAAAGGGAGTAGGCTAGACGTATCCGGTGAACAGGCAGGAGGTCAACATCCAGGAGCAGGTCCAACAAGGATCAGGGAGGAGGCAACATGGAGTGGAGCAAACAAGGAGTCTTCAACACGAGGCAAAACCGGAAATCAGAATAACGCTCAGAATGTCATGGTAACCTACACAAGACTTCGGAAGGAACATAAAGGAATCAGGGGTATCTATACAGACCAGCTTGATGGGTAACCAGACACAGGTGTGTAGGGTGAAGTGGGCGTGGACAACAGATAGGCAGACACAAAACGGAACAAACCAATAAGACAGTAAACGGGGGAAATTTGGGGTCCAGATTTGAAGGCCTTAGTACTCAGGGGAAGAGGAACACTGGATCGTGACAGCATGCCACTTCAGTACACAAGAGAAAAGTAAGTTAGCGAGACCCAGGTAGACACAATGGGAAAGTGCTGCACTCAGCACAATGGGAAGACATTAGGGCAGGCAGTCACGACACCTGAAACAAGAGGGAGACATTTTACTTGCAAAAACAAAGTTACTTTTGTACCGTATTTTCGCGGCTATAAGGCGCACTTAAAATCCTTTTTTTTCTCAAAAAATTACAGTGCGCCTTATAATCCGGAGCGCCATATTTATCAATTGGTTAATCCATACTGGTTGACGAGGATCCATTGGAGGGAATGTTTGGTGCCAGCAGCCGCGGTAATTTTAGCTCCAACAGCGTATATTAAAGCTGCTGTAGTTAAAAAGCTCGTAGTTGGATCGAGCTGACGGTCCGCCGCGAGGCGCCACCGTCTGTTCCAGCCGCTGCCTCTCGGTGCAAGATGGACGAAAGCATTTGCCAAGAATGCTTTCGTTAATCAAGAACGAAAGTTGGAGGTTCAGAGATATTGTTAATATCCACATTAACGTTTCAACAACGTTAACATGGGAGTGAAGAGTTTTCAGAACGCTTAATAAAGACTGATCTAGTGGATGCATAACGCAACCCCAGTCAAACGTTTTACTGCAGTATCTTCTATTCTATGCGCCTTATAATTCGGTGCGCCCTATATGGGAAAATAGTTCTAAAAGAGGCAATTCATTGAAGGTGCGCCTTATAATCCAGTGAGTCTTATAGTTGCGAAAATATGGTAACTATCTTGACGATTGTGTGGACCTCCAGGTCTATATGTTATGTCCTGAGAGGTCTGGTCCTTAATGGGAGGTACATTCTCACCCGGTGGTTACAAAACTACTACTTGTCACGGTTTGGGTCTGCTTCTTGTCTTATTTTGTAGTTTTCATGTCTCTTGTGTTCCTGGGTAACTTCACTTCCTGCCTTGTCCTGTCTTCCCCTGTGATTGTCTGCCGTGCCTGATCGTTTCCAACTGTGTCCAATCACCTGCACCTCCCTTGTGTATTTAAGCCTTGTGAGTCTCTTGTCTTGTGTGGCGTCATTACATGTCGATGTTCTGGTTAAGTAAGTCTGTTCGTGTTTGCCAAGTCCAGGTCTCTGTTTTTGTTTAGTCCACCTTCCTCCCTTTTTTGGTTGGAGTGATTTTGATTTCCAGTTTTTGACTATTAAAGTCCTTTGTTTTTTCCCTAACTCCGCATCTGAGTCGTCCCTCCTTGCCCTCACCCCCGCGTATTGACACTACTCCCCTAGTCTGCAAGGCAGCCTGGTCCAAAGTGGTTGCCCATCTGAGGGCAACGAGGCTTCAGGGTTTAAATAGCAGAAAAGAAGAGGCATCGAGAGAAGAAGGGGGGAAAGGTTGACATCATGAAGAAAGAGGAGGAACGAGAATTAAAACAAGAGATTTATGTTGATTTTCGTAAAAAAAAGTTTTTGTACATCGCCCCAACTTATTTTATAAGACTCCTGATGTGACTTAAAATGTTTGATGAATCCAGGATGTAATATTTGTTCAGTATGCAGGGGCAGTGATTTAATTAGTTGGAATGCATTAAGCATTCCAAGTATTGTTCTTTGAATCTTTTAGTTGGAATGCTTCAAGCATTCCAAGTATTGTTCTTCTAATCTTTATTCAACTTATTAGTTGGAATGCTTCAAGCATTCCAAGTATTGTTCTTTTCTTTATTCCGCCTTATTAGTTGGAATGCTTCAAGCATTCCAAGTATTGTTCTTCTAATCTTTATTCCGCCTTATTAGTTGGAATGCTTCAAGCATTCCAAGTATTGTTCTTCTAATCTTTATTCCGCCTTATTCATCTTCTTCATATTATTCTATTTCTTCCGCCGCACCTTTCAACTCCTTCACACTTTCAGCTATTAAGACCATTCAAATATTAAAATGTTCAGCTCATTCAGGGGAGGGGTGCTATGACTTTTCAGCTTTTTAGCTCTTATAATTGAATTAATATAAATTAATATCTTCAACCTTTTTAACATGGTTTCCTAATGGATTAAATTTTCAAATCCTTTCAAAACTTCTTCAACTTTCAACTTTTTCAGCTTTTCCAATCTTTCAGCTAGAGACACCATTTAAACTTTAAAATGTTGCCACAAGTCTTAACAATTTCATTAAAAAAACAGCTTGTTGATATCTATTATAGTTTTTTCATAATCACTAATTATGTTTCAGTAGTTTTGGGGTTTCTTTAGAATTTAGAGTGGAGTTTTCCGGATTGTCCCGGCATTTAGAGTGAGCGCTGTGTCAGGATTCAGTAAAAAAAAGAGGCACTTTTATCTTTACGGCCACAATATTCACTTTTCAGCCTTCATTTAAAAAGAAAACATTAGCCGTGCTTGTGCTGGTTGGACTCGTATAAGTTTGGAATCTCAGAGTTATTTACTTTTTGCGTGAGGAGCCTGATTGTGAGACAAAGTCTGCCCCGAGCCCCATAAGCTTCCATACAAATCTGGCGACATTTAAAAAAAAAAAAAACACAGCCGGTACACTTTTTGTAAACGGCTGTTTGAGCCGTTTTAAAACACATAGAGACATAAAAACTACACTCATGCGTTTGGTAGGGTCTTGGGTCTCTCAAAATGTCATAATTTTTTGGCTACCCCATATAGTTTTGCTCCAAGAAGCATTTGTTTGAGGTGTGGATTTTGTCTAAATCTCTTCACTCTCTTCGCCGTGAGCTAATTAGCGACCAGCTGTTGATCGATGCCCATAAAGACGTAGCTCAGGGACGTGCAGGTTTAACCGTGGTTAGATAACGGTACGTATGGACGTGCGTGTCGTGAGTTGGGACGGAGACCCAGGATGAGCAGACCGTAAGTAATGTGGAGGCTGGACCGTAAGATATTTGAGACATGTGAGAGCCATAAGTACTAGAGTGCTAGCTAGCTATACTGCTAACGAGGCTACTCCCCGCTGGAGACTTAAACCGTGGGTGTGACGTTGTTCCTTCGGTGTTGTCATTAAGCTGCAGGCACGTGAGTTTATTTTCTTACGCGAGTGATACTATTAATAACCTTTTCGCGGACCGCAAGAAGGTCCGTAGGTTAATAAGCACGTCAAAAGTTACGGGGAGTGGCGTGACGTTGTTCCTTCGGGGATTGAGCTGCAGATACGTGAGTTTGTTTTCTTACGCGAATGACAGGAGATCGTTTGGTCTTTATTTTACGCAACAAAGCGTCAACTTAATATACTATTAATAACCTTCATCGGACCGCAAGAAGGTCCGTCAGTTAATAAGCACGTCAAAAGTTACGGTGGACCAGCCGGGGTTAGGGGGGAGGAGGGGGTCCGCTGGTGGGCGAAACTGCGCACTGAGGAGTGAACAATTGTAATCGAGATGGGGGCTGTAGTATTTGTGTGTGTCCACTAACATGTAATTGTCCAAGTGAAACACGTAGTACTTGTATTAGTCATTGGCGCTGTATGCGTCCATGTTTATTTCACAAAACCGAGCATCTTTATGACATCATCAAGACATGACGGTTAACTTATCCGGAAGTATCCAGGAGCGTTTTTGATGGCACCGCCACGAAGCTTTCAGTAATTTCTACACTATTTGCAAACTTTTGAGGCACTCACCAACCATGCAAAATGTTTTTATATTTTATTTTGACTTGTTGCCAGGATCTTCTCCTGTCTTGTTTATTCTGTGCACATGGGCAGGTGCCACTGTGTATGGTAGGTTGTGTCATCAGTGTATTAATGGGTGAGAGATGTCATCTAGTATTAAAGCGCTTTGAGTTGTCAGAAGACTAGCAAAGCGGTGTACAAGTTCATTAAGTTTGAATGAAAAAGATTCAGCAATGTTTAGAAGTAATTTAAGCTTTTATTAGTTCTGTATTTTGTCAAATTCATAGAAGCTTCCCCCATTTCTGTTTTTTCCAATTCTTTCAAGTTCGTTTCAGCTTTTCTCATTTCTGTATTTTCAGCAATTTTTAAATGTATTTCAGCCTTTATTTCAGCAATGTTTAGAATAATTTCAGCTTGTTGCATTTTAAGCAACTTTTTGAAATTAATTTCAGCTTTTATTATTTCTGTGATTTCAAATTCATAGAAGCTTCTCCCATTTCTGTTTTTTTGATATTCTTTCAAGTTCATTTCAGCTTTTCTCATTTATGTATTTCAGCTTTTTCTATTCTTTCAGCAATGTTTAGAATAATTTCAGCTTGTTGCATTTTAAACAACTTTTTGAAATTAATTTCAGCTTTTATTTCTGTGATTTCAAATTCATAGAAGCTTCTCCCATTTCAGTTTTTTTGCAATTGTTTCAAGTTCATTTCAGCTTTACTCATTTCTGTATTTTCAGCCATTTTAAAATGTATTTCATCTTTTTCTATTCTTTCAGCAATATTTAGAATAATTTCAGCTTGTTTCATTTCTGTACTTTAAGCAACTTTTTGAAATTAATTTCAGCTTTTTGCATTCCAACGCATTTTCAGCAGGAAATGCATTTTCTAGTTTTTATTATTCTATTTCTTCCGCCGCATCTTTCAACTCCTTCACACTTTCAGCTATTAAGACCATTCAAATATTAAAATGTTCAGCTCCTTCAGGAGAGGTGTGCTATGACTTTTCAGCTTTTTAGCTCTTATAATTGAATTAATATAAATTAAAAACATCAAACTTTTTAACATGGTTTCCAATGGATTCAATTTTCAAATCCTCTCAAAACTTGTTCAACTTTTCCAATCTTTCAGC
Source organism: Pungitius pungitius (assembly GCF_949316345.1). Taxonomy (NCBI): domain Eukaryota; kingdom Metazoa; phylum Chordata; class Actinopteri; order Perciformes; family Gasterosteidae; genus Pungitius; species Pungitius pungitius. The sequence goes on along the minus strand of NC_084909.1, from coordinate 15,272,107 downwards.
TAGAGACACCATTTAAACTTTAAAATGTTGACACAAGTCTTAACAATTTCATTAAAAAAAACAGCTTGTTGATATCTATTATAGTTTTTTCATAATCACTAATTATGTTTCATTAGTTTTGGGGTCCTTTTCGAATTTAGAGTGGGCGCTAGAGTGAGGACAAAGTCGGAAGACAAGAGAGGGTCCATGTTTTGTAAACTGCTGGTAGAGCAGTTTTAAAACACATAGAGACATAAAAACTACACTCAAACGTTCGGTAGAGTCTTGTGTCTCTCAAAATGTCATTATTTTTTGGCTACTCCAAATAGTTTTGCTCCAGGAAGCATTTGTTTGAGGTGTGGGTTCTCAGTAACTGTCTGTGAGCTAAGCGCAGCTGCTCCGTTGCCGCGACAACGAGCTGGGGCTCTTTCTGTGACTCACAGCTGATCCTAATTAGCTGATTAGTGCAGCCTGACATGACCTCCTTCTCTCATCATTTCAAACCCCCATGGAGGGAGTTCTTACTGTAATGTTTGAGGCCTTCTAATATATTCTGTCTCTCAACCCCCCACCCACTCCCCCAATACCATCATTTCAAAATAAAAGCTGCAATGATTATCTGTAATTTAGCCATGAAGCTTAGGATAAAGCTGTTTTGTTGAATACGTATTGCTCTTTCAAATAGTACTACAACCACTACTAATATTTCTAGTACTTCTAGTAGTACTTCTAGTATTTCAACTGGTATTATTACTAAAATGACTTTTACTACTACTAGTATTTCAACCCCAATGGAGGGAATTCTTACTGTAATGTTTGATGAGGCCCATCAATTAATAACTTTAGTTTTATTAGCTTAGGGCGACTGTGGGTGAGTGAGGAGCGCGGGCGGCCGTCCTCCAATCAGAGGGTTGGCGGTCTGATCCCAGGCCCGGCTAACCTGCATGTCAATGTGTCCTTGGGCAAGACGCTTAATCCCAGCATTGTTCCTCTAGCTGTGACTACAGTGTGTGTGAATGTTAGTTACTGGTTGGGCAGGCGCCACTGTGTATGGTAGGTCCTGTCATTGGTGTGTGAATGGGTGAATGATGTTATGTAGTGTTAAGGTGCTTTTGAGTGGTCAGAAGACTAGAAGAGCGCTGTACAAATCTATTTTACCAAGTCCATTTGCTTTGAATAACAAACATTCTGTCTCCCAAACCACCCAATTCCATTATTTCAAAATAAAAGCCTCAATGATTATCTGTACCTCAACAATAGGTACACCACAATTGCTTTCAAATACTAGTGAAACTAGTACTTACTTCTTCTACTGCTGCTAGTACCACTAGTACAACAATTACAACTATAGTACTAAACCTATAAGGTTTAGTACTATAGTTGTAATTGTAATTGTAAAAAAATGTATTTTTTAATTCTCAGCTTTTATTATTTCTGTGTTTTCAAATTCATAGAAGCTTCTCCCATTTCTGTTTTTTTTTTGCAATTCTTTCAAGTTCATTTCAGCTTTTCTCATTTCTGTATTTTCAGCAATTTTTAAATGTATTTCAGCCTTTTCTATTTCAGCAATGTTTAGAATAATTTCAGCATGTTGCATTTTAAGCAACTTTTTGAAATTAATTTCAGCTTTTTGCATTCCAACGCATTTTCAGCAGGAAATGCATTTTCTAGTTCAATTTTTTAGTCTTCTATTTCTTCCGCGCCCACTTTCAACTCCTTCACACTTTCAGCTATTAAGACCATTCAAATATTAAAATGTTCAGCTCCTTCAGGAGAGGTGTGCTATGACTTTTCAGCTTATTAGCTCTTATAATTGAATTAATATAAATTAAAATCAAACTTTTTAACATGGTTTCCAATGGATTAAATTTTCAAATCCTCTCAAAAGTTGTTCAACTTTTACAATCTTTCAGCTAGAGACACCATTTGAACTTTAAAATGTTGACACAAGTCTTAACAATTTCCTTAAAAAACAGCTTGTTGATATCTATTATAGTTTTTGGGTCCGTGTGGAGTTTTCCGGAATGTCCCGGGATTAAGAGTGAGCGCCGTCTCAGAACCCGGTAAAAAAAAAAGAGGCACTTTAATCTTTACGGCCACAATATTCACTTTTCAGCCTTCATTTAAAAAGAAAACAGATGCCGTGCTTGTACTGGTTGGACTCGTATAAGTTTGAAATCTCAGAGATTTACTTTTTGCGCGAGCAGCCCGATTGTAAGACAAAGTCTGCCCCGAGCCCCATAAGCTTCCATACAAATCTGCCGACATTTAAAAAAAAAAACACACAGACGGTACACTTTTTGTAAACGGCTGTTTGAGCAGCCGTTTGTCTCTGTGTTTGTAAACACAGAGACATAAAAACTACATTCATGCGTTCGGTAGAGTCGTGTGTCTCTCAAAATGCTATTATTTTTTGGCTACTCCAATTAGTTTTGCTCCAGGAAGCATTTGTTTGAGGTGTGGATTTTGTCTGCGCGGGGGAAAACTATCCCCCAAACGCATTAAGGCCATCCAACAGATCCCTAGGCCAACCACGAAAAAGCAACTAATGTCTCTTTTGGGTCTGTTCTCTTACTGTCGCAGCTTCATTCCTAACTACTCCGAGACAGAGAAGCCCCTGAGGTCCCTGCTCCGCTCCGGGGGGCCTGCTGGGGCGTCCGCACTCACGTGGACGCCTGAGACCGAGGCCGCCTTCGTAGCACTCAAAGCGGTCCTGCAAAGCCCTCCCACCTTGGGCCTACCGGACCCCCACAAGCCGTTCACCCAGACGGTGGACGAACGAACAGGTTGCATGACTTCTGTGCTCCTTCAACGTCACGGGGACAAGCTTAGACCTGTTGCCTATTTCTCATGCAAATTAGACCCTGTCGCTGCAGGCATGCCCCGCTGCTTGCGAGCAGTGGCCGCCGCGGAAAAAGCCCTTTTGGCCTCCAGAGACATTGTCGGGTATGCACCACTAACCCTTTTGGTTCCTCATGCTGTCACCCTGATCTTGTCTGAGCAGAAGATGTCACACCTGTCAGCCCGCCACTTGAGGTATCACACTTGTCTCCTTGATATGCCCAACGTCACTGTCCAGCGCTGTAACGTCCTAAACCCAGCCACTCTCCTCCCAACGGCTGAGGATGGTGAGCCACATGATTGCATAACTGAACTCTATCTCTCTTGTTCACCTCGTCCTGACCTCTCAGACACCCAGCTGGACAACCCTGACCTCGTCCTCTTTGTCGATGGGTCGGCCTCACGGAACCCTGACATAGGATTGAATCACGTGGGGTTTGCGGTTTGTTCCTTGTCGAGTGTCCTTTTGTCCGACGCTCTCCCCTCCCATTACTCTGCCCAGGCAGCCGAACTGGTGGCCCTTACTGCGGCTTGCGAGCTGGCGGAGGGACGTTCCGTTACCATCCACACACTCCCGTTACGACTTTGGCGCTACAGGGGTTTCCTGAAGTCAGACGGGAAGCCCGTCCTTAACCACACACTCATTGGTCACCTCCTTGACGCCATCTTGCTCCCTTCCTCTGTTGCTGTTTGTAAATGTGCCGCCCACACAGGCCGCGACGATGACGTCTCCAGGGGGAACGCGCGTGCAGACGCTGCGGCGAAGGCGGCGGCCCAACAACCGTACGTTCCGCCGTCAGCGACCCTGCTTCATACAGCCCCTCCGGTCTCGGTGCCAGACGAACTCTCTGCGCTCCAGTCCTTCGCGTCCCCTGATGAGAGACGCATCTGGTCGGCGTCCGGCTCACGGTTTGATGACGGCCTGTGGCGTGGCCCTGACGGCAAACCATGTCTCCCAAAACATTTCTTTCCTCATTTTGCCAAATTGACACATGGGAAGGACCATGTGTCAAAAGGGGGGATGTGTAAGCAGGTAAATGAGACCTGGTTTACTAAAGGATTTTCAATTTTTGCCTAGAACTTTTGCAGAAGCTGCGTCACCTGCGCCACCAACAGGCGGCCCATCCAGAAGTGAGATGACGCTGGCGCGTTTTGGCTGCCGCTTCTCCGGTCGAAAAAGTTTGTTTGAAACTAAACTGTTTTTACGTACCGATTTCCCCTGGTACCGGTGGCATCTGACCCTGCCTCAAGATCTGGACTGTATCTCTGCCTGGTCGCCCGGTTCTGCCGCCTGTCACGGTGGAACTCTGCTGTGACCACCATCAAGCTAGCTCCCGGGGCTGCCTATGGCCTAACCGCGCTGTGTTCTGCTCGGGCAGCGGACTACAACCCGGACTACAACCCGGCTACCGGCCGACCTGCACTCCGGAGCAGCCTGCCAGCAATGCGGCTACTGTTCGTGGCTTTCTTGTTGGCCTCTCCGCGGCTGTTGCCATCCCCGGCTCCGTCCATGGCGCTTCGATACACGTCCTTGCAGCTCTTCAGATTCAACCACCGCGCACCTCCTTCACTGGATATCACAACAGCACTGCCTTCTCCGTCGTCGCCCCTACATCCACCGAGGCTCAAGACGCAGCCTTCTCTACAACCTCAGTGGCGAAAACAGTATTCCATCTCTCTGGTCCGCCCGCAGCTCACTCCCGCTCGTACACAGGCACAACAACATCCGCATACGTCATCTGCGTACTCATCACGTGACTTCATCTAACCTCCTGCCCGTCTCAACTTCCGCCACATGGACTTCACAACAAAAGCCTCTTAAAGCAGCACTCTTCAATACAAGATCACTCAATAATAAAAGCCTGCTCCTCTTTGAATTCATCAATGACAATAAACTTGATATACTTTGTCTCACAGAAACCTGGCACAAACCCATGGAATATATTGCACTAAATCAGACCACCCCACCTGGTTACTCCTACATTGACAAACCCCGTTTGGACCGGCGAGGAGGCGGCATCGCAGTTATCCATCGCAGCGACATCTCCCTCCGCTCCATCTCCCTCCGCTCCATCTCCCTCCGCTCCATCTCCATCCCGGCTGTATCTTCCTTTGAACACCTCGCTTTCAGACTTCCCGGCTCCCAATCACTTACCGCTGCAGTCATCTACCGCCCCCCCAAAAACTGCCCAACATTTCTTTCAGATTTCACAGATTTTGTAACTCAGCTGTCCTCCATTTCCCCATCTGGTCTCCTTCTCGGTGACTTCAACATCCATATTGACTCCCCTACAGCTAAATTCACATCTGACTTTTTGGACATTTTAAACTGCCTCAGCCTCACCCAGCATGTTACTTCCCCCACACACAATCATGGACACATCCTGGACCTGGTTTGTTCCATATCCTCCCTCACCATACATAACCTGTCATTGACCGACCTCACAATTTCTGATCATCTGGTCATCACCCTGGACATTATTACCCCCTCTCCCACTGCCAAACACTCAAGAACAATTACATTCCGTAACCTGAAATCAATCAGTCCCATCGCTCTCTCTGCATCCATATCCCATGCCTTCACCAGTTCTTCGCTTCCCTCAGATCCAACTGCCTCTCATCTCGTCAACTTCTACAACCACACACTCTCCTCCTGCCTCAACCAAACAGCCCCCCTCAAAACTGCCTCAGTTTCCTTCTCCACCTCCGCCCCTTGGTTCACCCCAGATCTCCACAATCTCAAAAAACAAAAAAGACAACTTGAAAGGCTCCATAAAAAATCCGGTCTCATTGTCCATGCCCAAGCCTACAAACAAGCTGTAACCACATATAACTCCGCCCTCAAAACTGCCCGGTCCAACTTCTACTCACAACTCATCCACTCAAATTCTTCCAACCCCCGCACACTATTCTCCACTTTTGCAAAACTGACTAAACCCAAGGACAATATAACCTCCACATTCACTACTGACAAATGCAATAACTTCCTGTCATCCTATCATACTAAAATCCATACCATACACTGTTCACTTGCATCCACTTCCTCCGCTTCTCTTCCCTCTGAACATGAACACGCTCCACTCACACTCCATTGCCTTCCCTCCTTCTCTCCTCTGTCTCCCTCCGAAACCACCAAACTTCTCACAAACATGAAATTCTCCAACTCTCAGCTTGACCCGATTCCATCTTCCCTCCTTAAAACCTGCATACCAACTCTAATCCCTCTCATCACCAGCATCATCAACACTTCCCTTACCTCTGGATCTGTCCCATCCCCACTCAAACTTGCCTCCATCACTCCCCTCCTGAAAAAACCCGGCCTTAACCCTGATAACCTGGACAACTTCAGACCCATCTCCAATCTCCCGTTACTTTCAAAAATTTTGGAACGCGCCGTCATAACTCAACTCCACCAACATCTCCACTCCTCCGATCTCTTCGAAAAATTTCAATCCGGATTCCGTTCACAGCACAGAAACAGCACTTCTTAAAGTTACAAATGATCTCCTCCTCGCCGCTGACTCTGGTTCCATATCCATCCTCCTCCTCCTCGACCTCTCCGCAGCTTTTGACACAATAAACCATACCATCCTCCTCCACCGTCTACAATCAATCGGCATCTCCGGCACAGCACTCCTCTGGTTCACTTCATACCTCTCCGACCGTCACCACTTTGTCTCTGTCAACAACTGCAACTCCCACACTTCCCCTGTCACCCACGGCGTCCCCCAAGGTTCCGTGCTCGGCCCCCTCCTATTTACCATCTACATGCTTCCCCTCGGTCGGATCATCCGCCACCATGGACTCAACTTTCACTGCTATGCTGACGATACCCAACTCTACATCGCCACCAAATCCATCACCCCGGTTATCCTCTCCACCATCACTGACTGTATCTCCGACATCAAAACCTGGATGGACAATAACTTTCTCAAACTCAACAGCAATAAAACTGAACTCATCACCGGCCCCAAATCTCTCCTCTCCTCTGTCCAGAACTTTACCCTCCACATCGACGGTCACAATGTCACCCCCTCCCCCTCTGTACGCAACCTCGGCATCATAATGGATTCCACTCTCTCATACCAAACGCACATTAACCACATCACTAAAACATCCCATCTCATTACCTTCCTTCAAATCAGTGCTCAAAACCCACCTGTTCAAACTAGCTTTTCCGTAAACCCCCCTTTTTGTTTTTTCCCCCATGTAAAGCGTCTTTGAGTGTCCAAAAAAGCGCCATACAAGTTCGATTTTTTATTATTATTATTATTATCAACCGCCCACGCGGCCATTCGAACACGTAATGATGGACTTTATTGAACTATCTCCATCTGAGGGTAAGTCTCACTGCCTAGTCATGGTGGACATGTGGTCCAAATGGGTGGAGGTCTTTCCGTCCACTAAACAAACCGCTTCAGTAGTGGCAAAAGCACTATTGACCGAGATAATTCCTAGATGGGGAATACCAGGAAGACTATCAAGCGATAACGGGCCACATTTTGTCCACACAGCCATCTCCGAAGTAAGCAAAGATTCACGCATCACACTGCAGGAAGGGTCCAACCCCAGAAACAGGCTCCTAGAGAATCACCGAGGGTGTCGCTGACAGTGCCCACAGTTTAGTGCGCATCTGAAAGCGAGCGCCGCAAGGCTTACGCAGTTACACTGCCCTCACTCCTCTCCAATAGCCTGAAGAAACCATCTCGACAAACAGGTGGAGGTGAAACAGCGCTCCCCTGCTACACGTGACGTGCCAAGTCACCAACCCGTCGCACATTTCCTACAAAAACATAAATGTTACTCTCACTTTAATGATGACTGATCTCAAACCAGTTTGCAGGATTCAGGCTTGATGTTTAGTAAAAGTGACTGTCTTGTATTTTGTTGTTCCTAAAGGAACAAAAGGGGGGAATGTAATGGTAAAATGCTTTAACTCTGTATTATCAATGTGCAAACTGCCTGAACTGAGTAGAAAGGTCAAGTGGAGGACATCAGACAACTTTTGTACAGATATGCTCTGTGGTTTGTACACCCTTCTCGACCTATCTTTGACCTGCTCTCTGATTGGCTCGTAGATGGTCTTTATTTCAAGTGCCTCAAAAGTAACTTCGGGCGATACAGTCGTCTGAGTTGATAGGACCTGCAGCCAGGCTAGATGCTAACTTTCCTTCCATTGAGCTTAACGGACAGAGGAGAGTGAGTGGCCTGCGGGCAGAAAAACAAACCAGGAGTTAGCAGCTGCTTGCTGTTGTCAGATTTAAGCTTGTTTTATCTTCGTTTTCGTAATATTTTACAGAGTTATTGCTTTTCCTGAACATATTACTGTTTCACCTGAGAAAATTTGGTGAACAGGCCTGTGAAAATCACTGTTACGACATCAGTCCTTACTATGATTGCTACAATAGAAAGTGACCACCATCTCTCGGGATCATTAACTCCTGGGGTGACCTTGCCAAAATACCAGCCTTTTTAAAAATGTAAACTTGGATATTCAATCAATCAATTCGTATAGTTTACAGAAGCATAGTTAAGTTAGTAAAAAACGATCAAGATACAATGTTTGATAGCTGCAGCTAAAAGAAAAGTGTCACACCACGGTGAAGTTGTTGGGTTGGTTTTATTGTGTCTAGTCCTTTTGTCTTTTCCTGTTTTACTTTGAAATAGTAACTCTCCACTTGTTTCAGGTCACTTGCCCTTCCTCATGTGTCACCAGTCTGATTGGCCCTTTCTCAATACCTAAAACGGCGAGAACAAACTCGGGAGACGGACTCGGGAGTCCTGACTCATGGGCATGGAAGAAAGGAGAACAGTCATTTCGGCAATTGGAACAGCAGCTGACTTGATGACCTCACCATGTCAGCTGGTCTTGCTAATACGTTTTAATATAGTTTTTGACTGTTAAGTATTTTACTATTATCAAGTATTTTACTATAAATCAAATTACCTTTGTTTCATTTTTATTTAAAATTAGAAATGGTATATATATATATATATATATATATATATATATATATATATATATATATATATATATAATTATATCAGTTATGAAATAATCAGGCAAAATATCTCAATGGATCGGATCAGAGTTGTTATACAGTCCAACATCTTTTAAAGGAGATGAAGAGGAGCAGCTGTAGTTTGTGGTGCTGCTGAACTTTACTGGATTACACTGAGAGGTGTATATCTAATATGCTCGGGGGCAGTAGGTTCCGGTGCGGTGTGTCTGTTGCGTCACTTTCTGTCGACAGCGTGTTTGATGTCATTGAACTCTTTCAGAGCTCTTGCGTTACCAAGTTGATTCTGTCGTGATATTGTCAGTACAAGCGGCGAATTATCTACGTGAGACGTTGTTAAACGCCTCACCGTCCAGCACTTTATCGTTTAAACGAATAGTTGCTTAGACGTTGTTTAGCATTAACGCTACCTCTTTAAGCATTAGCTTAGCAGCTAACATTGTGATGTCTACCCTCCCTACCTCCCCTGCTCTCTCTTGCTCGGTGTGTCACATGTTTAGCTATTCCTCTGCCTCCCTTGCGGATAATGGTACATGTAAGAAGTGTAGTATATTTGATCGCTTGGAGGCGAGGCTTAGTGAGTTAGAAGCACGGCTCCGCACCATGGAGGTAGCCGCTGTTAACCAGCCATCTCCTACAGTCGGTGCGGACCACATAGACGTATCGTTTGCTCCTGCTAACCGTCCCCCGGCAACCCCCGAGCGGCTGGGTGACTGTCCGGAGTAAGCATAAGTCTAAGTCGAAGCACACGGTTAACCACCAACCACTTCACGTTTCAAACCGCTTCTCCCCACTCAGCGACACACCCGCTGAGAAGCCAACTCTGGTGATAGGTAGCTCCATTCTGAGGAACGTGAAGTTAGCGAAACCAGGGGCCATAGTCACTTGTATACCCGGGCCCAGAGCGGGCGACATTGAGTCTTATCTTAAACTGCTGGCTAAGGATAAACGTAAATACAGTAAGATTGTAATACATGTCGGCGGTAATGACTCCCGGTTACGCCACTCGGAAGTCACAAAAGTTAATGTTGAATCGGTGTGTACATACGCTAAAACAATGTCGGACATCGTAGTTTTCTCTGGCCCCCTCCCAAACTTGATCAGTGACGACATGTATAGTCGCATGTCGTCATTCCGCCGCTGGTTGTCAAGGTGGTGCCCAGTAAATAATGTGGGCTTCATTGATCACTGGAAGATGTTTTGGGGAGTGCCTGGTCTGATTAGGAGGGACGGCATCCATCCAACTTTGGATGGAGCTCAACTCATTTCTAAGAACCTGACCCAGTTTCTTAATGGACTTAATCCATGACCCAGAGTTCAGACCAGGAAGCAGAGTCGCAGTCTTACACACTTCTCTGCGCTTCATTACGAGCAGTCACTCAGCGTAATTAACTCTATAGAAACCCCACATTCTGCCCCACGGACACCGTTATTTAAGTTAAAGGTAAACAACCGAGGAGTTATATTTAATAACTTAATCAAAGTTAAATGTAACAATACAACTGTGCAACAAACTAGGAGAATTAAAGCGGGACTTTTGAATATTAGATATCTGTGCTCTAAAGCTGTTTTAGTAAATGAACTAATATCTGACAACCATGTTGATATTTTCTGTCTTACTGAAACGTGGCTATCGGATGGGGAGTACTTTAGTTTAAACGAAGCGACTCCTCCAAGTCATGTCAATACTCATATCCCCCTCGGCCTGTGCCTCGGGCAGAGGATGGAGTGGCAGCTATTTATGACTCCTGCCTTTTAATAAACCTTAAACCTAAACTGGATTATAACTCATTTGAAAGTCTGACTTTCAGTCTTTCACAAACAACCTGGAAAATAATCCAGCCGGTTCTCTTTGTAATAGTGTACAGGGCCCCAGGTCCTTATTCTGAATTTTTATGTGAATTTTCACAGTTCTTAACGAGTTTGGTCCTTAAAACGGACAAGGTAATTATTGTAGATGTCGATAACGACAGCCTTGGTACTTCATTTATCTCTTTGCTGGAATCAATTGGTTTCTGTCAGAGTGTAAATAAACCAACTCATTGTTTTAACCACACGCTCGACTTGGTTCTTGTGTATGGTATTGTGATAGAACACTTAACAATCTTTCCACAGAACCCTCTCCTGTCGGACCATTGTCTGATAACCTTCGAATTTCTACCGCCAGAATCTCCTCCTCCTGCCAAGGGTTTCTACAGTCGATGTTTATTGGATACCGCTGTAACCTCATTTAAAGAAGCCATTCCCTCTGCTCTAAGTTCAGTGTCCTGTCTCAAGATATCAGAAGACTCCTGTGAAAACTTCAGTCCGTCACAAATCAACCATCTTGTCGATACTGCCACAGGCTCTTTGAGAATGGCACTGGACGGTATTGCTCCCCTCAAAAGAAGAATGGCAACAAGAAGGAAGTTCGCTCCTTGGTATAACTCTCAAACCGTGCGGAAACTTGAGCGGTTATGGCGTTCCACCAAATCAGAAGGATCTAGGCTAACTTGGCAAGACAGCGTTAAAACATATAAGAAGGCTCTCCGTAATGCATGAGCATCTTATTACTCATCATTAATCGAGAAAAATAAAAACAACCAGGTTTCTCTTCAGCACTGTAGCCAGACTGACAGAGAGTCACAGCGCCGTCGAGCCGTGTATTCCTGTGGACCTCAGTAGTAACGACTTTATGAACTTCTTCAATAATAAGATTCTGACTATCAAAGAGAAAATTGATGGTCTCCTGCCCCCAAACGGAGCCGACCCGTCCTCGGATGTAGGATCCTTGGATGCAGCCGTGGGCCCTGATTTCTGCTTGAATGGTTTCTTTTCCATCAACCTTGATCAACTAACTTCTACAATCTTGAAATCCAACTCTTCCACTTGTCTCCTGGATCCGATTCCAACTAAGCTGCTTAAGGAAGTTTTTCCGTTAATTAGCACATCCCTACTGGATATTATGAATCTGTCTTTGTTGACAGGACATGTACCACAGTCCTTCAAGGTAGCTGTAATTAAACCTCTTTTGAAGAAACCTACCCTAGCTCCAGAGGTGTTGGCTAACTACAGACCCATCTCTAATCTTCCCTTCCTCGCTAAGATCCTGGAGAAATCTGTCGCGAATCAATTATGTGACTTTCTACAAAACAATGCTTTATTCGAGGACTTCCAGTCAGGATTTTGAATGCATCACAGCACAGAAACGGCACTGGTGAAAATTACAAATAATCTTCTACTTGCATCGAACCAAGGACTTGTATCTTTTCTTGTATTGCTGGACCTCAGTGCTGCATTTGACACCATCGATCACCGTATCTCAGCTGGTTTAAATCTTATTTATCGGATCGATCCCAGTTTGTGTTTGTGAACGGTGAATCATCGAGGACCGCGAATGTTGGTCACGGAGTCCCACAAGGTTCTGTGCTTGGACCGATTCTATTTACCCTGTACATGCTTCCTTTGGGCGACGTTATCAGAAAACACCGCATAAACTTCCATTTTTATGCAGACGATACTCAACTGTATCTATCGATCAAGCCAGAAGACACCAACCAACTTGTTAGACTTCAGGACTGTCTTGGAGACATCAAAACTTGGATGACCTGCAACTTCCTGATGTTAAACTCGGAAAAAACGGAAGTTATCATGATAGGCCCAGACCGCTTTCGAAGTCAGCTGTCACGTGATACAGTCTCTATGGATGGAATTGCTCTGGTATCCAACAGCACCGTCAGAAATCTTGGAGTTCTCTTCGACCAGGATATGCCCTTCAACTCTCATATAAAGAAGACTTCAAGGACTGCCTTTTTTCATCTACGGAATATATCGAAAATCAGGAACTTCCTGTCTCAAAGTGATGCAGAAAAACTAGTTCATGCATTTGTTACTTCTAGACTGGATTACTGTAATTCTTTGTTATCAGGCTGCTCTTGTAAATCGCTTAAACCTCTCCAACTGATTCAGAATGCTGCAGCATGTGTATTAACAAGAACTAAGAAATGGGATCATATAACTCCTGTATTAACTTCTCTGCACTGGCTTCCTGTTAAATCAAGAATAGAATTTAAGGTACTTCTCCTCACCTACAAGGCACTTGCTGGTGAGGCACCGTCTTATCTTAAAGAGCTTGTTACACCGTATTGCCCTACAAGGCATCTACGCTCCGTAGATGCTGGGCTACTTGTGGTTCCTAGAGTTTTAAAAAGTAGGATGGAGGCCAGAGCCTTCAGTTATCAAGCTCCTCTTTTGTGGAACCAGCTTCCACTTTCAGTCCGGGGGGGCAGACTCGGTCAGTTCATTTAAGATAAAGCTTAAAACGTTCCTCTTTGATATTGCTTATAGTTAGGGCTGGCTCAGGTTAGCCTGGACCAGCCCTTAGTTAAGCTGCTCTAGGCTTAGACTGCCGGGGGACTTCTTAGGACACACCGAGCCCCTCTTTCACTCTCACACTCTCACTCTCTCCTCCCACAATCATCCATGTTTTATTAATGTACATCACTAATTAAGCTTCTTTCCGGGAGTTTTTTGTGCTTTCTTGCCTAGCAGGTCTCCGTGGATCATAGTTTCGTGCAGACCCCGGTTCTGACTCCTGGCTAATGGCTCTGCTGACACCTGCTGCTGCCATCATCATAAACCAACATCTTTCTGCTCTCCCTCCCCACAGAAGTCTCTGTGGATGGTGGTTCGATCTGATGGTGGTTGTCCCTGCAGTGGTCCTGCCGTACACCTGTTCTGCTACTTCCAATTACTTGTATCATTTCTGTTAGAGAAATTTCAATGTATTGTACATGTTTTACATTGTTGATTCTGTACACATGACATCCATTGCAGTCTGTCCATCCCGGGAGAGGGATCCCTCCTCTGACGTTCTCCCTAAGGTTTCTTCCCTTTTTTCCCCATTGAAGGGTTTTTTCATATATTGGGGAGTTTTTCCTGTGCCGATGTGAGGGTTTCGGGACAGAGGATGTTGCATGTGTACAGACTGTAAAGCCCTCTGAGGCAAATTTGTAATTTGCGATTTTGGGCTATACAAAATAAAATGAATTGAATTGAATTGAATTCACCTGGCCCGGGAGCGCCGTACCGCTTTCCGGTAAGAACCCAGAGGGGTATACACCAGCCGATGGTGGTTTCGGGCTGTACGCAGTCCATGATACATCAGAGCCTGGTTCGGCCCAGGCATTAGTGCAGGCGTCACGGGTGAAAATGAGGTGTGTGCATGGGGACAATCACGAGTACCCAGGGGTGAAAGTAGCTTTTATTTCTTGGTGGTACTATGATACGTCACACGTGACTAGCCTCTTCTGGGTCCAAGCGCTCCGCTCGTCCAGATCTAACAATGGCGGAACCTGTTAATTTATTTACGATCACGTCCTACTTTAGTGATGCACCCTTGGCGGTCAAAAAGGGTTTAAGCAATTTAGTAGTATGATCTGACACAGCCCCGGGCTAGCAACAGTACAGAAGTATTGTTATGATAAACAGCGCTGGCAGCAATGTGTTTTAGAAGTGTTTAGTGTGAGGGTTCAATTATTTTCAATACAGGTGCACGTTGAGGATCAGGCAGTCAGGTACAGCACATGCGAGTGCCCAATCAGCAGAGTGCCATCATAGGGCAGCTTTGTTGATTTGGGCAGAAAAAAATGTGTCCAGCAGCACGCTCCCGCTAAAATGACTGTTGAATGTTACTTGTTTTTTTAAACTCCAATCTATTTCAACAACACGGGACACAGCACTGCTGTTAAAACTGTCACGGTTTGGGTCTGCTCTATGTCTTATTTTGTAGTTTTCATGTCTCTTGTGTTCCTGGGTGACTTCACTTCTTGCCTTGTCCTGTCTTCCCTTGTGATTGTCTGCCGTGCCTGATCGTTTCCATCTGTGAGTCTCTGTGAGTCTCTTGTCTTGTGTGCCGTCATTACATGTCGACCCGTCCATGTGTAAGTCAAGTCTGTGTTTTCAAGTCCAGGTCCTTGTTTGTGTTTCTTGGTTTTTGTTTTTGCCTCCTTCCTGTTTTTTTGGTTGGAGTGATTTTGAGTTCTTTGACTATTAAAGTCCTTTTATTTTGTTCATTAACCCTGCGTCTGAGTCCTCCCTCCTTGCCCTCGCATTCCACCTCGTGACAAAAACTAAGTCTCTGTCAAATGGACTAACATAAACATATTTTTGCTAGCCTACCTGCTGCAAAATTAGACCAAGACAAGTAGAGCTATTTTATCCAGTGTAATTTATCACTTACCACTATCTTGTCTTTTTATTATCCTTCTCTGGCTTTTTGAAGCATAATTCTGCTTCACAATGACTGCCGACCTCATGAGCGGGGCCCCTTGAGGGGGATCCGGATAACGGTGTCATTGCACTTTACTGCATTAACTATCAAAGGGGCGCTCACAGTTTGTCGTTGCATTTTATTCTTAACCAGTCGTTGTCTCGGCGCGCTTGCCTTGTCGCGACGGTCCTGTGCGCGTGACGTAATTTCTTCCCGGTACGGCGCACAGTACCGGCTTACTTTCACCACTGCGAGTACCCCATAGTGTTCGTGGAATTTAGGCATATGGTGAAAAGGCATAGTGAAGGTTGCGGTAAGCTCCAGCCTGACGCTGTCACGGTTTGGGTTCATGTCTTGTTTTATTTTGTAGTTTCATGTCTCTTGTGTTCCTGGGTAACTTCACTTCCTGCCTTGTCCTGTCTTCCCTGCCTGATCGTTTCCAGCTGTGTCCAATCACCTGCACCTCCCTTGTGTATTTAAGCCTTGTGAGTCTCTTGTCGCGTCATTGTCTACTGTCGTCTGCAGGTCTCTTCTCGTCACACCACGTATGGAATTCATGTTGTTTTTTTTCTAAGATCTTTGTTCTTTCCCTCCTTCACCTGTTAAAGTCCTTTTATTTTTTGCAAACTCCGTGTCTGAGTCCTCCCTCCTTGCCCGCCAGTATTGACAGAGCTCCCCGTAAATGTGGGAACAGATTGGCCGGGATTTAATAAACTCGTGGGGCAGGCGGCTGGGATGCGTTCACGGGGGAAATGGCTGAGCCTCCCGTGGACACTCCATGGTTCCTGAGTTTCACTCCATGGAAGATTTTCCACTTTAGCCGTCTTGGGACGATACTCTACGCTCAGCCTATGACCAAGTGATAAGTATTGATGGTCAACTGGTGCGCCCTGACGCAGCGCAGTCATATCCACACTTTTCATTGATTGGGGACAGACTATATTGAGTGAGTCGTGACACTCGAACGAGGCAGGAGAACACCCAGCTGCTGGTGCCGAAAAGCCTCCGCAAAATGATTTTCCAGGCAGCTCACTATAACCCGATGGCTGGTCATATTGGGTACGGGAAAACACTAGATCGGATAATGACCCGATTTCTATTGGCCCGGCATCCGGGGGAACCCGTGCAGCTGGTGCGCGTCCTGTTTCGAATTAGTTAACCACCTGGCCATCCCGAGGGTGCCGTTACGTCCTCTACCCTTGGTGGAGGTTCCGTTCGAACGCATCGGTATGGACCTCATCGGCCATTTCACCCGAGCGCACGCGGATATCGTTTTGTTAGTTCTCATGGATTACGCGACACGATATTCCAAAGCTGCAAAGAGCGTTTTAGGGCATCTCCCTGGTCAGAATCCCGAAAGAGATTCTGACGGACCAGGGCACCTTGTTCATGTCGCGTACACTGAGAGAACTTTACGGGTTACTGGGCGTTAAGTCTATTCGGACTTGCGTGTACCACCCACAGACCGATGGGTTGGTAGAATGTATGAATTAGAAGTCCATGATCCGTAAATGTATTAGCGAAGATGAACGTAATTGGGATAACTGGCTTGACCCTCTGTTGTTTGTAATACGGGAGGTTCCCCAGGCCTCCATGGGATTTTCTCTCTTTGAACTTTTGTTTGGCAGGGACACAGAGCTAAAAAAATCTGTGCTGGTTCATCTCCAACCTCGTCAACGGTAAATAGAGCATTTGTGACCCTATTCGCTTCGCTTAGTGCTCACCCCCCGTCAAAATCACTCAGTCGGCAGCTCTGTAGCTATTAGGGATGAGCGAGTACAGCATTATCTGTACTGATTGGGCGGGGCCTAACCCGGAAGTAGGAAGGATTTACCCCGTAAGTTGTCGGGTTGTTTTGAAATGGGCGGGGCTTTAACCGTTATGCTCTTTTTTAAGCATGCAATTGACCCTTCGCAGGGAGCTTGATTAACAGGTGATATGACCAATATAAAACATGAACTTTGAAAACAGTGTACTGTACTGATGCATTTCTGCGGTTAAAACAGCATTCCTTCTTAATTATTGTGGTGTGTCTGCGTGAAGAGAGCCAGCAGACGGTAAAAAAAAAACTCAGCGGCAGAGAAAGAGAGAGAGGTCAGTGCGTGAAGTAGAAAAAAAAAATCTCCGACAGGCAGAGACGCAACGCAAGTCGCATTCTTACGAACCACGTCTTAATAAACCCCACGTTTACCTAAACTCTACTAGTTAACAACAACCGAAGTAAAAAAAAAATCTGAAGCCGAAGAAATCCTTTAAATTTATCACGAAAGACCCGCGAACCGGACAACAGAGAGGGAGAGAGAGCTGTTCACTTCTCAGTGTTCTGTGTGTGGGCGCTGTGACTACCAGCCAATTACAGAACGCAGACACAGACAGCTACCCAATGAGGACTTGTATTCAATCCGAGCACAGATATTGACTCGTATTACTCGTATAACACTCGTACTCGGCAAAAGTGCTTTATCCGTACCGGATACTCGTTTCAGCCGAGTATCCGGCTCATCTCTAGTAGCTATCAGAATAACATTACAAAGAAGCCGACGCGAGAGCACTTAATACTAGCATCAATGTCCAAGTGAACTGGAGCAGTGTATCAGGTTCAAATATCGTAAAACGAGAATGATAATTGTATAAGCCAAGCCTATGCTTTAAGCTACTAAGGCGTTTTTGACCGGAAACTTTAGTTGACCCGGTGCCGTTACCTCGAGGTGATGAACGAGTTCACTGACCCGTGGTTGATATTCACTTATGTCTGTTTATTTGCATCAGGGAAAGGTCATCCATCCAAACTCCCGGTGGTAAAGCTGGTTGTCCCTTCAGCCCTTACGAAGAAGAAGATGGTTGGGATTGAGCCCTTCCAAGTCATTTGGGTCGTCAGACAGCTGTGTGATCGGACGATCATTCAGAATAGCTTCAACCTCACACATAACTGTGTGAAGCCCGTCATCACCAAGTGTCTGCTGGTGTAAAACTGAGTTGAGAACACACCTGACTATGCGTATCATTCGTTCCCAAACTCCGCCATGATGAGACCCAGCCGGAGGATTGAAGCTCCATTTAACTCCTGCTGAGATTAAAGCTCCTTGAATGTGCTCATGATTCAGCTCACCAACGCCCTTACATAGTTCTCGCTCAGCTCCAATAAAATTTGTTCCGTTGTCTGATCTGATGTGAGTGACTTGACCTCTCCTGCTGATAAAGCGTCGTATTGCATTAATGCAAGAGTCTGTTTCCAGCGAGTTTGCCACCTCTAGATGAACTGCTCAGCTGGCCATAAAGGTAAATAACACTCCATACCTCTTGCAATTCGCTCTCCCTCTTTTTACCCCCACGGGTCCAAAATAATCAACTCCAACGTTTGTGAACGGAGGCAGATCTGGAACAATTCTCTCCTTCGGAAGATCTGCCATCTTCTGTTCCATGGCCCTGCCATTAAGGCGTCTGCAATAACTGCACTGGGATATGATCTTTCTCACAGCTGCATTGGCATTGGTTATCCAGTATTTTCTCCTGAGTGTAGATAGTGTATGGTTTCGCCCTCTGCGTCCCAGTAGTTGGTGCATGTTCCTGAGAAGAAGCTTGGAGATGTGCTGCTCCTTAGAAAGGATAAGGGGATGTTTTTCCTCCGACGGCATCGCTCCTTTGCTCAATCTCCCTCCCACTCTTAAGAGTCCATTTTCAAAAATGGGATCCAACTTGTAAATGAAACTTTGTCTGCTTACTGTATGCTTCTCAGACAACAGTGAGGAACTTTCAGGTGCAAACCTTTGCTACTGACAGTAGCAAATAACAGCTAGTTCAGCCTCCTCCAAATCTGTCTGTGTAAGAACACCGCTCTGCTGTTTAACAGCCCTTTTTTCCCACTTGACCCGTCTGGCCCAGAGGCCTTTCTCTGACAACTGCGCTCCAACAGATGACCTTTCAACCTCAGGAACCAAGCCACTGCCACTTTAAGTCTTCTCCAACATAAAAAGTAACTTATAAGATGATCAGGGGCCTTCGGTGCATCCTGAACAGTGACATTCACATAGGCCTCTTTCCTGAACTCTGGATCATCTGAATCCATCCTAACCTCGTGATTACTTATTGGTCAAGCTGCCTCAGACTTCCAGAGAAAACTGGGTCCCTCCAGCCAGCCTTGATTTTTCAAAAACTGACACTTTCATATCCCAGAGGATCAAATACAGAGCTGGTTGTAGACAACATCCCCCGTCGGGTTAGTGACTTCCGTTTGACTTCCATGTTGAATTTAAACAAGTCGGATTCTACGCACCACAGCAGACCCAAAGCGCTCTCAATGGGAAGATTGTCCCTGTCCAGATCAAGCTCTTTTAGATCCTTCGCCCTCTGATCTTCAGCACCGAACGACTGTTACTCATCCACTTCTCCAAGACAAATCCACCTCTCTTACAGAGAGCACTGAGCTCTGACTCGTTGCTTTGCTGCCTTCTCGGAGCTCAAACTGAGCAAACAGTCATCCACATAAAAGTTTTGTTTAACAGCTTGAACAATTTCTGCAGAAAAATCAGAGCTATTATCATCAGCAGTTTTCCTTAGTGCAAAGCTAGCGCAACTGGGTGAGGACACAGCCCCAAACATGTGCACTGTCATCCTGTAGACTGCTAGTTATTTGCTGAGGTCCCCCTCCAGCCACCAGAGAAAACGCAGAAAGTCTCTGTCTTCTTTTGCCACCTTCACTTGATAGAACATTGCCTGGATGTCACCCATACACGCCACAGGTTCCTGTCTGAAACGAGTGAGTACTCCAAGCAATGAACTAGTAAGGTTTGGCCCTTGCAACAGTTCGCTGTTCAATGACATGCCTTGATACGTGGCTCCACCATCAAACACCACTCGAAGAGAACCCTTTTTGGGATGATGTACACCGTGGTGAGGTATGTACCACACTTTTCCTGGTCTGCCTTGCGACTGGCCCAGAGGCACCCTTTCTGCATAGCCCTTTCCAATGACATCATTTAGACAACTTGAATATTCTCTGTGATATTCTGGGTTGCTCATAAACCTTTTCCTCAGTCCAAGTATCCTTTGCTTTGCTACGTTAAAGCTTTTTTGGCAGGCGAGCATCCTTTCTCTTGAAGGGCAACTTAAGGCAGTATCTCTCTTTCTGTAGAGTTGCAGAGAATTTCATAATCTCCATAAACTTCTCTAGACATCTCTTTGCCCTCTGAAGGCCGTTCAATAAAATCATGCATATACTGATTGTTTGGCATGACTTCCAAATTAGATACTGAATTTCGATTCACCACAACAGATCTCATCATTGCTGCAGATTCTATTTAAAGGCTCATTGATAACCCAGCCCAACACTGTTGTTATAGCGTATGGACCGTATCCACAACTGTTCACCACTTCCCATGGTTCCAGTAACCAGGGAGCATTGGTTCCTATCAGTAGGTCCACATTGGCCTTTATGGAAGAGATGTGAACCTTTAACAAATAAGGCCACCTTTCCAAATCAGCAGCAGTAACAATGTTCTGTGGAGTGACTGGCATCTCCCTCTGGGTGAGAACTTCAGGCAAAGGATACAAACTTTTCCCTGCAAGATCTGCGACCACCATTCCAGACAGAGCAAAAGTGGGAACAACCTTTTCCTGTCCCATCATTTTCAAAAGAATTTTTTTTTTTTTTCCTGTGATGTTCAGTCTCTGCATAAGGTGTTCAGAGCAAAATGTGGCTGTGCTCCCAGGATCCAAAAAGGCATATGTATGAATGATTTCATTTCCCTTTGTAGATTTGACCTGCTCTGGGACAATTGAGAGGATGCAACGGTCATTACCAGCCCCCGTGCGACCACATACCTAGGAAGAAAGTGATGGATTTTCTTCAGATGGCTCCCGAGCACATTGCAACTCAACATTGGCCTTTGTAATATGAAGTGCAGTGGGATGTTGTTGATCACAAACCTCACAGACCAAGCGTTTCTTACAGTCACAGCTAATATGTCCATCCTTTAATAAAACCTGCAACCACATTATAGCTGCAGCAGCCATTGATGGCTTGGTTAATTAAAGCAACAAATCTTCCATCTCAACTCCTTTCATCCACATTGATTGCTACTGGAAAATGTTTTACCAAATGATTGCTTTCAATGAATTCAGTAGTAGGTATCTCTGTTTGAGCGAGCGTTTTACTTCATCTACAATAATAAATTAAATAAATATGACATTACATTTTACAGCTTTTATTTGTGTCTCTAAAAGCATTTGCATGTCACAGGCTATTTGTGCCTTGTGATTTGTTATATTTCAATATTTAAAAGACTGCAAAGAGTGACGACGGATTGGATGTTTGCTTAGAGAAAAACTATATACAGAGAGAAAACTTACTATTTTCAATGAAATACAGGCGTCCATAGTAGTTATGCAGACAGCTGTATTTGTTGAGGCAATTTGATTCTATTAAAATAGTAGTCGAAATAAGAAATAAGAATTCTGCTTTTGTGTTTATTACTGTAAGAGCAGATTTGTATTGTTATATAGGGTAGGAACCTTTGGGCCCTCGACAGGTGTTTCTGATGGGACGCTGTAAAATAAATTGTAATCGTGGGTGCTGTAATTGGATGGATGAGCTTTCCCTGATGCAAATAAACGTACATAAGTGCATATCAACCACGGGCAAGTGAACTCTTATCCATCCCTCGAGGCAACGGCAGCGCGTCAACTAAAGTTTCCGGTCAAAAATGCCTCAGTAGCTTAAAGCATAGGCTTGGCTTCTACAATCTAAGTCAAGACTGTTGGAATGGTCGACAACAACTGCTGGAGTTTGAAGTTGGACTTGGTCGCACACTGATGTTAAACGCGAAGAAAATGTTTGAAGTTGGACTTTTGATGCGTTTGGTGGAGAATGCGAGGAAAGTGGAGCAATGGCGCAGGCGAGTGATGATCGGCGCATCAACTGCCCGCCAGCTGACCGTCAGTTGCTCACCTGGCGACTGGACACGCCGGTGAGGATAGAGGATCGCAAGGAGGCGTCGGGAAGAGAGAGCCACCAGGAGAGACGCCGGGGAGAACGCCGAAGAACTTCACATGGCCACAACTAACAGCAATAAGTAAGGTAGCGCTACTGCTAATAAAGGATGGCCATCTACAGCTAAAAGTGTGCACACGTATGGGCATTAGTGCTGACATGGGAAAACAATTGATTGTGTTTGATTAACATGTTGTGGACTTGGAGGACTTGGGGATTCATGAGGACACATTGTCGGGTGCCTGTGCGCCAGTTTCTGTCGGCAAACCGGACTCTGAGGCTGCCGGCAGTAGCGACACACGGACGGGCCAACGAGTGGTCAAACTCAACAAACTAAATAAGGCAAGTGCTTTAAAGAAATCAATACAAGAGTGTATGCAAAGCAGTAAATTGTCTGAGGTAAAACATTCTCTGCATGGATTTATTGAACTGTGTGATGAAATAAGATGTTTGCATGATTCTTTAATGGTTTTGGAGGAGGAAAAGGAAAGGCATGAAACATGGTTCAAGGCTAAAATGATGTTCAATGATGAATTTATTGATGAAGTTGAAATGTGGGTGAAATCAAATGAAAATCAGGTGTCTGAAACTGAGAATAATGGTGATAAAGGTGTCAGAAATATTGATATAAATCCAAACGACAGTGTTTCTAATGTGGGTAAAAATTTACAGGTCAAGCACAGCTTCCTCTGTAAGAATAAAGGTGGCAGCAGAAAAAGCTGCAGTCATGGCTCGAATGGAAGCGTTAAAAGAACGACAGAAAAAAGGAACAGCTCGACTTGGAGACGGAACTTGCTGCATCGGATGCAATGTTGGAAGTCTTTCAAGCTATGGGTGGACAAAGGCTCTCTCAGGCACCAACAGATGGTATGAACTCTTATTTTGAAAAGGAAAAAAGGACAGTGGCACCACAAACACTAAACCCACTGGCCAAACCGTATGAGCCTGCAGCCTGTGAGACACAAAGGCAAGTGAATTTGTCAATGCAACAAAATCAAAGGCACTCAATGGATATGCAAACAAAACACAATAAAAACTTGTCATCTGTGAAAACGTCTCAAGGGTTGCTGCAAGATCAAACAACTGCTTGGGTAACACAAACCAGGAGACAACATTTGAACAGACTGATCAGTGTCTTCAATTCATTTTATTTTCTATAGCCCAAAATCGCAAATTACAAATTTGCCTCAGAGGGCTTTACAGTCTGTACACATGAAACATCCTCTGTCCCGAAACCCTCACATCGGCACAGGAAAAACTCCCCAAAATGAAAGAGGGGCTCGGTGTGTCCTAAGAAGTCCCCCGGCAGTCTAAGCCTAGAGCAGCTTAACTAAGGGCTGGTCCAGGCTAACCTGAGCCAGCCCTAACTATAAGCAATATCAAAGAGGAACGTTTTAAGCTTTATCTTAAATGAACTGACCGAGTCTGCCCCCCGGACTGAAAGTGGAAGCTGGTTCCACAAAAGAGGAGCTTGATAACTGAAGGCTCTGGCCCCCATCCTAGGCTCTGGCCCCCAGACTCTTCTTGGTGATATTGTGAGAATTATGGGCAAACAAAATGAAATCACGACTTCTTTGGTGAACCAACAACGCCTGCTTTCTCTGCCCTCACGTGACATACCTGTCTTTGAGGGAGATCCATTTAAATACAAACCCTTCATAAAATCTTTTGACCAAGGTGTGGAGGACAAAGCAAGTAAGGCTGACTGCTTGTACTACTTGGAACAGTTCACCAGAGGACAACCAAGGGAACTAGTGCAAAGTTGTCAACACATGGATCCTGAACGTGGCTTCATTGTAGCCAACGCTTTGCTTCAGGAAAATTTCGGTAACAAATACAGGATTGCTAGTGCATATATTGAAAAGGCTTTAACCTGGCCAGCAATAAAGTCAGAGGATGTTAAATCTTTTCAAGCCTATGGGTTGTTTCTCTGTGGTGGTTGTAATGTGATGATGGAGCTTCCCCATATGCATGAAATGGACATGCCAAGCAATATGAAAACAGTGGTTTGTAAATTGCCATATAAAAAAGAAGGTGGAGAGCTGTTGCCCGATGTTGTTGAATTTTTGGAGAAACAAGTGAGGATCCTTTCTCATCCAAATTTTGGAAATAGAATTTAACCGCTTCACGACCCTGTAATAAATTCAAAATGCAAACAAAGCCATTCAGAGGGAAAAGAAGTAGTTTTGCCACAACAGTAATGCCTGTCAACGCATCTGATGAAACTGCTCACACAAGCAATGCAAAGAGACAGGACGTTTTGTATTATTTATGCTGCACACATAGTCACCTGGAGAAATGCCAACAGTTCGAACGTAAAAAACACAGAAAAGATCCGGTTCATGAAGGAAAGGGGAATATGTTTTGGTTGTTTAAACAAAAGAGAGACAAAGGTGTTTTTTGTGGGTGGGTGCTGGATTTGCTGGCAAAATCCCATGTAATTGCCATCCAGCCTACTAAGGTTAAGCATCAGTGCCTGACCTGCAGCAAAAAGAGAATAGGCAGTACAACTAATCTGTCATGGTTTTATCAGAAAAGCAGATGGTGACAGTGATGTAGCCTTTAATTGGAGCCCTCGCCCCATTTAATTAAGGTGAGAAATTGACTGCTAAAAGCAATTTGCAGCTTCAGCCTGCCTAGACAAATCCGGATGCAGAAATAATAATCTGTTTTCCGGCCTCCAACTCAATCTCTCAGTGCCTCATCTTCTCAAAGTCTTTTGTACTCCTGGGCTTTTACAAACCTTCTTGGAAACAATTCTTAAGATATGCAGTAAGGTGTCCCATATTTTAATTAACTCCTGCTCTCCCTTCCGAGGTAACGAGAAACACATTTTCCTGACTTTGTCTCGTTCTGATGAACGCAGTATGTTTTCTCAGAGACTGAACAGAGTCAAGAGAAGGCAGCTGGATGGCAATGTGAAAGAATAGCATTGCTGAATGGGAACCTTTTGATTTATATCTGCATGATTGCCTGTCCCCACCCCCCAAACTCAAGCTTTTATGGTTATTGTTCATTGATCATAATAAGTTTGGGGCCTGCAGGACACTGTCCTGTGATTGAAATCTCCAGCAGATCAATGCACTTTAATATGCTGTTTGATGTTCCATATACTTTTTCTCAAGCTGTAAGGACATTGTGGGGGGGGGGGGGGGGGGTAGTACAAATTAGCACTTTATCACAGTTTTGCACACATTGAAATTGTGATCTAGTAATACATGAACATTTAGGACATGAATGGCAGTAGCAAACAGTGAAAGATGAAATCATTGCTGAAAGTAGGTTCTCTAATTGAAGCATTAGATCTTCTTCATTCTGAGCTGATTCAACTTGTAGGGAAAAAGAAAAGTGCAAAGTGAACAAATGTGCATATACGTGGGGAAAAAGGGACCTGGGAAAACCCTTTATTGTCAAATCATTTGTGGTATGCAGAGGAATGTATGAGTGGGATAAACACAAATTAAGTGATTGGGAATTTTACAGTTAAACATTTAAGGTATAAAACAAAAGTGAGGATGAGAAAGGCTGTTAGTAAAATGGACCATGAATTGGAAGGAGTGTGACAGAGTTTGAGGCAGAGTGCTACAAACAGCAGCATTCCCGACACAAATGCCCGGAAGCATCTGACTCTACAGCTCCAACAGCTGTCAGGGAATATCTCGTCTGTTCTTAACATTTCCTTTAATTTTTACTCTTACAGCAATACACAGCAATGTGTATTAAACAAACCATTTGAATCACAATCAAACAAGTGCGGCAGTCACCCCAATGATGTTTTTACTTTTTTATCTCCTTTTGTGACCAGAGATATCAACATTTGGTTGGGTTTTTGTGACATTCTCTTAAAGTGGTGGGACACAATCCTCCTTCCTGTGTAAACACCACAAGCGGGAACAATATGGGATGTTGTACCCCCCGCCCCCTGCAACAAACAACCATCAAATGATTATTTAAAGCGAAGGGGTTTCGGGGGGTGACAAAGATGACGAGGTTGCTCGGCTCAAAATATCTGCATGATAATTTAAAACCAGGAATAAGGCCTGTTGTAAAATGAGGAAAGTCTTTCATGAAGGCCTCCAGGGCTCAGACTCCTGCTTAAAGGGCCAAACAGGGAAATCTAATATCCTTTATTTTCAACCCTCTGTTCATGATAGCTGAGCTGCCAGGCTGTGCTGTGCTGTTTTCTGCTCTTTTTTCCTCAGCAAGAAGCATACAGTGGCTGCGGTGCTCCAGAGACACTGTGGGGTGGCTGGATGTTTTTGGTGTTTGAAGATGAGCTCGGTCTGTCTGACGCAACACCTTTAGAGCATCTGCGTCCGTTTAACCTCTGCATCCTAAAACACCCACACAATTAAACAAAGAAAGTCAGATTCACGGCGCAGGTCCTATTACGGGTGAATTCTCCCAGTCACACCGGACGCAACAAGTCTTCTTAGTTGGTCCTGCCTTTGCAAAAGAAACACAAATAAACACCAATTGCACCTCCTTGAGAGTAGGTCCTCCATTACGTGAAACCTCATAGCATGGCATACTGGTTACGTGGATAGCATCCATGTTGGCACGACAACAAAGATGTACTGCCTTCCCATATGGCCATGGACAGCTCGAATTACCAATTCTGCTGACTAATTAAGACTGAAGATACAAGTACACATGGTCATATATACTGAATAACCACAAATTCATGGAGTGAAAATAAATGACAAAATCAAAGGCAGACACGGCTTCCCCAAAGTTTCCAAGATGGCACCGCAGATGGCTGCCTCAGTGTTTCGGTGCTCGGTCGTTAATTGTGTTTCCTCTTGCGAATCCCGGAGCTCTTTCACAGGAGACGAGCTCTTGAACATCCGTGGAACAACTCCATTGGAGTTATTTCCAACTTTCCTTCTCTCATCTGTGGAATTACTGGAAATTCTAGTCAAAGGTGCGCTCACCTTTACTCACGTGGTGAGACGCCGGAGGAGAGGAAAACGTGCCGGCTCGCTGGTGCGACTCCGCAAGCGTGGTTCTCGCACACCGCTGCCAGGCATCTTTCTCTCCAACGTGCGCTCACTGTGCAACAAACTGGACGAACTTCAGCTGCTGGTGAGAAGGGACAGAGAATTTTCTTCATCCTCTGTTTTGTGCTTCACGGAGACGTGGCTCTGCGGATCGATACCGGACTCCGCGCTCCAGCTGGCTGGCTTCCAGCTGGCCGGCTTCCAGCTGCTCAGAGCGGACCGCGACACAGAGATCTCCGGCAAGACGAAGGGTGGAGGTATCTGTTTCTACTTCAACAACTGGTGCCACGACGTAACAGTGATCCAACAACACTGTTCTCCTGCTCTGGAATCTTTTATCATCAACTGCAAACCCTTCTACTCCCCCCGTGAGTTCGCTTCATTAATCCTGGTCGGTGTTTATGTAACCCCCCCCCTTTTCGCTTCTTTTGCCACTCTGCTCCTTCACTACGCGTCTCCGACCACGTCATGGTCCACCTGATTCCTGCATACAGGCAGAAACTAAAGCTCTGTAAACCTGTGGTGAGGGAATCCAAGAAGTGGACCAGCGAGGCTCTCGAGGATCTTCGGGCGTGTTTTGACTGAACAGACTGGGATGTTTTCAGGACTGCTTCTGACAATCTGAATGAGTTCACAGAGGCTGTAACTTCCTACATCGGCTTCAGTGAGGACAGCTGTGTACCATCATGCACCAGGGTGAGTTATAACAACGACAAACCCTGGTTCACAGCGGAACTCGTCTGCAGAAGGATCAGGCATTTAGGAGTGGGGGCAAAGACCTGTACACAGAGTCTAAATACAGGTTTATCAAGGCGGTGAGAGACGCTAAACGACTGTACTCTGAGAGACTCCAACATCAGTTCTCAGCTAACGACTCTGCTTCGGTTTGGAGAGGCTTTAAACACCTCACAACTACAAGCCGAAAACCCCCCACTCCATGAATGAGTTCTACTGCAGATTTGAAAGACAGTGTCCTGGCTCCATCCCCCACAACTCCACCACCTCCCCCGACCCATCAGGTGCTCAGACCTTTGGATTACTCTCCCCTCCCCCACTGCCCCTATGTCTTGGAGAGTGACGTCAATCGGCTCTTTAAAAGACAAAAACCCCGGAAAGCAGCCGGTCCGGACTCAGTCTCTCCCCAAACCCTGAAGCATTGTGCTGACCAGCTGTCTTCTGTGTTCACCGCCATCTTCAACACCTCCTTGGTGACATGCCACGTCCCAGCCTGCTTCAAGGCCTCCACCATTATCCCTGTTCCCAAGAAGCCCAGGATCACAGGACTAAATGACTACAGGCCCGTCGCACTGACCTCTGTAGTCATGAAATCCTTTCAACGGCTTGTCCTGTCCCACCTGAAGTCCCTCACCCACCCCCTCCTGGACCCCCTGCAGTTCGCCTACAGAGCCAACAGGTCTGTAGACGATGCTGTCAACATGGCCCACCACTTCGTAGAAGAATCTCAGAGCACCTCTCCTCTTTGATCCCATTTGTCTTTGCATAACACCGCTGTGTGGAGGAAGGAGAAGGTGTGAATCTCTTCGGACGTAGTCCTAGATCTAATCAAACATCTGTTGTAAGCACCTTGAGTTTCCTTCAGGTCTGGGACCTCCTTGCCTGTCTCAAACTCTTTAGCATAACAAAACCAAGGTGTTAACCCTGTCGATGTATAAATATAGCCATGTTCCTCTCAAACATTAAGATGAAGCTTGCCACTGCCTGTCAATGTATAGCTGTTGCAGACCTCTTCTTCCTTGCAAGAAATAAACATTGACTTTACTACGGATTCCCGATTTCATAAGAAAATCGGTTGTCCATTATTGTACTGTCTTCCGTCATGCACCAACCGCCAAGTAAAATTCCATGTATGTCTAACATATAATGGCAATAAACGTGATCCTGATATAAGATATATCCTGATTCTTCATTCCTGATTCCTGATGGCTGCCGAACATGGGCCAAAATTGGCTTATTCTGGTTGAGACATGGCAGCCGGGTTCATTTGCAATCATCACTGAAAAACCTGTGCCGAATCTGGCATTATAGAATTTGGCCTACTCTGGCTGAGACTTGGCAGCCGGGCTTATCGCCCACTGGATCTGAAACCGGTTTTGGCAAGTTGATGGCTGCCGAACATGAGCCAAATTTGGCATTATAGAATCAGGCCAATTCAGACATGTTGAGAGAAAGAAAATTGGTTGTACATATTTGTAAGTACAGTGTGCACTGTTCTAAAATCTAAGATGACCGTGGATGGCAGCCTTGATGCTGCTTTTAGCAGTTTTTAGCACCACGTCTTAACAAGCCCCACGTTTACCTGACTTACTAGTTAAGAACAACAAACCGAAGTAAACAAAATAAACTTGAAGCCGAATAAATCCTTTAAATTTATCTGGAAAGACCCGCGAACCTGATGACTGAGGGAGGGAGAGAGGAGTTCTGTGTATGAGTGAGCCAAGCGGGACACAGCAACACAAACAGTATGTGTCTAGGGCAGTGGTTCTCATTTTGTCTGTGTGACGGCTGTATACTGCCGTCGTTGTTGTGTGTGTGTGCTCCTACAGGTGCGCTGCAGGGCCGTCCGAGGCAATCAGAGGGATTGGGTGCACCGGTGCGCTCATCGATAAGACCGGCTTGCTTAGCGCCCTCGGGAGCCCCTTCGGCGTCGTGTCCCGGCCAGGACCGACGCGTTGTTCCGGCGTTGCGGCGTAGCACATACTTCTTGAGAAACGGACCTGTGTCCTAGTGTGTAAATAAAATGATTGTATGATAACCGCCGTGATCGTTTTCCTCCTTCCTTTATTGCTGCTCCCTAGACGGGACGTAACAAGTGGGGGCTCGTCCAGAATCGTGCGTTTGGATCCGTACGACTGTGTAGGAAAGAACGTTGTTTGTGAAGGAGGATTGAAGGTAGGATATTTGGGTTTAAAATATTTGTATTGTCCGCCTATTTTGGAAATCTGGTTTGGGTCGCTCCGTTTGTGAAGGGGTTCTATAGTTGTGGGGAATAGTTAAAGAGCTAACCGTCCGGGTAGGGTGAGTGTGTGTCTTTGGGCACGTTTTTTTTGTTTTTGTTTGTTATTTTTGGTTGGCTCGGGGCTTAGAGCAGTTGTCTCGGGAGCACGTCCGAGGTTTGGGCGTCGGCTTGGCAATTGGTCGTCGTCCCGAACTTGCGGGATCTAGTGCATAAATACCCGGTCTTGGGCCAACTGAAGACTAGGGTGATTTAGTTTAAGTACGGATGGTTTAGTTCTTTAAATAAGGTTGATTCCCGTATCTCCTTTGAAGAGTAATTTTTGGGGAGCGTGTTTGTAAGGGTGAATATTTGTAAGTATGGCGACCGATGTGGTTGAGACGTTTTCTCAGTCTCCGTCTGAGGAATTATTGGAGGGAATGACCAAAGAACAGTTATTGGAAGTAGCTGCACACTATAAAATCGAGCTGACGTATAGTCAGAAAAGATCCAAGGATGGAATTAAGTTGGGGATTGAAACTGCGCTGTCTGATCGGCAGCTGTTGGGAAAAGCTGAGTTGCCGGATTCAGCGGCATTGTCTCCGGAAGGCACTCTCGGGGCGACGGGCTCCGCACCGCCCGCCACGCCGGAGGGGCCTAATGTAACGCCGCCTAGTTCGGCTAGCCTTTCGTTGCCTGCTTTGACTGCTCTTTCATTTGAGGAGCAGAAGGAGTTGTTGATGATTCAACGAGATACGGAGTGTGAGAAGCGTCGCTTGGAATGTGACAAGGTGCGTTTGGAGTTGGAGTTGGAGGAGAGCCGGCAACGGCTAGAGCGACAGCGGTTACAGATTGAAAGGCGTCGGCTGGAGTTACAAGAAGAAGGTAGGCCGGTGGGGGCAGGTGGTGATTCGGATTTAACGGGGCTATGTGTGGCACATAATTTACGTTTGGTACCGCCATTCAATGAGTCTGAAGTGGAGATTTTTTTTCTCCTATTCGAGCGAGTCGCAGCAGCATATAAATGGAGTGATGTTGAACGTGCTATGTTGCTCCAGTGCGTTTTGACAGGTAAAGCCCAACAAGCCTATTCTACGCTGTCTGATGCTGACAGCCAGAATTATGAAGCCATTAAGGCGGCGGTGTTAAAAATCAATGAGCGTGTCCCTGAGAGTTATCGGCAAAAATTCCGTACGTT
Source organism: Pungitius pungitius (assembly GCF_949316345.1). NCBI lineage: Eukaryota > Metazoa > Chordata > Actinopteri > Perciformes > Gasterosteidae > Pungitius > Pungitius pungitius. The sequence continues at coordinate 15,240,878 of NC_084909.1, read as the reverse complement.
GCAGCGAAAGAGGAATGAAACTAATGTGGAGTTCGTGAGGGAATTGACGGTGCAGTTTGAGCGTTGGTATACAGCGGCAGAAAGTACATCAATCGATAAGCTGAGAGAGTTGATTTTATTTGAGCAATACCGAAATACATTGCCGGAGGTTATAGCCACTTATGTTTCGGAGCGTCAGGTTAAAACTGCCTCAGAAGCTGCCCTGCTGGTGGATGACTGGGAACTTATTCATAAGTCTGGGGCTGAAAGATTCAGTGAACGGCAAGCGCAGACGCGCGGAAATGCTCCCGGGGTTCCTATGGGTCCAGCCAGGCGTTTTTCAAAAAAAGCGAGTGACTATGAAAATTGTAATTATTGCCTGGGTAAGGGACATTGGAAGTCAAATTGCCCAGTGCTTAAGTCAAAATTTGGCAGGCACTCCCACTCTGCGAAGCCTGCTGTTCTGGCGGCTTCTTTTCCTGGTTTAACTCACGCCGGTACATTGAGAGGGAAACCGGAGGTGGCACCCGGAGATGTAAGGTATCATCAGCAGGTGTTTGGACCATTTATTTCCAAGGGTTTTGTGTCGCTACCAGGAAGTGCGGAGAAGATGGCAGTGAAAATTCTCCGCGACACGGGCTCGTCTGAGTCGTTTATCTTAGAGTCCGTGTTGCCCTTCTCAATTGAGTCGCACACCGGTAGCTCGCTTTTGATTCGTGGCATTGGGCTTAATACGTTGTCGGTGCCATTGCATAAGGTTGAGTTGTCCTGCGATCTGGTGAATGGGGTGGTGGATCTCGGTATACGCCCTAGTCTACCTGTTGGGGGCGTTTCGCTGATCTTGGGAAACAACTTAGCTGGCGGACGCGTTTGGGTGAATGAGTCGCCCTCTCTGATTGTGACTGACGCGCCGTCCTGTACTCATGGCCCGGAGGATACTGTGCGACAGGATTCAAAAGCGTTCGTGGCATGTGGCTGTGACTCGGTCGGGTGCCAAATTTAGCACCGAGAAGAAAGTCAGGGAGGCTGGGTCATGTTTCGTTGTGAGTAGTTATCCCATTGCTGTTTCTCGGGAGGAATTGTCAACTGAACAGCAGAACGATGAGACACTGAAACCACAATTTGCGCAGGTTGTCGACAGCACTGAAATTCGTGACAGAGCACAGGGGTATTTTATTGAACAGCGAGTGTTACTGAGGAAGTGGTCCCCGCATGCTGTGGATGGTATGGGCGATTCTGTCATTCAAGTCGTTGTACCAAGCAAATTTCGTTCATTGGTGTTGAAAATGGCTCACGATCAGCTTGCCGGTCATGCTGGTGTTCAGAAAACATATGACCGAATTCTTCGCTACTTTTACTGGCCTCGGATTAAGAAGGACGTTGCCAGTTATATCAAGACCTGTCATACGTGCCAGCTTACCGGTAAACCGAATCAGCTGTTAAAACCAGCTCCTCTGCGGCCAATTCCGGCGGTGTGTCGTCCGTTCGAACATCTGATCATTGATTGCGTCGGTCCTCTGCCTCGCTCGAGAGCGGGTAGCGAATACCTGCTGACAGTGATGTGCCAAGTTACGCGATATCCAGCTGCGTACCCATTGCGCTCCATAAATACGAAGTCTATTGTGAAGGCGCTTACGCAGTTCGTGTCTATTTTTGGGTTACCAAAGATTGTCCAGTCGGACCAGGGGAGTAACTTTACTTCGAAGTTGTTTGCGGAGGTACTTGGCGAGCTGGGTATTAAACACAATCTGTCGACAGCATTCCACGCCCAGAGCCAAGGAGCGCTTGAACGATTTCATTCTACGCTAAAATCGTTGTTGAGAGCTTACTGCCTGGAGATGCAGCGGGACTGGGAGGAAGGCCTGCCGTGGCTGATGTTGTCAGCCCGGGAGGTTACGCAGCAGAGTATTGGGTTTAGCCCAAATGAGCTGGGGGTTATTAGCTGGCTTGCGTGATCATTGGATTGATGCAGAACCACCGGAAAAATTGTCTGAGTACGTGCTGGGTTTCCGTCGTCGGCTTTTAATAGCTGGGGAGCTAGCTGGGAAATGTTTGAGGGAGACTCAGGGGAGAATGAAAAAGCTGTTTGACCGTCACACTGAGCACCGGAAGTTTAGTGTAGGAGACCAAGTCCTCGCGCTTCTGCCAGTAGTAACGTCTGCATTCCAAGCCAAATATACCGGACCCCATGAGGTAATACACTGCGGGGCTATGGATAATTACACGATTTTGACGCCAGACCGAAGGAAGAGAACCCAGGTGTGTCATGTAAATCTGCTTAAGCCTTATTACCAGCGAAGCCGGTCGGAGTTAGCCCAGGTGGCGCCTGTGGTGCTAGTGGACAGCTCCCTTCAGTCAGGTGTTCCACAGGACATGACAAGTATGCCTGTGGACGAGTTAGATTCTCCGGATGACTGCGTGTTACTGGGGCGATTAAAGAATTCGGAGACGTTGAAGAATCTGTCGTCCAATCTTAAACATTTAGACGCGACGCAAGGTCATGAGTTGACGAATTTGCTTTCGGAGTTCCCTGAACTGTTTTCGGATGTGCCAACCCAAACGACCCTGTTGGAGCATGATATTGAAGTGGGCGAGGCTGCTCCCATTCGCCAGCGTTTTTACAGGGCTCCACTGAACAGACGCGAAGCTTTGGAAAAGGAGGTCCAGTATCTGCTGGATAACGGATTAGCCGAGCCTTCATTCGCCAGCTGGTCCTCGCCGTGCTTATTGGTGAGAAAGTCTGACGGTACGTTCCGTTTTTGTACAGATTATAGGAAGCTGAATTCTGTTACAAGACCAGACTCCTTTCCGCTGCCGAGAATGGAGGACTGTGTCGATCAGGTCGGTGCCGCAAAATTCGTGACTAAATTAGACCTGCTTAAAGGCTATTGGCAGATTCCACTGACCGAGCGCGCGCAAGGTTTCGTCGTTTATAACGCCTAACGGACTATTTGCTTATCGTGTTATGAGCTTCGGCCTTCGAAACGCACCGGCGACCTTCCAAAGAATGATGAGCAGGGTCATTGCGGGGCTGAAAGGCGTGACTGTTTATTTAGATGATACGATCGTAGTAAGTAACACATGGTCGGAGCATCTTGAACGGTTACGTTGCCTTTTAGTCCGCCTCTCTCAAGCTAATCTGACATTAAATCTTGCTAAGTGCGAATTTGCAGGAGCCACAGTCACGTATCTCGGGAAGGTGGTGGGGCAAGGACAGGTGCGTCCAGTGAGGGAGAAGGTGAGCGCAATAGATCCTTCCTAGGTCTGGTCGGGTTTTATCGATGTTTCTGTAGGAACTTTTCATCGGTAGTTGCCCCTTTAACGGACCTGTTGAAAGCTAAGACCTTGTTTGTGTGGTCCAAGTCCTGTCAGAATGCCTTTGAGGCAGTTAAGTCCTTGTTAACTTCGACCCCTGTGCTTATGGCACCTCAGCTGGAGAAACCGTTTAAAATCCAAGTGGATGCCAGTAAAGAGGGAGCCGGAGCCGTGTTAATTCAAGAGGATGAGGCAGGTGTTGAGCGGCTGGTGTGCTTCTTCTCACGGAAGTTCAACAAACACCAGAGGAACTACTCCACAATTGAGAAGGAGGCACTCGCGTTGATTTTAGCGCTCCAACACTTCGAAGTGTATGTGGGGGGGAACAGCTCAGCGGTTATTGTTTATAGTGACCATAATCCGCTTACATTTTTGCATTCGCTCAAAAACCCGAATCAACGACTGATGCGCTGGTGCCTGTTTCTTCAGCCCTTTCATTTAGATGTTAGGCATTTGAAGGGGGCAGAAAATATAGTGGCAGACGCACTGTCAAGGGCACCATCATAGGCTAGTGTGTAACCTGTTGTCTCGAAGGAAGAAATGAACAGGTTGGTGTCTCTATGTATTCTATTCACGGGTGATGGTGTAGAACTGTTAAAGTGTGTACAGGCCTAATTTAGTTGTTGGGTTGGTGATACATGGATATTGGTGGCGGAAACTTATGGGTTTCCTTTTCTTAAGGGGGGGGAGTGTGACGGCTGTATACTGCCGTCGTTGTTGTGTGTGTGTGCTCCTACAAGTGCGCTGCAGGGCTGTCCGAGGCAATCAGAGGGATTGGGTGCACCGGTGCGCTCATCGATAAGACCGGCTTGCTTAGCCCCTTCGGCGTCGTGTCCCGGCCAGGACCGACGCGTTGTTCCGGCGTTGCGGCGTAGCACATACTTCTTGAGAAACGGACCTGTGTCCTAGTGTGTAAATAAAATGATTGTATGATAACCGCCGTGATCGTTTTCCTCCATCCTTTATTGCTGCTCCCTAGACGGGACGTAACAGTCTGGCTCCGGGACCCACCTTTACCCCTTAATGACGAGCCGCGACCCACTTTGATAGGTCAACGCGGGGGGGGGGTGCTTCCGCGTTCTAGTTGCCGCGCTGACTGAAAACGTGGACGGACGAGCCGGAAAAACACCGACACTCCGCTGCATTAGAGAAAGTCCCTTCAAAATAAAATCCCAGGATGAATTTTTTTTTTCATGCAATGGCCACTACAAACGGGTCCGCGACCCACTAGTGGGTCGGGACCCACCAGTTGAGAAACACTGGTCTAGGGTATTGTCTATTAGTATTTTGAGTATTTAGCCCGCCAGCCCCAGTGCTTCCAGGTACAGGCCACAGTGGTCGGTCTGCCTGCAACATTGCTAGCCAGCACAAGCCCACCTGTTTACCCTGCCGGGATCTTTCCATCTGGTTAGCAGACCTGTAAGGGTTGTCAGGCAAACAGGGTGGAAGCTCTCCAAACTACCAGCCTGTTAGTCTGAGGACCCTGTGGCCCATTTCAATCTTGTCTTCTTGTCAAAGAAACTGCAACTCCATTTCAATGAGGTTTATTTTATAACATTGCATGTTGTCTTTCTCATATAAACCTACACAATAAAAAAAGTATTGTAAACCGGCTTTGTGAATGTTTTAGAAAGAAAAAAAATAAACAATTGTAGTCTTGTATAAATAGGAACAGACCTCGTTCTCCCACTTTCTTTTCGTCTTTCCACCAACGTCCACCCTTTTTGGTATGTATTTAAATAGAAATGTCTAACTCAAATATATTGTATTGCATTCACATTAATTAATAGATTAATGTGTGAGACAAATGCAATAAAATATTTTAATCCCCGACAAGGGTCATCTTTGTTTACTTATGGTAAACGATGACCCCAGAAATGAAACCGTCTGTCACGGTTTGGTCTCATATCTTGCTTTATTTTGTAGTTTCATGTTTCTTGTGTCCCTAGGGTAACTTCACTTCCTGCCTTGTCCTGTGATTGTTGCGATTGGTTAAATTTGAATTCAACTTATAGACGTACAGTGTCATTATAACTGCCTCCCAAGCCTTTTTTTAAACGTTTACCTTATCCCTTTAAAATTTAAATGAGTTGTGGGTGCATTGTCAACACTGACTAACTCAAGTATTTAAGATATTAGGTTGACTGGATACCAGAAATAGCTGCACGCTGAGTCACGAGCACCACAACATTATTTGTTATTTTCTCTGCAGCTTAATGCGATACCTATGGCACATGCCTGAACCTGTCACCTCCAAGGACAAAGAAGGGAGCACTTGTGTGGAAATAAGAACTGTAATTAAAATTCCATTAGTTGCACTAGTGATCGTCGACAAGAACAATATTTTCCATTTAACTGACTGAAGGAGTGTAGCGAATGTATTGTGCACAATTAAAATGCCACTCCAGACAGGGTTTGTCTCCAATTATTGTTGTGTGTCTAGAGGTCAGTGAGAAAAGATCTTCCCAGAAGCACCAGCTCTATTTTGCAGTAGTTTTCTCTTTTGAAAATAATTGCACACACAAATGGAGGAAATAAAATTATAGACGTTTTTAGGCACCGTTGTGAATTCTTCACAGGCAGGGACAATATGTTTAAGACCCTCTGTATGTATACCAGGATTAAATTGCAGAAAAATGGACCCAATTTACTAATTATGTGAATCACAAATGTGACTTGTGAAGGCAATTGGTCGGACCAGATCTTTGTGAAGGGTTTTACAGTAAAGGGTTAAATTTTTACCCCACTTTGTGACAGAATGACGCACACCTACAAGGACTCAGTTGAGTTTTGTCTGGCCCGGGGCGGGCCATGCCAACGCTTACCCTGGCTCTCTTGATGGCTTCTTGTGGCCAGCAGCGGAAACGCCTCTGTGCGTCACACCGACCAGACCGGTGTGCACTCGAGGTAGAGGCCAGCTCCCAGTCTCCAGTCACTGGCCGAGAACGCTGACCTTGACTCCTGTTTGGGCTCACCGAGGCCTAACCTCTACTCCTGTTCCGGCTCCTCGACGCCTGACCATGACCCATTCTCTGGCTCCCCGACTCACGCCCGTAATTAATTGACAAGAATATATATATATAATGCCCTGTGACAGTTGGTGTAAGAGGTGTGTGAAAAGAATACTTATTTAATGTAAACTTATAAATTCTCTTTTGGACGCTTGAACAAAGGAACATGAGATGTCAGGGTGTACACTTTTACCAGGATGATGGATTTATGTACAAACTCCTTAATGTGTGCTCATGGCAGCAAAGGTATTCTGTTACGGGCGGTCGGACACCACCCTTAACATGACGCAGAGACGCACACAACCAGGTCGCATCAAACTCATCTAGGGGTATTTTATTTAAATATATAACATATTTTTGGTAATTTACTGATATCCCAAAACAAATCAGCGGATGGTTCTCCACCGCCGGGTTGGCGGCTGAACGGCAATCTTAAGCGCGGTCAAGCTGCGACTCTCGAGGATCTCTTGTACAAATGGTCCAGGAAGCCTTTTGTAGCCCTGTCACAGGCTCCGCTCAGGTGTGGCTCATCTGCAAATTAACACACACACACACATATGCGCACACAAAAGCATGTAGCAACGAGCACCGGAGCTGGGGGACGTAACATATTCACTGAAATTCGTAAGTGGGCCAAAGGCATGTCAAGGTGGGATTTAGATTTTTATGGATGCGTAGTTTGATATTACAGCACATTCCAACGTCTCATGTAAACCCAGGACAAACAAGGAAAAACTTCAGGATCTTAGAGAAAACATTTTTACATAGGTGAACCAAACAGCTAGGAGGACAGGCAAATTAATTCACAAGGAACTCAAGTGTTCTCCCTATGTAAAATTGGTTGTGCACCTGTAAAACAGAAAAGATGTGTACAGTTCCTATCCTAAATAAAGTACTAATGTCACCTTTTACTCAGAGAGTTAAGTTAGAAAAACCCAAAGGGGCGAATGATTTTTCCATTTGCTAAAAGAATATAAAATCTTTAACGAAAAAAAAAAGATTTTGGCTTACATCACTATTTTTCTCTTTGACACAACATGAAGTATACTTTTCAGTAAAAGACTATTAAAACAATTACCTCATAGTTCAGAGTCCTGGATTATCTCCACTGCCCCCTTGTATAATCCAGAATAAAGATTAAAAACCTTCTTCTATAAACCCCTATAGATCCCTTATGTATCAGGTACCATCATATCTTAAAGAACTCATAATACCGTATTAGGCCACTTGAACACTGAGTTCTATAAAAGCTGGGTTGTCATGCTCCTCTTCTGTGGACTTTCCTTTTTGATAAAGCTTATGTTTAGGGCTGGCTCAGGTTTGGACCATTACCTAAACCCATACTGCTATACCCCTAGTCTGCTGTTGCTCTTCATCCGTTATAGAGCTCTTTGGTTCTGTCTCTTGCCGTTTGTTAGCATTTATGCCTCATTAAGAAGCAACGTCAATACTGTATATTAAAGTGCTTTTGTATCTTGTAGGTTTCTGTGTATCAGGGTTACAACCGGCCACTAGCGTCTGCTGCCTATATATGCTTCTCTTCACAAGTTCAGTAAGTGATAGTGTGCATCGATATGCACGGAGATGTTTCTATTGCTGCAGTTCTTCCAAGGGGTTCCCGTGTCATTGTTTGCATGCAGAGTTCATACACATACAATTTTATATATATATATAAATTCAATGTTATTTTGTATATCCCAAACTACAAATTTGAGGGCTTTACAGTCTGTACACATGTTATCCTCTCTCCCGAAACCCTCCCCAAAAAAGAAAATCCTTACAAGGAGAGGTCGCTCTCCTGGGATGGACAGACTACAATTGGATGTCATGTGCACAGAATTAATAATGTAAAAGATGTACAATACAATTCAAATAATTGCGATTAGTAAGCCAGGTGTATGGCAGGGCCACTGCAGGGACAACCACCATCAGATCGAACCACCAAATACTGTAGGGTAAATTGTTTAGAGTGTAATAGTCTAATGGCCAACCCAACCTGTCAAGACAGATGGCCAAACTCCTGGTTCAGCCTGTTAAAAGGGTGTTTTGAAGAAAACAATTTCAGCCTCACAGAAAAAAATGAGGGTAGAGCAATATGGGGATGAAATGCTATAAACACCCAGAATATGTTAGGCAGACTGAACTTCCCCACATAAGTTTATTATAACACATAATAGATGCTGGAGCCCCGGAAAAGAACTGGCGAGGCAGGGAGAAGACAGGGTCAAGGCGGAGGAGCAGGACACAGGATGGAGCTGAGGAAGAAGCAGACAGCTGGAAGTTAAGTCCTGGACAGCAATACCAGTACTATTAGTTAAGCAACAAAATACTATTCAACAGAAGCCGGGAGGCAGATTACCACGAGGGTAACTGACAAAGACTGATAAAATCAGACCGGGCTTAGTTTTTCTCCATTGGTTTGGCTCATTTTTTGAAACAGAAATTACATTCTCAAAATTCTAAGATCATTTGGCAAAACAGTCTTACAGTTCTGCAAAACACTAATGCTCACTTGCAAAAGCACATAACTCTCCCAAAACAGTTCAATCATGTGTCAAAACTACATTTCTTTCTCGTTTAAACAGTCAGTGCCCCCAAAATGCTTTGTGCCTTTGGCATTGTGTAAGCACTGCAAGTCAAAATGTTTAGTTGTTTTGTCACTATGGCAGAGGACCATTGAAATCCCTCATGTCCACCAGTCTTAGCCCAGTTCTTCATTGACAATGGTTACTGTACTGTTTTTTTGTTTATTTAACAGAATACAATTATGTATAATTTTTTTTTAAATGAAATAGGATTTTAGGGTAAGAGTAGCCTCCAAGGTTTGACATCACACATTTGTCATGATCCGGATTCCTCCTTGTTTTGTTTTTCTACACACACACGCGCACACACGCACACCCAGCTGATACTCATTAACACACCTCCTCATTCCCATTCATGCTTTCACTCGCCCTAAACGCCCACAGCCGCTTTCCATAGCAATCAACTCTCACACTGATTCTCAACTCACCTGTTTCTGCTCACTGCTTAATTTGTTTGACTATTTCTAACCACTGTTTCTCTACTCCCCTGTCAGACTGTTGTTGAACGCTGAGCTGTTGCCTTGTCCCTGTGTTACCAATCCAGCGTTGTCTTTTTCGAGATCTACTTTAAGTTTTGTCCCGGACTGCGTCTGCTGACGGCAGCCCCCTTAGTTCGAGTTTTTCCGCACCTCTGCATCTGGGTCCTCTGTTCTCCACGTAACAACATTGCACTCATACTACCGGAAATTGTAATTTATTGTAATTGCAATTATCATTCACAAACATAAAATAACTTCCATATGTAACCTTTTTTCTCAGTCTCCTCGAATTCTGTCTGATCAACTAGGTTCGGGTAAGGAGATTGGCAGTAGCACTAAAGCATGAGAGCAATAGATCCCCCAGCCCACATAACACAGAATGCGGCATAAATGTATCATATATTCAAATATTACATTTCTTCCAACATAAAATGCTCAGCCTTACACTTATTTAAATGAAATCACCAGTATGAACCAAAATCAGTTGACCTAGGCAAGTATCACTTTAAGGAAAAGAATAAAAGAAATAAAAATAAATGTGTTCTTTCCCTCCTTTAATGGGTTTAATAGTCCTTATTTCTCCCCCGTTTCCGTTGTCTGTTCCAGTTTATTGACTTCCAGGGGCAAAAAAAAAGAAATGCTGAGATCTCAGAAAAAGAAAAAAAATAGTTTTCAAATAAAACGTGTCACTCCTCAGGACTGAACCTTATCCTACCCCACCGATGTCCACACTGCGGTCTCGACGAACCAAAAGCTTCCATGCAGCAAAGCGGGTGGTACAGGTTGCGGTTGGAACGAGAGCCTCCACGTGGCAATGGCGGCGATGCAGGTTTCAGTGGAGCCTCCACGTGGCGATGGCGGCGTCACAGCTGCAGTCGGAACAGAACTCGCTCCTCAAAAAAAACCAGCCTGCACAATATGCAGCGCAATTATTTATCAACTTAACGCTGGTTACCTTTCTGGTTGTACATTAACAATGCAGCTTCATTACATGGAATATGAACAAGTGAAATACAGGGAATATGAAAAACATATTGTTTTGGTATCTGAGCTACAACGGCAGCTACGTAGCTAGCTTAGCCTCATTACCCGGCCGCAACTAAGCTAGCAGCTCTGAGAACTGCTAACCGTTCGTCACAATAACACAAAATAACATCACAAAACATGTCTCAGTACCATAACCATTTATCAACTATTCTGACTGGCTTTTTTCCGTTCTTACACTAAACCAGAATGATACTGCTAATGAAGCCGACGGTGTAGCTAACTCACCAGAATAGTTCAGGACTCGAGCGACACACCGTCGGAGTAGCTCCTGTGATCAAAATCCCTTCAACTCACTTTTAACGACCGTTTTATCAGGGCACGAGGACACTTTGCTCCGCGGCCGTACAAGGTTGTGTTTTTCTTTTCCACCGAGGCGCGTGCGGGTGATGCCTTCAGGTAAGCTCAGAAGTTCCATTACTAGACGGAAACAACGCGCATTCAAAGGTGTCTGTAAATTACAGTACCATAAAAACTAACCAGGGTTACACATACATCAGAGTAAAAAATGTATACCGCATAATATACTGTAAAATAAACACAGAAACAGAAAACCAATGAAAATTATATGCAGCCTACAGTGCTGTAAATAAAGCTGGTCGAAGAATAAATAAATAATTAAAGCTGGAAATCAAAGTTCTTCACTGGTCACCATCCTCACCCTCCCTATCCTGGCCACCGTCCTCAGCCTCCTGGCCATCCACACGCTGCTCTCTGTCTGGCCACAGATCCGAATCTACATCACAGCGTATATTCTCCCTTGCAATGCAGCGAGGGAAGAAACAACGTGCATGTCGCAACCATCCCCTGCACTGATCTCCTCTGATATCTTCACATGCAGTGTCCATTGCGTGGAGCAGGGATCTTTGATCTTGAACCCCATGCTCATACACTCCACCTCCAAGCGGAGAAAAACTCCTCAATAGGGTTGAGGAAAGGCGAGTAAGGTGGTAGGAACACCATGACCATCCTTGGATGATTAGTGGGCCACGGTGGAAATTCACATTGTCCCATATAAAAACAAATTGTAGTAGGTGAGGCCCTAAGAGACCTCTTATTTTCAGGGATCAAATCGATATGAATGCGGTCCATGAAGATGAGGAGCTTCTGCATATTGTATGAGCCAAGACTGGGGATATGAGTGGCCCCACCATTCTCCGATATGGCAGCACACATGGTTATATGCCCCCTCGCTGGCCTGGGACATCCACCGTGGCCCGGTGGCCAACAATATTACGGCCACGTCTTCGGCCCTTGGCCAGGTTGAAGCCAGCTTCATCTACAAACACGAGGATGTGATGGGTCTCGTTTCCTTCCAATGCCATTAGTCATACACTAAAGTTATACAATTACATAGGAATGTTCTATGTTCTCCACAAGTTCATTATACTACTGGCCACTTACTCTAGTGGTTCCAAACCTGGGGTAGATGTACCCCTATGCAGAGGGTATTTGACAGAAAGGGGAGGGGGGAAATCCATCATTCACTAGACTTACTGAAATGTTACAGTAAACCCACAGTATTAGATTTACATGGGAGGCAGTAATTGCAGCTATTTGACCACTTTTCTTACTGTATTGTCATATATATATATATATATATATATATATATATATAGTAAGCTGCAGTTTTGGGGGGAAATGTTGCAGTCAGATAAATCAAATACTTTCATACCTGTATTACATGGATACACAAATCAGGTAAAGATGGTACTAAAGCCAAAAAAAGTTTGAAAACCACTGCTTAATTGTAAAAAGGTTAAAATGATGGGACAACCAGTAACTTACTTACATGTACATACTGTTATCGCAGCTCTTTCACTCCATCAGTTTCTCTCAAATGGTACCCTGTAAATTTCATTGTCATATCATGCTTCTTCAATATCCGGTCTATTGTGGAGATGCTTATAGAGTTGACATTATGGAATATAAAATTGTCTTGTAGGATTCCAGTGCGGATCTGTCTCAATGTAGTTTTCTTCTGCCACCCGTGCAAGGTCAAAGAATTCAAAGGACAACACTCCATTTGTAATGTATATGTATTCCTTACAGAATGAGTTACCTATGTAATTGTATTGTTGTTTTACTTAAACTACCACAGTTCTAATGCATCACTGCACAGACTGGAATACTACTGTATCATCAATACTCATCTCATCTTCAGCCGCTTATCCAGGGTCAACAGCTCCAGCAGGGAGCCCCAGACTTCCCTTTCCCGGGCCACATCTACCAGCTCTGACTGGGTGATCCCCAGGCGTTCCCAGGCCAGTGAAGAGATATAATCTCTCAATCAGGGCCTTTTCCCAGCTGGACATGCCTGGAACACCTCCCAAGGGAGGCATCCATACCAGATGCCCAAACCACCTCAACTGGCTCCTTTCAACGCAAAGGAGCAGCGGCTTTACTCAGAGCTCTTCGCAAATGTCTGAGCTTCTCACCCTATCTCTAAGGGAGACGCCAGCCACTCTCCTGAGGAAACCCATTTCAGCCGCTTGTACCCGTGACCTAGTTCTTTCGGTCATGACCCATCCTTCATGACCATAGGTGACGGTAGGAATGAAGATTGACTGGTAAATCGAGAGCATTGCCTTTCGGCTCAGCTCTCTTTTTGTCACAACGGTGCGGTAAAGCGAGTGCAATACCGCACCCGCTGCTCCGATTCTCCGGCCAAGCTCACACTCCATCTTCCCCTCACTCGTGAACAAGACCCCGAGGTACTTGAACTCCTTCACTTGGGGTAAGGACACATTCCCTACCTGGAGCGGGCGATCCATCGGTTTCCTGCTGAGAACCATGGCCTCAGATGTGGAGGTGCTAATCATCATCCCAACCGCTTCACACTTCACACCGCTGCAAACCGCTCAAGTGAGTTGGAGGCCGCAGACCGAGAATGCCATCAGGACCACATAGTCTGCTAAAAGGAGCGATGAAATCCGCAGCCCCCCGAACTTTAGACCCTCCTCCTCCCGACTACGCCTCGATATCCTGTCCATGAAAACCACAAACAAGATTGGTGATAAGGCGCAGCCCTGGCGAAGGCCAACCCCCACCGGAAACAACTCTGACTTACTGCCGAGCAACCGAACACAGCTCTCGGCGTACAGGGATTGGAGAGCCCCAAGTAAGGACCCCCTCACCCCTTACTCCCGCACCACCTCCCACATTTCCTCTCGGGGTACCGGGTTATACGCCTCAAAATCCACAAAACACATGTAGACTGGATGAGCATACTCCCTCCAAGATTTGTGAAAGAGTAAAGAGCTGGTCCGTCGTTCCACGACCAAGATGAAAACCGCAGTGTTCCTTTTGGCACTGTCCCAGACTTCCCGCAATGTTGAAGAGGCGTGTCATACAAGACAACCCTTCAACACCCATTGCTTTATGCATCTCTGGACGAATCATCAATCTCCGGGGCTTTGCCACTGCAAAGTTGTTTGTTGTTTGACTACCTCAGTGACCTCAACCAGGCAAATTGACGAAAATCCCTCCTCCGCCTCTACCAAAGAGGGCGTACTAGTTGGATTAAGGAGTTCCTCAAAGAGGGCGTACTAGTTGGATTAAGGAGTTCCTCAAAGTGTTCCTTCCACCGCCCTATAACCTCCTCAGTCGCGGTCAACAGGGTCCCATCCTTACTGTACACAGCTTGAATGGTTCCCAGTTTCCCCCTTCTGAGGTGCCGGATGGTCTTCCAGAAGCACTTTGGTGCTTCTCCATAGTTACCCGAACTCCTCCCACACTCGCTGCCTTGCCTCCATCACGGCAGAGTCTGCTGCCCTTCGAGCCTGTCGGTACACTGCAACTGCCTCCGGAGACCCACCGGATATCATAACCCGGAAGGCCTCCTTCTTCAGTCGGACGGCTTTCCCGACCACCGGTATCCACCACGGGGTTCGAGGGTTCCCACCCCTTGATGCACTTTGAGGTCACAACTCAATGCCGCAGCTTCAGAAATGGATGTTTTGAACACGCACCACTCTGGTTCAATGTCCCCTACCTCTACAGGAATGTGAGCAAAGCTCCACCGGAGGTGTGAGTTGAAAATCTTTTTGGACTGGAGCATCCTCCAGACGTTCCCAGTTCACCCGCACTACACGCTTGGGTTTACCAGGTCTGTCCTGAGTCTTCCCCCATCCTCTGACCCAGCTCACTACCACATGGTAATCAGTTGACAGCGCTGCCCCTCTCTTTACCAAAGTGTCCAGAACATGCAGTCTCAGATCAGCGGATACGATTATAAAATTGATCTTTGACCTAGTGTGCTCTGGTACTACGTACACTTATGAACATCCTTATGTTTGAACATGGTGTTTGTTATGGACAACCCGTGACTTGCACAGAAGTCCAATAACAAACGACGCCTCGGGTTCAGATCAAGGAGGCCATTCCTCCCAATCACGCCTCTCCAGTTATCTCCATCGTCGCATTAAAGTCTCCCAATAGGACTATGGAGTCCCCTAATGGAGCCCTATTCAGGGTCTCCAAAAAGGCTCAATACTCTGAGCTGCTTTTTGGTGTATATGCACAGACAACAGTCAGAGTTTTCCCCCCCCCACTACCCAAAGGCGTAGGGAGGTGACCCTTTTTTCCACCGGGGTGAACTCCAATGTAGCAGCACTCAGCCAGGGACTTGTGAGTATCCCCACACCCGCCTGACGCCTCACACCATGGGCCACTCCAGAGTAGAATAGATTCCATCCCCTATCCAGGAGTGTGGTTCCAGAAGCGAGGCTGTGCGTAGAGGTAAGCCCCACCAGATCCAACTGATAGCGCTCCACCTCTCGCACAAGCTCCGTTTCCTTCCCCCCCAGAGAGGTTACGTTCCACGTCCCCAGAGCCTTCGTCTTCCGCCCAGACCGCCCACTGTCACTGCCACCCTTGTAGCAGCGCACCAGACCCCATTGGTTTCCTCCACAGGTGGTGAGTCATGAGATGCCGCGTCACTCCTTCGGGCTATGCCCGGCCGGGCTCCGCGACAAGCCCGGACACCAGACGCTCGCTGTCGGGCCCTCCATCTGGGCCTGGCTCCAAATGGGGGCCCCAGGCTTCCTCCGGGCTGGGTAGTGCCTTTCCTCTTCCACGTTTTCATAGGGTCTTTTTGGACCATTCTTAGTCTGGCCTCTCGCCTGAGACCACTTTGCCAAGGGTAACCCTACCAGTAGCCCAAGGCTCCCGACATAGGGACATACAAACCTCTCCACCACGATAAGGTGACGGTCCCCAGAGAGGATCATCAATACTGTAGAAAATAAAACTATTCTATACCTTATTTTCTCCTATGATTTTCATGTAATTTCTTGCTCTATGCAGTGCCCTGTACTATACAAAATATATTTCCATTATTGTCTGACAACATACCTGTTTTCCCTGTGAAAGGTTTGGATGATGGAGGAGACTGTAGAGCGAGGCACATTAGGCTGCACTCGCGACCTGCCTCCGCCATTGTGAGGCCGTAGTTGGTGACATGGTCTATAATTGTGGCCTTAATTTCATCCGGGACAGCATGGTGTCTTTGTGCACCCTTACTCCTCCTCCTCCTTGAGCATGTAGTTGCTCTTGTTCATATACTTGGCCGGGTGCCTCCATGTTAAGAAATGTTACTGGTCCTGCATGATCAAGGTTTTTACATATGTTGGGCAGCATTTACAGTCATGGACCGCACTGATTGGTCATCTGAGATGTGTGACACTCCTCCTTCGTTAGTCAAGTTCTAGTTTCACCTGACTTGATAAATTCACAGTATTACAACAATTGACAATGTTCCAAGGGATTCATATATGGTATTCTGTTCTTTAGTAATTTTGACAATTGAACAAACTATTGTGCATGTGATGACTTATACAATGAAATTACGATGAGACGTTTTGGAGCAAAAAACAAATAGACTGAGAATCAGCAATCAGTTTAGATCAACAAGATCTATTCACTTGGAAATTGTGCTAAAACGTAGGCTACATGTACTTAGACATTTGCAATTTAATCAAATGAATGAGAAAGTACCAAGTGGTTTGGAGGTTTGTCCATGTTGTTTTGAGAATGTAATTTCTGTTTAAAAAAATGAGCCAAACCAATGGAGAAAAACTAATACTGGAGGTGAGTAGAGGCAATCAAGAAGATCAGCAGCAGGTGGCAGGAATTACTCGACGATCCCACCTTGACCAGCTGATAACCGGGAAGGAGAGGAGAAAAACACAAAAGACAGACACAGACCCAACAGTAACCGCCCCCTCAACGGGAGCCTCCTGGCGACCCCCTAGGCTTTTCGGGATGCTCTGTATAGAAGTCATCAGTCAGAGATGGATCCAGGATGCAAGATTGCACGCAGGAGCGTTCCTCAAGACCGTAACCCTCCCAATCCACCAGGAACTGCAGACCCCTCCCACGATGCCGGACATCCAACAGGTAGTGGACAGTGAAAGCAGGGTCGTCATCAATGAGCCGGGCAGACGAAGGGGGTGGGGAAGGGGCTTGAGATGAGAAACATGGTATACATCAGTGTTTCTTAACTAGTGGGTCGCGGGCCTTTGCATGGGAAAATTAATAAAAATAAAAAGTCATCCTGTGATTTTATTTAAGGGACTTTTTCTAATGCAGCGGAGTGTCGTTTTTTTTCCGGCTTGCCCGTCCATGTTTTCAGTCAGCGCGGCAATTAGAACGCGTCCCCCCCCGCCCGTCGACCCCGCTAGCGCAACCTCCCCCCCCCCCCCCCCCCCCGTTGACCGATCGAATTGGGTCGCGGCTTGTCATTAAGGGGTGAAGGTGGGTCCCGGAGCCAGACAAGTTGAGAACCACTGGTATTCAGGGAGAACTAAGGTCAGATCAATGGGGGTTAACTGAATGCTGTCCTGAGCAGCTTCGACTCTAGCAGGCTGAGCTTACTTAAGGCAGACTGAGTGACAGAGAGAGCTCCAACCCAGGATTTTACCAGTGCACCAGTCAATATGCGGGTTATGTACTTTAAGCCAGGGATGTCCCAGAACAACAGGGGTTTCAAGAGAGGTCAACAGTTGAAAGGGGAGTTTCTCATGATGGTTTCCTGAAACCGTCGAATCCACCGTGGAAGTCTTGTGGGTTATGGTAGTAAATGCCTCTCCATTGAGGGCAGGAATGGAGTTCTCCAGCGGCTCAGCAGTGCAACCACGTTGTTGAGCGAGTTGAGTGTCCGGCAGGTTAGCCTGTGCTGCAGAATCTATGAGAGCCAACAGAGACAGAGAAACCCTCCCCACACAGAGAGAAATCGGCAACAGCAGGCGAAGCGGTGATGGATTTATGGCGATTTGGCCCCGTCTTTTGGCTGAGAAGAGCAAAGTGGGAATGAAATAAGAAAATGCGTTGGAATGCAGAAAGCTGAAATTAATTTCAAAAAGTTGCTTAAAGTACAGAAATGAAACAAGCTGAAATTATTCTAATCATTGCTGAAAAGAACTTGAAACAATTGCAAAAAAACAGAAATGGGAGAAGCTTCTATGAATTTGAAACACAGAAATAATAAAAGCTGAAATTTAAACGTTACTGAAAGAATAGAAATAGGAAAAGCTGATAATTAAAAAATACATTTTTTGTAGTAATAAGGTTTATTACTAGTTACGGTTGTAATTGTGGTACTAGCAGCAGTAGAAGTAGTAAGTACTAGTTTCACTAAAGCAATTGTGGTGTACCTATTGTTGAGGTACAGATAATCATTGAGGCTTTTACTTTGAAATAATGGAATTGGGTGGTGGGGTTTGGGAGACAGAATGTTTGTTATTCAAACACAATGGACTTGGTAAAATAGATTTGTACAGCGCTCTTCTAGTCTTCTGACCACTCAAAGCGCCTTAAAACTACATGACATCATACACTAATGACAGAACCTACCATACACAGTGGCACCTGCCCATCAGTAACTAACTTCAAAGCAGAATTAGTGACAGTGTGAAACATGATTAGTTCCCCAACATTCACGGTGCCTCCACCAAGCTAAATCACCACAAGTTAACCAAATTAACTAAAACCACAGAAAGGGTTATTCTCTTGTCGCGGCCACGAGAAGACCTCCACCTACACTCTAGAGCCCTTTCTCAATACCTGAGACGGCGAAAACGGACTTGCGTTCCCGCGAGAATAGACTCGGGAGACAAACCCGGGAGTCCTGACTCACGGGTTCGGGAGAACGGACATTTCCGCAATTGGAACAGCAGCTGACTTGATGACGTCACCATGTCAGCTGGTCCTGCTAATACTTTTAATTTAGTTTTTGACTTAAGTATTTTATTATTAACAAGCTTTTGTTTCATTTAAAATTAGAAATTATTATATATAATCAGTCAAAATAATTAGCTTTATCATTTTAGGAGGAGGAGGTTGGATACAGTAACAAAAAATAAACAGTAAATATTTGAATGCACACACACCTACCGTTTGTCTTGTCACTCAAACATCAAGAGGCTGATAATGAGTGTAGTGGTTCTCGTACAGCAAGCTGCTGACCACACATGCTAAACTTGCGATTGGCTGACATCCTACCGTCGCGCTTCCTCAATCACAGGTGTACTTCCCGGGCTCCGCCAGCAGCTTAATGACATCACCAAAGGAACGTCACGCCCCCGGTTTAAGTCCAGTCGCCTCGTTAGCAGTTTAGCTAGCTAGCACTTATCGCTCTCCCATGTCCCAAATATCTAACCGCCCTGCCTCCACATTACTTACGGTCTGCTCATCCCGGGTCTCCGTCCCAACTCACGACACGCACGTCCATGTACCGTTAGCTAAACACGGTTAAACCTACGGCCTTTATGGCCATCGAACACCAGCTGGTCACTAATGAGCTTAAAGCGCAGAGATTTACACAGAATCCACACCTTAAACAAATGCTTCCTGGAGCAAAACTATTTGGAGTAGCCAAAAAAATGGCATTTTGAGAGACACAAGACTCTACTGAACGCATGAGTCTAGTTTATGTCTCTATGTGTTTTAAAAGTGTACCTTCTTTTTTTTTTTATGTCGGCAGATTTGTATTGAAGCCAATGGGGCTCGGGACAGCCTTTGTCTCACTAATCGGGCTCCTCACGTAAAAAGTAAATTACATACTCTGAGTCCGACCAGCACAAGCACGGCATAGATTTTTTCTAGAAATGAAGCCTGAAAAGTGAATATATTGTGGCCGTAAAAGCAAAAGTTCAATTTTTTTACTGAACCCTGAGATGGCTTCACTCTGCCTCACACTCATGTAAAATTCAGAAACGGATCCAAATACTAATGAAACATAATTAGTGATCATGAAAAAAGTATAATAGATAAGACTGCTAAACATTTTATTATTTGAACGATTTAAGGAGTTGAAAGGAGGCGCGGAAGAAATAGAATAATAAGTAGAATTAAAGCTGCAAGCAGCGATGAACGGGCCTTCCCCCCCTTGCACGTTGTGGTGGGGCGGCGGTCGGCCGGACTCGCAGTTAAAAAGAAGAAAAAAACGATGGCTCTAACGGGAAGCGAACCCGGGTCAAAATATTGAAAGTCCTGTGGCTAACCAACGGAGCTACGTGCTGAGTTGTGATTACAAAATCGAAAAGTGACCTAAAAAAAGGAAATTCACCTACATTGCGTCAGGGCAGAGAAATCGATCTGTGGGGACTATATTTTGAAGCATTGTTCAATAAACACAATTGAAGTCACATCAGGAGTCTAATTTATTATGTTGGGGCGATGTACAAAGTGCAAAACATGAATAGCGGTTACTTTGAACAGAAATACATTACGTTAGAGCTGGCGAACTCTCACAATAACAGCATAAACTCACGCGAGACTACGAGCTGTGGCTCCGCTCTGGGCAGAATACGTCTATTTATTAATTAAATTAAAAATGTAATTATATTGAACTGTTCGTGTTATTTGTCTAGTTTAGATATGTCAAACTTGCGACACGCTGCCGAACGGCTGTGCCGTCCAGACCAGTCCGCCACTGGACAGCGTACTGCAAGCTGCCCCGCGTCTGCCTTTCCTTCAGTCAGCTGTTAGTTCCGTTCCTGCTGATCCTACACCGCAGCCGACAGTAAACTCAAATGAGTTTGACAAACGTCCTCTAAAGTGTGGAAAGTCAATAACCTCAGCAAGGAGAGTAAACTGACTCATTTTGTTCGTTAGATCAGCCGGAGACGCGGGAAAAAGAGTAGAAAAAAAAAAAAAAAGAGATGTTTGGGACGGGACTCGAACTCGAGATCCCCACGGGAAAAACGTTGGAGCATGCTCAGAGTTAAAAGCCCACTTGAGAATCTGGGAGGAAAACGTCCCTGATAAGGGGTTCATGGCTCTCTGCAAAAAATACAGGGAATAGTCACACTAAAAAAATTATAACTGCCTTCCTGTTTGTCTTAGAGAAAATTCCTCAGAGACTTTTTTAAGTCTCCCTTTAATACATATGGTAAAAAATCTGCAGACTTGTAGATTAAACGGCGTGCCGGCGGGGCTTCGTCAAAATCTTCCAGGGGGCGCAATGGAGGCAATTTTTCACTTTTGATCCAAAACTCCACATCAGGTCTGTAAAGGTCATCACGTAGGATACTCACAGAGGTTTTCAAGAGTTTTGGAGTGTGCCGAGGCTCAGAAGATGTGCTTGAACTTTCATGCGAAGATGACGTCGTCACAGCAACAAAGTTGGTCCAAAACTCCCAATTCTCACTGTGAGCCATCGTCACAGTCTTACGTCTTATATTCCCAGATTTGAAGTTGATCACATTAAAGGGCTAGGAAATGGACATCTAAATGTAGAAACTTTGCATTGACCTAAGCCAATAGGTGGCGCTATACTTTTTCGAAAATCACTGCATGGCATTACTTAAAGGCCTACACAAGCATCATGAATATACATTTCTAGCCAGAAATATCAATGTTCCTTGGAGTTATACCATTTTCCGTTCTGGAAAAAAATCTTCCAAAATTGTCCAAACTGCACGCACGCTCACGCCCAGGTAGTTTTATGAAAACTCTTGATTTTAATAACTTTTGACCCCAAGGGTGTCAGGAACCAGTTGCCAGATTTTGAAATGGATCGGATTTAAACTCTCGGAGGAGTTCGTTCGTTTGTAAATGCAAAAATTGAAGGAAATGGCCAAAAATACACAGAATCACCACAGCGCCCCCTAATGTTCAAATATTCTGGGAAAATTTGGGGATGTTCTAGGACTCAATGTGAACATGTCCTCAAAATTTGGTGAAAATGGGGGTTGGAAAAAAAAAAGTTATAGGCCTTTGAACTTTCAGGACACAAACCTACAAACTTCATTGGTCCATAACTTTATTGAAAAATGAGATATCAACATTCTTTCAATAACTTTTGATCGCATCGAGCCAACGATCATTTTGCCGAAGATTTCGTAAGAATCGGACCAAGCGTCTGGGAGGAGTTCGCAAAAACGTGTTTTTCACAAAATTCAAAATGGCGGCCATAAAACGGTAGGCGCATTTGCATACCATAATTTTTTTTGTGTACAGCACATCCAAGAGCACCTGTGTGAAAAGGTTCCAGGTCGATCGGTAAAAGTAAAAAAAAAAATTAACATTGCGGCCACTTTGGGGGGCGCTAGAGAGTTCTTTTTTTTTCTCCTCTAATTGCGGGACCCCAATCATACGTCAATTTTGCGCACTTCGGATGCGCGTGCAAAAATTCAAGAGTTTTTGAACATGATGAAGTCCCCAAAAGTGCGTTCGAAGTGGCGAAATAATAATAATAATAATAATAATAATAATAATTCTTGCAATTTCAATAGGGCTTTCGCCCGACTTTCAGTCGGCTCAGGCCCTAATAATAATAATAATAAATAATTCTTGCAATTTCAATAGGGCTTTCGCCCGACTTTCAGTCGGCTC
Organism: Pungitius pungitius; assembly: GCF_949316345.1. Classification (NCBI taxonomy): domain Eukaryota; kingdom Metazoa; phylum Chordata; class Actinopteri; order Perciformes; family Gasterosteidae; genus Pungitius; species Pungitius pungitius. The sequence goes on along the minus strand of NC_084909.1, from coordinate 15,218,627 downwards.
AGGCCCTAAAAGTGCGTTCGAAGTGGCGAAATAATAATAATAATAATAATAATTCTTGCAATTTCAATAGGACTTTCAGTCGGCTCAGGCCCTAATAAAGATTCGAAGATCAATACATTCCAACGATAAAGATTCAAAAAACAAGTAACAAACACTACCTTTAAGCGAGCTTCAAAGTCTTTAAATAAATATCCAAATCAGAGCTCATTGCTTCTGCCCCGCAAAAGTCCAACTACCTAATTAATCTTAGCTGTATCAGAGGAAAAGGAAAGCGGCCGCTGACGAAATATCCACACTTGAGCAAAAATCCCTGACACTTCTTCAAATCCCCGGGGAGCTGCCTGAGATGGCGTGGCCTCCTCCTGGGCCACCACGCCATCCACTTCCACTACACAGTAATCAGTTGGGCAGTTGCTACTGTCGGCACCAAAGAGGCCAGATGAGCCACCTGCGGGGAGAGAGTGGTGACGTGAGCCGAGATATTCTGGTTACTATCAGTTAGTGCTCTTAACAATTGTTCATGTGAGCCAAGTAAAGTCCCCTCGTGCAAAATAGCCTGCTGAATTAATTCTGCAGGATCCATTACAGTGGCCAGTTTGTACATTTAGGTTTTTTCAAATAACTGGATCCACAAGGCAGACTGAACTTCACCACAGAAGTTTATTATAACATAAGACAACTGGAAGTTAAGTCCTGGACAGCAATACCAGTACTAATAGTTAAACAACAAAATACTATTCAACAGAACAGCGTGATAATCTGCTTTCAACAGGAAGCAGATTACCACGAGAGTAACTGACGAACTGGCGAAGACTGGAAGATCAGACCGGGCTTAAATACTGGAGGTGAGTAAAGGCAATCAAGAAGATCAAGAGCAGGTTGCAGGAATTGCTGAACGATCTCACCTTGACCAGCTGACAACCAGGAAGGAGAGGGGAGAAACACAAAAGACAGACACAGACAGAACACGAAGCATTTACAGATGTACGAGGAAAATAATGTGCTTTCTATCAGTTGGACTAGAATACTGTGTGCAACTTACATAGCTATATTGAACACATTGTCAGTAATTCCACTACACAGTAATCAGCCAGAGGCAGTAATATTCCACCAGATATAAATCAGGATATATCAGCGAGATGAGTCCATACCACTTTCACATGGTTTTATTTATGCCAATATAGAGAAATTGAATCTCTAAATGCTGTATATTTAAGTTTTACGCGCCAACCCTGTACTTAGCTATTTTTTCTTGATTATCAAGCCTCCCTACTGCCCATAAAGTACATCCCCAGCCACTTGGTCCAGTGTGTGTGTGTGAGTGAGATACACACTCAGATTGGGAAGGATTAGAGCAATTTATGAATTATGAATACACACTGAACGGAAGGTACTGATACTTGACAGAATTGGATTTTTTTTTCGTTTTTATTCTGTTCAGCATCCATGAATATGTCCTGTCACTTTCTTCATCTCTGATCTTACATTTGTTGTATTATTTATTCCCTCCTTACTGTTAGTCACTAGCTAATGTCCCAGGCTAAGGCCCCATTCAATGCTTCATAAATCCGTCGGGATTGATGTAAAAAGTGAATATAATCTGAAATGCACAGCTGTAGGCCCATAACTGCTAAATAATAATACATTTTATTTATATTGCACTTTACTTTTTTTTTAAAGAAATCTCAAAGTGCTACATAGCAATAATCATTACTGTTACGACTCGTAGGAGCCTGTGCTGGGGTTAGTATTTGTGGTCCCTGTGTCTTGTTTTTGTGCTCTCGCTCTCTCTAAGTATGGGCTGTGGCGTGTATCTCACAGCTGCAGCTGGTTTCCGCTAATCAGCTACAGGTATAAAGCCTCGGGGCTGGAGTGGAGAGGGAAGGAGCCTGATCGCGTTGGTGTCGTGTCAGTGTGTGTGCGCCACGCTGTCTGCTGGCTTCGCTGTGAACTGGAGTTGAGAAAACTTGAGGCGGAGACCGTGATAAAAATGCGCCAGGTAGAACTCCAGGCAAGATCGGGAGGCCAGAATGTCGCTCCTGGGGGTGAGCATTTCTACGGCAGAACCATTACTTCCAAGTTTGATTTGAGTAAGAACATTTTATTAGATCCTGTTTTTCGCGAGTCAGAGGTTGAGGTATATTTGAGTTTTTGAGCGTATTGCAGCTGTGTTGCAGTGGCCTGAAGATGTGTGGGCAATTTTACCGCAGTGTCGCTTGACGGGTAAAGCTCAAGAGGCATGCTCTGCTCTGTCAGTGGAAGATGGGCTGAGCTATGAAAAGGTAAAAGGCGCTATTCTCCGAGCTTATGAGTTGGTGCCGGAGGCATATAGGCAACGTTTCCGACGCCTTCGAAAAAGCGTTGATCAAACCTCTGTCGATCTGGTTTGAGAGAAAAGAACACTGTTTGACAGATGGTGCGCAGCCAGCAAAGACCTTACCTCAACGGAGCTAGTGCTGTTGGAGGAATTCAAAAATTGTCTGCCAGAACAAACGGTTGTTTACGTGAACGAGCAGAAGGTTACCAATCTGCAGCAGGCTGCCACACTGGCCGATGAGTTCACGTTAACCCATAAGACCTAGTGTGTCTTTTCCGAAGCCAGCTCCTGCCACACCGACTGGAAAGGTCTGTGACATCGGTAACACTACCACTAATCCCAGAACAGAGAAATTGTGTTTCTTTTCCCGTAAGCCTGACCACCTGGTAGCTGACTGTGAGGCTTGGAAGAGAAATAAGGGGGTTGGAGTGGAGGCATCCAAAAGGGGTGGGGTTAATTCAAACTTCCCCGGGTCCGTCCCAGATTTCCCTGGCTCGTAGTGAACTAGATGTGTTTAAAACCATTTGTTTTTGACTGTTTTGTTTCCCTTACAGGAGAGCCTGGTGATGGGCGCCCTGTGAGGGTGCTGCGAGATACCGCATGCTCGCAGTCGCTGCTACTTGCTTACATTCTTCCCATGGGTGACCGGTCGGACGACAGAGCAATAGTGAGGGGAATAGAGATGGGTTTTGTTCCGGCTCCTTTACACCGCATACACATAAGCACTGATTTAGTGACAGGTTTTTTCACGGTTGGGGTAAGGATTGAAGGTATTGACCTTATTATGGTGAACGATATTGTTGGTGGGAATGTGTATCCGGTACCAAAAGTGGTAAACGTTCCCATTCCCATGTCAGAGCAGGATGTAGTGGTTGCTAGTGATTCACAGTAGTAGCCAGTGTTACCACAAGGGCGCGGGCTAAACAACAAGCTCAGGAGGTGGCCCTGTCAGACACGTGGTTTACTACTACTTCTTCTGAGGAGGGTTTGCCCTCCGGTGGTGACTCTGTAGGTGGTGACGCTATGTTTTCCGCGGGGGTAGTTGGCAGTGGGGAACAGGAATGGGTGATGAAGCTAGGCTCACAGAACCCCAGCCACTGGATAGGGAGGCTCTCATTAAGGCACAGATGAGCGATCCTTCCCAAGTGTTTTGCTTTGAGAAGACCTGCTGTTCTAGTAAGCATCCATTCTTCGTGTGACTTATCAAGTAGTGGCACCACTTGACTGTCGTCGATACATACTATCTTTGGCACATGAGAATGTGTGGAAAGGGTACTACCATCGAGTTTTTTGGCCCGGTTTAAAATCTAGCGTACTACGTTACTGCAAAACCTGTCACACTTGCCAGATGGTGGGCAAGCCAAACCAGCCTATGCCACCTGCTCCGTTACAGCCCATCCCTGCAGTCGGCGAACCTTTCGAACATGTTTTAGTCGATTGTGTAGGTCCCCTGCCTAGGACCAAATCTGGTAACAAAATCTTGCTCACTATGATGTGTGCTGCCACCTGTTTTCCTGAGGCCATTCCGTCGCGTAAAGTTACCGCTGCAAAACCTCTTACGGCCTCCCGAATGTTGTGCAGACAGATCAGTGAACAAACTTTCTTTCAAAGGTGTTTAAGGAAAACCTGAAATCATTAGGTATCTCACACGCCGTGTCAAGTGCCCATCATCCAGAGAGTAAATTAAGTGTGTCAGCGTTTGTATCCTGGTGTAAGGATCGGTTACGCTGTGTCACTCAGTTGGGTAGGCGATCCCTTGCCCATTCTCAAACTGATATGAAGAGGCGTTTTGACAGGTGTGCGGTGAAACGACAGTTTCAGCCCGGTGATGAGGTGCTGGTTTTGTTACCTGCTCCTGGCTCTGCCCTCACCCCCAGGTTTACCGGCCTGTACACGATTGAAAGGAGGGTTTCTGATACAAACTACATACTTTGTAAGCCAGATCGTAGACGCCGAACTCGCCTCTGTCATATTAACATGTTAAAGTCTTTTCACTACAGGGAAGTGGGGAAAGGTGGAGCAGGAACGCCGGAGATTGCTGCGGTGGTTGCAGTTTCCCCTTATGGTGCTCAGCCGGAGCTGGAGCCTGGCCTGGTAGTCCTTTGTGAAGGCCATATGTGCGGGAGATTAAACAACACACAGTTTATGGCTGTGATAGACCAACAGCTGGCATATCTCTCTCCCTCCCAGAGATAGGAGGTGGTTGCCCTGCTTCTCAGTTTTCCTAGCATGCTGGGGGATGTTCCCTCCCGCACTAATTTCCTGGAAGATGATATTGATGTAGGTGTTGCTAAACCCATTAAACAGTACGCGTATAGATGTCCGCTAGAGAAAAGAAGTAGGTTACTTAGTAGAGCATGGTTTTGCTAAGTCCAGTTACAGTCAACTGTCAACTTCACCCTGTCTCGTGGCACCTAAATCAGACGGGACTTCAAGATTCTGTACAGATTTTCGAAAAGTCAATACTGTTACAGTGACTGATTCCCCCTCCCACGCATGGATGACCTGGTTGATGAAGTGGGTTCAGCTTTGTGCACCACTAGGCTAGACTTATTAATGGGGTAATAGGAGGTCCTTCTTCCTAAGCGTGCATCGGACATCAGCTTTTGTCACCCCGGATGCGTTTAAACAATACACTGTGATGCCGTTTGGTATGAAGAACGCACCTGCTACCTTTCAGTGGCTAATATACAACCCGCAACATACCTAGCCAAACGGCTACTATAATATTGTTTCCTTTTTGTTGTTTCAGACAGAGATGCTCACGAGTCCCAAAGCTCGAGTCCGAGTCGAGTCTGAAGTCACGCGTGTGTGCGACTCGAGTCGCACTCGAGTCCGAGTCTCAAACTCGAGTCCCCATCTCTTATCAACGTCCCTTTTACCGTAAAAAAAAAAAAACATACCAACAACGTTTTACTCCTCCTTTACTCTTTACTTAATGTTTTTTTGTGGTTTTTCCCATAAAATGAAAATACGAAGCGTAGCCGCTAAACCGGAAGTACGTAGATTTTCACAGTAAGAATCGACGCAACCTTCTAATGACAGCGGTTACCAGGGTAACAAGAGGAGAAAAGTTCATTAACGGATATAAATAAATAAGCCTGGTCTGACGGGATGTGTTAGCAGCAGTAGGTGACAACACTCGCTGCTCTTGTCCACGTATTGTTTTGCTTCAGTGAGCAGAGCAGAGACAGTTTAAGGAGATCGCAGAGTAAACGCATACGTCCCGACGTCAGCGAACCGTCGGTCGGACCATCAGCCCCAGCCCCCCCCCCCCCCCCCCCCCGTCAGCGCCACCCAGCAGCGGCTGCTGTCTTTCTCGTGTGTGGCCGCGCGCGCGCAGCCAGCAATACATGTCGATGTACGTGTTACGTAGGCAGGTAACGGAGGGAGCGGTATAGCGAGCTCATCAGATTTTTCCTAAAATTAAACATTGTTCACGAGTCCCAAAGCTCGAGTCCGAGTCGAGTCGGAAGTCACGCGTGTGTGCGACTCGAGTCGCACTCGAGTCCGAGTCTCAAACTCGAGTCCCCATCTCTGGTTTCAGAGAACCATTTTTGTTAAAATTTGTCGCATCCTCCGTTGTGCCTGAAACTTTTATTTTTCCCCTGACCGTATCCAGTGGAGATTGTAGTTGGATTTGCTGCATTGTTATAATAAATATCTGCAAAATGGGAACTCGTGAATTGCCTGCTTGACTTTCCAACCTGGAAATTAAACTTGTTATTTGTCCCACATCCCCTGGATGCCACCGGGACATAACAATCACACAGAATTAGAATAGGCCTTCTAACCAATATTTAATTAAAAGCTTCTTTTTTTTAAAGATATGTTTTAAGATTACGTTTAAAAACATTTGCAGTCTGTGGGGCCCTAAGGTGATCTGGGAGGGCCAGCTGGACTTGGTCCCTGGATGGACTGTGTCAGAGAAATGATGAGTTGGTGACACGGTACAAATCCCATGGTCTAGAAACACTGCTCTTTAGACTCCCGCAGGGAGTATTCATGGACAGTATTTCATGACACTTTTACAAGTGATTCAGATGTCTGGCTGGCAAAAAGTCGAACAGATAGTCTGCAGGGAGGCATCCCATTAGTCCTATGAAACTGCCAAAGGATTCAAGACACTTTTTTTATCCAGTACTGACACAGGTATAATCTTTTATATTCACAAATTATAGTAAATACTTTGAGTGAACAGTGCCCCCTGTTCCTTCTAACCAAAAGCTAGTGGTTGCTGTTATGGTCCCGCCTGCTCTAATCTCCCCACATAACATAGTTTAACACTAATGAAATAGTTGCAAACTAGTATCAAGAAAAAAGTTTATTACCCCAGACAGCCAAATTAAAGCTACTTAACATAGCTTTAAGTCCAGTATTTTGAGTTTGTACTGATCGCTGGGGTTCAATTGGATGTTTGAATTTGAGAAAAGGCTATGTTCAGCCTAATGTCAGGTGTTAATAGGATATTTTACCCCGAACAAACTCAAGAATTCTTGAAATAGACATGTTCTTTTTTACGTTTTACAAAGCTAATTTTACTGTGAAAGCTGCTGAAGAGGTATAATATTCTAGCAACTCAGACACCAGCAAAGTAATCTCTTGATTTGTTTCTGTTGCATGGTTTCTGTTGTTGCCATGGTCACAGGGCAAGCTAAGTCAAGATGAAGGCGTTCACCCTTTATTGACTCCAATTATTTTTGTTTAAACCCTCTCTCCTTTTTTATTAATCAATCTTTTTACCCGTCCATAATCTGTTCCCATTTCCCTCAAGTCTTTACTTTTTACCTGTCAGTGCATGCTTAGGTAGACTGTTTCTTTCCTGAGGCATTAAGATTAACGTTACGGGGAGTACTTGTCTACATATTTACCTGCAAATGTGTGTTTTGTGGCCTTGTAACTAAACATCTCTACCTGCTGCATGTCTTGCAAAGGTGGACGCCCATTATTCACTGGCCTTTCTACCCTTCCCTGAATACTGCAAAATGTCATTTTCCACTTGAGTCAGTATGTTTCTCTCTCGATTCATTTTCTTATTTTCTGTGGTTGAGAGAGCACAGTTGCTGTTGACTTGTATACTGCTGCTCCAGTGACAGTGCAGACCTTCAGCCCACACACTGACCTAACTAACCAATTTTAGGCACTATAAATAGAAATTGCATCTGTCTTATTTTGGAGGAAAAACTTCTATACATTTTCCTCCACGGCCATTTCCTACGTATCAAAATGCATAATCTAAAGTTAACTCTTTTAGAAAAAAACAAGATGAAAAATTACAGAATTTAAAATGATTTGAGTTAGTACATTCCATATGCCAAGTTCTTCTCAAATCTAAATGTACATAAACCTGAAAAGTGGCTGCAGAACTTGGATATTTGCCCACCACTTTGGTTAAAAAAGTGTGAAGATGGATAAAAGGAAATGTACTTTGAAATAAGCAGCCCTGGTTGTTGACGTTTATGTCTGTCCATCTTGGCTCGAAGAGCCCGGTGTTGCTTCTATCTCTTAGAAAAGCATGCCTTCATCCCAAAAAGTGAGAAAAAGAACCTGTATCTAGAGTGCCATTTCACTTACATGCGTACATTTGGGCCTGCTCTATGGGTAAAAGTGTCAAGAATTTATGAGCAAGTCAAAATACTCTAGCTTGAAGCCTGTCTCCTACACCCCTGTGTGGAGCAGTGCATTTAGTTCACACCTCCAACTAAAACACTTCCACCATTATTTACTCAAGTAGGAGAAATTACAATAACAGAAAAATGGATATTGGAACAGGATGGACTGCAGCTCCCTTTGCTGTGTTGACGTATTGTCTGTCTGTGGAGTATCATCTGTCGGAAGTGGAGGTAATATTCCAACGCCTGCAAACAGGGTCTGTCAACCATATTTTCACACTTTTAGCTTTAAAATGAAGTATTCCATTATCAGTTATCCTGTAAGGAATCATGTCTTTTTCACTGCCCACAACATTTATACTCCCACCTAGGCCACCAGTATGGCTTGTGTGAAGAAAATGGAATAATAAAAGCATTTCTAATAGCTTTAAACTACCTTCTATTGTATGCCTGAGCGGGCAATCAAGAGGGAGGGGCATTATGTGTATTGCACAATAGTGCAGAGAGTGGTGACTGGCAAGGAACGAGAAGCCAGGAAGGGGCTTTGGTAACTCACCACCCCCGGAGATGACGTATAAAAAGGAAGACTTCAAGACATGCTGGCAATCAGAAGATCTCCTATGAGACACTAGAGAACTAACTGAAACCAGTTTGTGTGGTGAAACACATTATTACTATGTGATACAATTTGTGACTTGATTTTTGAAGAAACCATTTGGCTTTGGCTCTATTTTGATAACGGACCTTCAGCTAGAGGGGCTTGCTTCATGTGGAAGTCTAAGAAATAAGACTGGTCCTGCCTTTCATTTTTAACAAATCCTAGTTTGGGCAAAATACACAAAACGACATCTCTAAAGAAAGAAGAAAGTCCACAGATTGAATAGATATGCAGCTCAGAAATAGTTTGACAGAAGATGTGTGTCTGCCTGCGTCAAAACAACACTCCCGGCCGTATTCCGTGTGAGTGTTTGCCAGCTCGACTGTTTTCCGGCTCGATGCGGCCAGATGTGAGCCACCATTTTTGCCAGACGTACTACGAAGAATTATGTAAACTCCTCTTTAGCGGCAGGCCTGATCAGACCTTCATCATCCCCAGCAGGTGCAGGTTTTTTTTTGTCAGAAAGAAAACCAAGACCCTTCGCTCCTGTATAGATTACAGAGTGTTGAACAACATCACAGTCAAGAACAGGTACCCTCTTCCTCTTATTTCATTGGTATTTGATTCATTACAAGGTGCTAAGATCTTTACTGTGCTCGACTTAAGAAATGCCCATCATCTGGTCAAAATGGGAGAGGGGGGACGAAGACTGCTTTTAACACTGGGCATTATAAAATCTTGATGCCTTTCGGACTGACTAATACTTTAGCTGTTTTTCAGGCTCGAAAAATGTGAAGCCAGACTGTCTCCTTTCACCTGTTTCCCCGCTCAATCCTCCCTCCTGCACTCTGCCCTTGTCTTGCCTAGTCGGCTTCGTCATTTGGGATATTGAGGAGAGGGTGAGGCAGGCTGCCGCAAGCGTCCCAACACTCTGAAGACCAACAGGACCAAGCATCGGACATGCGGCGACAGAGCCTTCTTGGCTGCTGCACTCCTAAAATGTCTGCAGTTGTTTCGGGTGGACGCAAGTCTCTGTCCACTGGTGTGCGCGCTACATGCCGTGTTATGCCTAATCTGTACAATATATCTCTTAGGGGATCTCATCCCGCTCCATGCCGTCTATCAGAGGGACTCCTTTTATGGCTACGACTACTTTCCTGGCCTCACTCTACAGTCACCGACCGGGTGCATACACCAACATGTCCGTGCCTGAGGTCCTTGAGGCTGACCCCTGCACCTGGCTGTTGTATCGGTAGTTGTACATTCCAAAAATCCCCCATGCAACTTGTGCTTTTTGAAAACCCATGTGAATTAATAAAACCAACAAAGATGAACAAAAATGTTGAAACGAGTTCCTTCCAGCCTCCTGGGGGGGTTCCATGGGCATTATCGCTCCATGATAAGAGACAACCACTCTTTAGGTATCTGACTACAAAATCACAAATCGATACTTAAAATAAAAATGAAGCAATAATATGAGTAGAACCATGGCGGCACAAACAAGGGCTTTGCCAACTTTCTTTTTTGTTTAGACTAAGTATAGCGAGTAATTAAAAGAAAAATATATAAATGTTCAACCAAACCAATTGAATGTTTTTTATAGGTCTGTTCGTTATGCTCTTGTATTTGAGTGAAGTGCATAATCCAATTATATCCCAGATATACACTCACCGGCCACTTATTAGGTACCCCATGCTAGTAACGGGTTGGACCCCCTTTTGCCTTCAGAACTGCCTCAATTCTTCGTGGCATAGATTCAACAAGGTGCTGGAAGCATTCCTCAGGGAGTTTGGTCCATATTGACATAATGGCATCACACAGTTGCCGCAGATTTGTCGGCTGCACATCCATGATGCGAATCTCCCGTTCCACCACATCCCAAAGATGCTCTATTGGATTGAGATCTGGTGATTGTGGAGGCCATTTGAGTACAGCGAACTCATTGTCATGTTCAAGAAACCAGTCTGAGATGATTCCAGCTTTATGACATGGCGCATTATCCTGCTGAAAGTAGCCATCAGAAGTTGGGTACATTGTGGTCATAAAGGGATGGACATGGTCAGCAACAATACTCAGGTAGGCTGTGGCGTTGCAATGATGCTCAATTGGTACCAAGGGGCCCAAAGAGTGCCAAGAAAATATTCCCCACACCATGACACCACCACCACCAGCCTGAACCGTTGATACAAGGCAGGATGGATCCATGCTTTCATGTTGTAGACGCCAAATTCTGACCCTACCATCCGAATGTCGCAGCAGAAATCGAGACTCATCAGACCAGGCAACGTTTTTCCAATCTTCTATTGTCCAATTTCGATGAGCTTGTGCAAATTGTAGCCTCAGTTTCCTGTTCTTAGCTGAAAGGAGTGGCACCCGCTGTGGTCTTCTGCTGCTGTAGCCCATCTGCCTCAAAGTTCGACGTACTGTGCGTTCAGAGATGCTCTTATGCCCACCTTGGTTGTAACGGGTGGTTATTTGAGTCACTGTTGCCCTTCTATCAGCTCGAACCAGTCTGGCCATTCTCCTCTGACCTCTGGCATCAACAAGGCATTTCCGCCCACAGAACTGCCGCTCACTGGATGTTTTTTCTTTTTCGGACCATTCTCTGTAAACCCTAGAGATGGTTGTGCGTGAAAATCCCAGTAGATTAGCAGTTTCTGAAATACTCAGACCAGCCCTTCTGGCACCAACAATCATGCCACGTTCAAAGTCACTCAAATCACCTTTCTTCCCCATACTGATGCTCGGTTTGAACTGCAGGAGATTGTCTTGACAATGTCTACATGCCTAAATGCACTGAGTTGCCGCCATGTGATTGGCTGCTTAGAAATTAAGTGTTAACGAGCAGTTGGACAGGTGTACCTAATAAAGTGGCCGGTGAGTGTATATTTGCACTCAGGATTCATTTCATTTAACACTGTTCTTGAATCTGCTTGCTCCAAAAGAGGAGAAATATCCTCTAGGGTGCCCTGTTGGCCCCCACTGTTTCCCCCGCATTCATACAGAAACCCTCCACATCTGTCCACCGTTGAGTGACACCTCAATTTCACAAAACCCTTTGTTGTTTTCAACACATTTGTTTTAGTCTTCTCTCATCTTTGTTTTAAAGAATGCTTGTGCATCTCTGACCTCGAGTCTCTGTAGAAATATCTTACTGCATGTCACCAATTCTTAGACACATTGAGGAATGATTTCAGAAATTTCCTTGAATCTTTGTGTTACTAATTAATTACCCCTTAAAGTTAAACCAAAATTGGTTGTTGAGTTAAACTCTTCCACATCAGTCACTCATGCTTCATTCCAATAGCTTTCATTAATTTTGACGAAACAAGTTGACTACAATTCTTTGATAATACCAAATGTCCTGTTTGTTTTTGGATCTATGATCCCTAATTGCAACGATACATATTCCGTGTGCTGGTATTCGTTTGTAGTCTTACACAAATAGTGAAACTTTATCAATTATCGATCCCCTTTATTAACGTATTTTCTTTATTGGTTCATCCTGTGTCACGGTTTGGGTTTTCTTCCTGTTTTATTTCGTATTTTCATGTCTCCTGTTCCTGGGGTTAGCTTCACTTCCTGCCTTGTCCTGTGATTGTCTGCAGTGTCGATGATTGTCTCCACCTGTGTCCAATCACCTGCACCTCCCTTGTGTATTCAAGCTCTGTGTGCCTGGTGCCCCTCGTCACGTCATTGTTCAACGTTACATGTTGTTGGGGCACAACATACGGTGGAACTAACGAGTTAGAGAAACCTCAGGTGTTGTATGGCATGTTAACTCCAAATCTGAAATATGAGCGCTGGCAAGATGAGTTTTGGTAAGTATTTTTTTCTTCAGCAGGGAAGATGCTGACATTTGCTGGACATTTCCAGTTGGACTCTGGATGATGAAAGCTTTACAGAATTAACTAGTCCTTCTTAGTCAACTACTCTGTATGGGAAGTAACAGCCCTGATTAATCAAAATATCAGCAATTATTTTTCCAACGGTCTCCCCTGATGCGTTAATTTCGCACCACGCAGTCATAGTGCAGGCCGAGCGATGCAGTGTCACTGTGCTTGTTGTCAAGGTGACAGCAGATCAACAGACATTTATTCTGTCTGCTAGTCTGCTGGCTCGCCTCTTCATTGCTCTGCATGCCTGGCTTTCATCTCCTGCAGTAAATAAGCACACAAGCAATGCACACACACCCTGCCAGGAGGACTTTTTGTTCTATGATGTATGCCGTCACTCCTGCCTATTATTACCTATGACTGTGATGGGCCCCTCTGTTCCCAATCAAGTTTTTACTTTCTGCCGATGGAAGAAAACGGTTTTGCGGCAGACACATTTCATTCCTTGCACACACGCACAAATGTCTGCTGGTGTCATCCACTTTGGCCGCCGGTCTGGCTCACCCAGATTGTTCACACAGCACTTTTAGCACTCAAGAATGCTTCCATGTTGCCAGAATGCTGTCAAAACATTCAAAAGGAACCCTATGCTTTTTATTGTCGGCTTCAGGGTGAATTGTAGGTGGTCTATACTAGACTTGTGATCTTCAATATTGGAATCAAGAGGCAGCAGATTGATAAGAGATGGACTTGCATGTTCTGTAATCTTGCTTCTTTCGCGGCTCCCTGTGTGATTGATTTCTCTCGCATTGCCTTTTTTTCAGCTGTCTCTCTCGTTCTCACTCTTCCTGCCATTGTCTGTGCCTCTCTGGCACGTCAGGTTGTTAGAAAGCTTTATGTAAACAGCTTCTATCTTTCAGCAGGGTTGATGGAGCGATACAGAGAGGATTCTGTTTGACAATGTGCTCAAGGATGGAGAGAAAAAGCAAGCAGGCTGAGCTGATCCCCAGGGATAGGGGAGGAAATGGGAGCTGACTCACCCAGCAATTGTCCACTAGTTTTCTCCCCCTGTTATCTTTGTCGCTCGGCCTTTCCCAGAAACACCCGCACTCCCACTAACACCCACGCTACCTATGCACAAAGAGCCTAACAATCCTGTTTATTAGGACTAGGGTTTGGTTTATACCAAGTATAACAGCTTTAGATAGGTAAACTGTACACATGACAACACATTTTACCGTTTACAACGTTTACCAAAACGTGTGTTCCAATGTCCTCCTTCCAAATAATTTATTCTGAAATGTTATACCTTTTAAATTTTTGAACAATATATGACTAAACTCAAAAGGTAAAAATAAATGCATTTTGATATGTGAATTGATATAAAGATATGGACTAAACTCTGATGCAATTTGGTCAGCAAAATAAAATTTATATTTGCTTTATCCAATCTTTAGATTTCTTTCGCGGATTAACTTTGGCACACTTAGTGAAAAAAATGCCTGATTTGCATATTTAAACTCAACACAAGCATCCTTGGGTGGGTGAAAGCTGTTAAGTGGCCGCTATAGATAGTAGAATCTTCAATCTGGATTATTATCTAGGCGTGGGGTTTGGGTTACAATCCGGTTTTATTTTGTGTTTTCCTGCTTCTCGTATTTGTGGGCTAACTTCCATCTCTTTATGTGTTTTCATCTAGTTGTGGAAACAATCAGACACAAGGGCGACTATCACTAGTGTCCAAACACCTGCATCTCCCAAGTATATTCAAAAAAATCCTCCAGAGAACCCAGCCTTCTCCCTCAACGTGGGCTAGGTCCTTCAAGGACAGCATAGGCTGAACCTAGAAGCTGTGTCTCAATTCCATTCACAGTCACAGCTCTATTGAGCCTGAATTCCTTTGGACCTCAGTAGTAACGACTTCATGAACTTCTTCAATAATAAGATTCTGACTATCAAAGAGAAAATGGATGGTCTCCTGCTTTCAACCACCGCCCCTGTCCTCAGAGGTAGGAACCTTGGATGCAGCAGTGGGCCCTTATGCGTTTGAAGTCTGGATCTACTACTTTCTTGGATCTGATTCCGACACCGCAGCTTAAAAAAGTTTTCCTGTAGTTAGTACGTCTTTACTGGATGTTATGAATCTTTGTTGACAGGACATGTAGCACTGTCCTTCAAGGTAGCTGTAATTAAACCTCTTAAACTATCTCTAATCTTCCGTTGCAAATCATTTGTGACTTTCTAAAAAACAATGCTTTGTTCGAGGAGTTCCAGTCAGGATTTTGAGTGCACCATAGCACTACTTGCATCGGACCATTTCTCATAAAAAGCTAATAAAAATATGCCTGTTACGTCTCCCTTAGTCTAGGTATAAGGGAGCGCAAGCCCCGCAAACATGAGCCCTGATGAACGCGGCGACCAGAGGTATGGTGTCGTGGTGTGAGTGACGACTACTGACACACAGGCAAACGGTGTAAACAAAATAGGAGGTTTATTCTCTCCTTAAAAGGAAAAACCAAACAAATGTTCAGGGAAAAAGGGGCTGGGCGAGACCAAAGCAAAGAAACAAGCAAAAAGGGTGAACACTTCCCTAACTGACCTAATTCCCCCCCCCCCTTTACTCTACCTCGGGCACGGATGAGGCCCGCTAACCAAAAGTACAGGGAGTGGTCCGCCCAGGTCTTGCCTAGTGTATCTAGACAGGCAGTCAGCTACGGGTGGTGTATACCCATGGGTCTCTTCCCTAACAATATCCCCTTTCCCCCCCCCCCTGCAACACAGGAAGAAAAATGTTTAACTCAAATAACAAACAGTATACAAATGTAACATACACACTAACCCAAAGAGCTAAGACACAAACCAACACAAACACCCCCAAAACGTAACAATGGCCTCAAGCGTGTCGCTGTAAGGGGAGAAAATTACCTTCCGGAGTACTGTAAGCATCTGAACAAGGATGGGCGGCGTAATGGGGTGCCTAGCGTCTGGGGTGTGTGGCATCCCTTGGGGTTCGCCTTTCAGCAGTAGCTTAATACTAATGTGAGAACAAGCTGGGGAACCCAAGGATCATCACACCGAATGTTGAATTGTAAACCGGCGATCAAGCTACGAATATAAGGCGGTTTGATTTTCCTAACATCCGTGCAGTAACAAATGAACGCGCACACTGTGTTTATGGTAACAGGTTTACCCGGCAG
Organism: Pungitius pungitius; assembly: GCF_949316345.1. Taxonomy (NCBI): domain Eukaryota; kingdom Metazoa; phylum Chordata; class Actinopteri; order Perciformes; family Gasterosteidae; genus Pungitius; species Pungitius pungitius. The sequence goes on along the minus strand of NC_084909.1, from coordinate 15,203,067 downwards.
GCTAATGGAAACACAACTGGGAAAACGTATTCCACGCTAAATAATATGCTTTTAATCGTCGACCAGGCTAGGCCCTTCCTCATGTACTGTTTTGCTGACTCCATCTAATGCGCTATCTGACCTTGTTATAATAAAGCATCAGGATATGGCACGCCGGGACGGTTACGGGCATTGCTTGGGCCTCAGAGCAGAGGCTCTGGGAAGTCTGAAATTCATAACGGGAAAGAGAGTCAGGTAGTCTGTTATACTGTCTGGGCACATGACGAGAGGTGACGATGAAGTTGTGGATGATGGCAGACCATGTGATACTCCTCATGAATAGCACATGCTGTTACGTTCCCCAGTTTGTGTTATTGTGCTTGTCTTTCCTAAACTCCAGGTGATTCCAGGAGCAGCCGTCCCCAGATTGGAGATCTGGCCCCACCCACTCGTCAGTGGCAGCACCTGGTTTCCCACCCTCGGAAGGATATATAAGAGATTACATTTGTTGTGGTTCACTCTCTCTGGTGTCCTGTGTGTCGTGTAGTAAGAGCGAGAGGTGATTCTGTGACTTTTGTTCTGTGTTGCTGTGAAGTTTATTTTCAGATTTGTATTTACCTGTGTTTTTGTTCCCAGGGAAAAGGGGAAGCACCTTGGGAGTGTGTAGGCAAGCTGCCCATGGGCCTACACCACCCATAGTCATCCTCCTGTCTAGAAACACTAGGCAAGACCACCACTCAGTATTTTGGTTTTGCCTTGCTAGTGCTAGTGCTCAAAGCTAGGTTAGTGGGGGGGTGTTTCAGGTCAGGTAGGCAAGAGTTTTGTTTTGTTCTTTGGTCACATCCAGCTCCTTTTCCCAAGCAACCCGTATATATATATATATATTAAACATTTCTTTTTACGGGTTATGTGTTTTGGTGTTACGTCCCCTTTTCTGTGTATCGGTTGGTGGGTGTGTTCTGTTTTGTGTGTGTGTGCATACAGGTGGTACTGATCATCCATGATCTCCATTCATCTTGACTCCACCCCCGCTCGTTACCCGGTTCAGCTGTTTCCACTCATCTCCAATCCCATCATGCCCTTCTGTCAGTATATGTACCCCTGTGTTTGTTTCACCTGGGGGGGTGGCACTCTGGTTGTGTATACGTGAGTGCTGGTGGACGGTATAACATTTGTATTCCCAGTGATTTGGTATAAGTGTGTATGAAATTAATACGTGTTCTTTGTTTCTTTGTTATCTTTATTACAGGGGGGGGTGAGGAGTAGTTTAGTCCTGCTCCGGAGTGTTACTCCCCTGTCTAACAACACTAGCTACACCTGGCTGGGCCACCCAATGTAAGTTTTGTTAGGGCGCCTTGGTAGTGTGCCAGTTAGGTTGTGGTTTTGTTGGGAGATAGGACAGGTAAGGGGGTGGGAAGCATTTTGTTCTTTTCGTTGCTTTGGTACCGCCAGCTCTCCTCATTTCCCTTGTTAACAGCGCTATAAATAAAAACAAGCCTGTTAACCCCAACTTCAAGCCCCAGTCTGTTTCTTGCACCTTCAACACCACACGCTGCCGTCAAGCAGTGGCGTGAATCCCACTCCCCTCCTGGGGAGGCAGAACGTAACATTTGGTCTTCAGTGCATCTACACACACCGCACCTTTTTCACCCATGCTGCATTGAGGTCATGAGCGGTGGGTCGTTGCGCTTCCTCCACCAAGAGGCAACGTAACCCATGCCGATGAGCGCCCTCTGTTAATCATGTCTTCTACCGGCTGATTGTCGCACAGGAGGGAGATGCAAGCAACCTTGTGGAATGACGCGCATTGAAAAGTTAAGATGCCTTGCAGGGACAGTAACTGTTGTTTCGTTATATCTTTTGAGGCGCAATATGAGTTTGATGTTGCGACTGTGCTGCAACTTTGCTAGTGGGAGAGATGCTACCATGTCTTTTGTGTCAAGCGTGATGCTCAGTAATTCTACACGTGTCTCTGGCCCCGTAGTTTTGCCTTCCGACAGTGGAATACCCAGGGAACCAAAACACTGTTTGAGGAGTAGCAGTGAAGAATGTCAATTATCACCCGGGCGATCTTTTGACAGGAAGTCATCCAATAGTTGAAGTACTGCAGGCATCTTAACTCTGTTCAGTAGAATCCAGCAGAGTGCGTCAGAAACTTTATCAAAAATACTAGGGCTGCTCCTGCACCCAAACATCAACTGTACTGCAAAATAGAACTTTGCCTCCCACCTGATACCTAAAAGATGCCATTGCGCTGGTTGAATAGGCACTATTTTAAAAGTATCCTTTATGTCAACTTTAGAGAGCCTTGTGCCTTGTTACGGCTGCCGTCGGCACCCTCATGTGTGTTTATTATAGTGTCTATTTGTGAGATGCAAAGCAGGCTGTGACATCCCATGATGACGATTGGATGGACAAGAGAAGTCCCGTCCAGTTCCTGGAGGAGGAAGTGGGAAGGATTGCAGCTGAGGGCGGCTGCCAGACCAGATTTGTGTGAGAAACTGTTTGAGAGCGCGAGGAGGCGGATAACGCCTTTGCATTTAACAGATTGTTGTATAGTCAGATTAGGTTTAGAGGTGCTATTAGTATTTTACTTTTCGTTTACCAAGTATTTAAGTTAGTGAGGATTTTTACCCTTTTGTCTTATAGTGGCCATCATAGTCTTCCTGTTGAGGATCTTTTTTTATTATATTGTAGTTTTGGATTTCCACTGCACCCATTGGCCCATTTTTCTCATTTGTAAGCTCAGTTTGCATTATTCTAAAATAAATATGCTTTTCAAATACCAATTACATATGGTTTTATGTTTATCATACTCCTAGCTACGGGACGTTACACCCAGCAAATTTGATCCGTTTGATGGCATTGTCGACCGAGGCATAATGGAGGGAAAAGTGGTGCGGGGGAATAAGACTGTTGATTGTCATGACTGCACCTGAGCGGAGAGTCGACACGTGCACTAGATTAAATATTAGTCTTTGCCCGTAAGCGATGCCTATCGGACTGGTACGAAGACTTGAAGGGTCAGACAATGTACGGTTTTCTTTCGTCCTCAATCAACTGAGAGACCGTAGCTGGATCTTGTATAGCTGATTGCAGATTCATTGCCACGTAGGTTTCTCTGGGCATGGCCAGAACTCCCACCTGAAACCCCTGTGATAAGTCTTTGAGTAGGTGGTCGACAAACCCTTTCTCCAGCAATGGCGATTCTGGGGGTTGGCCGTGGCCACCCCTAAAAGCTCACCTATCAGGTGGGAGGCAAAGTTCTATTTTGCAGTACAGTTGATGTTCGGGTGCGGGAGCAGCCCTAGTATTTTTGATAACGTTTCTGACGCACTCTGCTGGATTCTACTGAACAGAGTTAAGATGCCTGCAGTACTTCAACTATTGGATGACTTCCTGTCAAAAGATCCACCGGGTGATAATTGACATTCTTCACTGCTACTCCTCAAACAGTGTTTTGGTTCCCTGGGTATCCCACTGTGGGAAGGCAAAACTATGGGGCCAGAGACACGTGTAGAATTACTGAGCATCACGCTTGACACAAAAGACATGGTAGCATCTCTGATAGGTAGTTGGTCAAGTTCGTCAACACAAGAAACAAGAGAAATGCTGTCAATCAATGATGACAACTGAACAACTGATTTAGGGCCAGTTTTACATTTTTAACTAACACAGTAATGGTCGTACTGAGGCTGTGAGAGCTGATTTCAGTTCAGCGGACGTTTGGCCATGCAGGTCAGGTGGCTGGTCACAGTTTACAACAGCGACAATACAACAACGATAAAAACGCCGGAATCTGTCGATTGAGAGGTATGGTAATTTAATGTTTAGTTATATCGTTGTTCCCTCTGAATGTGTAGGAAAACTTTATCTAGCACTAAGTAGCAGCTAAAAGTCGAACTACACTGCACTAGCTGGCTAGCTTAGCAGCCTACAAACCAAGTTAAAGTTGAACATTAGCTTTTTTTTAATTATTAGGATACCGCCATAAAATATGAAATGCTGTTTTATGGACTGAAGACTTAGGGTGTTTGTTTGAGAGCTAATAGTGTCTGAAATATAGTGTGACAGTCTAGATTTAAGTAGCTATAACACAAGAACAAGCTGTAACTTATTTATTTGCTGTGATTTAAGGGCTGTTAAGACTTTTTGCTCTTATCAATTAGCTCATCTTCACAGTTCACATATTTTTAGACGTTTAAATAGGCAGAGGCAGAGCAAATTGCATTCAAATTCCTGACTTGGAGGGTCTGCCATAACCTCTACATTGGGTCAGTGCAAATGTAACGATGGTGACAAGGATTCCTTTAGGAGGACAATCTTCTACCCCATTGTGGACACCATACTTAGAGAGTTAGACAGGCGCTTCTCCAAAGACAATTGTGAAATAATGAGAGGAATACAAGCTTTGGACCCCAAAAGCAGATGTTTCCTTCAAGAGGAAGTAGTCTTTCGCCTGGGAGAAATTTATGAAAGTGACTCTGAAGATCTCAGTCATGAACTCCACCAGACAAGGAGGCTTTTGCAAAGGAAACAGCAAAGTGGAAGGCCGAACTTGTCGGGTATTGTTGAACTTGCAGTGTTCCTTGAACCTCATAAGGATGTTTTTCACACATTTTCGTCTGTGCAAGATAGCCATTGCCCTCCCGGTAAGCAGTACCACATGTGAGCTTCTCAGCTCTTAAACTCATCAAGACCCAATTGCGCACAACAATGACAGATGACAGACTGAGCAACCTGGGTGTTCTCAGAATTGAGGCTAGAAGAGCAAAGTCACTGGACATGGACAAATTTATTTTTAAACTTTTTGCTACCAATCACCAAAACAGGAGAATTCATCCCATGTAAGATGGATGAAGCCTGAATTTGTCTAATGGTCTTGTTTTTGTGTTGTTTATGTAGCCCAGTGGGAAAAGGATGTGTAACACTGGAGCCACAAGAGGGCGCTGTACTCCTGAGACTGCTAGTGAAAGGTGACGAGGTAAACAGGAAGTGATGTTCGTTCTTTTTGCACGCGACGGTCCTACGGAGTTGTAAACGTTTCTGTGAGTAAATATGTCATCTCTGTATGAAACGAGAAAAATATACATCTAACTGTAGAGGAATAATCTAGAAAACGTGTTGTTCCATGTTAAATGCGTTGATGTTGTTTTGCTTGTTGTGATGTCTTGCGATGATCATATGTTGAGTGTTCAGGAGGGAGCTACGGGGCTAATGGCGCTCTGCACTTTTTACCATGCTATGCATTCTGTTATCATTTTATGTGTTTTGATTTCAGAGCTTAACTGTGTGGTACTGTTTGTTTCTTTTGTTATATTGGCAGGAGGGTTACCACTGCAGTTATTTGTGCACGGAAAATACTAGCACTTGTGAAACGTTGAAGTGGGGAAAATTGTATACGGATCATTTCTAGTCATAAAATTGATCACCTCCAAATTTCTTTAACACTGCTCTCTACTAAGATGGTAGTCGAGAAATAAAGACCCCTAAATAATAATGTTGTGTCCGGTGTTATTCAATTTCACGGGCCTACATTAAGGTTTGCTTGGATTATGTTGCAACTGTTTATGTACAATTTCCACAAGTTACATTATGAAGAAGCACCTTAACCCTTTAGTTATATTTGGTCTGGTGGCATTGCATTGGACTTTAAGTCTTGTCTTGTGGTCTTGGCCCTATGTGAAAGCATTTTGTAGAAGCAGAAAGCAAGAACTAGCTGCCTCTATTGCAATTTGTTACTATTAGAATCCGCTATTGTTCATGAGAGTTTAAAGGTTTACAACATTACTTCATAGCATATACTTTGTTTGGAGTTAAGATTTGTTTGGTTTTTGTTACAATTGTTTATGTATATATAACTGGTTGTATATAGGTTCTGTTAAATTGCTGCTTAAATCGGGACAGCACCGTCTACCATGGCCACCCCACACTAGCTTTGTGTCCCATCTTGGCCACCCCAGTAAAAATGTTCTGGATACGCCACTGTTAAGAAGGAATGCGGTTTTAACCGCAGAAATGCGTCAGTAAAGTGCACTGCTTTTCAAGTTCATGTATGATTGGTCATATCACCTGTTAATCAAGCTCCCTGCGAAGGGTCAATTGCATGCTTAAAAAAGAGCATAACGGTTAAAGCCCAGCCCATTTCAAGACAACCCGACAACTTACAGGTTAAATCCTTCATACTTCCGGGTTAGGCCCCGCCCAATCAGAGTACAGATACGGATACAGATAATGCTGTACTCGCTCATCTCTAGTTTAACACGTCTTCTCAAGATGTGGCGTGTGAACTGGTTAAAGTGCGCGTGTTTCGAAACGCTGACTCTGCTCACCAGAAAATGGAGCAGCCAGGTCTGCATGAACATCTCTTCTGGCCGACCAGCCCCGAGCTGTTAAACTTGTCTTCCTCGCCACACACATCGGTCTCTAGAGTTCCGCGGCTTTGGCCTGCTAACAGTTAGCTAAACTGAGACAGCTGAGCTAAACCAAGAAAGCGCACACTCACCGAAGCGTAAATTAGTCGTCAGGGTCCTTATCGGTGTACAAGATCCACCGCTGCCCCACAGTGACCAAGTGGTCTGGGTTTGTTGATGATGTCATCATGACACTTTCTCGTTAACGAAAGGTGTTATAGATTTGGAAAAAAGACATGGAAAAAAAGTCGTTAACGAATATTTTTCGTCAACGAAATTAACACTGCTGACAAATGTACTGTGACTTAATTCCAATACTGCGCAAACGCTCTGAAAGAAACATTTCACACTTTCCTCCTCCTCTCTGTCCTTTCCAATAACTCCTAATTTTTCAATCTGCATTCCTCTCCTCCCCCTGTTAACGGAACTCCCTCGCCTGTAGGGGACCTTGACGTTGGTGACTCCTCACAGCTGACCTAGATGTATGAGTGTGGGCTTAGACCTGCTCTTTTCTATACATCTGTCTGTCTAGGATGTGAACTCAAGTCCATGTGAAACCAGCCTACCCAGAATGCCCTAGGACAGGTCACATGTTGTGTGAGTGAACATTGTACACCCGCATGTGAGTCCAGGCCTACACTGTTTACCGAAAGTGAAAGTCAACTCCTTTCATATGTGTTCTTAGCTCACATTCCTCTCTGTTCAAGTACACAAAGCTGACATTCACTCACTGCTTGTATATGTTTGTTTACTTTTACATTTTCAATGAGGGTTTGTTCTACCAGACTTGTTAAACAGTAGCAGAAATGTATATTATGTCCCATGCACTCTGTTATGACCTGATTCCTGAGAAAATATATGGCCAGATCATGTGGCGAGTAGCAGTCTTCCGCAGTGTGGCTGTGGGTCCTCCGGTCTGTCACATTTAGCTAAGGTCACACAGCACTAAATGTCTCTTCTGGCTCACAGTCCTGATACAAGCTGTTTGATGTTAAAATGAGAGAGTGGATGAGTTATGACAAATTTTGTAACTGGGAGAAGCGGTTTGAAACATGAAGTGGTTGGTGGTTAACCGTGACTTATGCTTACTCTGGACAGTCACCCAGCCTCCCCGCCTTGGGGTTGTCGGGGGACGGCTAGCAGGAGCAAACGATGTCTAATTGGTCCGCACCGACTACGGGAGATGGCTGGTTAACTACAGTAGCTATTGACTGAGCTTCCATGGTGCGGAGGTGTGGTTCTAACTCACTACGCATCGCCTCCAACCTATCAAATATACTACACTTCTTACATGTACCATTATCTGTAAGGGAGGCAGATGATTAGCTAAACATGTGACACCTAACAAGAAAGAGCAGGAGAGGTAGGGAAGTAAGACATCACAAGGTCAGCTGCTAAGCTAATGCTAAAAGAAGTAGCGTTAACGCTAAACAAAGTCTAAGCAACTATTCGTTTGAACGAAAAAGTGCTAGACGATGAGGCATTTAACATTTATCTACGTGAGGCGTCACATAGATAATTTACGACTTGTACTGAAAATATCCCGACAGAATCAACTTGGTATCACTAGAGCTTTGAAAAAGTTCAATGACATCTAACACCCTGGCGACAGGAAGTGACACAAAAGACTTACCACACAGCACAAGGTCTCCAACAACTCGAATTCGCTGAGGTGCCAGCTTACCCTCTCTGTGACTTATCAGCAAGCTGATCGGCTGGGATTTCAGGAAAAAACTTTTGCAGTTCTTGATGTTACGCCCTTGTTGACATCTGCGATGTTGTCCAGTCCATAGCAAACCAACTGGTGGGATTGAAGGGTGCCTCTGGGAGTCTCCAGTCTATTCTATTTTTAACAGGTATCTCGTCGTCTCTACATGGACCTTCATCCACCTGACCCCATGAACAACAAGAAGGATTGCCTCGCTTCTGAGGTTCAGCTTGCTTGCAGCTTTGTGGGTGATATAGTTAGTGTCTGATGCCAGGTCGACCAACGTCCCAATCTTCTGCCCAGCATTTGCCGTTACCTCAAAGAGCATCATTATGACCGGGAACTCTTGTGGACCACCTTCAATGAGAAGGCTTGATGGCTTGTTCACTGCGCTGATGGTTTTTGAGGCGGCGTTCGAGAAGGCATCCCGGCACTGTTTTGCGAGTTCTGGGGAGAGTTTTCTTATGAAGTCCTCCTGGTCAGTGGTGTACTTTTTCTTCCCTTCTCCAGCATGGCGTCCACCTTTTTTCTGGATGGTACTGCTCTTTGTATCAGCATTTGGGCACAGGTAGTAGTGATGTTCAGGGCAGTCTGGATGCCTGCAGAGGTTTGCAGAATGCCATGTCATCATGAATTTCTAGGCACCTCTCACATGCCCCTAGGTTCCTTTACGGCAGCATTCCTCTCTGCTAGCTTTAGGGCCCGAAACTCTTTGGAGAAATACAGCTTCGTCCTATGATACATCCTGCATAGGCACCATCAGACTTAGTGGCTTTTGTTCTAGCGTGTCTTGGCTCCTCATCCTTCAGTTGCAAATGCACTCTTGCTCCTTCAGGAATGCCAACAGACTGTCAAATCTGTTGTTTGGGAACACAGCATTCCGATCATCAGCCACATAAACAAACCATTCCTTCTTCAGATTATCAGGAAGCTTACTTTCAATGGACTTTGTGACCAGCGGATTCTTGATCGTCCCAGTGTCTCCCAAGTCACTTAAATCTTGCAATGCCTTTTCAACTGCTTGAACAAATTCCACTATCTTTCGTGGTTGGTGACTCCTCACAGCTGGCATTTTCTGCAACTCTTCCACAATTTCAATGGCGATGGTGGTTTGGTTTCCATAAAGATTTCCAAGGACACGGAAAACTTCTTATGCGGTGTAGGTGGTGAGCCTGAGGTCCCGGGTGATTCTTTCATCCAAGCTGTCCAACAACTGGAATTTATTCAACTCTCTTGAACCTGTGGGCTCACCTTGCCTTTGCAATGCTTCCCAGTCTTTTCTCCACCTATGGAAATCACGTTTAATGCCAGAGAGCTTGGGGAGAGATTTTGGCCTTAATCTGATGGAGGGCATTGGAGGATTTAGGGGGACAGTCCTCGTCTGTTGTCTGTCCTCTTCCTTCAGCTTTACCTGTATGAACTTAGCCTTCCGGGACACGAGTACAGGAATTTTGAGATCCAGTTTTTTAAGCTTCTCTTGGATGTTCTTTTTCCGATCTAATGGAATCCATCGCTTCCACCGGTCATGCCGTTCTTTCGCTGTTCTGGTAAGGTCTTGCAGGTGGTTAAGCATGAAGTTGTAGGATTCTTGTTTAGTAGTGAGGTCTACTGCAGCAGTGCTCCTGCACTCTAACACTGCGACTTCCAGTGATGTGAGGACTTAATTTGCACCACCGTTGGACCACAGCACGTCTTGAACAAGATGTTTGATTTCCTTCAAGTTGTACTCTCGCCGGAGTTACCGGAGTCTTTTTTACTTTGTTGCACTTTTCCCCACTTGAAAGAGGGACTGAATATACATGGAGATTTAGGTCACTGGATTTCACTCGAATTGCTGACCGATTGTAGCTACGATTCACTTATTTTCTTTTTATTTTCAGGTTAGAAGCATTTGGTTACTTAATTTGTGATCGTCTCAGGCATCTAGTTCTTCATATATTTTGCTTAAAATCCAAAGTATTTCTCTTTGACTTGACAGTGTGTGTGTGTGTGTGTGTTTGGTGGGGGTTAAAGTAGCAATGCAATTCAAGTACCTTCAATAATAGTAAATTGACTTTCTACTAATATTTGCCACCATCCGCTCTAATCAATGCACTCCTCACATATCATCTCCTTTTCAAAAATCTTATTGGTGGTTTTTCTTATTGCTGCATGGTTCTTGGAAATGGTGTTTTGGTGTCAAAGGCCTTTTCTACTCTTTTTTGGTCTCATCTCTGCTCTTATTCCACCGGCTGACAGTATGCCAGAGTACAGCTCATCAGCGGGAGGATGGAGAAATGAAAGGTAAGCCTCATTGTGTACATGTGGGCACTGTACTTTAGTCAGCCTCTTAGAGCGCAGTAGCCCTGGATCGTCTCCCAGCCCTGCAGCCTCCAGACAGCAGACGCATGCTTGAAGTACAAAGGCAAGACATCAGTTCTGCCCGAAGGCCTGCAGCAAATCAAAGTTGCCAGGTAGCATAATAAGGTGTCGTCGCTTTATTAGTCTGGATCGTGGCAAAAAAAATGAGCGAGAGGATAAGAAAAGCAGCAAATCATGTTCAAAGTCACAGAAATGAAAGCTCCTGCTTGGTGAGATACAGCAGAGCCCCCTTTTCTTCATCATCATGCACATACCACTTCCAAACAAAGTCTTCCTAATTGATGTGGCATTTGAAATAGTTGGGAAACCTTTTAAGAGGTAGTGACATTGTGTTCTTTTTGCTAGATGGTGGCTATTATCTAACCCCAATGAATTCAGTGTGTGGCCAGGCACACACATGTACGCACTCCAACAGACTAGAGCCAATGGGAACAGTATATTAGTAGTATATTTTCAAAATAGCAGAGTGGTTTAGTTAACAGAAGTGCAGGATCCACAACCATTTCTAGGGTTTAAAAAGAATGGTGTCAATAGGGGATAACTTCCAGTATCCGGCAGTCCTGTGGGCGAAAATGCCTTGTTTATGCTAGAGGTCAGAGGAGAATGGGCTGGCTGATTCAAGCTGATAGAAGAGCTACTTTGACTGAAATAACCACTCGGTACAACCAAGGTATGCAGCAAAGCATTTGTGAAGCCACTACACGCAAAACCTTGAGGCAGATGGGCTACAACAGCAGAAGACCCCACCGGGTACCACTCATCTCCACTAAAAATAGGAAAAAGAGGCTACAATTTGCAAGAGCTCACCAAAATTGGACAGTTGACCACTGGAAAAATGTTGCCATTGTCTGATGAGTCTCGATTTCTGTTGAGACATAGCGTAAACAGAATGAGAACATGGATCCATCATGCCTTGTTACCACTGTGCAGACGGCTGGTGGTGGTGGTGTAATGGTGTGGGGGATGTTTTCTTGGCACACTTTAGGCCCCTTAGTGCCAATTGGGCATCATTATAAATGCCACGGCCTACCTTAGCATTGTTTCTGACCATGTCCATCCCTTTGTGGCCACCATGTACCCATCCGCTGATGGCTACTTCCAGCAGGATAATGTACCATGTCACAGAGCCTGAATCATTTCAAATTGGTTTCTTGAACATGACAACAAGTTCACTGTACTAAAATGCCCCCCACAGTCACCAGATCACTCAACCCAATAGAGCATCTTTGGGATGTGGTGGAATGGGAGCTTCGTGCCCTGGATGTGCATCCCACAAATCTCCATCAACTACAAGATGCTATCCTATCAATATGGGCGAACATTTTTAAAGAATGCTTTCAGCACCTTGTTGAATCAATGCCACATAGAATTAAGGGAGTTCTGAAGGCGAAAGGGGGTCAAATACAGTATTAGTATGGTGTTCCTAATAATCCTTTAGGTGAGTGTATATGCAACACTGTAAAACCCAAGGGGACACAGAGAGACGCATATTCACTCTGGTCAGATGCTCCAGATTAAAAAATGTGAAAGATTAACATTTATCCGATTTTTATAGTTCACACACATAGTACAAGCAAGGTTAAGGGTAGGGTTATGCTTGATGCTGGCTAACTAAATATAAAGCAAGCAATTCTCAAGGAGTGCATATAAAATTCCATTATATTCCCTTCATCTTAACAGATTGATGTTTACTCTCTGTTAATATTTCGACAAAAACTGCTCAGGGAGGTAAACGACATGAAGCCACCACTGGCGGTTTCCCACAGAAATCCCTTTTGTTGGTTTGGTGTAAATCTTACTTTGTTCCTCATTTATATACCAAATCAAATCGAGTGTAATATCAATTGTTAATAATTGATAATAACCGAATAATGTTGAAGTTCCTTGCTCTTACCGTAATGTTTCTCAAACCATGATAAATGGTTGGACATACCAGCTGACCTTGTGTTGAAGTAAAGGATGAGCTTGGATTTAAGGAAAATGCACATGAAAAAATAGAAGGGAGGTGACGATTTCACGTTGAATCTTACCTTCATCTAAGTCTGCGGCTGCACCTGCACTGGGGCTTGTGAGAAAATAGTTTGTTTGTACTTACCATTGTGAGAGGATGTTTCACGAATGTCCACTTTGTTTGGTACATTTTAAGCTGTTGGACTTTTTAAACTACATTTCAAAATGTACTTTTCTACAGGAGTTTATTCAAGCTGAAGTTAATTAATTAAAGCATGTTCACATGTTAGTGCCGGTGTGCTGTATATTGCTAGGGACTTATGTATGATTCTGTTTTTTCCAATCTGCCTTATTGGAAATTGCTATTTAAATGCTGCTAACCTGAAAATAAAAAGGAAAAGGTGGAAACAGATCTACTGCCTTGGGCTCAGTTATTCAGTTTCAAAACTTTGAGTGGAATGCCTAAAATCTCCATGTAGATACATTTTAGTCCCTTTTTCAAGTGCATTGTATGCAAGCTCAATGAGTGATAATGAAGTTATGAAGTATGGGTTTAACGATGCTCACTTACAGATTAATCTCTTAATGCTTTTAACGTGGCTCCTTGGTACACTGTTTGTATGGGGAAGTGTGGATTACTTTGTTTTTACTAGTATGATTTAAACAAAGACAGGAAAGCTGCACTCTCACAGGGAAGTGTGAGAAGGTAAAACAAGATAAATGCCCCTGGGGTTAGCGGCGGGATTCTTTTGGCTTCAATCATGCAAACCATAATTGTTGCAAACGGAGTAGCAATCATTTTACAATTGCAGTCAAATGCGTCTTTGAACATTGAGGCGTGTGTTGACGCGAGTGCGTTCTTTTTGCTCTGTGTGCGTTCTGCATATTATGTGGAAAGTCCCCTGGCTCAAAATAACACAATTCTTTAACAAAGTGTCATTACACCAGTTTTGTTATTGCCTGCCACTCTTCCGCAGCAATGGCCATAGAAATATAACAGTCCCCCATTGTACACAAAATGCAATCATATCACTCTTTGTCCTTTTGTTTTCTTTCTACCATTCGTGGTCATGAGCATGTCTTCAACACCATCAGCGAGGCTTTCTAGCCTGCGGACTGGTTGCCTGCTTGGTCGATCCTACCTCCTCCACCCGACACGCATCACCCGGGCTGAGCGTTATCTGCGCAGCTGTGTTAGCTCACACCGCCATCTCATCCTCCACGTGTGATGCTTGTGTACCTCTCCGATTGTGACAAGCCGAGGGAACAATCGCTATCTATGTCCCCCTCCCTATTATCTGCCCTTCACTTCTTTATTACCTCATCTTCTATTAATTACACAAAAACAATGATTTTAGACAATTAAGGGCTCCCCGGCAATTCTGAAGGCACTTAAACTGTCCTTTAATCTTGGTTATGAAGATTGAACAATGAGGCTGTTGTGTTGCTTTGCAGGAAATAAAAACTGCAATCAAATGCGATAATATTCAAGCATTGACTTGTTAATATCTAAAATCTTGAATAAACGCATAGTCTTTGTTGCCATGTAAAAGAATGTGATCAGTGGAGGCTGTGTGTATGTGTTTGCTCGAGTGTGTCAGTTTCCATGACTTGTGAGTGCAACATAGTACCTCTGCACTCTATAATTTCAGTGACCCTCTAAGCTGCGCAACACACACCCATGTTAATCTTAGAAACGATATGAAACATTTATGAAATATAATTAGCAGTAATTTTTTTTATAGATTTCAGGGTTTTGTCAATATTTTACAGTTTAAATGGAGAATGTAGCTGAAAGATGGGATCATTGTAAAAAATGTATATATAACATGTGTATAAAAAAGTACAAGAGATAGAAGGAGAATAGAGGAGTCATTGCAAGAGATACAGAAGAGACAAAGTACAAAATTTGGAATTCTGAATCAGAAGTCGGGCGAAAGCCTTATCGAAATTGCGAGAATTCTTATTATTATTTCGCCACTTCGATCGCACTTTTGGGGACTTCATCATGTTCAAAAACTCTTGAATTTGAATTTTGCACGCGCTTCAGAAGTGCGAAAAAATTATATATTCTTTGGTTCGTGCCATCATGGGATGAAAAAAAGTGCTCTCTAGCGCACCCATAAGCGATTCCTATGGGGACATTTTTTCCTACTTTTACCGATTGACTTCATCCTTTGCACAGAGGTGCTCTTGGATGTGCTCTACAAAAATTATGGTCAATTATGGTATGCAAATGTGCCTACCGTTTTTTTCCGCCATTTTGTGAAAAACACGTTTTTGCGAACTCCTCCCAGACTTTTCGTCTGATTCTTACGAAATCTTCGGCAAAATGATCATTGGCTCAATGCCAGCAAAAGTTATTAAAGGAATGTTGATCTCATTTTTCATTAAAGTTATGGACCAATGAAGTTTATAAGGGGTGTGGCCTGAAAATTGAAAAGGCCTATAACTTTTTTTTTTTCGCCGATCCTCACCAAATCTATAGGACATGTTCACATTGAGTCCTGGAATATCCCCAAATATTTTCAGAATATTTGAACATTAGGGGGCGCTATACTGATTCTCTGTATTTTTTGCATTTACAAACGAACGAACTCCGAGAGTTTAAATCCGATCGATTTCAAAACCGGGCAAGTCAATCCTGACACCCATGGGGTCAAAAGTTATTAAAATCAAGTTTTCATAAAACTACCTGGGTGTGATCTTGCGTGCAGTTTGGACGATTTTCTTCAAAATTTTATAACTCCAAAGAACATTGATATTTCTGGCCAGAAATGTTTATTCATGATGCATGATGTAGGCGTATAAGTAATGCCATTCAGTAATTTTCAAAAAAGTATAGCGCCACCTATTGGCTTAGGTCAATGCAAATTTCTACAATTAGATGTCCATCTCCTAGCCCTTTAATCTGGGAATATAAGACGTAAGACTGTGATGATAGGTTTCAGTGAATATTGGGAGTTTTGGACCAACTTTGTTGCCGTGACGACAGTCTTCGCATGAAAGCAAGAAACCCTAAAACTCTTGAAAACCTCTGAGTGTCCTACGTGATGACCTTTACAGACCTGATGTGGAGTTTTGGATCAAAAGTAAAAAATTGCCTCCATAGCGCCCGCACAATGTTTGACCTACAAGTGTCGTGATTTGTTACTAAATGTATTACAGGGAGACTCTGAGGACTATGCTCTAAATCAAACAGGAAGTCAGTTATAATTTTTTTGCAAAGAGGAAAGAACCCTATATAAGTGACGCTTTGATTCCAAATTCTCAAGTGAGCCGCTAGCCTAGTGCATTGCTCCAAGTCTCCCGTGTGGGGATTTCCTGTTCGAATCCCGCTAACATTATTGTGTTTTTTTTTTCTTCCTCTTTTTATCCGCGTGCCGGCTGATCTAACGAACAAAGGGATTCAGTTTACTCTCCTTGGTGAGGTTAATGACTTAACTTTCACACTTTAAAGGTTCACTAATATCTTACTAAGGCTCTTATGGTTTTATTTATAGTTCATACAGAAATTATGAAAGTTCTATATTACTTTTAGCTGAAAGTACATGGCTTAACTGATTCAATTTGAATTTACCAATATATAAAGCCCTGGAGGAGAAGCGTATCTTACTAAATGTATTCATTAATTCTTTAAGCAAAGCTCTTCAGGAAGACAGCCACGTGGTCATCCAGTGTGTGTAGTTAAAAGGTTAATATTTCTTCATAGAGCAAAAGCGGTGTGATTAGCCGTCGTCCTTTGCCTTGATTGAATGAAGGAAGGTGATCCTACATTCCATTGACTTTTTGCAGGTCTTTTGCACCTCGGCAATAGCCTAGTGTTGGTGGATTCCGTTCATGAAACCACAGACTGAAGTTTGAATACCAGCACTAAGAGTGATTTATTTTGTCTCTTTAGTCTCTTTTTGACCACGTGTCCTGCTGACCGCTGCCCCCCCTCGACATGCAAGGGGAGGCGAAGGCCCGTTCATTGCTGCTTGCAGCTTTAATTTCCCCCTGGGGGTGTTGTGGGTCAGCTGCCGTTTTCCCCCATCCTTTTCCCCTGTGTGTCTGTCTGTGCTGTCGAACTCCACCTGCAAGAGGCGTGGCATTCCATTCTGCACAGCTGAGCCCCATCCCATGATTTCACCTCTGCAGTATTTAGACCCGGGCTGTTCAGATCGTTACATTCCACTACGGGGTAACTTGGCGCCGTATCACTGCTCGTACTAGCGAGATCCCGCTACTTACCCGTTTCTTCCCTGCCGTCCCGCTGGTCTGACATCCCCACCTGCAGTCCGCCATCGAGCTCTGTCAGATCTGCGACTCCCCGGTTCCCTTGGACTTCGACCCCTTCCCTGACACCCCGGCCTCCGTTGTTCACCTTTGAGTTTCGTTTACATTAAATTATTCGAACCTCCTGTTGGTGTCCTGTGTGGATGGTGGCGCACAGAGTAGAGCAGTGTGCTGGGGGCCACAAGGTTGGTGGTATGAATCCCAGCTGCTCCATGTGCCATGTCGAAGTGTCCCTGAGCAAGACACCTAACCCCTAATTGCTCCCCAGCCAAAAAATGTAATGCATGGGTTATAATGCAATGTAAGTCTCTTTGGATAAAAGCGTCAGCTAAATAACATGTAATGTAATGTATTTGACAGTCAAACCACCACATTAATCCAGATCTTTTATTTTCCCCTGTTGTCTTTGTTCCTTCGATAGAAATACTCATTGTCCTGTGGGAGGAAGGGATGTCTGATCATTTTTTGATTCTAAATTACTTCCCAAATAAATCCACACATGCCCTGTTGGAAGGGGACCCAATGCGAGACCCCACCCGGGATATGAAGTGATTTATTTTTGGTAACTTACAGAAACATAAAAATGGAACAAACGGTCAGGAAGAGACTATGGTCAGAAAACATTGAATAATCTCCTTTATGTCCCAGATAAGATCATTCAGCCACACATGTCCTTGTTCCTCTTGTGTTACCGCCTATACAGATATAGATGATCACTGCAGCTTAGCGAGTGATTTCTGTTGACAACGTCAAACAGCCAAGTGTTTAGGTTATTTATTCAAACTACAGCTGTAAAACAAATGTTCTACAGTTGGCTTTCAATGAAGTCGTAACATTTGAAACCGCCTTCATAAATACCTTATTCCTGTGTGTCAAGAGGTACATGCCGGGGCTTGCACAGGAATGAATGATTAATCTGCACAGCTTTGTGGGTAATTTAGGTGTCAAGCATTCTTCCTCTGCTCTTTGCTAACTGAGTTGTGTGTGAAAAGGCCTCCCTTCTTCTTCCCCGCCTCCCCTCATCCTCCTCCTTTAATCTGGGCTGATCGGGCAAGCAGCGTCTCGCTGCTGTGTTTCAAAGTGTTTGCTTGGTGATTTATTGGGACTGATCAGGGAGTAACAAGAAGCAGAGCAACCTACAAAGGAGCCTGTCATCGCCGTACACAGTGCCAGAATAACACGGCCAAAACATTAATAGGCGTTGTTTTTTCTTATTAGCTAAAGTTTATTTTTATTCCACCACTGAAAATGTCACTAGGTTACTCTGGCTTTAAGTAGACAAAAGGAAAACAAACAAAAAAATCAAAAGAGAAGTTGTTAAAAACACTGCACAAGCATCCATGTTTGACCCACTGTATGAGATCAAACTGTGCTAAACAATCATAACTCATGATTACTTATGTATTACTGGAATATTTAATCACTCAGTTTGTGTATCTTTTTTGTTAAAAAACATCCTTCATTTTCAGTAAAGGCACATCAATTAACTAAAATGAGTGGTCAAACTGAAGGCTGGGTGACTGTGTTCTTTGTTGTTGGATGAACACTGTGTCACGTGCGGGTGCAGGTCGAAGGCAGGCAGGGAGGGAGGACTCAAATGCAGAGTTACCGAAAAACAAAGTGCTCTTTAATATTACCAAACAGAACCGACAACTATGGTCCGGCATGGGGTGCTCCGGGGGTCTTGGACCCGGGGCTGGGGGCGTGGGTCTTACTGACCCTGCTGCGTTGCCGTAGGCGGCCTGTAGCCGAGCAGCCAATGTCAGGACCCGGTCGACATCAGGGTCGACACCTGGGAAGGGCCGCCAGGCTAAGGGGGGTCCGGGTGCCGGAAACTGTCCGCTGGGGACTCCCCTGAAGTCAGCATGGGGCAGCGAGAGCGGCGGCCGGAATGCCTTCCGGCGTCTCCGGGAAGGCTGGCGACGTACGCCAGGAAGGCAGCTGGGGATCCCTGGCAAATGTTGGCCCGAGGTGGGCCGCCCGCTGTATGTTGCCGGGCCCACCTCGAGACAGACGGGTTCCCCACTCCGCTGAGTCCTTTTTTTGGTCGGGTCATTCTGTCACGTGCGGGTCGAAGGACTCAAACGGAGAGTTTCCAAAAAACAAAGTGTCCTTTAATATTACCAAACAGAACCAACATGCACCAACCTGAAACATGGGACAGGAACCAATTACGCGACATGAGACAAGAGACTGACAGGGCTTAAATACACAAGGGAGGTGCAAGTGATTGGACACAGGTGGAAACGATCATTGACACGGCAGACAATCACAGGGGAAGACAGGACAAGGCAGGAAGTGAAGTTACCCAGGAACGCAAGAGACATAAAACAGGAAGCAGAACCAAACCGTAACACACTGTTTTTAGTATCCCTGGCTGCTGTTGATTGTGTCAACCATTAGGTACCTGCAGGAATGCACCGTCAAGACAATGTGGCAGGTGAACAATACACTTGTGTTATGACTTATGAGTCACCTGAAGATGTTGAGTGATGATGAGTGCGATAAGCAAGTAAAATTGTAGCTATAATACAGTCATCTTTTCCAAAAAGAATGGAAAAAAACAACTTTGGATTGTAATATTAAACTATTACTACAGAAAAAAACTGAGAAAATAGAAATTTATTGAAGAAATAATATGGAGTAGTAAAATACATACATTCAAAATAATGTTTCAAATTAAATAAAATGTATACAAAATTGAAAATGTAGCCTTATAATAGTTTCCACTATGGAAATAAATAACCACCATTTCTGCTCTTTATTGGTTGTGTGAATTACAAACATCGGAAACGCAAACGGTGTTTGGGTTCATGCCCTATGGTTAAGAATCACTGATGTAGATGTTTCAATGTGTGGCCCGTGCATATGTATGTAATGCCTGACAAACTGTGTCCACAACCCTGTTTGTGCCAGTTACTGGTAAAGCGTGTTCACATTCACATTGGCCTTTGATGTTTGATTTGCACACCGCTGGATATTTGTTTAGATGCCTGTTATCTGCCATGCTGGGGAACAGATCTGGCCTCTGCCGCCTCAGAGCGGGAAACGCTCTTCACCTCTCGCCCAGCCAGTCTCTATCTTCCCCGGCTCAGAGCGGGTGTGAAAATATTTCATCTGAGAGTGAAAACAAGGTTTTAAAAGAGTCGGCTGCAGGGCAACATGGATATTCTCCTGGCCTAAAACAACAATGCTGTTGTGCTCTGCATGAAGAGGACTTACTGCCACGATTCATGGGGTTAATATGTGTACCTGTGGTTAATTTATCATCTTTAATGCCTTACAATACCTATTGTTTTTATTGAGTCAAATTGTGCGTTCAGACCCATTTCTGCCAGGGGACTTTCGGCGGGGCATGGCAAGACAAGAAGGTGGATCACCTTAAAACCCCCGCAGCATGTGAGCTGAGAAGAGCTGATCAATTCCTCTGCTCATCCACCCACAGCTCGCTTCGCTCCACATAACTCTGCCTTCAAAGCAAGTTTCACCCTCTCCCCTCATGTCGCTTACCACATTGGGTCATGTTTTCATTTTTTGACACATCATGGTCGCATAGTGGGGGTATTGCGTACGTTGGCACCAGTGTTAATTTCGTTGACGAAAACTTTGATGAAAAATATTCGTTAACGACCTTTTTTCCATGACTAAAATGAGACGAAAAAAGATCTTAAAAAATAAAAAGACTAAATGACTAAATCTATAACAACTTTCGTTGACGAAAAAGTTGGTGGCGACTTATCACAATACTTTTTTAAAATTCGCATCTAACAGACATGGGCAACGTACGGCGGGCCGTAACGGTGGTTTTTAAAGTGTCATGATGACGTCATCCACGAACCCAGACCGCTCAGTCACTGTGGGGCAGCAGTGGATCTTGTGCGACGACTAATTTACGCTTCGGTTAGTGTGCGCTTCCTTGGTTTAGCTCAGCTGTCTCAGTTAAGCTAACGCCGCGGAACTCTAGAGACCGATGTGACCCGAAACCAAAAAATAAAGGAGAGCAAGAGAAAGATAAATAAAAAGTGGGTGTCCAGTTGAGAATGACTAGTTCACGATCCAGCCCCAAAAAGAATGTATTGCACCGATTGTATGACGTTAAGGGGTCTCTTTTGTTGGGACAAGGCATTTCACAGCGGAACAATAAAGAACCATAACGTTTCCGTCAGTGGCGGTTCTGGGTACGGGCGAACCGGGCAGCAGCCCGGGGCGGCATTTTATCATGGCTCATGGGGGGCGGCACGAGCACTTAAAAAAAAATCCTCTGCTCCGCGAAGCAGTTTTCTGTCATCTATCTATGCTTTGCTAGCCAAAACCTTTCATGTAATGATTTTTCACGTCATTTATATTAGCTCACACAAACACTTTTTGTCCCCGGCCCCTCTGTCAAGTTTAAGAACCCATTGTGGCCCGTGAGTCAAAAGGTTTGCCCCCCCCCTGCTATAGACCTATCCTAGGAGGGATATCTAATGGCCAACTTAAGTACTGCAAGATGCACTAAACAAAGTCATAATTGATGTTGCTCATACTGGTAAACAGCAGAACCTGGGCTACAAAAAGATTAACATAATTTTGACATGGACCAAACACAACTCAAAAAACTGGATTGATGAATGACCAGGTGTCAGGAGAGAGGGTGCAAGTCGAAGGCAGGCAGGACTCAGATGCAGGATCTTCAAAGTTTCCAAAGGTGCTCTTTATTCACAAACAAAAGCAGAAGGCCGTGCACCAACGACGACTTGACATAGACAATGACGCAACAAGGGACAACAGGCACACAGGGCTTAAATACACTAGGCAGGTGATTGGACACATGTGGAAACAATCAAGCAATCACAGAACAAGGCAGGAAGTGAAGCTAACCCAGGGACACAAGAGACATGAAACTGCAAAATAAAACAGGAAGGAGAACCAAACCGTGACACCAGTGTTATTATTTTGACGAGAATGTTCAAACAACTCAAAACATTCATAGTTTAAGAGCTAGCCTACTTTGAACTCAATACATAAACAACATCTCTAGAGAATAAAGATTCAGATTCAATGGCTTTTAAAAGCGTCTGTTCTTTGGGAGAAGGTTCAAAGGTGTTCGCCTATCGTTCGCTAGTCCGACCTTTACCATGGAGCTGTTCTGCCGATCCTGGATGGCTAACAGTGCTGTCAATCTAATATATGGAGATGGAATGACTGAATTCTATAGGCTCTAATGATTCCAATGAGGTGGCGATCGTGCTAATAAACCCATCCGTCGCGTAGAAAGAGCCTTGCGTAATGAGATCTTGCATAAATTGTCTACACTAAACAATCTCTAAAAATGTGTCCTTCACTTTATCAAAATCAACTTTTGCAGAGATAATGTAAACATGTGGTATAATCTGGTAGTAGTTTCTAGCTGCAAATGCATGAATGAATCCAAAGGGATAATCATCCTGAAAGTAAAATAGGTTTTAAATTGGAGCGAAAGACACATTAATAGGGAACCCACATATTAGGGCACCCAGGCTTGATGTATATAACAGTCGCAGACAATCGCCGGGGAGAGAAAGAGGAAAAAACGATGGAAAGATAGAAGTTTTAGATAAGTGTTATGCTGGGGAAAAAGAGCAGAAAGAAAGTGAAAAGATTTGACAAACAGACAGACAGCAGCGGCAAAGTGGAGTATACCGTAATGACAAAAGATCTGGCATGTATACTGGCATGGCACTTATACAGTATATGATCTAAATTGGTGTAAAAATTCAAAGCAATTTTAGTTGGAAACACAGCTGTGCTACTCATTTGTCACAGCGACAGAATGACGGACATTGTTTCTATGAGGATAAACAAACGGATTACCCTTCACGATCATTATAAAGCCATTGAGGGAGACCTAGTGATACACTGTTATGACATGTGCAGCTCTCTTCCTGCCTCCTAGACAGCAGGAGTGGTGGGAACCTAGGAAGTATTGCCGGTCAGCACTTCTATGAGTGGAAAAAGGGGCCATTGTTGTGTCAATCACTTTGGCGTGAGGAACACACTGGGACTCATGTAAGCTTTTGTGCCCACTACAGAAGCATGGCGAGGTATGTACAAACAAGCCGCACTGAAATAAAGGCGCAGACTGCCTGTTGCGAAAACTGAAAAGGGACAATTGTGCTTTCCCGTGTTATGCATACAGCGGGTGAAATACATTTTGAACACGTCACCATTTTTCTCAGTAAATATATTTCAAAAGGAGCTACATTACTTTTTCACAAGATGTTGGTAACATCCAAGTAATACATACAAAGAAGTTCAGAAATAAAGTTTTGTGTAATAATGTGAAATGACACAGGGAAAAAGTATTGAACACGCTAACTGATATTTATTCAATACTTTGTACAAAAGACTTTGTTGGTAATGGCAGCTTCAAGACGCCTCCTGTTTGGGGAAACAAGTTGCATGCATTGCTCTGGTGTGATTTTGGCCCATTCCAAACACCCTTCAAATCTTGAAGGTTCCGTGGGACTCTTCAATGAATCTTGATCTTCAGTTCTTTCCATAGCTTTTCAATGGGATTTAAGTCAGGTGATTGGCTGGGCCATTCTAGCAGCTTTATTTTATTTTTTTGAAACCAGTTGAGTTTCCTTGGCTGTGTGTTTGGGATCATTGTCTTGCTGAAATGTACACCCTTGTTTCATCTTCATCATCCTGATAGATGGCAGATTTCTGTCAAGAATGTCTGAAATTCATTCGTTCCTTCAATTATGTGAAGTTTGCCAATACCATTTGCAGAAAAGCTGTCACGGTTTGGGTCTGCTCTATGTCTTATTTTGTAGTTTTCATTGGTCTTGTGTTCCTGGGTAACTTCACTTCCTGCCTTGTCTTGTGATTGCTTGATTGTTTCCACCTATGTCCAATCACCTGCACCTCGCTTGTGTATTTAAGCCCTGTGTGCCAGTTGTCCTTTGTCGCGTCAATGTCTACCCGGCGTTGGTGCATGTTCCGTTGATTCATGTTGGTAAATAAAGAGCACCTTTGGAAACCTTGAGAAGCCTGCGTTTGAGTCCTGCCTGCCTTCCGCCTGCACCAGCACTCAACCTGACAAAAGCAGCCCCACACCATGATGTTCCCTCCTCCAAACTTCACTGTTGCTATGGTGTTTTTAGGGCGATTTGCAGTGCCATTTCTCCTCCAAACATGGTGTGTATTATGGCATCCAAACAGTTCAATTTTGCTCTCTTCTGACCTTACTACATTCTTCCAGTATTTCACTGGCTTTTCCAAATGTTGTGCAGCAAACTTTAAACAAGCTTTAACATGCTTTTTTTCAGCAATGGAGTCTTGCGTCGAGTGCATTACAAGTGGTCCTTGGCTCTTGGACAACTCTTCTGATTATTCTTTTCACTCCTCCGTCAGAATTCTTGCGAAGAGCACCTGGTGGAAACAAATTTATGGTGAAATGATTGTCTTTCCACTTCCGTATTATGGCCCCAACAGTGCTCACTGGAACATTCAGAAGCGTGTGCCTATAACCAATGCCATCATTGTGTTCTGCAACAATTAGGTTGCGAAGGTCTTGGCTTTTACCCATCATGGGATGTGTCTTGTGTGACACCTTGGCAATGAGACCTTTTTGTAGGCCATCAGTTGGGACTGAACCAGCTGATATTAATTTCCACTTACAAGGGTCTGGATTGCTTTTTAATTACTGATTACTTTTCAGCTGTTGTCTTGGCTTTCCATACCTTTTTGCACCTCCCTTTCTTCATGTGTTCAATACTTTTTCCCTGTGTCATTTCACATTATTATACATAACTTCATTTCTGTACTTCTTTGTTTTGATTTCTAATACTTGGGTTGTTACCAACATCCGTGGACTACTTTGGAAATATATTTACTGAGAAAAATTGTGACATGTTCAATACCTATTTCACCCGCTGTATGCATTCACAGGAGGGTCAAGGGGGAAGTGGGAGTTTAACATGAAGTGATGTGAGGGGATGCGTAAAGTGTGCCTCATTTTATATGATGTATGTACAGAAGCAGCGGGAATATTGCAGTCTTCACTCAGCCATATCACAGCACATGTACTTAATGCTTTGCTACAGCTCACTTCCCCACCACTAATGTCGAAATAAGACATCAACTTCAACTTGAAGTGACACGTTATTAGTGAAGTGATAACGCTACGTTTGCATGTGTACGTACATGAGGCCTGGAATGTTTACTTGTTCTTTTGCTCTTTATCACTGGCTTTTTATCTCCTCAGTCTCACAACATTAGAACCATTTGGGGACAATATTGTAGCTTACAGAGGACCCAGAGGGCCATCGATTTCCACCTGAAGTACAGATGGATTGTTAGCAGGGTTTCTGTCCATAATCACAACAGGGTTTTGACAACAGTAATAATGATTGTCCTGGTGAATAACACACTGCGTCTGACGGAGGCTGTTTCTGCTGGGGAGCCGAACACAGAGACAGCTCAGCTGGCCTGAGTGATCACAGATGCTGAATAGATTCCTGCCTTTTCTCTCCATCATTAAGTTATGTGGTGTGCATTCCTATCCTGAGCAATAAGGGCACATGATATCAAATTCATGCCTGCTGCTCGTAAGGTAAAACAAATGTTTGAGCGTTCTTTTTGGGGACACTGCAGACATGGAGATGAAACCATTTACCTTAAAAACTTACCAAAAGGCCCATTTTCAGGTCAGGAATGTGCCTGGTATGCCAGATGGCAAGTCTAGCTCTGCTCTCCATAGTGATCTGTAGCTGTTGGTATGAAAGCTGGAGTCTGTACAGCAGTGCTCTAAAGAGGCTTACTGTTAACAGCATCTTCAGATCTTTTCTTGACTGTTGCTACTTGTTGAGCAGCACCTGACATCGTCCCTCCAGTCAGTGTTTCAGTAATTCATTATTCTCTGCTTTGTTTGAGTCACACTTAGGCAGTAACTTCAACAATACCAAGTGACAAGGTTTCCCATATGTCCCTGCTACCGGCACGAGCTGAAAGGCCCAGCCCCTGTGTGACAGCGCTGAGTGGAGAACAATGGCATTAACTGTTGCGCAGTACAATGCTCCTTTAATATTCTTTGACAAGGCACAAGCTGTACAAGCAATGGCTAAGCATCTTGGTTGTCACTGAGGTTATAAACGACTGCACTTATAGCATGTGCATCTATTTTGCTCTATTTGACCCACGCTCATCCGCCTACCCTCATTGGGGTTTGTGGCCTCGCCAGCGTGATATCATGGGGTGGGGCATAAAAAGCAGTCAACATGCAGATTGAAAGTTTTTGGGGAGACATTTGTCAGGGCAGGGTTAAAACAAATTCGCAAATGGTATGTAATGACAAGCCATTAACATAAAATGGACATATTTTAAGGAACAAAAGATCTAACATAATTATGGAAAACGCGTGACCAAAGCCCACAACATTTCACCCACCGTTTCTGAGTTTATAAAAGATTTCACTATTTCTGTGCATAGCTTGAAATATTGCAGTTCAGTCAAACTATGTGAAATAACACAGCAGTGTGTTGGCCAATCAGGTGCAAAAGCAGATTCTTTGGTAGATTACTTAATATATATCAGCTTTACTGCCAAAGTCATGAGATCATAAACTTACCATCAGGTGAGCCTTTATAATGAAACCAGAATTATTCCGTCCTCTTTTCATTACATTTGATGAGATTTCGCAAGTTTTTTTTAACTCTAATGCCACTTTGACCCTCATGCTTTCCTCAACACAAACATATAACAACAGAGGCACCAATTTGTTGACCAGACCAGCGGTCCCCAACCTTTTCCGCCTCACAGGAAGGTGTGGTGGACACAATTCTAAACACGACAAAATAACCAGCTGATGGGTAAACGTGAAAAATGACGCTTGGGAAAAAAAATTGTATTCATTCTTTCTGTGCGGCCCAGTAACAAATGGCCCGAGGACCGGTAGTTGGGGACCACTGATTTAGACCACACCCTAGTGTGAGATGTATTTTCCTGTCTGTGTGGGTTTTTTAATACTCTTTTTCTAGTAGAACAAAATTGTGACAACGTATGAAATAATCCTGGGCTTCGTATGACAATATATGGTAGACACTTGCTGCTGTGTTTCAAATGACCATATCTGGTAAAAATTTGGACTGGGGAATGGAGAAGTGGGATAAGTGTGAAGAGGTCAGGCCTGTGGGACAAACTGTTATGGCACAACCACTAAGGCAGAATGGAGGAGTAACCTTTACCTCGCACCTAATTAGGAAGAATGGAGAAGTACAAAAAAAACATCTTGTGAGACGAGTGCCTAAAACGAGCCAGTTTAGATCAGTTCTTAAGGGGTGGGGAGAATATAAAACAGGTCAGTCTGACAGCTGGCAGACTCTTTGATGGATCGCTTTTTGATGCGTGCTTTGGGGTCTCCATGTGCATCTGCGTGAATTGTTAATGTGTCTTTGTCTCTTCTAAATATATGTTAACTTTTTTTAACAATTGATTGACGTCAGATTCTTCTCAACAACCAACTCGGAGGGATCGGATTTCCTGACACTAGTCACACTTCTGATGGTGATATCATGTTCATGTTTACTATAAGCATAAGAAAAAAAACAGTCAATCAAATTACATGAAAGCAAACTGTGAGTGAGTGGATCAGGGGAAAGAAACACACACAGAACTATAGACACATGAGGCTAACGAGAGATTACAAATTCAGTATATATTATTGGGGCCTGAGCCGACTGAAATTGCAAGAATTCTTATTATTTCGGCACTTTGATCGCACTTTTGGGGACTTCATCATGTTCAAAAACTCTTGAATTTTTGCACGCGCTTCAGAAGTGCGAAAAATTTATATATTCTTCGGGTCGTGCCATTGGGGGATGAAAAAAAGTGCTCTCTAGCGCCCCCATAAGCAATTCATATGGGGACATTTTTGACCACTTTTACCGATTGAGCTGGAACCTTTTCACACAGGTGCTCTTGGATGTGCTCTACAAAAAAGTCAATTATGGTATGCAAATCCACCTACCGTTTTATGTCCGCCATTTTGAATTTTGTGAAAAACACATTTTTGCGAACTCCTCCCAGACGCCTGGTCCGATTCTTACAAAATCTCCGGCAAAATGATCATTGGCTCAATGCCACCAAAAGTTATGAAAGAATGTTGATATCTCATTTTTCATTAAAGTTACGGACCAATGAAGTTTGTAGGGTTGTGTCCTGAAAATTGAAAGGCCTATAAGTTTTTTTTTCTAACCTCCATTCTCACCAAATCATTAGGACATGTTCACATTGAGTCCTAGAACATCCCCAAATATTTTCAGAATATTTGAACATTAGGGGGCGCTATAGTGATTGTCTGTATTTTTTGCATTTACAAACGAATGAAGTCCTCCGAGAATTTAAATCCGATCCATTTCAAAATCTGGCAAGTTGATCCTGACACCCATGGGGTCAAAAAAAGAAGAGTTTTCATAAAACTACCTGGGCGTGATCGTGCATCCAGGTTGGACAATTTTTCGACAAAATGTAAAATGATATAACTCCAAGGAACATTGATATTTCTGGCTAGAAATGTTTATTTATGATGCTTGTGTAGGCCTACAAGTATTCCCATGCAGTGATTTTCGAAAAAGTATAGCGCCACCTATTGGCTTAGGTCAATGCAAATTTCTACAGTTAGATGTCAAGCTCCTAGCCCTTTAATCCGATCCACCTCAAATTTGGGAATATAAGCCTTAAGACTATGATGATAGGTCACAGTGAAAATTGGGAGTTTTGGACCAACTTTGTTGCCGTGACGACGCCATCTTCGCATGAAAGTTCAAGCACATCTTCTGAGCCTTGGCAAACTCAAACTCTTGGAAAGGTCTGTGAGTGTCCTAGGTGATGACTTTCACAGACCTGATGTGGAGTTAAAAATTCCCTCCATAGCGCCCCCTGGAAGTTTTTGACGAAGCAGCGCCGGCACTCTGTTTGACCTACAAGTGTGGTGATTTTTTAACAAATGTATTACGGGGAGACTTAAAGTCTCTGAGGACTATGCTCTAAATCAAACAGGAAGTCAGTTATAACTTTTTTTAGTGTGAATATTCCCTGTATTTTAGCAGGAGAGTGACCAATCCTATTTTAGTGACCTTTTGACTCTGCAATCCTATCAGAGAATATAGCTCTCCTGCTAAGCTGTTGGCCCCCAATGCTGTGGGAGTGATTTCAACTCCCGATGCAAGCATACTTTTTTTTTTTCCTTCTCTTTTTAGACGCGTGTCAGGCTGTTACAACAAACAAATGGATCCAGATTACTCTCCTTGTTGAGGTTATTGACTTACATTTTTACACTTCAGATTAGGGGTGTCAAACTCATTTCAGGTTCAGGCTAGATACTGATGCGGTGCACATACGATCAATGCGAACAGCTGACGAGGGGAGGGGAGGGAGAGGGGGCCCTGGCGGTACGCAGTTCAATATAATTGAATCTATGATTATCATATAATCTATGGTTTAAATACACGTATTCTGCCACATACGGGTGGAGATGCGAACACGTTTACTCTGCGATCTCCATACACTGTCTCTGCTCTGCTCACTGAAGTAACGGCAAAGGGGGTGGGGGGGTGCTGGCGGTAAGCACTCTTACTTTGGGATGTCAATCTTAAGTTCCACACCCAAAAGCACCCCTGAATTTGGCCATAGGTTCGGCCAATCATTGACCAGGAATTTGGTGCGCAGGCAAGCAGAGGGGGCGGGACAGACAAAGAGCGACGAGGAGAAAGGATGGCGGGGACATGATTGTTCAAAACACTGGCCCTTTCTCAATATGCGTTCTTGTGTGGACTTTTGTTCTCGTGGACTCGTGAAACGTCATCAGTCGCAGCCCGAGTACTGTTCCAATTCTAAAGTCCGCATCTGGCCGAGAACGGTTATAATACCCGGATGTGACTCGCCCCGCCCATTTTACCGGGCATGCATCGGAGCAGGCTCGTCTGTTCTTGTGAGAGCCAAATATCCCAGAAGGCATTTCACCTCAGCAACAACTTTATGTCGAAGTTTATAAATACTACTTTATTTAAGTAACGTAATGTAATTTTATGACTGAAGTTAGTTGTTTAAGCAACTTTTGTTGTTACAATCTGCTCCGTGGATCGAGATGTGAGGTGAAGTTAACGGACCGTCAGACCCTCCAGCACTGGGCGGTCAGCTCATCTCAGCCCACAGAAAGCAGCCTGTTTTCGGCGAGTCTTCTGTGAAATGCTCCGCCTGTTTTCACGTCTCCGTAGCGCTTATACATGAGATTTAACTGTACTATAACGAGTCTTCATACATTTTAATGTGGTGTCAGAGACTGATGTTGTTCACCGTCTGTTTGAGGACAGAGTTTAGATTCATAACTTCATGTTTAAATGTAACTTTAACGTATTGTCTGTATCCGCAGAGTGCAGCTTGTTTATTGTCCATCATTGTGCATTAAAACTAACGATGTTTTCATTAAAGGACATGAGGAGACCGTCCTCAAGACTCTAAACCGGCAGCAGAACTCCAGCTTCAAATAAACTCTGAAGCTCTGAATTATAAAATAATAAAAAATTCCACATATGAATTATTGTATAGTTCTCTGTAAGATCTTTGATGTGTGGTCAGCAGCTTGCTGTACGAGGACCACTACACTGATTATCAGCCTCTTGATATTTGAGTAACAAGACAAACGGTAGGTGTGTGTGCATTCAAATATTTTAGTATAAGTTTATTTTTTGTTACTGTATCCAACCTCCTCCTCCTAAAATGATAAAGCTAATTATTTTATGACTGATTTTATATATATATATATATATATATATATAATGGTTGTTACGCACCAGCTCCCTAGAAGGGAGGGGACTGCTGACACACCGCTGTTCAAGGTCCAAGTGTGTCACTGACCGGGGGCTTGTGGGGGTCGTGGTGCAAGCAGGACACAAACAGTTTTTACCGTGTATAGATTATTTATTTGGTTTCTACTCACACGGATTGCAGGGAAAAGGGCTGGACAGGACCAAAACAACGAAACAAACAAAAATACACAGGCTTGTTCCTATCTATAGTGCCGTAGCTTTGGCACGCTAACCAAAAATACAGGTGGTGGTCTGCCCAGGTCTAAGCTAGTGTTTCTAGACAGAGACTCACTGCGGGCAGGGCTGGACTGGGACAAAAAAAGGGCCCTGGCATTTCTGCTCAGACCGGCCCCCCACAATCGGTCGGACACAACCACCAACCAGTACACTATCCTAGCTTTTCCTGTAGATATGCATATCTACTGTTCCGTTCCCAAAAACCCATACAAGGTTGAGAACTACTGTAAGTGCCATGGACAGTAATGTCGGTAATCAGACAGTTGATGGACCCCATTGACTTCCATAGTAGAAAAAAAATACTATGCAAGTCAATGGGGTCCATCAACTGTCTGATTACCAACATTCTTCAAAATATATATTTTTGTTTATCAGAATAAAGAAATTCATACAGGTTCGAAACAACTTGGGGGTGAGTAAATGATGACACAATTTTCATTTTCCCCTCTTTAATATGACACCAAACAACATTTACCTCTAATTGTTGAGACACATCCCATAAAAAACCTATACAAACAAATTACTCACACAAAACGTCCTGATATATATATATATATATATACAATTTAGAGTATTCACTTGCCGTAATATTGGATATTGATGATATTGGAAATTCAGAAGAAACATTAGAAAATATCTAGTTGGTTGAATATACAGCTTTCAAAATGCAAAGCGGGTTTTTAACCCCCATATAACATACGTTAGCTACCTCTTCTAACGTGTAACTCGTTGGTGAGTAATAATTAAAATAATCAAATGGCATCATTTAAGTTTTTTTCTAGAGAAGAAGGGCCGTCGACGACCGTTATGAGTTTGAAATGGTTACATTAGAATATCCGAAGTTGCAATTGAATAAGTGAACTCTCAACTCTGCTAGCTACAATAACAGTGCTAAATAGCTTATGCTGTGTTATTTGACTTTAGCTAACTGAGTGGCCATTGCAGTCACTTTTAAGTGACAATTTGACAAATGACAACCTGACACTCAGACTTTCTAATAGCAACAACCGACAACGATAATGTTTGTTGCCTTATTATAATATGCATTAATTGAGGTAACTGTTAAATCGTCATCATCTTCGTTGTGGCCCAGCCCAGCCACACACACTATCCACATGCACCCGCCCTGATTAACACTCCCTCCCTGTTCATTTAGCTACCTGCTTGCTTACCGTTTCAATGACACTCTCCTGCTCACTCTGCCACACTGACACCTGCTGCACCTTCTCCTCTGCTGCCTGCGAGCTAGGTTTGCCAACCGTCCCGTATTACCCGGGACATCCAGAATTATGGGCAATTTTGATTTGTCCCGGCCGGGACAGCTCCAGTACCGATTTCCAATCACAGCCTGCTAAGTCAATGACGCGCGAAAAACTCCCGGTTGTTGTGAAGTTGTGGCGTATCAGACCAGTGTGTGCGCGCGGGTGCCGGGTGGCCAGAGCGGAGCATGTGAGGTTTTGCAAGCCCGGCCGCCGACTGCTAGCACCCCCCTGTCAGCCCGCGAAAGTGTCCCTGATTTGGGGTTGGGAGAGTTGGCAACCCTACTGCGAGCCGCAAGCACCGCTATCGCTATGGCTAGTCACCTCTCCTCCTCCATGTGCTATTTATGATGTTTATGACATGCTGTTTCTGCAACATGTCGTCAGGTTCTGTAGTAGTTTTGGAAACTGAAGCTACAGCACTAAACACGTCGGTTATTTTTGAAAATGTTGAGGCATCAACCTCTAGATTTTTTTTGGCCCGCAATTTCTCCGCAGCCCCTTGCTCTTACGTTTTTGTTTCTCCATCTTAATCCACACATTTCTTTCTAGCTTTGAGTCACTGAATGCATCTGACTGACACACGGAGAGGGAGGGGTGGAGCCTGCAAAGAGATGATTGGGCCAGCCCAGTGTCAGTATGGAAAATGAACCAATGGGCCGCTGTCCCTGCTTTCGGAGGCCCCCAAGTGCGTCGGCCCACCGGGCCCGGTATGCCCGATTACCAGTCCAGCCCTGACTGCGGGTGATGTATGCCCATGGGCCTCTAGTCTAGCCACAACGGCTCCCTTCCCCCTGGGACAAAAAGGGAAAAAAAAGAACACAGTCGTTAGTACAGAAAAATGTATCTAATATATATGAAGAACAGATATAAAAAAAAAAACTAAAACACCCACAGAACAGTAAATTCCAAGACACAATGAAAAGCAACTTTCTGCCCATACAATAACACATGTCGAGCCAGCCAGCCCCAGGGGCCTGAAGACTGTGGCCTTTTGTGGTCTTACTGGACAGCTTGGAGTTTCCACAACCGATACAAAGTAACCTTCCCGTCCATGACACATCAAAACCTACCGTAGCGGCATAAACTTCTTCAGCAAAATCTCAACCGGGAAACTACGTGCAGCCTTAAATCATCCCCAATTAGCCTCACTCCTTAAAGGTCTATCAAAGAAAGAGCCCTCGTCACCAAACCCTCACCTTTTGAACTCCTGTTCACTTATATCTTCACTATCTGTTCCAGATACACCAACCCGCACCTTGCCTTAATCTCGGGAAGTCATGTTCTCGCTGGCCTTTTTTGGATTCCTTAGATCAGGAGTGCCCAACCAGTCGATCGCGGTCTTCTGGTTGAGGGGTTTTTTTTTGTTGGTGCGTATGTGTCATTTTATATTACACTACAGCCTATCATGAGTCCTCGGCTGCGCACCCTATCAGTCTCACCCCACGTCCACAAAAAGTATGAAAACGAAAAAAGGTAGACCGTAGGTCACATTTAACCTACGGTTGGAGCGGCATTTTAAAACGGTACACGGGAGCTACGAGGGGGATTTCCCTTCAAAAACGCCTTTACGCGCCACAAAGGTGCGTGATTTGAAAACACAGCTTGCAGCACGGCAGTCAATCTTCATCAAACCGAAGACACTTTTCATCAGGATGGTTTTTGAAGACATGAGCGCTAAGGAAGAGCTACTCACAATTTTGCCATTGAAAGGACACACCGGAGGTGAGGATATTTTTAATGCTTTCATGGGATTTGTTAGCGAGACAAAACTGACGCTCTTCAAGCTGATCTCCATCACAACTGATGGGGCGCCTGCTATGATGGGCCGCACCAGTGGGTTCATTGCACTGTGCAAAGAAAGTGAATCTTTCCCGGATTTTCCCGGATTCCCGAGCTGCAGGGTATGGGTAAAGATGTAGTGAGGAGTTCAGTGAACATGTTTAAAAGCAAGCTACAGCTGATGTCAAGTAGGCTGCAGTGTGGTAACCTGCGCAACTTCTCTCACATGCACGCAGAACTACAACTTCAAGGCAAAGATGTGACACAGCTTGATAGTGCACGCTATGAGGAGCATGTGCAGAGCATCTTGTCAGAGTTTGAGAGGCGTTTTACTGACTTTGGATCTATCGAGCCTGTAGCAAGCTATGTGTGTTATCCATTTGGTGCAAGTATTGATGTTGGTTGCCGCCAAACATTGCCACCAAAGTCAAATTACTTTTCGTCTTCGAAAGCTCCGCTCTTGAGGATGAGATTCTGACTTTGCAAAATGTTATTGAGATCTTCATCTCAGAATTCGTCCTGGGCGCACGGCAGATCCTCCGACGTAGCTCCACACAACCCATCCGATCGACCAAACTAAATCAACGACACGTTCACTCATGTTAATCGCCTTCACAAATGTGAAACTTGCGGCCCGCGGGCCAAATCCATATGCAGGGGCGTCCGGCTGCCCATCCAGTGCGTCTAGGGTTGGTGGCGGGGCACTTAGATAGGGCCATGGTGTGTTCTCACCCAGTTTGTCACAGTATCACTCCACGAATCAGAAAAACTTTTAGTTAATTTCTTAGTCCGACACAGATATGAATGTATTTTAATATTTCTCAATATTGAAGACAGTACAGATTTTCGTCTCATTATTAAAGGTTAATCTAATAGATTCACTGGTACATGAGTTACAATTTAGGTTTCTATTAAAAATGTTCTCAAATGTTGTCTTGAAATGCAAATGAGGCCTTATCTAATATTAACTTTTAGGTTTTCAGGAGAAATCCAAAGACACTATTCAACAAAATAGTAAAACAAACACCTGACTGTGAATTGTGGATGTTTTCTTTCCCCACGTCTGAATGAAGACTTATTTAAAAAAAATAAAAAGCTTGAAAAATTGTGTTTTTGCTGATAGCTATATGGTTTTGAAAGTTTTATTTTTACTTGAGATAATTTTGTACTATAACTTAGGATCTTAGTGCTTCTTCTGCTAATGTCTTGGGAGTTTGGCACTTTGGGAAGGAAAGGGCCTGGCTCGTTCCAGAGATGGGTTAGGCTCCTGCCAGAGGGGAGAGCAATCATGCATTTCTGAGTTTTAATTAATGTAAATGATTGTCAATCACGATAAGACTTTAACTCTGCTTTTTGTGAGTCACTGTGTCCTTCTTAAAAAAAACTGTAAAGGAGTGCAGGGAAGAGAGTGCACGTCACTGAACAGGTTTTGCAATGAAAGAGGAGCAGCCTTATACACTCACCGGCCACTTTATTAGGTACCCCATGCTAGTAACGGGTTGGACCCCCTTTTGCCTTCAGAACTGCCTCAATTCTTCGTGGCATAGATTCAACAAGGTGCTGGAAGCATTCCTCAGGGAGTTTGGTCCATATTGACATGATGGCATCACACAGTTGCCGCAGATTTGTCGGCTGCACATCCATGATGCAAATCTCCCGTTCCACCACATCCCAAAGATGCTCTATTGGATTGAGATCTGGTGATTGTGGAGGCCATTTGAGTACAGCGAACTCATTGTCATGTTCAAGAAACCAGTCTGAGATGATTCCAGCTTTATGACATGGCGCTTTATCCTGCTGAAAGTAGCCATCAGAAGTTGGGTACATTGTGGTCATAAAGGGATGGACATGGTCAGCAACAATACTCAGGTAGGCTGTGGCGTTGCAACGATGCTCAATTGGTACCAAGGGGCCCAAAGAGTGCCAAGAAAATATTCCCCACACCATGACACCACCACCACCAGCCTGAACCGTTGATACAAGGCAGGATGGATCCATGCTTTCATGTTGTAGACGCCAAATTCTGACCCTACCATCCGAATGTCGCAGCAGAAATCGAGACTCATCAGACCAGGCAACGTTTTTCCAATCTTCTATTGTCCAATTTCGATGAGCTTGTGCAAATTGTAGCCTCAGTTTCCTGTTCTTAGCTGAAAGGAGTGGCACCCGGTGTGGTCTTCTGCTGCTGTAGCCCATCTGCCTCAAAGTTCGACGTACTGTGCGTTCAGAGATGCTCTTATGCCCACCTTGGTTGTAACGGGTGGTTATTTGAGTCACTGTTGCCCTTCTATCAGCTCGAACCAGTCTGGCCATTCTCCTCTGACCTCTGGCATCAACAAGGCATTTCCGCCCACAGAACTGCCGCTCACTGGATGTTTTTTCTTTTTCGGACCATTCTCTGTAAACCCTAGAGATGGTTGTGCGTGAAAATCCCAGTAGATTAGCAGTTTCTGAAATACTCAGACCAGCCCTTCTGGCACCAACAATCATGCCACGTTCAAAGTCACTCAAATCACCTTTCTTCCCCATACTGATGCTCGGTTTGAACTGCAGGAGATTGTCTTGACCATGTCTACATGCCTAAATGCACTGAGTTGCCGCCATGTGATTGGCTGCTTAGAAATTAAGTGTTAACGAGCAGTTGG
The DNA here is from genome assembly GCF_949316345.1 of Pungitius pungitius. Lineage (NCBI taxonomy): Eukaryota > Metazoa > Chordata > Actinopteri > Perciformes > Gasterosteidae > Pungitius > Pungitius pungitius. Next base: position 15,166,626 of record NC_084909.1, on the reverse strand, counting down.
ACAGGTGTACCTAATAAAGTGGCCGGTGAGTGTATATGTAAGTGCATATATGTAAGACTGTGTGTTGCTAGGACTGGACTATATGACGATCCAGCCGTGATTTGGTTGGGAACGTGTGCGCAGTATAGTCCCAGACGTATTCTTTTACATGGTGACTTCATGTGAGAAAAGCTGCGATATTATTCCTGGCTACGTCTATTTTTGGAAATGCAGCATGTCATTAGTTACAGGCACGGCACACCACAAATTCTACCTAGCTTCCCTCTGAGTTTCCATGGAAATTTTTATACTAACAGAAAAAGACAAAAATCCTGTCCCTTTAACACCCACAATTCATCACTTGAGGAGAGTTTCTCTTTAATGACAACACATCACCAACCTCTTAGCGAGGGCTGAAAGGCTGACCTTTAACATCACATTTTGAAGCAGGGTCCAGGGGTCACGCCATGACCCCCTCAGGGTTAGGGATGAATGAGGTGTGACTATGAGCCAAAGCAGGAGGGCAGGAAGGTGGGCGGGGGCACAGACTGCATGGTTTCTGTCTGCAGTGTGTGACAGACGAGTCAGAGAGGTTTGTGTTAAGGATGCTGGAGGAGCATGGAAGTTATATATATATATGCTCAGTTCTTAATGAAGTGAACTAACTTTTTCCAGAGCTTAAACTGGTATACAGTTTCCATCAGTGAATGGCGTTTGTACATTTGTCATTCTATTAACAATGCAAGCCTAGTAGCTGGCATTTGTCCATTTTTAGGATAATTTATCCACTATGGAAAATAGGGTCAATGTTTTATTTTGTGACTCAGTTTTTATTACTGATTTTAGTGCATATAAAGTACTTAACTAAGGCTACTTAATGGAAGTTAAACATAAATAAATGTCCCCCTTATTTAGCTTGTCTCACACATCTAGCTATACACTATAAAGAATTACTGTATACTCATAGTGCATTTTTAAGGGTATCTTACAATATTTCATAGTTACTGTAACAATTTTATCCCTTGCATGTAAATGTCCTGTCAATTAATGATAACAGCAGACTGATTTTACAGTATAATATACAATTATACAAGTTCAGTGGATCACTGAACTTGTATAATTGTATATTAGTGTTTCTGTAATGATTAAAGAACATGTTTAACCGTTCATTGCTTTAAAAAAGTGACAAGACATGATCAACTGTTCCTGAACGTGATGTCAGATAACCTCAGTTCATCCTGAGCACATTTCATGTAGAGTTCAATGGATGAGTTACTCATTGCTTTGTATCTTGAGGTAAAAGCAATGTAAAATCAGGTGTAAACAAGACTGAGGATTTCTTTAAATTTGCCTCCGGGTGAAATGACCGCAGGGATCCGAGCCAGAAGGCGACACAGGCCAAGGAGACGAACTGAAACGATTTTTCCAACAAAGATCACATTTTTTCCCTTGAGGGAACACAAAATCTTTTTGCGTTACAGATTAAGTAGCCATGCAATATTACAGTTACTGGAAGAAATCAAAGATGACATAGAATCTCCCACTCAGCGTTCACATTACATTCCAGCAGTTGTTAGACTCACTTGCTACATAACAATTATTGACATCTCGATAATTTCAAACAGTCATAGCCGTATCACAGCACCTAATGCTTTGCTACAGTGCACTAGTCAATACATACAGCGGGGGAAATAAGTATTGAACATGTCACCGTTTTTCTCAGTAAATATATTTCCAAAGGAGCTATTGACATGACATTTTGGTAACAACCCAAGTAATACATACAAAGAAATAAAGTTCAGAAATTAAGTTATGTGTAATAATGTGAAATGACACAGTAATGGTTTGTCTCTGTCTTAGCCCTGTGATTGGCTGGCAACCAATCCAAGTTGTACCCCGCCCGAAGTTGGCTGGGATTGACTCCTGCGACCCTGTTTGAAGATGGATGGACCATTTAATGCAGGCTATTCTATAAATCAAATCTTCCAGTTGATTAACTCTTATCATAATAATAAGTATACATACTGAAAGTTTCAAATCCAAACACTGTTCATCATCACGTAAGAGGGAGTCATTAAAGTGCAGTGCTCTTCACCAAACTCATTAACATGTCACACATCAGGTAAACTGTTCCATGACCTCACAAAGCCGACAGGATGGCTCAACACCATTTATTCTCTAAAAATTCAACTGAAACCATGGTTAATATATCATACAGAAGATGTCCCTGGACCCATTTTGATGAGTTTTTCTTGAAACCTGTATATTTTATTATTCTATGCAATGATGGCGCCAGTTATTTACCCGTTTGCTATTTATGGTTGACAAATCAGGTCACTTTTTAACCAGCCGTCCAATCCCAGTGAAAGAGGAAAAGGACAGATACTATGAGAGTAGACTACTCCTCCATTTCCTTCAGTAATTGAACCAGACGATTGTAATCTCATCGAGATGCGTCTTCACACAAAATCCAGAGCAAGTACTCGATTATTTTAACTCCTCTAACTTTCTGTTCATCGCAACCCGATTAAACTGTGCACCTCAACATTGCTCTCAGCTGAACCTGGCTTTTGTGAACACAAGCTTTGTACAAAAAGGACACGTGATATCGTATGACTTTCACATGTACAAACAGATTACTTGTTCAGATTTATAAAGAAGTCTTTTAACTTTCATCGTTAACTTTTTCCTATGATCACTGGGCAAAAGATTAACGGATCATTGATGTTAAAACAGTGAACAAAGACATGTGTCTATGCTTAAAACCTAAAGGCCTACATTTTATAAGTTAAATTACCTTCACTAATGGATCATTAGCTCAACTAACTAACGCTAAGTCGTCATGTCTTAAAAATGCTTTCTCAATGAATTGTTGTTTCCAAAAACGCAGCATTGATGTTTGTGATGAAATTAAGTGTGGCTCAATATTCTTTATTCATTGTGGGGAGGTTTCCGTTCTCAGGCTCCATAAACAAAATGCACTGGGGGGTTCTGATGAAGACTGTTCCAGGATGTGGAAAGGATGACGCTGCAGAAAGACCAGCTTTCCACTCCAGAGCAACTCAGAGTCATTCAATTGGAACAGTCCAAACAACTCCTATCTAATAAAACCTTGCATTCTTTACTGACTTCCCCCCTACTCAGCTCACGCATTCACTAGTGAGGCTCTTTTCTGACACAGTAAAACAAAGAGGTCCTCATCAGAAAAAAACCACTCCATGTCTTAACCCATTAGCGGTGAGCACTGTGGCAGTGTGTGCCGATGCATACATGCCTACATATACCAAGTGACCGAGCATGTCAGTACATACAATACTGTTTGTGTACATGTGCCTTCACGCCTATGTGCACACACATGTGTGTGTGTATTGAAATTTCATATTGTAAAGAGAACAGTACACCAGCAAGATCCTTTGGCCCTGGCACCATCTATCTCTCACTTTCAGGGTCACAGAGGCCAATTAGCCCTTTCCAGTACTCAGGTTCCTCCCCCTAGGATTCAACACGATTAATGCGAACACCAAACTAGTGTTTTCAAGTAAACGACACTCTCTACAGACAGACACACATGCAGCAGCCATCTTGTCTTCCAAATCCAGGCCTGTCATGCATGCATTTTGTCCCTTTTCCCAAAGCAGTGTGTCTCAGAGAGAAGTCATTCTGTTGTTGTAACTAACACCCCACTTCCACTCCCCTCAGTCAGGGTAAATATATATACTGGCCCAGCCTGTCTGGCTGGCTGGCCCTGCCCTGCTGCACACAAACACACACACACAGGAACTTCTCATTTATATTACTGCATTATAAGAACTTGTGAGATGGAATTGGCCGAGCAAAGGTTGTAGCAGTAGTGAGAGAAAATGTGTGCATGTGTATGAGAGATTTGGGAATACTTGAGGCGTGTTAGGGCGTTGATGTGTATGTGAGGACATAGTAGGTTTTTGAAGTGTATCTGTATATGTGATCTTGTTGTGTTTGTTTATGTACCCGTGCTATGGCCTGAGGGAAAAACTACCTCATAATTCTCAGCGTTACTCCCTGCCAACTCCCTCTGGGAAAATTATTGCTTTCTGTTGCCTGCCTGCACAGGGAGGTCAGAAGTCTATTTTTTGTACACCATGGGACTATATACCTCCGTCTAGAAGTGGTCACTGTACAAAGGTTAGGTGGTCCTTTAAGATGAAGACGATTATACTTTGTAACTATCCCCAATCAGCCTGATAGACCATTTAACAATTTGATGCAGAGAGTTTCTGTTCTTTAAAGATATGTTTCCCAATCATGATAGCAGACAAACAATAAGATTGAATCTACAAAAATACAATAATGTGAAAGTAAAGACAGTTTTGTCAAACATAACAAACACTTGGGCCTTTTTTTGTACACAAGTATAATGTTTTGAGTCATTAATTGTCCAAAGATATTCGTAAGATTACACACATTCCACTGTCTGAACCTTAATGGTTAATGGATATGAATTCTTCGACATTCATTCAACTATCATATCTTTGGTTTTGACACAAGCATATGTGCACTGCCCTTCAGATATACTCTAATAAAACTGGTATGAAATAAAGGTGTGACATGAAAAGAGTAACACGTGATGTATTCGTGACCGTCCTCATCAGAAAAATCTCACCCTGTAAAGACCAATGTTCATATTTTCTGGAAGTGTGCTGTTATAACAAGTCTGAGGTTGTTGTCTGTTGGGAATACAAAGCCTGACTTATTTCAACTTGTATCGAAATTGAAAAACGCAAGTTGCATCCTGCGTCATAGCAACAGTTTACTTTTTATTTTGTTTGTTTCATTGTTCATCTAGTATAAGTTATACTCCAAAATACCTAAATCCCACGTTTCCATCAATGTATCAACTAGAATATTTCCTCAATCTGTGTAAAACTAATCTAGAGCCACATTCGATATCATCACACAACACACTTTGCAATTGCAGTTGTTTCAAATTGTTTCCTCATATTGCTGGGATTAAATCATTCTGTTTCCATTACATTACATGTCATTTAGCTGACGCTTTTATCCAAAGCGACGTACAATAAGTGCATTTCCACATAGATAAACTCAGAAAACAAGTATCAAGAAAGTACATTTTTCCTCAAATAAGCAGTTACAAAACATGTTATAGAAAAGTGCCATTATAAGTACATTTTAAGTGCTATCATTTGTTAGTGCTACGGTTTGCTAGTGTTTTAGTCAAGGTAGAGTCTAAAGAGGTGTGTCTTGAGTTTTCGACGGAAGATGTAGAGGCTCTCTGCAGTCCTGATGTCATCGGAGAGCTCATTCCACCATCTCGAAGCCAGGACAGCAAAGAGTCGCGATCTCGTCGAGTGCTTTTCTCTCAGTGAGGGAGGAACAAGCCGCTTTGCAGATGCAGATCGAAGTGTGCGAGTTGGGATGTAGGGTTTCACCATGTCCTGGATGTAGACTGGTCCCGATCCATTCACAGCATGGTACGTCAGTACCAATGTTTTGAACTGGATGCGGGCAGCTACTGGTAACCAATGAAGTGAACGGAGAAGCGGTGTGGTGTGGGAGTATTTCGGAAGGTTGAAGACCAGTCGAGCTGCTGCATTCTGGATGAGCTGCAGTGGTCGTATGGCGGTACCTGGGAGACCCGCCAGCAGAGAGTTGCAGTAGTCAAGGCGGGAGATGACAAGCGCCTGAATCAGTACCTGTGCCGCCTTCTGAGTGAGAAGGGGACGTATTCTCCTGATGTTGTAGAGCGTGTATCTACAGGATCGGGTCGTCACTGCGATGTTGGCAGTCAGGGAGAGTTGGGAGTCAAGTGTCACGCCGAGGTTCCTGGCACTCTGAGTGGGCGTTAACACGGATTTGCCGAAGTTAACGATCAGGTTCTGGGTGGGCGAGGTTCTTCCAGGGAAGAAAAGTAGTTCGGTCTTGTCGGGGTTGATCTTCAAGTGATGAGCGGACATCCACTGGGAGATGTCAGTCAGACATGCAGAGATCCGTGCCGCCACCTGAGTGTCCGAGTCGGGGAAGGAGAGAAGTAGTTGGGTGTCGTCGGCATAGCTGTGATAGGAAAAACCGTGCGAGCGAATGACGGAGCCAAGGGAGTTGGTGTAAATTGAGAAGAGGAGGGGACCCAGGACGGAGCCCTGAGGAACTCCAGTTGTAAGGGGACAAGGTTCCAACACTGATCCTCCCCAAGTTACCCGGTAGGTGCGACCGTCAAAGTAGGATGAGACATGTGAGGAAGGGAAGAAGATCAGGGGCGATCGACTGTAGGATATGGGATGGGATGGGGTCAAGGGGACAGGGGTGTGAAACAGGGTAGTGAGGGTGATTGGGGCGAGGTCTGTGCGATATAACTGGAAGGAGGTGGGTTGGAGAAGGAGGAGCGTATGTCATCTATTTTTCTGGTAAAGTAGGTGACAAAGTCTCCTGGGAGAAGGGTGGAGGGGGGAGGAGGACTGGGGGGTTCGAGGAGGTTAGTGAAGATGGAAAATAGTTTTTTGGGGTTGGAAAATGAGGACTCAATTCTGGATTGGTAGAAAGCACTTTTTGCAGCAGAGATGGAGGCAGAAAAAGATGACAGAAGCGACTCAAACGCATGCAGGTCATCAGGTTGTTTGTATTTTCGCCATTTCCTTTCAGATGCTCGCAGAGTGGCTCTCGTAGCACGCACCGGTTCAGTCAGCCACGGAGCTGGAGGGGATCTGCCAGCCCGTCGAGTCTTAAGCGGACACAGCGAGTCGAGAGAGGACGACAGAGTTGTTAGGAGAGTCTCTGCGGCAACGTTCGGATGCAAAAGTGCAAAAGAGTCGGTTGCGGGGAGAGCTGGTATAACGGAGGAGGCCAGGGAGGGGGGGGAGAGTGAGCGAATGTTACGGCGGACCGGTATAGAGTCGATTGATGGGGCGGGGTCGTTAGTTGGTGAGAGCGGAAGGGAGTATGAGAGGAAGTAGTGATCAGAGACATTCAGCGGAGTTACAGTGAGGTTAGTTGTAGTGCAGTTCCTAGTGAAGATGTAGTCAAGGTGATTGCCAGCTTTGTGAGTCGGAGGGGAGGGGTTGAGTGTCAGTGCAAAAGAAGCAAGTAGGAGTATGAGCTCAGATGACTTCTCTGTCAGGATGTTGAAGTCACCTAGGAGGATGAGCTGAGGGCCATTTTCAGGGAAGTTTGACAGGACGATGTCCATTTCTTCCAGAAAGTGGCCCAAGGAGCCTGGTGGGCGGTAGAGGACAACAATGTTTAATTGAACCGGGTGAGTAATGGTTACAGCATGGAATTCAAAAGACAGTGGGGTGGGGGAAGGTATGGGGTACGGGGAGAAGGTCCATTTGGGTGAAATGAGTAAACCTGTCCCGCCACCCCTGCCAGTGGGTCTGGGTGTGTGGCTAAAGGAGAAGGCAGAGGAGAGAGCAGCTGGGGTGGATGTGTTTTCCGGTGTGATCCATGTCTCAGTGAGGGCGAGGAAGTCAAGCGACTGCTGGATAGCAAAGCCGGAGATGAAGTGTGCCTTGCGAGTAGCTGACTGGCAGTTCCAGAGTCCTCCTGTGACAAGGTGCTGGACCTGTGTGGAGCGGGCGGGGTAGGTAAAGGAGGAGGGATTACGACAAAGAATTGATCTAGGCCGGGGGCGGTAGTATCTGCGGGCAGAAATTCTAACAGGTATAGTGATAAAACACAGTTACGAATGAGTATGTGAGGCGCCGCGCTCAGTTGCCCCGAAGACTCCACGAAAGACTCCTTAGTCGTCTTTGTTCTGCTTGTCTTCGTGCTGAGGGTCTTCGCTAACGCTTCACCTAGTTTCCAGTTAAATACTCCCTCGTTAGTGGAAGTCGGCTACGGCTGCGCTGACCACTCCCCTGTCGTTAGTAAACAACAGGTTGATTGCCCTCAGCCGAAACTCGTCCAAATGCAAAGCAGCAAGCACGTTGACACCCTAATCAGTGGACAACAATAACAACAACTGGCAGTCTAGTTAGCTTAAAACAAGAAACTGTAACCTATAAAGCAGTAGCAGTCAAGTTTCACTTAAAAACAGCACAAGCAACAACAAGTTTAGCAGACTAGCTTGGTTAAAGAAAATATACTCAATCCGATTTCAAGTCTCCTGGAAGTCTGAAGATCTGGTAGAAGAGATGCACAATGAATGAAATGCCACATGTATGTACCAGAGACTGATTTTTGGCAAAAGTTGTGGTTTTGGTCAAATACTTGGTTCATTAAAGTTGTAATATAACAAGATCAATAATCTAGATAAATATAGCGAAAACAAGTAAAATGCGTTGTTAATGAACATTTCAGGGTAAGTGTTGCATTTCTAATAATATATAAATTAGGGCCGGGACTTTAGCGCGTTAATTACGATTAATTAATTACAATGTGAATTAAGATTAATTAATTACACAAAAAATAACTCATTAAACATTTTTTACGCATTTTACACTTATTTATTGCACCGCGGAACGTTTCTCACTGGATGAGTTTCGGCGGACCGATTATACTGGAGCACCAAGTAGCGTTCATGACTTCAGACAACAACAAACCACAGTGAACATGAACGAAGAAGCTGACAAGACCGTGTCGGGTGGCCCCGTGAATGGGAAATCTTATTATGATAAACACACGGATGGAAGCGTCGATAAGAGCATGGTTGTGTGCAAGCTATGCAACAAGGAATTCACATCGAGCCCCAACGCAAAACAATTAGCAGCTAGCGTGGATGTACAAGGACCCACACGCAACCCACACTGCACCAGATGACTGGTTCAAGGACCAGGGTAACTAAGTCCACGTCTGAAAAAATAACCAATGTTCTGAATGTACTTGAAAGTATTGGTCTACTTAAAAAAACCTAGTTTACAGAAGGTCTACTTACCTATAGGCTACCTGAATTTCTGAAAGTACTATATTTCTAAATATGCTATTGCTACACTGGAATTGGTTCAACAAAAATAAAAATCCATGTGAAAAAAATGACTTCTCACTGTTCTCAGGTCAAATATTTGTATGTATAATATATGCGATTAATTTCGATTAATTAATTACAAAGCCTCTAATTAATTAGATTAATATTTTTAATCGAGTCCCGGCCATAATATAAATATAAATGACATCTGTTAGATAGTTTTTTTTGTACACATGACATCCATTGTAGTTTGTCGATCCCGGGAGAGGGATCCCTCCTCTGATGTTCTCCCTAAGGTTTCTTCCCTTTTTTCCCCATGAAAGGGTTTTTTTATATTTTGGGGAGTTTTTCCTGTGCCCATGTGAGGGTTTCGGGACAGAGGATGTTGCATGTGTACAGACTTTAAAGCCCTCTGAGGCAAATTTGTAATTTTGGGCTATACAAAATAAAATGAATTGAATTGCTATCACACATGCAGACCCTATTCCATCAATACAGGAAGCCTCAGGAGACATGAACTAGAGAAAGGGCCAACTTTTGGAAAAGTTAAACAGTGATGGTTCACCAGATCTTTTTGATTGAGTTTAGGAAGACTGGCTGAGCCCCTGCAGTGAAGACACACGACTACTTTACATTACATGTCATTTAGCTGACACTTTTATTCAAAGCGACTTTGCATTATAACCCATGCGTTACATTTTGCCTGGGGAGCAATTAGGGGTTTGGGTGTCTTCAACATGGCACATGGGGCAGCCGGGATTTAAACTGCCAACCTTGCGGCTCCCAGCGCAAAGGGCACTGGGTGCCACCATCGCCCTTTGCAGCTCCCACTCCCAACAACCTCCTCACCACCCACTCTCTCCCTCCACACCCCTCTAAAGCAAATGATCAATAATTCTACTAGTGGAGCATGGAAAAAGTCAGCTGAGAAGAGGAATACACTGGGTGAGAGCCTTCAAAGTGATTTTTATGGTGGTGCTGGTGATGAAGGGGCTACAGCATATCTTATTACCATCTTTCTTGTGAAGCAACCTAGGAGGCTGGAGGACACATTGTCATACCCTAACAGACACCTCAGCCTGAGCCATAACAAGAGAGTACCCCAAACATTGTGATTTATGTGGTTTCAATGTGATGGCAGTGATGTGTCTTCTTGTATTTGGCATACTGATCAGGGGCTTTGAGTGGGAGAACTCCCAAGCTCCATTCATTATTCAGGGGAGTGAGACAGATTTCTGCTTCCTAGACTTTTCCTCTGAGAGAGAGAGAGAGAGATTTGATTTTTTTTAAACGCTTTATTTACATCTTTATAGTCTTTTCAATTTCAAACATGTAATGTCAGCGCCTCCGGGCGTGTTGTAGCGAGCAGGGGGCCGGTGAGATCCCCAGCCCCGGGCTCAAGTAGATCTCGGGGAAAGGGTCTGCAGGGTCCGGCTCCACTTGGCTCTGGCTGTAGTTTTTGAGGAGGGTCCTTTCCTCTCCCGTCAGCCTCTGGTTCCACAGCTCAAGGACCCTCCTTGCCACTCGGACGGAATAAAGTCCCAGTAGAGAGCCCAGGGCCGGGGCGTCGTTCAGCATCGGCCTCACTGCGTCCACCAGCTGCTGCAGGCACAGGACTCGTGCCCTCAGCAGCGCCCCCATCAGGCCAGGGGTACCACTGCTGCAGATGTCCAGCTTTGCTGTATGAATCAAAGGTTCTTTCAACAACCAGTACAGAGAGGAAGACTGTGGTCACCTTTTACGGTTAAAAAGACTTAAAAACACCCTGATGAAACGGAGGTAGCCCATTTAGCTTTAAAACATTAGAATCAATTAAGAACAGAGCAGTATCCAGCCCCATGTTGTTTGCACGCCTGAAAATACAGCTGGCCACGTCTCTCCACACTAAATCATCTGGACCTGTGAGGTATTTTTGTATAAACTGGAGTCTAAAAGTGGCCGTCCGACTGGCCAGGTGGACAAGGCCCTGTCCCCCCTCCTCCCTGGCTAAAAACAGCACCCCTTGTGGCACCCAGTGTAGACCCCCCCCCAAAAGAAGTCTACCATTTTTTTTTGTATGTGGGCCAGGAAGCCCGAGGGAGGGTCTAAACATGCGAGTCGGTGCCACAACTGAGATGTAATCAAGTTGTTTAAAACCAGAATTCTACCTTTAAAAGACATTTGAGGGATCTTAGCTATAAAACCAGCGCTGAACCCAAACTTCCCCATGACTTTCCAGAGGAAGTTGTGCTCAACGCGGTCAAAAGCCTTTTCCTGGTCTAGAGAAATCAGGCCAGTATTAATACCCAACGAGCTGTAGACCTCCAAAACATCTTGAATGAGGTAGACATTATCTACCATGGACCTGCCATAGCTTCCCTCAGCCTGGAGGCAAAGACTTTGGACAGAAGCTTGTAATCCACACACAGCAGGGACACAGGCCGCCAATTGCCGATGTCCTGCAGCTTTCCCTTTTTTGGCAGCAGTGTTATGATGGCTCTGCGGCAGGACATCGGCATGGAACCAGAGGCCAGACTCTCATTAAACACTTCTAATAGGTCCCCTGCAAGGATGTCCCAGAAGGTTTTATAAAATTCAGCTGTGAGGCCGTCAATGCCTGGTGCACGTCGTCCGTGCATGCCCATCAAGGCGGTCCTCAGCTCCTCTATGGTTATGGGCTTGTCTAGCCACACGTTGGTCTCATCAGAGACTTGAGGTAGTTCGTCCCCGAACTCCTCTGTCAGTGGTTCCTACTCCCTGTACTCGCTGGCATACAGGGAGGAGAAAAACCCCACGGCTTGCCTTCGAATCTGGCATGGTTCCACAACTGGCTGCCCTGCGTCACCTAGCAGTGAGTGGATCACACTCTTCTTCTCCAGACCGAAGAAGTAGCCAGAGGGAGTGTCCATCTCTGTGATGTTCTGGAATCGGGACCTGACCAGTGCACCCTGGACTTTAACATCAAACAGGTCGGCCAGAGCAATTTTTTTCCCTTTGAGGACTTCAATATGTCCTCGATCTCCTGTGGACTCGCTTAAACGCTCTAGTTCCACTATATCAGTTTCCAGGTCCTTCATAGATCTAGTGATGTCTCTGGTGACGTTGAAGGTGTGCTGTATTGCACATCAAAACAACAGTCAAAAGGTCGAACCGCGCCTTGACTAAAAACAACCTCCCCTCGATGATGTGTTTGACCTCCAGTGACAAAGGATTAAAATTCAATTCAATTCAATTCATTTTATTTTGTATAGCCCAAAATCGCAAATTACAAATTTGCCTCAGAGGGCTTTACAGTCTGTACACATGCAACATCCTCTGTCCCGAAACCCTCACATCGGCACAGGAAAAACTCCCCAAAATATGAAAAAACCCTTCAATGGGGAAAAAAGGGAAGAAACCTTAGGGAGAACGTCAGAGGAGGGATCCCTCTCCCGGGATGGACAGACTGCAATGGATGTCATGTGTACAGAATCAACAATGTAAAGGATGTACAATACATTAAATTTCTCTAACTGAAATGATACAAGTTATTGCAAGTAGCAGAACAGGTGTACGGCAGGACCACTGCAGGGACAACCTCCATCAGATCGAACCACCATCCACAGAGGCTTCTGTGGGGAGGGAGAGCAGAAAGATGTTGGTTTTTGATGACAGTAATATGAATCATATTTAAAGTAATGATGATGGCAGCAGCAGGTGTCAGCAGAGCCATGAGCCAGGAGTCAGAACCAGGGTCCGCACGAAACTATGATCCACGGAGACCTGGTAGGCGAGAAAGCACAAAAAACTCCCGGAAAGAAGCTTAATTAGTGATGTACATTAATAAAACATGGATGATTGTGGGAGGAGAGAGTGCGAGTGTGAGAGTGAAAGAGGGGCTCGGTGTGTCCTAAGAAGTCCCCCGGCAGTCTAAGCCTAGAGCAGCTTAACTAAGGGCTGGTCCAGGCTAACCTGAGCCAGCCCTAACTATAAGCAATATCAAAGAGGAACGTTTTAAGCTTTATCTTAAATGAACTGACCGAGTCTGCCCCCCGGACTGAAAGTGGAAGCTGGTTCCACAAAAGAGGAGCTTGATAACTGAAGGCTCTGGCCCCCATCCTACTTTTTAAAACTCTAGGAACCACAAGTAGCCCAGCATCTACGGAGCGTAGATGCCTTGTAGGGCAATACGGTGTAACAAGCTCTTTAAGATAAGACGGTGCCTCACCAGCAAGTGCCTTGTAGGTGAGGAGAAGTACCTTAAATTCTATTCTTGATTTAACAGGAAGCCAGTGCAGAGAAGTTAATACAGGAGTTATATGATCCCATTTCTTAGTTCTTGTTAATACACGTGCTGCAGCATTCTGAATCAGTTGGAGAGGTTTAAGCGATTTACAAGAGCAGCCTGATAACAAAGAATTACAGTAATCCAGTCTAGAAGTAACAAATGCATTGTACTGTGTGGGTAGCTCGGGCTCCGGACAGAGGCACGGGACACCAGGGTGGCGGGTTTTAAATACACTTTTATTGGGTACTGTTTCAGAACAACGCGCCGGCGTTCAGCTCGCTCGTACTCCCGCTCTCCTTTGCTCGCCGCCTCCCTGTATTATATCTCGGGCAGAGCACACACACATTAGTTAATTATTGGCAGCTGGTTCTAACTGCCCTCACCTGGCACGGTTCCCCGAGCCACTCCCCCTCTCCCCCCTGCAGCCGAGCCGAAACCACGCCCGCCACCACATGCATGAACTAGTTTTTCTGCATCACTTTGAGACAGGAAGTTCCTGATTTTCGATATATTCCGTAGATGAAAAAAGGCAGTCCTTGAAGTCTTCTTTATATGAGAGTTGAAGGACATATCCTGGTCGAAGAGAACTCCAAGATTTCTGACGGTGCTGTTGGATACCAGAGCAATTCCATCCATAGAGACTGTATCACGTGACAGCTGACTTCGAAGGCGCTCTGGGCCGATCATGTTAACTTCCGTTTTTTCCGAGTTTAACATCAGGAAGTTGCAGGTCATCCAAGTTTTGATGTCTCCAAGACAGTCCTGAAGTCTAACAAGTTGGTTGGTGTCTTCTGGCTTGATCGATAGATACAGTTGAGTATCGTCTGCATAACAATGGAAGTTTATGCGGTGTTTTCTGATAACGTTGCCCAAAGGAAGCATGTACAGGGTAAATAGAATCGGTCCAAGCACAGAACCTTGTGGGACTCCGTGACCAACATTCGTGGTCCTCGATGATTCACCGTTCACAAACACAAACTGGGATCGATCCGATAAATAAGATTTAAACCAGCTGAGTGCAGTTCCTTTGATGCCAATCAAGTGTTCCAGTCTCTGCAGCAGGATACGGTGATCGATGGTGTCAAATGCAGCACTGAGGTCCAGCAATACAAGAAAAGATACAAGTCCTTGGTCCGATGCAAGTAGAAGATCATTTGTAATTTTCACCAGTGCCGTTTCTGTGCTGTGATGCATTCGAAATCCTGACTGGAAATCCTCGAACAAAGCATTGTTTTGTAGAAAGTCACATAATTGATTCGCGACAGATTTCTCCAGGATCTTAGCGAGGAAGGGAAGATTAGAGATGGGTCTGTAGTTAGCCAACACCTCTGGAGCTAGGGTAGGTTTCTTCAGAAGAGGTTTAATTACAGCTACCTTGAAGGACTGTGGTACATGTCCTGTCAACAAAGACAGATTCATAATATCCAGTAGGGATGTGCTAATTAACGGAAAAACTTCCTTAAGCAGCTTAGTTGAAATTAAAAGACCTGGAGAAGAGGAAGCCTACTCCTCCACTGAGGTTGGTGCTGTGGCTTAGGAGGACTTCCCCTTCCCGCTCCTTCATCCAGTCGGCCTCGTTGGTGCTGTCGCTATGAGTTTCTTGTAAGAAGAGAACATACTTAATCTTTTTAAATTCATAAATAGATGCTCTCTTCTTTTTATCTCTGGTTCCATTCACATTTAAACTCCCAACTTTAAAAGTATTCATTGTGAGTAGGTATGCAGAAAAAATAAGAACCAATAAATTAATTAAAACACACATTGGAGATTTCAACATTACACTTGTTCAATGCTTTGCGTACTTTGGATAACAGTTTTTTTAATCTAAAACCCTCCTCAGTTATGCCAGCCTCCTCCCTCCGACTCATGTGGTGTCTAGCAGAGGTGTAAAACAAATTTAGGTCTGGAAAATAGTCTTTTATTCCCCTTTTGCCTTTTGTTTTTTTCAAGAATGTTCCTATTCTTTCAGCGGTGTACATCTTCTGCTGCTGGCTGTTGCTAAAAAAAACTGTCGGAGCCTCACTGCAGTCTGAGAGCTCCCCTTCACTCTTGCTGTCCTCTGACTGCCTTTGTCCCCGACCCGTCTGTGTGTCTTCCCCGCCCTTGCTGGTCTTGGCTTCGCTGCCTGTATTCTGGGCCTTTTTTTCCTTTTGGGGGCAGTTGTTTGCTCCCCTGCCTCCTCCTCCTCCATTTCAGCTTCATCTACCTGTTCTCCCCACCCCCACCCGCTTGTACCTTTCCCAACTCCTCCGCCACCCTGCTCTGTTTCCTCTGCAGGCTTCCCATTCTTTTCACCCGTCTCGACGACACGGTTCACCTTCTCCACCTGGTCCAGGAAGATGACCACGGCGCCGTTCATGCGGGAGGCCAATTTAATGCTGCCGTGCCCGACCTTCTCCCCCACAGCCAACCCGATGTCCTCTACGCTACACGTGAAGTCAGCGGCGATCTTGATGCCGTGCTTCCTCGTGAGCTTGGACAACGTGTCTCCATTTACCATGGCGTCTAGAGACGCCGACCGGCGAGACACCTGCAGGAGAAAAAGAAAAACCAAATAAAGAACCCAAAGACTAAACCCTCAACTAAGGTGAAAATCAAACCATAAACCACATTAAATTAAATATATATAACTAAGGAGAAAAACAATGTAAGAAAATCGCTCAATCAGCCACTCGCTCACACGCGAGAGAGAGAGAATTGAAAAAAAAACTTTATTTCTCTATGACAGAACGTTAATCTCATCCACTATAAAAAACAACCTATAGAATCTACCCAAACAAATCTACCCTCGATTTGTTTGGGTAGATTTCACCCCATGTTTATACAACTGATTATTCACAAGTAAATAAATACTATAGATTGTTACCACTTAATGCATAGTAGCAGGGCCATGGCAGGAAACCTGTGAAGCGAGAAAGCACAAAACCTCCGGGGAAGGAACAAAGTTAGTGATGCAATGTGTACAGTAGTAGTAACAGCAATAATAATGTTGTTAGGGTACATTAATTTGGTTTTCCAAATGGAGGATCATTCTGCTTCTTAAATCTTTTTTTTTTTAAAGTTGAAGAAGTTGGAAAATATAGAAAGTCACAAAGCATCACAATATATATATATATATATATATATATATATACACACACACACACACACAAATGCAGTTTATATAGAACTATATAATTACAGATTACAGACATATAACAAATATGATCAATAAGATATATACTAACAAGGTTTCTACTTCAAAGAAATGATATGTCCACTTGCTTTTTTTCTCGCTCTCGCTTCCATCAGGATTTGCCTTTATAATTCTACAGGGAAGTGCGTGTGTGTGTGCAGCGAGCAGGGCTGGTAGCAGTAGAGGTGCAAAAAAGTCAGACATCCATGCAAATTAACCAGCATAAGGTGAAGACTCAAAGAAATGTATAAACCATGTAATGAAACATAAATAGCCTTTGCAACATTAGTGACCCATCTCCCCTTAGTATGTGTGGAGGAACGGCTAGTTAAACCAGCCCCCACAGTTCATGACTTAAGAAGTTGCTTACTGGAGAACATGTAAAACTGAAAAAAATACATTTAGTAAAACATGACTTTGTAGTTACATCATATAGTAAGCTAGAGATAGAAAAAATTATTTATAATGCTAAGCAACTGGATATTACCTCTAATCTTAATCAGAGGAAGATAATCACAACGTATAACACATCTTGGTGTAACACACACTTAAAAGACAAAATAAACAAGTTCATTCATAATTAAAAACGATTGTTGAATAATTATTCCTCTTTCAGTGTGACCAAAGATTAAGGAAGGCAGAGAAGTCGTATGCAGACAAAGAGAAACCTTTTCCTATAACGTCTTGCATTGCATCATGCAACAAATCAGGACCGGCTATTCAATCCTGGGACCTTGGGGAAGACAATTAACCCTACATTTTCTCCAGATGCATTAATTCTACGGTGCAAATTAATGACTCCCACTCTTTGGGTTATGGCTGGAGAGGATCCGTGTTGTATAAACCTCCACCCCAGAGTTTGGGTTCATGTGTTAATATTCGGCAGACTGTAGTCCTGTAGTTCTACCCATGTTCTATGGATGGAGTTGTGGTTCTGTGTGACATGTTAAATGTTATTTAGAATGCAGTGTAGTTTGCTTCAGTTCAAGGTTCTGATAATTACATTTAAAAATTCCTGAATATCAATGAGAGAGTTATTATTTAGAAACTAAAACGTTTCCATCCCCAGTCCCGGTTCCAGCCCAAATGATAAGCATTAACAACGATATAGAAAAAGACAACGCTCTGATGGTAGGTCATAGAGAAGCTTCCGTACAAAATGAGACTGATCCATAAACAGTTAAACATAAGTGACATCATCACAAAATTAAAAGTCTAGGGATTTTTCCCGACTACTTCCAATTACAGCAAGAATGTGACGTCACATTTAGGATTAATCCTTTTCTGTCAAACCTCATGCTGTCGTAATCCCAAACACAAACATGTTCCCGGGTTTATCTCCTCACTCCTGCAAACGGATGACACAGATGCCTAAGAACTCAGAGTCTCATTCACACACTGATTCTTTATTATAATGACTGATCTGAAGCAGGCCCTGATGGGAGTCTCTGATGGGAGCTGTTGAGCTTCTGTCCGCCTTTATTCAGCAGAGCAGAAGCTATATCTCTTATCTGTGTGTTTGTGTGTGCCTTCCACATCAAAGGCATCTGAGGAGCTAACCAAGAATCTCTCAAATACCAATCCTTCACTAGAGCTCAGTTTACTGTGATATCAGCTCACTGCCGATTGGTCAGGGCAAATAACATAGCTTATTATACTGCAGATAACGTTGACACCATTTACAAAATAAATTACAGATACAGATTTCCCAGTTAGTAGCTGCTATGCTACATGATACTTTGCTGGAAAATAAGCCATCATAAAGACTTTAACAAAAGGAAACCAATTGTCGCAGTGGAAAAATGTGTTGAGATTGAATCATGGTTATAACTTGAACATAATAACAACAATGAATAACCCACAACAGGGTAAAAGCCCACAACACAACAGCTTGTGACATATTAATAATTGTACATTTATAAAAAAAATCCTCGCCGAACTGCATGCTGGGTACAGCTCACAACAAGAAGTAAGTAAGTAAAGAAGCTACATGAAAACACGGAAAAGAGCGATACAGGAGGAACAACGTGAGACCAGAGATGCACCAACACAACTTGTGCCCAAGAGAGGAGCTGTGTCTGTTTGAAGGGTTTTTGGTTTTGGTAAATCCGACGTAAGTTACGATCACAAAACGATTCATTGCAAAGTCTTTTGAGCCTCTGGTGGCAACACTAGCAACCACAACAAGCTGGCAAACAGCTGTTCGGGAAATGAACAGCTGTTCCGGTAGGCTGTTTGCAGCCACAACAAGCTAACGCGCTGTCACGACCTGGCTCTTTAGGCCATGACAAAACTGGGAGTTGCACGGTTTTAAAGCGGTTTAATTGTTATTTACTTAACATCGGATAGGCAAAGTCATCAAAAATTACAGGTGGGATGTGAACGTCAGTTTTAACAGTAGTGTAGGATGTCCATGAGGGTAGAGTGTTAGATGTGTGTGTTGTCAAGTGTCTCCAACTAAAACGAAAACGAAGACCAGCCAGCGGCCGCACCATACCATCGGACTGAGAGAGAAGAGAGTCAATGAATGAACAATGTGTCTTTTAATCTCAGGGCACCATACCCAGGTGTCTTAAATCACCAAACCCCGCCCACAGACCCAAATCCCACCGGGAGGCCGCTGCCTCCACGCTAACAAGCTAACTCGCCGGCCAGTTGCAAGCAAGTTGGCCAGCAGCAGCGAGCAGTTGTTCCGGTAGGCGTTGTTTTCCGGGTCAATGAATTAATGTGTTTACTAGAAAAAACAATACCGTAATATACAGGGATATCGTCAGAATGTTTCTTAATACTGTGATATGGATTTTTGGCCATACCGTGCAGCCATAGGCTAAATAATAATACATTTAATTCATATTGTGCTTTACATGGTAGGTTAGTCAAAGACACTTTACAGTAAAACCAGTGCATTTAGCACATACACACAGATACAGCAATAAAACCAACAAATAAAACAATCACATTAAAAACCAATTACAATAAGAGTACAACTTTCCTAGTAAGTAGATATTTTTAAATCCCTTCCACATTCAGTCGGTCCGCGATTGTCTGCCAGGCTTTTTCTCTCTGTATAATTACAGCTGCCGTATTCCTTTTTGCATATTATATGCTTCACCTCCTCATATATTTCCGTGATCAGTTGCTTCTCAGCGGGTGAGAAATATGCTGCGTGCGGCGCGTATTCTCCATTTCTGCATCAGTAAATCTGTGATCGATACCGCGTCTACTTAAGAAAGCCGTGGACGCGCACTAATCCCAGCTATGTACTACTGAATCTACTTAGCTCCCCCTTCTCATCCCGGCACAGGTGTGTGTGTGTGTGTGTGTTGTTGTTGTTGATTTGAGGCAGAAGAAGCAATAGAAGTCCTGTTTGTGGTTGAGTCTGTTGTGTTATAATAGGCTGTTAGTTTGTTTTTTCAGGTGAACTCAGCGTGGGAAACTCCACAGGAGGTTGATTGTAGCGTGGGAATGCAGACACTCCCTGTGTCTGCATTCCCTCATCACAGCCGTCAGCGTCCGTCCTCATCTGTCGCTTGTGTCGTTTGGGCTCCTCACCTGTCGGCAGGGAATTCCAGCAGGGGACGTGGTAGTTGTTGGGGGTGTGGGGGCTGGATGGAAAAACTTCTAATTAAGGGAGAGGAGAGATGTGCGAGGTAGGCAGATAAGTAGGAAGGGAGAAGAGCTGATTTTTTTTAACTGATATCAACATTGAGAGTAGTCTGATCTTTTTTAATTATGTACGTTTAAAACGCTCTTATATACTGTTGTAATGCTTTAATGGGCTTGTGGTCTAAACAAAGACTTGTGAAATCAATGCAGCAGAGACTATTCAATTGTGACCTTCATTTGCTGGTAATGTTGCAGGATCTGACATTTCCCAAAATGCTAATTATGGAACACGTCGGATAATATTGTGTAGTGGACCTTGATTTGTGATGCGCCTAAAAAAATGTAGCTATCACCTATAATGACCTGACTTTTTAGGTTTCTGAAATATTTAAAGTACTCATTCAGACCTCTCAATAGTTTTTCTTGATTGTGTCACCATTTGGAAAACAACGTAGCCATAGCTTCATGCAAGAGAATATGAAGACGTTTGTGGATAAGACCAACACAGCTCATAAAGGTTCTTATTATGTATCTTACTTCAAATAATTATCTTTTATGTTATATTTTTTGAAATTATATATTTAGAAATTTAAATGCAGCATTACCTAGTTATACGAGATATATAACTAGGTGACTTCCGAATAAATCAGACACTATACAGACACTACATTTATGGATTCATTATTGGTGTGCTACCTCAACATGATGTGTGGATGGGAATCTGCTCTGTTCATAAAAAAACTTTCAGAAAAAGAAAACTTTCAATGAAGACATTTGATTTTTCTACTAATTTACCAAATATGCATTTTCTTCTTGTTAATGACAGCAATATCTCCCTTACCTTGTTGGCCTCCTCTCTCTTCCCTGCTCTCACTCTGTACCTCACCCCTCCACTGTGAGATTCTTATGGCAGAAGAAAGTGTAGATTTCAAAATCAGGGGCTCACTGCTTGCCCACAGTCTATCAAAACGATCCCTGAGGTCATATCCAAACTTTATCAACACAAACAAATGCTGGAAAGGAGTGAGATGTGTATGGGTGTGCGTGTGTGTATTACTGGGTGTGAGTTTGCCAGTGTCTCGCATTCCTTAGCCTGTTGGCATTCAGCCCACATAGGTCATGCCGGCAGGCTTTTGTGTTCCATCAACCTCGGTGTCACTGCATTGCGGCATGGGAGTGTGTAGGCATGTGTGTGCGTGTATATAAATGTCAGCGAAAGTACATTTGTTGTTGTTAAGTTGTAGGTGAGTAGCACTCAGCTGCAAAGGCTTTCAAAGAACTTATGGTAAAAGAGTGATATGTGTTAGCAGCAGTAGTTGACTACACTCGCTGCTCTTGGCTCTGATATTTATTGTCCACGTATTGTTTTGCTTCATTGAGCAGAGCAGAGACAGTTTAAGGAGATCGCAGAGTAAATGGTCTGCCACTGGAGTGCATACGTCCCGACGTCAGCGAACCGTCGGCCGAACCGCCAGCGCCACCCCATCCCGTCAGCCGTTCGCGCCGATCGTCAGTTCGGTCGAAGGCAGTATCTGGCCCGAACCTGAAATGAGTTTGACACCCCCGCGGTAGATGGTCAATGCTTGCTTAGCTGAACATGTTCACCTATCTCACTCACCTCACTTACTCACCTATCAGGGTGGGTTTTCAAATGCCTGATAAAATTTGACATGGTTGAGCGAGAATCTTTTATTGTAATGGCGCATATTTTGCATTGCAGGCTCTTTTGTTGCAGTCTTGTTGGAAGATTTTGAACCCGAAGCTCACGACAAATGGCACAGCAGCGGCCGGTGCATTCGACATCTTTGACAACAAATTGTTGTCCTCGTGTGTGGCCGCGCGTGCGCAGCCAGCAATATATGTCAATGTACGTGTTACGTAGGCAGGTAACGGAGGGAGGGGTATAGCGGGCTCATCAGATGTTTCCTAAAATTAAACAATATTCACGAGTCCCAAAGCTCGAGTCCGAGTCGAGTCTGAAGTCTTTCGAGGACGAGTCTGAAGTCAAGTCTGAAGTCACTGTGTCTCAAACTCATCTCTGATACAATGTAACGTGACACCAACATAATGTGACTTACATGGATAACAGACGTAGCACATCAAAGCATAACAGGTAAGGGGAAAAATTATTCTGCCCAGTTCCAAGATTGCTCAACTGTTGGGATCACAATCACATTTGATCACAATCAAATAGGGACGGAATTTCCGACTTGAGCTCAAGTGTCAAGATAATGGACAATTTAGGAAAACGCTTAGAATTGTTCAGTTATCTGGAATAGCTCTTTTTTAAACTGGCAACTACACTCATAAAAATGATTCAAGCCCTTAGATTTGACAAGTTTTGAAAGTGTTTATTTGAATATCTATTAAAAGATGAACATATATATACATATATATGTATATATATATATATATATATAGATTAAATCAATAGCAGCAACATAAAATGGTTTAATAGTTTCACTTATGAGAAAATGTATGTATCCACTCGAATAAATTCATTAATTGAGAACTACTGTTTGCGCATATGCCACATTTTGCGCTTTTAGCGTCGTTCTGCCTTTTTTGCTGACTGAAGCTGTCTGCAACTACGAAATGCCATTTTATTCACAATTAAATAAATGAATAAATACGCGGAATAAATAAATGAGGAAATAAACACATAAATACATTAAATTATTTCATGTTACTTTTTTTCATGAGTCCATATTTATTTATTTCAAGAGACTTTTATTTCATAATGACACTTTATTTCACATTCATATATGCAAATCAGGGGGCGTTGGCTATCTCTCACATTCAGAAAAGACAACAGAGCCAAAGGCTGGCAGTGAAACGACTAGAAATAGGCTAGGTTAGTTGTAGCCTTCTTATATTGCTGTCTATGGTTGTAGTAGCAGATAAGGTACTGGTTCATTCATTACACTGTCTGAGAAAAGTATCTCAGACTTATTGAGAGCGGCTGCCAACCGCCTCGATGGGATGGAAACCACCACTTACAACCAAACACCACCTAGAGCTGCCGAAGTGGGAACCGCAAGCCCTAGTATTTCCAAAAAAACCTCAATATGTGTCAAAATAGTATCTGCAGATAACCCATGTTGATCGATTTGATCTGCTAATGCTAGCATTCTATCTCGGAGCCCACCGATGTCTTCCATTATGTCAACACTCTCACGTCCCTTAGCCAGCCTTTTTTTGCACACGCCTCTGTTCTCTGTTCTTAATGTGAGAGATAGCCACGTCCCCTGATTTGCAAATAAGAACGTGAAATAAAGTGGAATTATGTAATAAAAGTGCCATTATGATATAAAAGTCTCTTGAAATAAATAAATGTGTACTTATGAAATAAAAGTACCATGAAATAAATACATTTATTTAATATTTATGTATTTATTGCCTCGTTTATTTATTTCACAATGTATCTCAAATGCATATTTCATGTATTTATTTATTTAATTAATTGTGAATAAAACGGCATTCCATACATCCCTGCCGACATCGTTCCCTGTCACGGCTTCGTAGCAAGGCCAAAGTGCATAAGTTAGCTTAGTAAATGTTAGCTAACGTTAGCTAAAATTACAGACCAGAGAGCAGTTAAAGCCAACCACGCACGGGTCTTCCCTTCACCTCCACAATGAGACAGGCAGGCCAGCGCATGCCGGTCCCAACAGTTGTGGAAGTTACGTTCTTTTTACTGACAAATATGTTGTAGGAATTGCAAAATCTGCTTATACACACGAGTAATGCGTCTGTTACACGGACATCAATGTAACATTCAAATGGACTCTTTAAGTTATTACTTGACAGAACATTTATACGTCTGCTCACTGAAATGGGTTTAAAGCTATTCATTAAGATCATGTAGTAAATGTATTTCAGATTTTTTAATTGTTGTCTTGTATTTGTTAAATTGTCACACCTGTATGTCAAGTTGCGTTTTTGTCCTGTCTCCACGGTTGTTTTTTGACTTCCTGCTTTATTTTGGAATTAACTCCTTCTCGTTTTAGGCCCCTTGCCCTTCCTCATGTGACACCAGTCTGATTGGCCCTTTCTCAATACCTGAGACGGGGAGAACGGACTTGCGTTTCCGCGAGAATAGTCTCGGGAGATAGACTCGGGAGTCCTGACTCGCAGGTTCGGGAGAACGGAAAACGGTCATTTCCGCAATTGGAACAGCAGCTGACTTGATGACGTCACCACGTCAGCTGGTCTTGCTAATACGTTTTAATTTCGTTTTTGACTTAAATATTTTACTATTAACAAGCTTTTGTCTCATTTTCATTTAAAATTAGAAATGGTGTATATATAATATTGAGCACCATATATATAATCAGTCATAAAATAATTAGTTTTATCATTTTAGGAGGAGGATGTTGGATACAGTAACAAAAAATAAACTATTAAACTAAAATATTTGAATGCACACACACCTACCGTTTGTCTTGTTACTCCATCAAGAGTCTAATAATCAGTGTAGTGGTCCTCGTACAGCAAGCTGCTGACCACACAAAGATCTTACAGAGAAATATACAATAATTCATATGTGGAATTTTTTTATTCATTATTATTATAATTGAGAGCTTAAGAGTTTCTTTGAAGCTGAAGTTCTGCTGCCAATTTAGAGTCTCGATGACGAGTCTCCTCGTGTCCTTTAATTAAAACATTGTTAGTTTTAATGCACAATGATGGACAATAAACAAGCTGCACTCTGCGGATACAGACAATACATTAAAGTTTCATTTAAACATGACGTTATGAATCTAAATGTCCTCAAACAGACGTAACCGGTGAACAACATCAGTCTCTGACACCACATTAAAACGTATGAAGACTCGTTATAGTACAGTTAAATCTCATGTATAAGCGCTACGGAGACGTGAAAACAGGCGGAGCATTTCACAGAAGACTCGCCGAAAACAGGCTGCTTTCTGTGTGCTGAGATGAGCTGACCGCCCGGTGCTGGAGGGTCTGACGGTCTGTTAACTTCACCTCACATCTCGATCCACGGAGCAGATTGTAACAACAAAAGTTGCTTAAACAACTAACTTCAGTCATAAAATTACATTACGTTACTTAAATAAAGTAGTATTTATAAACTTCGACATAAAGTTGTTGCTGAGGTGAAATGCCTTCTGGGATATTTGGCTCTCACAAGAACAGACGAGCCCTCTGATGCATGCCTGGTAAAATAGGCGGGGCGAGTCACATCCGGGTATTGTGACCGTTCTCGGCCAGATGCAGACTTTAGAATTGGAACAGTACTCAGGCTGCGACTGATGACGTTTCACGGGTCCACGAGAACTAAAGTCCATATAAGAACGCATATTGAGACAGGGCCATTGTCTCCCCTGATTCCTGATTGTGTCCACCTGTTCCCACACCTCCCTCATGTGTACTTATAGTCTGCGTCACCCCTTGTCCTGTGCCAGTGTGTTGTGTCGTATTGCCCTGCACGCCAGCCTCACGTCTCGTCACGAGTCCAGTCCAGTCCAGTCCAGTGGAGTTTGTCCCTTCATTTATTGATCCTTCCTTTATTTCCTCATTACGAGAGATTTTGATTTCTGCACTTTGAACTTTTGAGCGACATCCTCGTTAGAGAGATTTTTTATTATTTTTTATTTTTGATCGATTCCCTTATATCCTCATTATTTTTTGCATTTGAGATTTTGAACAATTCCCTTGTATACATTGTATATAATTTTGATTTTTGAAGAATAAAGAATTGTCAGCTGAAGCCTCACTCTGCGTCCTCCTCCTCCTCAGCCACCATCTGCCTTACATAAATTGATAGTCCATTCTAATTGTTTCATCTGTAACATTGACTTGCCTGTGACTTTTGGAATATTCCAGCATTTCACTTTTCTAATACATTTCTCATCTTTTATAGTTTGCTCAGCATCACCATTGCTCTTGAGGCAACCTCTTTATGATAGTAAGAATTATTATTACTTTATTATTACTATTACTACTATATTTTCTTTAACCAAGCTAGTCTGCTAAACTTGTTGTTGCTTGTGCTGATTTTAAGTGAAACTTGACTGCTACTGCTTTATATGTTACAGTCTCTTGTTTTAAGCTAACTAGACTGCCAGTTGTTGTTATTGTTGTCCACTGATTAGGGTGTCAACGGGCTTGCTGCTTTGCATTTGGACTAGTTTCGGCTGAGGGCAATCAACCTGTTGTTTACTAACGACGGGGGAGTGGTCAGCGCAGCCGTAGCAGACTTCCACTAATGAGGGAGTATTTAACTGGAAACTAGGTGAAGCGTTAGTGAAGACCCTCAGCACGAAGACAAGCAGAACAAAGACGACTAAGGAGTCTTTCGTGGAGTCAAGACAAGCAGAACAAAGACGACTAAGGAGTCTTTCGTGGAGTCAAGACAAGCAGAACAAAGACGACTAAGGAGTCTTTCGTGGAGTCAAGACAAGCAGAACAAAGACGACTAAGGAGTCTTTCGTGGAGTCAAGACAAGCAGAACAAAGACGACTAAGGAGTCTTTCGTGGAGTCTTCGGGGCGCCTCACATACTCATTCGTAACTATGTGTTTTATCACTATACCTGTTAGAATTTCTGCCCGCAGATAGTACCGCCCCCGGCCTAGATCAATTCTTTGTCGTAATCCCTCCTCCCTTACCTAGCCCGCCCGCTCCACACATGTCCAGCACCTTGTCACAGGAGGACTCTGGAACTGCCAGTCAGCTACTCGCAAGGCAGACTTCATTTCCGGCTTTGCTATCCAGCAGTCGCTTGACTTCCTTGCCCTCACTGAGACATGGATCACACCGGAAAACACATCCACCCCAGCTGCTCTCTCCTCTGCCTTCTCCTTCAGCCACACACCCAGACCCACTGGCAGGGCTGGCGGGACAGGTTTACTCATTTCACCCAAATGGACCTTCTCCCCGTACCCCATACCTTCCCCCCCCCACTGTCTTTTGAATTCCATGCTGTAACCATTACTCACCCGGTTCAATTAAACATTGTTGTCCTCTACCGTCCACCAGGCTCCTTGGGCCACTTTCTGGAAGAACTGGACATCGTCCTGTCATACTTCCCTGAAAATGGCCCTCAGCTCATCCTCCTAGGTGACTTCAACATCCCGACAGAGAAGTCATCTGACCTCATACACCTACTTGCTTCATTTGCACTGACACTCAACCCCTCCCCTCCGACTCACAAAGGTGGCAATCACCTTGACTACATCTTCACTAGGAACTGCACTACAACTAACCTCACTGTAACTCCGCTGCATGTCTCTGATCACTACTTCGTCTCATACTCCCTTCCGCTCTCACCAACTAATGCTAATGCTGGCACAATCTGATGTTTTTCACTGTCATTTGTTTAGTGAGATGTGTGCTAATTATCCTGTTCTCCTTTATAGGATTATGCATGTGGAATTGCGGTTTGGATCAGGATTTGAGATTGATATTCATTTACATTGTCAATAATTCAAATACACAATGCACTGTACAATGTATTTGTTGTATTGGATGGTCAGTTCTGTAAAAATACAGATCCATTTACCAATTCCATTTAGTTTGACTGAGAAACATTCTGTCTCCCACCCCCCCTCACCTAATTCCATTGATCACATTACTCCCATGAGAGATAAACACTTTGCCTTAACTTGCCTTCTTTTGCCCATACCCCCCTCTTTCATCTCCAAAAATGTGTTTCCATAGAAACAGAATGGCTTCTTTTGCAGTGGTGTCTGCTGGTAATTGGATTTAAAAATGACATCTTGCTTTCAGGGAGCATAAGAGCAAAAGCTATTTGTTCAGTGTTTGCAGAGGGAGACATCGTGGATGTGCTTAGGACAGATGAGGAAACTGGAAACAGGGCTGGGAACACGCCGTATGCGCTAATGAGAAGAGCCATTTGTATATCATAGGAAGTGTCAAGGCAGAAATATCACACAAGAACAAGACTCAGTTTTAACATGTACATGTGGGAACAGTTCGTTCCTTTGATGGCAAGAGGGTCTTTGAATAGAAATACTTGTGTATCGGTCTTTGTTGGGATCAAGCTTACACAAATATACAGAGAAAACCCAAGCAGCTCATCAGTAACTCATCATTTCATCATTAGATGGAAACATTAAGCCTTGCTATTAATCTATACAATAGCATACAGTTATTGTAAAGATATAGCAGTGTAAATAGGTTGCTCTCCCTCTGACTCCCTGATGACACAGCCAGGTCATCTGTATATAACTTTTACTATATGTTAGAGTGCCCTGCTGGCGAGCTCCACAATGCTCTCCACTGTGCTCATGTGGTGTTTACAGCTGATAATGCCACTTCCAGTTCCTCAGAGAAACACTTTGTCAGCACCATTTTTTGCACTGTTAGGCCCTAACCACTGGTTCAGCCAGCGCCATGTTAAGGAACTGGTGTAGGAAATTTAATACATGGTATAGAGGGTTGGTTGATGTTTATAACATTTAGTTGATAGGTGATTTTATATAATATAAATTGCATTGAAACAGCCATTTGGGTCATAGTTTAAGGAACTCTCAGGGACATAATTCCACAGGAAAGCTCCGAATAAGTGGGACCGGTTCCCTGATCCCCTAGGGTTACCACGGGATTGGGATGCTGTGGTGGGGTTGACGATGATATGGTAACAGTGTAGGTGAGATGTTTTGGATGTGTGATTAAACCTCAACAAGGTGTGCAGCCAAATAAAAAAAAGTTGGCCCAATCCTGAAGTAATGTCAATTAAATGAACATCTTTTTTTTATGCACTGAAAAAAAGAAAGATCGAGGGTTGTTCAATTTACATATTTAATATATACTACATAATTTATTTATGTTTCTTCCAGAAACATGATACATTCTTTTAAAGGCATTCCATTTTGAGGAATTAATATCTACATTTTTCAATCATTTGAAGAAACAAAAAAGTTATATTTAATCAGTCAGAAATGGAAAAGCCTGCCATAAAGATATCAAAGAAGTTATTTACATTAGATGAACTGAATAAAGCTATACTGACTTTCCCCCACAAATGGTCAGACAAAACAAACAAGCCACATGTTGTACCTAAGAGCTTCTTGGGTCGGAAAACTATTGATGGTAACGCTCATGAAAACTGGAGCCCACTGAGGTTACTCCCATTTGTAATAGGATCTCTTGTCCCAGCATGGCTTGTGTTGATTGATTTTAAAGATATTGTGCAGTTAGTTGTTACTCCTGTGCATACAGATCAAACCATCTCATTCCTCGAAAGGAAAATTGTTGAGCACAGACAGAGGTATCAAGAGCTGTTCCCTGGTGTCAGAGTTCTACCCAAACACCACTATCTTGAACACTACCCGCAGATGATAAGGTGTTTTGGCCCTCTAGTTACAGTTTGGACAATGCGATTTGGAATGCATGCATGTACTGTTTAAAAACAGAGGAGGACAAATAGGCAGACGCCTAGAGACCATCATGGCACCCATGGTTGAAGTAAGTATACTCTGTTGTTTTGTTTTTCTGCCTTGAATAGGATGATGTTGATTTGGACGAGAATGTGTCCTGAAGGCACTCTGTGTGTACCTCAATGAAGACCCAGAAAATCTTGTGAGAGAGTATGTGGTGAGTATGATTGCTTAGGTGTTAGTATGTTGAGATGTTATCTTTCACATTATGCGTCAGATAATATAGTAGTGATTTTTATATCAAATTGGGTCGCTGCGTGTGTGAATTACCATTTGGTTTAGACATTTACAAGTAAATACAGTAATACTAAATGCTGGGTATTTCCAGCTTTTAAAATTAATAATACATTCAAAATTAAGATAATGCTATCCTTCCCTGAGCTTCGGTTAATTCTAAGATATTTTTCCTTCTTATGTTCTGCCATTTTATATTAGGCAATTGCAGACAAATTAGTGAGCATATTTGTTTATTATTTTTACTTCACTATACCCACATGGCATATAGTGTAATCTCAGTTTTTCTTATTTTCTGTATTCTACAGGCAGCAGATGAGTCCCTCATCCAAGAATGCATTGAGGAGACCACTATAGGAATATACAGTACGTCTTAAAACAAAGAGATGCCAGTGATAAACCAGAAGGTATTGGAATCGTCCTCGAAGGCCAGGCTGTTTAGCAGGAGATGGATAACATTGCTTTAGCTGCTGCCATGTTGTTCTGCCTTATATACACATTGAACCCTCGTGAACTCAAGTACACCTTCGAAGTGCTTCAAAAAGGTGGTCATGGAGCTTGAAGGTAACACACTCCCCGAGAATGCCCAAGTCCTTCAGTGATTGACTTCATCAGTGAACTGTTGTGTTTTAGTCATAATTGAGTAGACGGAAACTTGATGACTGACCGGTGAATCCTTTTCCCTCTGTTTTATAAGTAATGTTCAGTATTTATTCAAATGACAAACTTAATTGCTTGTAAGACTACATTTTTTCATCTACGTCTTGTTGTTTTACCTCTTTTGGGGTGGGAGCATAGAGCATAATTTAAACACTGCTTTTTTTAAACTACTTCAAAGGTGTTGTGTGTATCATCACACCATTACAGCTTGTAACTATTTACAGTGCAATGTTCTGTTTTAACAAAATTGG
This sequence comes from Pungitius pungitius, assembly GCF_949316345.1. Lineage (NCBI taxonomy): Eukaryota > Metazoa > Chordata > Actinopteri > Perciformes > Gasterosteidae > Pungitius > Pungitius pungitius. Next base: position 15,136,152 of record NC_084909.1, on the reverse strand, counting down.
ACTGAACTTTTCAGTTGTCAATGTGATGTCACTTACTGTACATCTTGGATGACACAGATGTACACAGCAAGTTGTATTTTAGTAGCTATGGATGTTTATCATGCAATGTCTTGAATTAATAAGTGAAGATATGTTGGTCTATTGCCACATGTGCTTTTGCAAATTTTAGTAAATGTAGGGTGGGGGTTAAATTACAAATCGGCAAGTAATTTAAACATATAAAGTATACCAAACTCAATAATGTCCGATTTTCCTGTGAAAGTTGGATAAACTTCACAAAAAGTTATGTTGGTATAACTGATGATAATTGAATATCCTAAACATTGAAGAAAAGCATTCATTTTATATACAAAATAATGTTAGTTTAGCAAATGATAATCTAATATACCTACCATAAAATACATATTTAACAAATAATAATATGTTGTTTTGTGTAAACAACTAATCCGTGCAACCGATGTCCATATGATTTTTACGTAAATCCAACAGACTTTTCTTTCAGTGTGTATATCTTTTGGACAACATTTTTTTAACTGACCGTACAACTATGAAACAATGCTCAAATAGGAAAGGTTGGCGTCCACACTCCATAACGTCTCTCGGGTTACGTATGTAACCTTCGTTCCCTGAAGGGAATGAGACGCTGCGTAAAGACGCTGTGGGAACGCCCCTGCGTGACCGCGTCATGAAGCACATGTGAAATCTAACCAATAGCGAGCTGGTACGTCATAGGCGAGGACGCCGGACCGGCCGCCACCTAAACTGGATGGCGTAGCCGACATCGATTGTGTGCAGGACCCATTGAGATACGTTAGGGAGGGCTCGCCACTCACCCAAAAAGTTTCTCAGGGGCTCCGGCCCCTCAGGTCCGGTCTCTGGAAGTCTCGGGTCTACAGACACCGCGCCCTGTAACAGCGTACTGGCAGGGAAGCGCTGATGTAGTAGAGCCGGAACCCTCCTCAAAGGGGGGTCGTCGGGGAAGGAAGGAATCGAGCGCCTCTGCCTGCCACCTCTCAGCGTGGAGTTTATCCGCCACGGCCCCAATGGCACCTCCAAAGAGGGTTGTGGGGGAGAGAGGGGCATCCAGGAGGAAGAACTTGTCCTTCTCCTAGGCTGGAGTGGCTCAGCCAAAGGTGCCGCTACGTAGCCACCATGGCTGCCATGGAGCGGCCGACGGACTTCGCCGTCTCCTTCGTGGCTCTCAACGCAAGGTCAGCCGTGTGCCTCAGCTCACGCACTGCCTCCGGAGTTAGTTCCGTCCCCTCGGCCACGTCGGCCAGCAGCTCTGCCTGATACGCCTGGATAAGCGCCATCGCATGCAGGCAGCACGACGCTTGCCCCGCCGCCGAGTAAGCCTTGCCCACTAGAGCCGAGGTAGTCCTCGAAGGCTTCGCGGGCAGCACCGGTGTCCTCAGCAACACGGCCGCGGGGGAAACATGGCCCGCCAGGGCCCCCTCCGGGCGATATATCGGTATAAATGAATATATCGATATATTTTTTAATGGGATATGGAATTAGACAATTTCGCATACATCGATATATTTCAATTTGCGCTCTGCAAGCAAGCTACCGACCCGGAATGCTCTGCACTGCTTCTCGCCCTCGCCCCGCCCATCCTCGTTCACGCGCAGAGGGGGGAGGGGCAGGGGGACACACGTCAACAAACATGGAGGAAGCAACAACGTCTGCGCAGTGTACGGAGGAAGAATTGGTTCGTAAAAAAAAGCAGTGGCTCAGTAATTTGAAGATTACGATGAGCAACAAAACAACGTAGGGAGTGCCATAAACAGGTTACAGTAGGGTTGCCAACCATCCCGTATTACCCGGGACATCCCGAATTATGGGCAATTTTGATTTGTCCCGGCCGAGACAGCTCCAGTCCCGATTACCAATCACAGCCTGCTAAGTCAATGACGCGCAAAAACCTCCCGGTTGTTGTGACGTATCTGTTAAAATGAGCAGTGAGGCTGGCGCTGCTCATTGTGCGCTGCCCCCCCCCCTCCCTAAAACAACGGCACAAACTGCTATACTAAGAGTGTGTGAAACTGCGCGCTGCAGAAGCCGCGCGCCAGAAACAACCCGAACAAGCTCCAGCCCCGAAAAAAGTGACAAGTGGTGTACTATAACGAAAGCTGTGTCCTATCACATTGCTAAAGATATGGTCCCTGTTCCAACTGTTGAGGAAGTCTGATTCAAAATGCTCTTGAAAACGATTGACCCGAGACATGAGCTTCCCAGTCGCAACTACTTTGCAAGAGAAGCACTGCCACAAATGTATACTGAAGTCAGGCAAAACAGGATATATTTTTATTTATATGTGCACCTTATGGAGCTTTGTTTTCAAAAAATACTCCTGTTATTATTTATGTTTACATATTATTATTTGAACGGCTGAGCATTTGTTTAAATTTATTATTTATTCATTTTTATTTATTTGATTTTGCAACTCCTTACTGAAATAGCTGGTTTATTTTTAAATTAAATTTAACGACTGATGACATGTCATATTTGGCTTTGACTTTGCTTTGACATTTGCGTTCAGGTTTTCTTCCCTTTTAATGTGGAGAAAATATCGGGATACATACCGTATATCGATATCCAGCCAAAATATACCGGGATATGACTTTTGGTCTATATCACCCAGCCCTAGCTCCACGCCTAAGCAGACAACACACAGGTCGTGTGAGTCGCTGCCCGTAATAAACCGGGTGCAAGGGGGAACACATTGGACAAACCGCTCAGCCATTTCTAAGTGGAAAAACTTCACACGCACTAGATGAAGGCACAGAGATGAATGGTCCTGCCCTTCGGGTCCCTTATAGCGCCCTGGTCCGACGTACCAGCTCGCCATTGGTTAGATTTCACACGTGCTTCATGACACGGTCACGCAGGGGCGTTCCCACATCGTCTTTACGCAGCTCGAGTTCCCTGAGAGGGAAGTAACTCGTTGGCATTACTTTAAAAAATCATGAAAAGTATTTCCACATGATTTAATTGGTTTCTCTCTATGCTAAACAATTACCTTACTCTAACACTATGTTATCGGGTTGGGTTAATGTAGTTTTGTAGAGTTTAATTGATATGAATGGTTTAGTTTTAACTAGATTTAGATCATTTAGTTCAGTTCAAATTAAACACATTTCACCTATTCATTCGCATTATCTTAACTCAATACAATTAAGTTGGCCAAACATAACTTCTTAGTGCTCACAGAAAGCCATTCAATCAAATGGAAATCCTTTCCATGATTTTAGTATTGTTAAGTCAAAGAATAAGTATTAAGCGCAAACAATGACACAAATAAAGAAACCTTGTACACTGAAAAAAGGCCTGTTGAATTTACATAAAAAAATATGTACATCGGTTGCACATATTATATTTATGTTTAGTCAAAATGATTAATTTCTATTTAGTATACAGAATTCTTATTTGTAAAATAAACATTATTTTCTCATGTAAATTCAAAGTGTTTCATTAATGTTATTTATATTAAATTATTCTGATGACCCAACATATTTTTTTAGTGTTACTTTAAAGTTTGCCTTTTATGTTAAGTGTAATCAATTCTCACCTATTGAAGCAACAGGAGATTTTTATGTAAAGTATATGCAATGTTGTTCTGTTAAATTAACTTTTTCTGCTCAAGTTAGTCTCAAAGATCCTGAATGGTTTTCTGTATAAATTCTACATGCTAAAATTATTTCTGTATGGCGATTTCTACTAATCTCTCACCTACAGGTTTTACTCCTTTAACATTTTCGAAATAAATACGGCAAAACAAAAACGTTTTGTTTACAACTGTATTGTCATAGAACAATAGAAGGTCCAGCGTAATGTATACACAAACACATTCACAAACAAATCTCATATTAGAACAAAGCACCTTTTTCTTTCACAAGAAACACTTGGTACGCAAGTTATCAAGAGTGTGTAGTAAACATTCATGACTGCTACAACCTGAGGCAACATTTTTGGTCCTTAAAACACCTTCTGAATTACATCAAACCAGCATCAAAAGAATACTATACAGCCAGGTTAATGCAGGGATGTCGTGCAAAATATGGCCAAAAAACATTTATTACATTTACAATGTATTAACAAAATAAAAGTACACATGTAAGAACCATTATTGTCCTGTGCTTGAAAACTGAAATTGCTCCTTTGACTGCGAGGGTTTTGAAAAAAAAGTAATATTAAGAGTAATGGCTTGCTTTCCCACCACTACTATATGTCATTTAAGAATGTGCAAAATCCAAAAATCACTTCCAAATTTGAAAATAGGGTAAACTGTTGGAGCTCTTCAACACATATGACAAATGCTGACACTTAAATGAAAAAGGCACATGACCATGAGAAAAAAAGAATACACTACACTACACAATAAAAAAGCACTGTGCGTGCTGTAACGCTGTCTGATGGCTCTAGCCCATCACAGAACATGCAGGTGACTGGTTCCAACAATCCTACTGAAAGTCCAATGAAAAATCAGCAATGGTCCATATTGCAAAAGAAGATGGTGAAACTGTTGTACCCATCTTGCCATTAAATGGCAACAGTTCACTGATGGGAGTCTGTTTTTGAGAGCCTGGGCTTTCTTTGACAGTGTGTTGCCGTCCAGCTCCATCACAACTTTCTGGAGCACTTCGAACCAGTACTTAAGTTCAGGAGGGTAGTACATTAGGCATACATTAGGCCAAACAACATGGCAGCAGCTAAGGCAACGAATCCAGATCATGCAGTACCACCTGGCCCTCCAGGACAATCCCAATGTCCTCTGGTCCATCAGTGGCATCTGTGTGTTTCACAACACATATTCCCAGCGTGGTCTCCTCAAGGGCTCCTTGGTTCAGGTCTTCGTCTTCTGCCTGCAGAGTGCACATTCACAAAAAGAGAGTCATATGAGAAAAAATAAAAACACTTAAAACCTTAAGTTTCCTCAAATAATGGCCTGGACCTTTATTTACCTCCACAGCAAAGGGTACCAGGTCTGCAGTATGTCCTATTTTTTTATTATACTTGAGAAATTTAGCCAGTACCAAAGCAATACTTATATATATTTTCTATAAAAAGGTCATAGTATTTTATGTAACTACAAGGAATCTGTCAGTGAATGTTTTTTAATTATACTACAATTAAATGGAATACCAAGGTCAGTGACTAACAATTCTGTCATTATTAGTTAATCTATTGTTTTCTCAATGGTTACCCATCATGAAAATTCCCACAACACAAAGCAACATAACATCATAGTGAAAAATACATTTTGTGTTTCATTTCTGATAGCTCATATTTTAAGACATTTCACTCTACTGGTCTTATAAAAAAGTCAAAATGGATATACACAAAATCTATTCTAATTCTAATTAATTATTTTTTAATTTCAGTCTTCAACGTATTTTAGGCTACTACCAAACATGAGCTAATTTTAGACCACTTTCTCTAAAATTCGAAACCACTACCATACGGATATCTAAATAGTTAGCTAGTTTTTCTTTTTCTTCAATAACTAGATGTTTTAGAACTTCATGAAGTATTTAACATAAATCTCAAAACTACTGAATCCTAATATACTCACTGTGTATTCTCTCACTAGATTTTCTGGATCCTCATTGACAGACTCTTGAGTATACATTGCCGCCCAACATCAACATCATCATCCTAAGTCAAGAGAAATAAGCAGAACAAGTCATGGGGTTAGAGTCCTTACCTCTATCAGATGTGTACAAATCAATAGCCCCCCCTCCACACAAAAAAATGCATTCTTACTTGATTCATGTCTGCCATAATGCTCTGTAGCCGCTTGCCTATCTGTCCTCCTCTTTTTTCAAATAGTTTCACAGGTCTGTCAGACAGCACATCTAGCTGTGGGAGAAATCTGGATTGCAGGGGCATGGTGGTAATGCACTTGAATTCTGCATTTATCTGAAAACAAGAATGGTCAGACAAAAAAATACTGTTACAATACCTTGGAAAGGAATGCATTAACCAAACATTGTTTCTATAAAAGCTTTCACTGCATGATCAACATATTCAGTCAAAAAATATATTCAAAAAATCATTATGAAAACATGCTCTAATCAAATATCATAAATCACATACCTCGCTTACATCAAACAGCGCTGGCCACCTTGCCTGGAAGTCTTGTTGCATTGGTGCATCACGAACCAGTTCATATCTCCTATATGAAAATGTTTTTTCCATTTTCATCCTCACCATCTCCCGGTTGTTCCTTTTCTTAATATCTGAAAGAAGTTCCACTCTTACACTCTCAAGCCTCACATCAGTTTCTCCGGTAGGATAGGGGGGGCAGTAGTTCACTTCGGATCGCCTTGGTTTTTTGATGCCAAACGCAGCACTTGATTTGCCCTCTGGTTTGTGCTTGAGAGTTTACCATCACCTCGCGACACTCCAGCTTCCTCAAGTGAGTGCGGTAGATTGCAAGTTTATTCTTAAAGCTAGCTTTCCATCCAGCATATCCAGGGAGGGAGCCTTTCTCAGTCAGACAGGGATGCTTTGAGATGAGAGCCTCTCCAACCATGTTAAACTGTTTATCAGTGACATAAACTCTGTAGCGGACTATTTCTTGCACCAGTCCCTCTAAAATCTTTGACTTCAGTTTTGGATCTGGATTAAGCAATGTACCCTTTTCTCTGTACGCTGCATTGCCCTGCTCAAGTTTGAGTTCGGCATCATACCTAAACTGAGGAACATGGAAGACACTGGGCCAAAATGACCTTGAGCTGAAAGACTCTGACTCTGGTGAAGAGAGTATGTCAGTATCAACATTCCCACTAGACAGGGTCGAGGATTCTTCAAGAACGTGCTGGTGCGGAGCAGGAACTGAAGTGGACGGTGAGATTTCTGTCCTGGGAATTACTCTGATGGTACCCCTATTCTGTACTTCATCTATTGAAGTGAGATTCATAAACTCATTTCCAAATAGTGCATCCATGAATTGTAATCTGAAGTTTGAGTTAAGGCCACATTGTCTTTGTACCTCACTAACAAGTTCATTAACAGATTCAGGAAGTCTGTTTTGGAAAGTCAATCTTTGGCTGCTGTTGTCACCCAGGATTACTTTGAGAATGGTCCAAGGATTCATCATTCTGTTAAGAGAAAGATTCAATTATTACAAGGTTGCTATATACTGTCTAATAATCCTTTAACTTATAATTACTATCCTGATGGTTAACCAACCTTTTACGAGGACATGCCTTTTTAAGGTCATTATACGATTTGGTCGAACCACATAATCAGCCAATGGATAGGTGTCACTGAGAGCCACAAGCTTTGTTTCTCTTGATGGTGACAAGCTTAGTTCAAAGGCTCTGTAGTGTTCAATGTACCACCCACACAGCACTTTCACGATGAGGAACAACTCCTCATTTATAACACACATCTGAACAATTTCAGGCTATGCCACCGCTTGATGCGTTCTTAGCAAGATGTATTTCAGATGTGTTAGGGTATTTTGACCTACTGGCATGAGCCACTTGCTCTTTCAGTACACCAACTAGAACTGTGGACGCACTTGGTACATCGAGGCTAGATTTACCATAAGACGGTGAGTTTATGTGGAAAGCGATCATCAGCTGATGTTTGGAAGCCAAAGTCAGAGGTATATTCTTAAAGCAACTTGTGTGCTTCACAATCTGCTTAAAGAAACTATGTTTGGACTCAAATCGTATTGTCCAGAGTGCGACTAGAGGGCTAAAACACCTTATCATGTGAGGGTAGTGCTCAAGATAGTGATGCTTAGGTCGAACTCTGACACCAAGGAACAACTTTTGGTACCGCTATCTGTGCTCAACTATTTTGCTTTCAAGATATGAGATGGATTCATTAGAGTGCACAGGAGCAACAACTAACTCAACAATATCTTTAAAGTCAATCAATAATAGCCATGTTGGCTCATTTTCTGGCACTAGAGGTCCAATCAAAAACGGGAGAAACCTCAGCAATTTCCAATTTTCATGGGCATTGCCCCTAATAGATTTACGACTCAAGAAATTCTCTGGCACAACGTGTGGTTTGTTTAATTTGTCTGATAAGGGAAAGACAAAATAGCTTCATTCAGGTAATCGAATGTAAATACTAGAGATGAGCGAGTACAGCATTATCTGTATCTGTCTCTGTGGATTAGGCGGGGCCTAACCTGGAAGTAGGAAGGATTTAACCCGAAGTTGTCGGGTTGTCTTGAAATGGGCTGGGCTTTAACCGTTATGCTCTTTTTTAAGCATGCAATTGACCCTTCGCAGGGAGCTTGATTAACAAGTGATATGACGAATCATACATGAACTTGAAAAACAGTGTACTGTACTGACGCATTTCTGCGGTTAAAACAGCATTCCTTCTTAATTCTTATGTTCATTTATGTTTATCACTCATTATTCTGTATCACTGATGATCATGAGAGAGGGGAAGTGTGTGTGTGTGGCTTAATTTGTAATATTATGGTGGCACATGGAGTAGTGCAGTGCGCTGGGGGCCGCAAGGTTGGTGGTTCAAATCCCAGCTGCCCCATGTGCCATGTCGAAGTGTCCCTGAGCAAGACACCTAACCCCTAATTGCTCCCCAGGGAAAAATGTAATGCACCGGTTATAATGCAATGTAAGTGGCTTTGCATAAAAGCGTCAGCTAAATAACATGTAATGTAATGTATTTGACAGTCAAACCACCACATTAATCCAGATCTTTTATTTTTTCTTTCTCCCATGTAATGTAATGTCATTTAGTTATTTAACACAACTAGTCAACGTCAGACACTGAGTGCGTGAAGAGAGCCAGAAGGTTAAAAAAAACTCTGATGACCGGCAGAGAGAGAGAGTAGGTCAGTGCGTGAAGTTAAAAAAAACAACAGGTTAGAGCCAACTGAAAAAATAATTTCCGACAGGCAGAGACGCAACGCGAGTCGCATTCTTAAGAGCCACGTCTTAACAAGCCCCACGTTTACCTGAACTCTACTAGTTAAGAACAACAAACCGAAGTAAAAATAAATAAACCTGAAGCCGAAGAAATCCTTTAAATTTATCGGGAAAGACCCGCGAACCTGATGACTGAGGGAGGGAGAGAGGAGTTCTGTGTATGAGTGAGCCGAGTGGGACGCAGCAACACAAACAGTGTGTGTGTAGGGGAGGGGCGCTGTGACTACCAGCCAATCACAGAACGCAGACACAGACAGCTACCCAATGAGGACTTTTATTCAATCCGAGCACAGATATTGACTCGTATTACTCATACTCGGCAAAATTGCTTTATCCGTACCGGATACTCGTGTATCCGGCTCAACTCTAATTACAGGGTTTACATTTTTTAACCCGTGGTGTTAAAACATTGACAAACTAACAGCTGATTATAGTATTGAACAATATATTCTTTGCATAAGAGGATGGAGGCAGATATTCCCCTTTACACTCAAAATGTGACCAAATAATGGTTACTCAAATAAATTGTGGCAACAAAGTGACAAATAATATAATTAAGTAAAATGTATTGAAAACATTAATTAAATCTACAAGAGATATTTAGTAAATCCAAATTAATTTCACAAGGAAAATTGATTTATATTTACTTATACTTTTTAATGACTGAATATTTGGGTGAAATTGACTTATTTAATCAATATTTGAGAGACATTCATTTACATTCACTGAAGATTTATTTGAAATGGGTTTATATAATTTTTTTAATTTACTGAAAAAAATAAGTCTGGACTCTGACGTTTTCGTTTTCCTGTAGGTTTTCATCTTTTGTATTGCAAAGTCACATGAAACAGTGTCTTCAACAGCATCCTGAAATAACAAGAAAATTGAATATTAAGCACTTACATCCAAAAGATTAGGTCCTAATTGAACATCTAAAAAATTACTTCTACGTCCACAAATATCTTATTTTAGATTCACTAACAGGCAGGTCATATGTCAAATAATTTATATGACAGTATAAGCTCATTCCTGGAGCTCTTAAGTCATCCAATGCAACTAATACACATTCAGTTGTTGGTGTAATCAGATGTAACAATCTGATAATGATTATTATCATCAATGAAACTGTAAAACCCAGCAGCTTCTGCCACAACTTACTGGTAGAAATAACGGTATGATTGTTGTGATTTTACCGTACCAAGACGTGACGGGTAGAAGAGATGATCACTTTCTTTATATGTCAACATATGCTTTGACTTACATCAATCACACTCTTTTATGAGTTGATCCATCGACTCCACGAGGTAGACCTGGAATGAGAGCATCGCTGGTCGTGGTAATGTTCGGGTTGCTGAGAGTCTGAAATGACAAAAATAAACATTACAAGTTAAAATCATCCACTCCAATCCTAAATTCCACAAAACCAGCTGTGACTCAAGTCTTCATAAACTCCCACAAAACTGCACAAGATATTTAACTGGAATAGTATATATTCTGTACATATGTAGTACAACGAATCCAGACATTCTGACTTTGAACATTCTAAATTGGAATATTGATGTGTGAATATTATGGAATCTAAAATGCATGCAGTGGCTCGGACATGAACTTTGATTCAAGCTGCACAATGTGATTCAGGGAAACCCATCCTGGAGCTGTAAGACAAATAATGAAATCAGCTTTAGAGCAACACATATTACGAGTGTACACATGCTTCTTAATGCTGTGTTCACACCAGAGCAGTTTACAAACAAGTGACTCAATTCGCCTTGCGTGCTTGTCAATGTCCCGACATCTTCACATCATGTAGAGAGCAGATTAGAGCCAAAAAACCTCAAATAGCCCACGAGTAAGCTCACGTGACTAAAGAGCGTCCGGTGTGAACACAGCGTTGTAACATGCATATTACTGCTTAACAGTAACATTTTGGGCTATACAAAATAAAATGAATGGAATTGAATCCCTATACTAATTTCAAAATCTCCATGGTACAAATTGAGTTAGTCTTTGAGGATCAGTCTGGGTGGTTTTGCTGTCCCAGAAGGGCAGACTGGGGCATTAGGTCACGAGTTGTTTTTGTATTTGGTTTCTATTAATCACCCTTCCGTCTCGTTTCAGACACTGCCTCCCTGTGTGCTGCCGCCCCCCGTGATTACAAGCCCCACCCTTATTGTTTACACCTGTGTCTCGTTCCTCTTTGAATTTAGTCTTTGCCGACGGCTTGTTGTGTGCCAGTTTGTCTCTTGTTTCCAATGAGCTTACCAGCGATCTTCCTCAGTGTGCCTTCCGGTGTTTCGACCCTTTTCTGTCCACCCGCCAACCTTTGCCTGCCGACTTGGATTTATCCACCTTCTCTATCTGATTACTCGTGTACTGAACCTCTACCTGAATTAATCACAAGATTTGCCCCTGACTACCGTGCCTCGAGTCTGCTTTTGAATCCAGGTTCTTGTGGCCCCAGCTCTCTAACAGAGGGTACTGTCACTCACTGACTTTGTCACTAACCAATACATTTTTACATTAGTGATTTTTCTTCAAGGTTGAGTCAAAATACAATGCATTTTCAGAATATATGTTTATATAGTGCCAAGCAGACCACTTTACACACTGCTAAGCAAGCTCATAGGCCAAGCTAGCTGCTGGGCTACTTCCATCTTAAAATCTGACGTTACCCTCAAGGTCTTATGAGGACCACAGTGTCCCTAAAAGGCTGTGGTTTAAAAACGTTCTGGCTGAATGTGGGGAGATTTTTCGCACTTTTGCTGTCACATTATGGAGAATTGAGAGCAAAGTGCACAAGGACAGCAGGAAAAGTTCCACGAGGTGGAATTCTGCCTTAAAGATCATCAAATGTGTGTTTTAAAATAACATTGCACAACAGTGTCTTTTTCAAAGTGATTACTCATTAAATGTAAGATTTAGTCTTCAGAAGAAAAACAAACATTGTGATTAATGAATTTTAAAATGTGCGATTGATTAGTTAATTCATTGACTGCCTAAATATATATATATAATATTTCTTCAATGATAGACACATCAAATATATATATTTGATGTGTCTATCATTTAACCAGATCACCTTAGACTTTATACCACATTCTTACTAACCTGTTTAATTGCTCTTCATGTATTTCTATGGTCTCCATCCCTACACCCTCTCTTAACGGCAGAAAATAATTTCTGAATAATGAACTGCAGAACAACTAAATTAATGTCTTTTTGCAGTATGTCAGGAATTTCTACTCCAAGTTGAAAGGTTTTCATTTGAACTCTTTCATGCTGTGACAAAGTCTTGTAAGATGTAATTACAGTGAGCATAAACCGACTAGTACGCACAGGCGGGAAAATTCACACACAGTCACGGCAAGATGAATGAAGGACCTAACCGCAGACAAAAACAGAACACAAAAAATAATTATGTTCTACTCATCCAGTGTGCATGTTAAAATGGGAGCAGTGTATATTTTTGTTACTTCCTCAGTCTCTGTTTAAGTTCAACCCCTCCTGTTCTCTTGGTAGAAATAAGCGCCCTTTGACCACTGGATTGGGTCCTCATGTGGGCAAGAGCATTTTGGTTTCTGCAACTGTATAAATATTTTTGTGTGTGTCGACAGGGAAGACAACTATTCACCTTTGACCTTTTCCGCAGGTTAGCAGTCGAATATGCCAAAGCTAAGACCAGCAGCATGCATTGTACGCTCCTTCCTCCAACATGTTTACTTTCATCCTTCAGTTTATTCCAAACTATGTCTGAGCACTCTTGCCTTGTATGACAGCAGCAATAAAGGACTTCACAAATAGCAATATGTAGGGAAAGTTATGGTCAGAGTAGTAAATAATTGCCAAAAATATAACAAAACAATCCCAGCAGAACATACTGCTAAGAATATTATCAGAAAACACCGCATAAACTTCCATTGTTATGCAGACGATACTCAACTGTATCTATCGATCAAGCCAGAAGACACCAACCAGCTTGTTAGACTTCAGGATTGTCTTGGAGACATCAAAACTTGGATGACCTGCAACTTCCTGATGTTAATCTCGGAAAAAACGGAAGTTATCATGATAGGCCCAGAGCGCCTTCGAAGTCAGCTGTCCCGTGATACAGTCTCTATGGATGGAATTGCTCTGGTATCCAACAGCGCCGTCAGAAATCTTGGAGTTCTCTTCGACCAGGATATGTCCTTCAACTCTCATATAAAGAAGACTTCAAGGACTGCTTTTTTTATTCCTGATATATCAAAAATCAGGAACTTCCTGTCTCAAAGTGATGCAGAAAAACTAGTTCATGCATTTGTTACTTCTAGACTGGATTACTGTAATTCTTTGCTATCAGGCTGCTCTTGTTAATCGCTTTAACCTCTCCAGCTGATTCAGAATGCTGCAGCACGTGTATTAACACGAACTAAGAAATGGGATCATATAACTCCTGTATTAACTTCTCTGCACTGGCTTCCTGTTAAATCAAGAATAGAATTTAAGGTACTTCTCCTCACCTACAAGGCACTTGCTGGTGAGGCACCGTCTTATCTTAAAGAGCTTGTTACACCGTATTGCCCTACAAGGCATCTGCGCTCCGTAGATGCTGGGCTACTTGTGGTTCCTAGGGTTTTAAAAAGTAGGATGGGGGCCAGAGCCTTCAGTTATCAAGCTCCTCTTTTGTGGAACCAGCTTCCACTTTCAGTCCGGGGGGCAGACTCGGTCAGTTCATTTAAGATAAAGCTTAAAACGTTCCTCTTTGATATTGCTTATAGTTAGGGCTGGCTCAGGTTAGCCTGGACCAGCCCTTAGTTAAGCTGCTTTAGGCTTAGACTGCCGGGGGACTTCTTAGGACACACCGAGCCCCTCTCTCACTCTCACTCTCTCCTCCCATATTCATCCATGTTTTATTAATGTACATCACTAATTAAGCTTCTTTCCGGGAGTTCTTTGTGCTTTCTCGCCTAGCAGGTCTCCGTGGATCATAGTTTCGTGCAGACCCCGGTTCTGACGACACCTGCTGCTGCCATCATCATTACTTTAAATATGATTCATATTACTGTCATCAAAAAACATCTTTCTGCTCTCCCTCCCCACAGAAGCCTCTGTGGATGGTGGTTCGACCTGATGGTGGTTGTCCCTGCAGTGGTCCTGCCGTACACCTGTTCTGCTACTTGCAATTACTTGTATCATTTCTGTTAGAGAAATTGAATGTATTGTACATCTTTTACATTGTTGATTCTGTACACATGACATCCATTGCAGTCTGTCCATCCCGGGAGAGGGATCCCTCCTCTGACGTTCTCCCTAAGGTTTCTTCCCTTTTTTCCCCATTGAAGGGTTTTTTCATATTTTGGGGAGTTTTTCCTGTGCCGATGTGAGGGTTTCGGGACAGAGGATGTTGCATGTGTACAGACTGTAAAGCCCTCTGAGGCAAATTTGTAATTTGCGATTTTGGGCTATACAAAATAAATTGAATTGAATTGAATGACACACAAGACAAGGGAAGGGCAGTGGATTCGTGAACCGTGACAGTACCCACCCCCCTAAAAACGCTTCCTGGCGTCCCTAGCCTCCCCTACCTGTTGGTTGTAATCATCGATAAGGGAGTGGTCCAGTATGTCCCTAGCCGGAACCCAACTTCTCTCCCCCGGGCCGTAACCCTCCCAGTCCACCAAATACTGGACTCCGCGTCCCCTCCGCCTAGAGTCCAGAACCCGATTAACCGAATAGGTGGTCTCCCCTTGTATGAGACGTGGCGGTGGGGGAACCGGAACAGCCGGATTAATGCGAGCGTGAGTTACGGGTTTAATCTTGGACACGTGAAAGACTGGATGAACCCCCCTGTGGGATTGCTGACTCCGCCCACTTCACACACCCACACATGACACACAAGACAAGGGAAGGGCAGTGGATTCGTGAACCGTGACAAAATCAGCTTGATCATATCACATTTGCCAATGTTCCCTCTAATACATCAAAGTTGGTACAGGTCAATTTCCTCAGAATTCCCATAAAGCAGATCAACTTCCGGTTTGAAGCTCCTTGTCACCCAGCTGCTCCATTCCGGCAGGACACCAGATACTAAACATTTCAGTTTATCTTAACTAGAAAATGAACAATTGTGTTATGTTTTTATGAATCACATTTTAGCCCAAGTGAAATTTTAACTTGTTTTAACCTTACGCCAAATAACTAAGCCTGTACACTGACTCGGTACAAAGACAAGAAAAGATCTTAAACCAAACCCATATAATGTCCTTTTAATGATTAATCAATGCAAAGATGATTGTATAAGATTTGTGTGGCTTAAATCCTGGCCATCACACAGCTGCACCCCCCGACATGCAAGGGGAGGCAAAGGCCTGTTCATCACTTCTCGCAGCTTCGATTAGTATTCTTTTTTAAACTATTTTTTTGGCTTACCACTATCAATAATTCAATCATTTCTGTCATATGCATTCATTTTATTGTAGATCTTTTTCATTACATTTTTTTTAAGAATGTACACATCACATAGCAGATAAAGACCCTCCTCTGCTGTTCTCCCGGTTTCTTTTCTCTCCCAGTTTAAGATATTTTTTTTGGAGGGTTGGGTAGTTTATCCTGTACCAATTTGCACTATAGTATGTTCAATGGAACGAGGTAAGAACATAAAGCCTAGATAAAGATTCAGATAAATTCCATTGTATTTCCTTCAGACCAAACTGGTGAATTTACAAGACAATTTGAATATCGTCTGACATTATAAAGCATCTGACAATATCTGATGTATTTTGGTACATATTTTAGGAATCCCACAAGTAAAAGACGAATATGTCCTATATTGTGAAGTAACCAATTTACAAATAATTGGTAAATGAGCCAAATTGTTTCAATTTGCAAGGTTGGATGAACCTGTTTTATAAAGAAGATAAAATAAAACACTTGTGTATCCTTCCACTAAGAAAACTCTTTTAGGAGCAAAAAGTTTAAGTTAATCCGCCATTGCAATGTAGTTTCCTAACACTCAAAAACACAATATTTCCCCCTGCAAATTCATGACTTTCTCAAAGCTACCTGATTATGGAAGTAAATCTGTGCCATCGGGGTTTGAAATAAAAAGTTGATTGAATTTCTAGCACTGAATATTTATGCATTGAAATTATGTACCTGAATGTTTTTCAACATTAAAACACCGCAAAAAAATTCAACCTAAAAAAAAAAAATGTTGAAATATTCGAAATGGAGGCTACAATATTCAACCCCCAAAAATTCAACCTTGGCACACCAACATCCGGGACACTAAGGAAGAGCAATCGATTCTAGATTCAAGATCAGGAGCGTGCGTCAAGCTAAAGGAGCGAGCACCCAAAACACCTTCGGCTTCGGATTGTATCCATGTCCAATAATAACGGGACTTTAACTCTTCTTCATGCCATCAGTGTGGCAACGTATGAAGAAATACATAAAAGAACATAATGTTCACCCTGAACCAAAACGTTTGCTTGCCACTGACGATATGCAACTCTGTTATAACTATACAAATCAGATGATATCATGTGAGCTCGGTTGGCCGAGTGGGTAGCACAGCCGCTTTGGTTCGAGTCCCGGTTGTGGCGGACTTTTAATAAATGTTCTTTTATGTATTTCTTCATACGTGGCAGTGACGTAGTGCTCACTTATACAATCGTATTCGCTGCAATGGATATGGGAGGCATTTTTTAACATTTTTATGGAAGTAAATCTGTGCCATCGGGGGTTGAAATAAAAAGTTGATTGAATTTCTAGCACTGAATATTTATGCATTGAAATTATGTACCTGAATGTTTTTCAACATTAAAACACCGCAAAAAAATTCAACCTAAAAAAAAAAATGTTGAAATATTCGAAATGGAGGCTACAATATTCAACCGCAAAAAATTCAACCTTGGCACACCAATATGCGGAGGCTACAATATTCAACCCAAATAAATTCAACCTTGGCACACCAACATCCGGGACACTAAGGAAGAGCAATCGATTCTAGATTCAAGATCAGGAGTGTGCGTCAAGCTAAAGGAGCGAGCACCCAAAACACCTTCGGCTTCGGATTGTATCCATGTCCAATAATAACGGGACTTTAACTCTTCTTCATGCCATCAGTGTGGCAACGTATGAAGAAATACATAAAAGAACATAATGTTCACCCTGAACCAAAACGTTTGCTTGCCACTGACGATATGCAACTCTGTTATAACTATACAAATCAGATGATATCATGTGAGCTCGGTTGGCCGAGTGGGTAGCACAGCCGCTTTGGTTCGAGTCCCGGTTGTGGCGGACTTTTAATAAATGTTCTTTTATGTATTTCTTCATACGTGGCAGTGACGTAGTGCTCACTTATACAATCGTATTCGCTGCAATGGATATGGGAGGCATTTTTTAACATTTTTATGGAAGTAAATCTGTGCCATCGGGGGTTGAAATAAAAAGTTGATTGAATTTCTAGCACTGAATATTTATGCATTGAAATTATGTACCTGAATGTTTTTCAACATTAAAACACCGCAAAAAAATTCAACCTAAAAAATTTTTTTTTGAAATATTCGAAATGGAGGCTACAATATTCAACCGCAAAAAATTCAACCTTGGCACACCAATATGCGGAGGCTACAATATTCAACCCAAATAAATTCAACCTTGGCACACCAACATCCGGGACACTAAGGAAGAGCAATCGATTCTAGATTCAAGATCAGGAGTGTGCGTCAAGCTAAAGGAGCGAGCACCCAAAACACCTTCGGCTTCGGATTGTATCCATGTCCAATAATAACGGGACTTTAACTCTTCTTCATGCCATCAGTGTGGCAACGTATGAAGAAATACATAAAAGAACATATAATGTTCACCCTAAACCAAAACGTTTGCTTGCCACTGACGATATACAACTCTATTAAAATATACAAATCAACTGAAATCCCTTAAGCTCGGTTGGCCGAGTGGGTAGCACAGCCGCTCTGTGGCACTACGTTATTTTGCGCGACACGGTTCGAATCCCGGTTGTGGCGGACTTTTAATAAATGTTCTTTTATGTATTTCTTCATACGTGGCAGTGACGTAGTGCTCACTTATACAATCGTAATCGCTGCAATGGATATGGGATGCATTTTTGAACATTTTCAGAACAATATGTTTGCAAATGTGTGACGACTCAAGTGACGGAGGCAGACAACACCTGCCTACCGGGGGGAAACAAACACGCACCCGTAGCCAAACCAGTAGGTTCAAAAACCAGTAGGCACGTAACACCGGGGGAAAACAAACACGCACCCGTAGCCAAACCAGTAGGCACGTAACACCGTCACTGAAAAATGGGTTCTCGTTTCAGACTTTACGAGCAAATACAGGATCCCTTTGAGATAAATTCTAAAGCCTCGCATTAAGACGTACATCCCTTTACGTAAGACTCTGCGCTACTTGCAGGTCGCTGTGTTGTGCCAGATCCTCAATAAAGTTTACCCATGGTCATGAAGACTCATTTAACGTTACGTGGACTTTGAATGTCGCTTAATACCCAACTGAGATCGGCTTGTGCCGCTGTGAAAAAGGATCCTTCCACCGACGCTACTGCGGTTATTCCTGCATGTCCTGTCGGGTTTATGCGTCTGCACGCTCCGTTAAAGCCGCTGCCGCTGCCCCCCACTACGATACAGCGGCTCATCTGCCTCTTCAAGCGCGTTCCTGGTTTTCAAAACTCCGCCAATCACTCCTAACAGCTTGTCCAAGGATCTCAGCATTATTAAATGAATTCAAAACTAGAAGAAGAGGCGTATTGTGAGCGGCTGTACGCTCTCGTTTAACTTCCGCTTAGTTCATGTCCAACACAGTCTGTTAATGTACAAATGTCAGCTGTCTATTACGGAATCTTACAGACACAAACCACACTGATGACATGAAGAAGAGTTAAAGCCCCGTTATTATTGGACATGTTTACAATCCAAAGCCGAAGGTGTTTTGGGTGCTCGCTCCTTTAGCTTGACGCACGCTACTGATCTTGAATCTAGAATCGATTGCTTTTCCTTAGTGTCCCGGATGTTGGTGTGCCAAGGTTGAATTTATTTGGGTTGAATATTGTAGCCTCCGCATATTGGTGTGCCAAGGTTGAATTTTTTGCGGTTGAATATTGTAGCCTCCATTTCGAATATTTCAACATTTTTTTTTTTTAGGTTGAATTTTTTTGCGGTATTTTAATGTTGAAAAACATTCAGGTACATAATTTCAATGCATAAATATTCAGTGCTAGAAATTCAATCAACTTTTTATTTCAACCCCCGATGGCACAGATTTACTTCCATACATTTTCAGCACAATATGTTTGCAAATGTGTGACGACTCAAGTGACGGAGGCAGACAACACCTGCCTGCCGGGGGAAAACAAACACGCACCCGTAGCCAAACCAGTAGTTCAAAAACCAGTAGGCACGTAACACCGTCACTGAAAAATGGGTTCTCGTTTCAGACTTTACGAGCAAATACAGGATCCCTTTGAGATAAATTCTAAAGCCTCGCATTAAGACGTACATCCCTTTACGTAAGACTCTGCGCTACTTGCAGGTCGCTGTGTTGTGCCAGATCCTCAATAAAGTTTACCCATGGTCATGAAGACTCATTTAACGTTACGTGGACTTTGAATGTCGCTTAATACCCAACTGAGATCGGCTTGTGCCGCTGTGAAAAAGGATCCTTCCACCGACGCAACTGCGGTTATTCCTGCATGTCCTGTCGGGTTTATGCGTCTGCACGCTCCGCTAAAGCCGCTGCGCCCCCCCCACTACGATACAGCGGCTCATGTGCCTCTTCAAGCGCGTTCCTGGATTCAAAACTCCGCCAATCACTCCTAACAGCTTGTCCAAGGATCTCAGCATTATTAAATGAATTCAAAACTAGAAGAAGAGGCGTATTGTGAGCGGCTGTACGCTCTCGTTTAACTTCCGCTTAGTTCATGTCCAACACAGTCTGTTAATGTACAAATGTCAGCTGTCTATTACGGAATCTTACAGAAACAAACCACACTGATGACATGAAGAAGAGTTAAAGCCCCGTTATTATTGGACATGTTTACAATCCGAAGCCGAAGGTGTTTTGGGTGCTCGCTCCTTTAGCTTGACGCACGCTCCTGATCTTGAATCTAGAATCGATTGCTCTTCCTTAGTGTCCCGGATGTTGGTGTGCCAAGGTTGAATTTTTTGGGGGTTGAATATTGTAGCCTCCATTTCGAATATTTCAACATTTTTTTTTTTTAGGTTGAATTTTTTCGCGGTGTTTTAATGTTGAAAAACATTCAGGTACATAATTTCAATGCATAAATATTCAGTGCTAGAAATTCAATCAACTTTTTATTTCAACCCCCGATGGCACAGATTTACTTCCATACCTGATGAAGATGTCCTGCCTTGTTTATTAATTGGATTCTTTTTAATCTGCAACGGCTTGTCATGAAAATCTGAACCAATAGATGGACTGGATATACAAGCCTTTATGGTATCAAACCACCAATCACCAATTGAAGAACAAACGTGCTTTCCACACACCCACGGTCACCCTATGGACAGGAGATCCTGAGGACAAGCAGATCGTATTAAAGCTGATTAGATGAATATAGTTTGGCCCCGTGGACATACTCTAATAAATATACTAACGCAAAGAGATAAGAAAGATAGGGCACATTAACTGTTTGGGACCTGCTGTCCATCTGCTCTTTGTAACACACACTACCTTGCTGCACGCTGAAACTAATTCACCTGACGACAAACCTGTTGACAGACGTTCCACAGCAGACACACAATGTCTGCCTGTCTCTCCCCGTTGCTGTCCATCCAACATTCCGGGTCGTCAGCCATTTGTGTTTTGTCAACAGCACACACACGCACACAGCTCATAGGGTAATGTCCCCCCAAGGAGCCACAGCACACTAACCCTTTCCCAGGATTCTACTTTTCTACCAGCCTCTCGACTACATTTCATGCTCCATAACTGTCCTTAACTGTGTTTTCTTTCACACACACTTGCAGACACACCTAACAAATATTCCAAAGCTGCTGATCAGACTAGTATGTTAGATGCATAAGCTTGGTCCAGCTGGAGAACAATGTTTTATTAGTATGATAACTGGTATTGTAAGAGAAATAATACCAAACTAAATAATGAAAAGAAGAGAGTTAAAATATTTGAAAGCTAAACACTCTTTGCTCCTGCAGATGGACGGTGTGACAGCTGGAGGCCTACTGTGGACACATGGCGTGGCACAAGAGCAAGTTGTTGTTTCTCATGTGTGTCAGAGAAGTCTATTCTTTGTGTTGAAGTAGCATGCATGCTTTTGAATAATCACACAGTCAAAATGATATGACATGCAAACTGAGAGGTGCCTTGGTTTTGTCCATCAGTGTTTCTTATATTAAGAGGAGGTGCAAAAAGCACATTAATTAATTAATTAATCAATCACATTCAACAACACATACAGCCCTTAATGTAGCCATAATCATAAGGAAGTGACTGCATTAACAGCAATGAGGTCCTGGGTTAGTTTCCGCCCAATGGCCTTTCTGTGTGGAGTCTGCAAATTCTCTCCGTATCTGACTGGGTTCTCTCTGGGTAGTCCAGCTTCCTCACACAGTCCAAAGACATGCTCCAGGGATTAGGCTAATTGGTGGCAGACACAGTCACCTCATTTAGGACTAGGCTATACACTTTCTGCTTTGATAGCACTTATAGTTAGGGCTGGCTCAGGTCCGCCTGCACCAAAACCTATATAAGCTCTTCTCTCTCGCCTTCTATAAGAATTCACATCTCTTCAACCACGTATTCAGCTTCTTCTGAGTCTTGTGCTTTATCGCCTCACAGACCTGCTCTATCATTAATAGTATTAGTTACATGGCTATTACTTTCATATTAAACCCACAATACTGACTTTGCTTCTTTCCTAAAGTGTCTTTGTGGGTTCCCTCCTCACAGTATGTCGGGTTGACAGGGGGGGAAAACAAGGGCAGGTGATTGCAAGTGCAAGGAACACAAGGACATAAAGAAACTAAATTGAAATGAAATCTGAAATTAGTTGACAAAATGTGTAGATTGTAAAGCCCTCCGAGGAAAATTTGTAAAATGGGATTTTGAGAATATTATTTTGAAAACGTATTGAATGTGGACATTTTTCAACTTTAATATTTGAATTATATATGAAATGTAATAAAACTGTATAAGTGTAGGGTCTCCCACACACAAAAACGCATATAACAACCTTCATACAGTACAATTCACTCACAGCGAGTTATCGCAGGGAGACATGCCCTCATGTAAGGAGCTGTTACCGACCGTCCTCGGCTTGTTGAAAGAAAATATGCCAGAAGTGAGATCTGGAAATACTTTATTTATTATCTTACGTATTATTTTGGTCTCAAAGAGGAAATGTCCGGGTAAAAGAGGACGTCTGCTTTGTCTCGTGTTGAACTTGCTTGATGTTTGACTGTTGTTGTTGTCAAGCTAGCCGACACAGCTACAGGCTGCCAACTCTCACGGTTTCCCCGTGTGACACACGCTTTTGCATGTTTTTACATGCATTCACACCACACGACCAATTCCCTACACAATGGTTCATCTCCAACCGAGTTAACGGTGAATGGCGCATGGTGACTATTCGCTGCACGTAGCGTTCACCCCCCAGTCGGATGTAGCGTTCAAAGAAGTCGACGCGAGAGCACTCAATACTAGCATCACTGTCCAAGCCTGTTATAACCAGCTTGCTAATATCGCTAACGAGATGTCTTGTTAGCGGCTAAACTTTCTTAACACTCAAACATCAAGCAAGTGCAACGCAAGATAAAGCAAGACAGCAAATAAGTTACTGAATAGTCCAAAATTGTACCAAATAATACACACTCTATGCAATTTTCAGTGTGTTTTTTCAATAAAGGGGAGAAATTGCCCTTTAATGTACGCACCCCACATAGCTTTAGTTTTTTTCCACTTCAAACACACATCTGTATAATTATGTAATTCATACTTACTTAATAGGCCTACATAGCCGTGTATAGTCAATGCTATGATTTGACCATGTTTTCATTAATATCGTGCTGTGGGTTAATACTAATATGAATGCTATTTGTTAAGTGTTCAAAAAGCTGGGCAGGAACAAGCTGGTAAAAAAGGGAACCTCACAGGTTTGTTTTATTTATTACTATCATGAATAAATATTACAGTATCTTATTTGTGGTATCGTAATATTATGGCAGGTATAGTATCGAAGTCATCATTTTGGTATCGTGACAACCCTACACTGAACACAAATTTCACACTTTCCTGACAAACCTACTGTAGTTACCAAGAGGTCAGTGCCGGCGCTCCGCACACGCACATCACGCGCTGCGCGTAGGGCACCAAGTGCCTGGGGGAGCACCAAAAAATCATCACAGTAGGCTACTAGTATAAATGACAAATAAAATATGTCTAAAGCATGTTAATATGCAAAAGCAATACAAAGGTAATAGGCCTAGACCAAATCAATGGAGAAAAAGGGGAACCTCCTGTGTGCCCCCCCCCCCCTCCCAGTGGTTTGTTCGATTATGCCTCAAATCTCAAATGTGGCAGACAGCTTTGAAATGGCTTCGAAAAGGCATCAAGAGTCGGGGGCGGAAAAAAGAAAGAAGAGACAGCGGCATGATGCTTGCACGTCGCTCTCAGGTAAGACAATGTTTTAAATCAGGGGTCCCCAAACTTTGTCTCGTGAGGACCTTTGCTAGCGGTCACCGGGCGGCCCGAAGTTTCTGTTACCGTTACCGTTTTTGTTATCATTGATGTTACCGTTATCGTTTCTGTTACCGTTAGCAATAATACTAGCAATCATTCCTTAGGTTGCTAGCTAGCTAGCTAGAAATGGTATTTCTGATTACGCTTAAATTGGGCCTGCTATTTCTTTTAGTCATCAGAGATAGAGGCCCTTTCTCAATATGCGTTCTTGTGTGGACTTTTGTTCTCGTGGACTCGTGAAACGTCATCAGTCGCAGCCCGAGTACTGTTCCAATTCTAAAGTCCGCATCTGGCCGAGAACGGCCCTGCACAGAGCAGC
The DNA here is from genome assembly GCF_949316345.1 of Pungitius pungitius. Classification (NCBI taxonomy): domain Eukaryota; kingdom Metazoa; phylum Chordata; class Actinopteri; order Perciformes; family Gasterosteidae; genus Pungitius; species Pungitius pungitius. Next base: position 15,112,167 of record NC_084909.1, on the reverse strand, counting down.
CTGTTTTCGGCGAGTCTTCTGTGAAATGCTCCGCTGGTTTTCACGTCTCCGTAGCGGTTATACATGAGTTTTAACTGTACTATAACGAGTCTTCATACGTTTTAATGTGGTGTCAGAGACTGATGTTGTTCACCGTCTGTTTGAGGACAGAGTTTAGATTCATAACTTCATGTTTAAATGTAACTTTAACGTATTGTCTGTATCCGCAGAGTGCAGCTTGTTTATTGTCCATCATTGTGAATTAAAACTAACAATGTTTTCATTAAAGGACATGAGGAGACCGTCCTCAAGACTCTAAACCGGCAGCAGAACTTCAGCTTCAAATAAACTCTGAAGCTCTGAATTATAATAATAATTAAAAAATTCCACATATGAATTATTGTATAGTTCTCTAAGATCTTTGTGTGGTCAGCTGCTTGGTGTACGAGGACCACTACACTGATTATCAGCCTCTTGATGTTTGAGTAACAAGACAAACGGTAGGTGTGTGTGCATTCAAATATTTTAGTATAATAGTTTATTTTTTGTTACTGTATCCAACCTCCTCCTCCTAAAATGATAAAGCTAATTATTTTATGACTGATTATATATATGGTGTTCAATATTATATACCATTTCTAATTTTAAATGAAAATGAGACAAAAGCTTGTTAATAGAAAAATATTTAAGTCAAAAACTAAATTAAAACGTATTAGCAAGACCAGCTGACGTGGTGACGTCATCAAGTCAGCTGCTGTTCCTATTGCGGAAATTACCGTTCTCCGTTCTCCTGAACCTGCGAGTCAGGACTCCCGAGTCTATTCTCGCGGGAACGCAAGTCCGTTCTCGCCGTCTCAGGTATTGAGAAAGGGCCATAGTCAGGTAACGTTAGCCTAGTTTGCTTTGCACTTCAGGACGCTTTTTTTGCGGTGGTTATCAATTATGTTCAAACAATCTTATTGTGTAGTGAAAAAGTAGCCTAGCCTAGTGACACTTTCACAACGTAATGAAATGATGAGTGGCAAACTGCTCTTGGTAAGGTTAACTTTGGAAAAACCCTTCGACTGAACGTGATGTGATTTAGGGAACGTTTAAGTGGTCTGGCTGTCATCAGCATCAATGGGGACGTGGCTCAGAAACTGTCATATGCCCTGATAGCTGATTTTGCAGCTAGGAAATGCAGGCGTGTGCCTCTGTAGGGCCTTTGACAACTGATGGTAGTGAAAATGTTTGTAATATAGTTCTATCGGATAGCAGAATGGTCTCTTATAGAGATGGTAAAGTAAATTCTACTGTGCAGTTTGCACTTTATCATTATTATTTGTACTTATGTATATTATTTACTGAAGAAATGTGCACATTATTACTTACACGGATATATACTTGAATACTTTCTGCGTTTATAATTTTCAGTTCCAAATCTGTGTTTTTAGTATTTGGTATTTATAATTTAGAAGTTATTTGGGGAATAAAGAGAACCTAACTAAGACATTCTGAATGGTTGTTATTCCTTTGGTGGTGGTGGTTGGTTGGGGGGGGCACCACCAAGCATTTATGCTTAGGGCACCCAAATGGCTAGCGCCGGCCCTTCAAGAGGTGACCAGAAGACAACCTCAAGGCGCATTTTCTTCATCATCAACACTTGAAATGATGAAAGCACTTCCATCATAACTTTCATTTATTTTAAGAGTGATAATAATGTAATAATGAATACTGTACTATGTACATGACTTTACATGAACATGTGATTAAATAAAAATGTACTCGCGATTGTTCAGCCCCAATGGTGATTTAATGTTCCATTAAGAATATATACATTTCTGTGTGTTATCATTCTGAAAAAAATAAAACAGACTACCTCCTACCTGTGATGGATGGAATGTTCTACATTTTCCGTAGTGGAAGATAACACACAATGTTTTGTTTTTTAACATTAGGGCTTCCTACTTCTGCTTGTCTCTGCCATTCAGCTGCATATGGGATGCAAATAACAAGCACCATTAAACTGTGGCAAAGGTGGTAGAGAGAAGAAAGCGTAAAAGAGAATAAAATATCTGGCAATGTGGCGTCAAAAAAATGGAAAAGCACAGATAAAAGGGAGATCAAGTAAAAAGGCCAAGAGGTAAGGATATGTCAGTGACAGACAGTAAAAAGAAGAAATAAACCGTTCTCATGAATCGTTTTCCTCTGCATTGTGTGACTGTCCAGTTGTGCGCACACCATACCTCTTTCTCCTGCTAACTACCTGACAAAGCAGAGAAGTGTCTCAAAGCCTTGGCAGGCTGTTCGCACTGAGGCATCAGAAAGCGAACCTGGCGAATAAGCTCATGTTTGAGGGTTCCTGAAAGCACTGCTTTTCTCTCAGCCATAGCTCCAGGCCTGTCGAATGACTCTGCCAAAAACAAACCTTGAGAAAGGAGGATCGTGCAGAGGAGACAAAGCACAAGAAACCAAACGTGTAGGCGGTGTTTGTGAAATTACAGAGGACTCCAACAGGGAGAAACTGAGAGCCATTGAGAGAACTAAAGTTGAGGAATAAATCCAAACGCAAGTTTTAAGAACATTTTTCACTAATATACAGGTCCAAACACCACATAAAGCAACATTTAGTGCAAAAGCAACAACAACCTTGAAAACCAAAACATCATCAGTTTCTGGCTTTTACTTTAGGTGCTGTATTATTGTTCCAAACATGACTCTGATCTGCTAGTGCCTCTAACTTTAGAATAAATGAGTTTGCTGGCTGCTTTTAATAGTCCTCCTAAAAGGTTTGGTCATTGAGATTAGTGCCAATTTCTCTCTACTATCTGCTAAAGAATCATAAATCATTGATTAATTAATGCCTCTTTTTTGTATAGTGTAGAGCAGAGGTCACTACCTTGCGAACCGCGGTCCGGATCTGGACCCGGACAAAGAGCTAAAAAAAAGACTAAATGTGAGAGCGCAGGTTTCGACCGGTGCAGCTTTGATCGTATTTAACTTTGGTGGCTTAAAGCACAGACCAATGGCATTCACGTAAAAATATCCCACGTGATTCTACTCGACCAATCGAGTCTTTGAATTCCAGACAGGACGATGATATCGTCTCAACGAGAGAGGTAGCAGCGAATTACAAATGAAAAGACGGTAAGAAGAAAAGATAGCGACATAGGATGGTTTATGTACTGAATGTAATGTTAAGGAAGATGTTGAATATGTTCTTTTTAAATATAAGGAAACAAATGAAATGGCAAGAGGTTGAAGCTGCAATTGATAGGCTTAAAAATGATATTCTAGAGGAGCACACTGTATAGTAGGTGGCGGTATACACTATTATAGCTGTAACCCGCCAAAAAGAAGAAGATAGCGAAATTTGAGAAAAAGACGAGTGAGAAGGAGAAAGCCAGAGAAAGAGACGGACGGGGGTGAGAAAAATGAGGAACAAAAAGGGAAAAGTGGACAGAGAAAGTAGAGCTTTTAATCCTCAAATGTACGGACTCGTTTCTGTGCATCCACTTCAGCAGTGAACCTGTGTCTCGTATGCTTAGAAGCCGTTGAAACGCCATCATGAGGTGCAATGAGCTCCTCCATGTGGAGGAGGCGTCAGGAAGGGCGCAGGAAGTGACGGAGGAGGTTTTAGGTGTTGTCCAGGAGGTGACGAAGGAGGGAGAAGGTGTGGCTCAAGAGCTGAAGGTGAAAGTTGGAGGACAGGTAGAGGCAGGCAGTGGGCTGGACATGGAGGCGAGCAGCTTAAAGACCCTCTGCTGAAGAGGAAGAACGGCAGCAGATCGTAAGTTTACAGTAAATCCTCTGAAAACAGGGCTGGCAGCTGTAGGAGCTTCAGATGCTACATTGTGGAGAGGATGAAGGGGTTTCTGCATAGATCTAAAGTTTAAAGAGAAGTTCAATTACTTGTCTGACACACAGCGAATTTATCAGACTTTTTCAGATCTCATATGAGCAGTGCAGAGGAGGTCTCATAAGTCGGAAGGTTTTCAGACTACAGAAGATAAAGTTCTGAAGGTAAAGAAAAAGTTGCAATGGCAATGCAAAATATCATAAAAGCAGCAAAATTCCTCACAGCTACTTGTGAAAAAGCAGCAACGGCACACAGGAATCTTGTTTAACTAGAAAATGCATTTCCTGCAGAAAATGCGTTGGAATGCAGAAAGCTGAAATTAATTTCAAAAAGTTGCTTAAAGTACAGAAATGAAACAAGCTGAAATTATTCTAAACATTGCGGAAAGAATAGAAACAGCTGAAATACATTTAAAAATGGCTGAAAAGCTGAAATGAATTTGAAAACACAGAAATAATAAAAGCTGAAATAATTTCAAAAAGTTGCTTAAAATGCAACAAGCTGAAATTATCCTAAACATTGCTGAAAAAATAGAAAGCTGAAAAGCTGAAATGAACTTGAAAGAATTGCAAAAAACTGAAATGGGAGAAGCTTCTATGAATTTGAAATGTGAAATAATAAAAGCTGAAATTAATTTCAAAAAGTTGCTTAAAATGCAACAAGCTGAAATTATCTTAAACATTGCTGAAAGAATAGAAAAAGCTGAAAATACAGAAATGAGAAAAGCTGAAATGAACTTGAAAAAACAGAAATGGGGGAAGCTTCTATGAATTTGACAAAATACAGAACTAATAAAAGCTTAAATTACTTCTAAACATTGCTGAATCTTTTTCATTCAAACTAAATGAACTTGGTAAATGGACTTGTACACCGCTTTTCTAGTCTTCTGACTACTCAAAGCGCTTTAATACTAGATGACATCTCTCACCCATTAATACACTGATGACACAACCTACCATACACAGTGGCACCTGCCCATGTGCACAGAATAAACAAGACAGTTCAATTCAATTCAATTCATTTTATTTTGTATAGCCCAAAATCGCAAATTACAAATTTGCCTCAGAGGGCTTTACAGTCTGTACACATGCAACATCCTCTGTCCCGAAACCCTCACATCGGCACAGGAAAAACTCCCCAATGGGGAAAAAAGGGAAGAAACCTTAGGGAGAACGTCAGAGGAGGGATCCCTCTCCCGGGATGGACAGACTGCAATGGATGTCATGTGTACAGAATCAACAATGTAAAAGATGTACAATACATTCAATTTCTCTAACTGAAATGATACAAGTAATTGCAAGTAGCAGAAGAGGTGTACGGCAGGACCACTGCAGGGACAACCTCCATCAGATCGAACCACCATCCACAGAGGCTTCTGTGGGGAGGGAGAGCAGAAAGATGTTGGTTTTTGATGACAGTAATATGAGTCATATTTAAAGTAATGATGATGGCAGCAGCAGGTGTCAGCAGAGCCATGAGCCAGCAGTCAGAACCGGGGTCCGCACGAAACTATGATCCACGGAGACCTGCTAGGCGAGAAAGCACAAAAAACTCCCGGAAAGAAGCTTAATTAGTGATGTACATTAATAAAACAAAACATGGATGATTGTGGGAGGAGAGAGTGAGAGTGTGAGAGTGAAAGAGGGGCTCGTGTGTCCTAAGAAGTCCCCCGGCAGTCTAAGCCTAGAGCAGCTTAACTAAGGGCTGGTCCAGGCTAACCTGAGCTAGCCCTAACTATAAGCAATATCAAAGAGGAACGTTTTAAGCTTTATCTTAAATGAACTGACCGAGTCTGCCCCCCGGACTGAAAGTGGAAGCTGGTTCCACAAAAGAGGAGCTTGATAACTGAAGGCTCTGGCCCCCATCCTACTTTTTAAAACTCTAGGAACCACAAGTAGACCAGCATCTACGGAGCGCAGATGCCTTGTAGGGCAATACGGTGTAACAAGCTCTTTAAGATAAGACGGTGCCTCACCAGCAAGTGCCTTGTAGGTGAGGAGAAGTACCTTAAATTCCATTCTTGATTTAACAGGAAGCCAGTGCAGAGAAGTTAATACAGGAGTTATATGATCCCATTTCTTAGTTCTTGTTAATACACGTGCTGCAGCATTCTGAATCAGTTGGAGAGGTTTAAGCGATTTACAAGAGCAGCCTGATAACAAAGAATTACAGTAATCCAGTCTAGAAGTAACAAATGCATGAACTAGTTTTTCTGCATCACTTTGAGACAGGAAGTTCCTGATTTTCTATATATTCCGTAGATGAAAAAAGGCAGTCCTTGAAGTCCTCTTTATATGAGAGTTGAAGGACATATCCTGGTCGAAGAGAACTCCAAGATTTCTGACGGTGCTGTTGGATAACAGAGCAATTCCATCCATAGAGACTGTATCACGTGACAGCTGACTTCGAAGGCGCTCTGGGCCTATCATGATAACTTCCGTTTTTTCCGAGTTTAACATCAGGAAGTTGCAGGTCATCCAAGTTTTGATGTCTCCAAGACAGTCCTGAAGTCTAACAAGTTGGTTGGTGTCTTCTGGCTTGATCGATAGATACAGTTGAGTATCGTCTGCATAACAATGGAAGTTTATGCGGTGTTTTCTGATAACGTCGCCCAAAGGAAGCATGTACAGGGTAAATAGAATCGGTCCAAGCACAGAACCTTGTGGGACTCCGTGACCAACATTCGTGGTCCTCGATGATTCACCGTTCACAAACACAAACTGGGATCGATCCGATAAATAAGATTTAAACCAGCTGAGTGCAGTTCCTTTGAGGCCAATCAAGTGTTCCAGTCTCTGCAGCAGGATACGGTGATCGATGGTGTCAAATGCAGCACTGAGGTCCAGCAATACAAGAAAAGATACAAGTCCTTGGTCCGATGCAAGTAGAAGATCATTTGTAATTTCCACCAGTGCCGTTTCTGTGCTGTGATGCATTCGAAATCCTGACTGGAAATCCTCGAACAAAGCATTGTTTTGTAGAAAGTCACATAATTGATTCGCGACAGATTTCTCCAGGATCTTAGCGAGGAAGGGAAGATTAGAGATGGGTCTGTAGTTAGCCAACACCTCTGGAGCTAGGGTAGGTTTCTTCAGAAGAGGTTTAATTACAGCTACCTTGAAGGACTGTGGTACATGTCCTGTCAACAAAGACAGATTCATAATATCCAGTAGGGATGTGCTAATTAACGGAGAAGATCCTGGCAACAAGTCAAAATAAAATATAAAAACATTTTGCATATAGTGTAGAAATTACTGAGAGCTTCGTGGCGGTCCCATCAAAAACGCCCCTGGATACTTCCGGATAAGTTAACAGTCATGTCTTGATGATGTCATAGAGATGCGCGGTTTTGTGAAATAAAGACGGACGCATACAGCGCCAATGACTAATACAAGTACTACGTGTTTCACTTGGACAATTAAATGTTAGTGGACACACACAAATACTACAGCCCCCAACAACAAAACAGCTTCATCCTAAGTTTCATGGCTAAATTACAGATAATCATTGCAGCTTTTATTTTGAAATGATGGTATTGGGTGAGTGGGTGGGGGGGTTGAGAGACAGAATATATTAATAGGCCTCATCAAACATTACAGTAAGAACTCCCTCCATGGGGGTTTGAAATGATGAGAGAAGGTGGAGAGAAGGAGGTCATGTCAGGCTGCACTAATCAGCTAATTAGGATCAGCTGTGAGTCACAGAAAGAGCCCCAGCTCGTTGGCGCGGCAACGGAGCAGGTGCTGTTAGCCCACAGACAGTTACTGAGAACCCACACGTCAAACAAATGCTTCCTGGAGCAAAACTATTTGGAGTAGCCAAAAAATAATGACATTTTGAGAGACACAAGACTCTACCGAACGTTTGAGTCTAGTCTAGTTTTTATGTCTCTATCTGTTTTAAAACTGTTCTACCAGCAGTTTACAAAACATGGACCCTCTCTTGTCTTCCGACTTTGTCCTCACTCTAGCGCCCACTCTAAATTCGAAAAGGACCCCAAAACTAATGAAACATAATTAGTGATTATGAAAAAGGTATGATATCAACAAGCTGTTTTTTTATGAAATTGTTAAGACTTGTGTCAACATTTTAAAGTTTAAATGGTGTCTCTAGCTGAAAGATTGAAAAGGCTGAAAAAGTTGAAAGTTGAACAAGTTTTGAGAGGATTTGAAAATTTAATCCATGTTAAAAAGTTTGATGTTTTTAATTTATATTAATTCAATTATAAGAGCTAAAAAGCTGAAAAGTCATAGCACACCTCTCCTGAAGGAGCTGAACATTTTAATATTTGAATGGTCTTAATAGCTGAAAGTGTGAAGGAGTTGAAACGTGCGGCGGAAGAAATAGAAGAAGAAGAATAAGTTGATTAAAGAAAAGAAGAACAATACTTGGAATGCTTGAAGCATTCCAACTAAATATCACAGCAGAGGCATTCATACAAAGAAACTATTCGTATTCATATTTAAACCGTTCATTGCCTCATGATTCAATCCCTTTTGCAGTGGAAACGTTAATTTTAGCAAAAGTGCAGCATTAAAAGTCTTTGCAATATATTTTATAAGTATTTCAGAGTGCAGAGCATCCAAACTTATGTAACTGGCACACCCACAAAGCATCTTCTTTGACCCTTCTACATCAAAAGGAAACAGATTATATTGCTGTGCTTGCGCCCTTCTGAAGAAAACATAAGCTACATCTATATTTCATAGCCGAGAAACTCAGCAAGGCAGGCCGTTAGCTGAGATGGTGCTTTTAAGAGAAGCCTCGAGTGTCGTACTCAAACTTTAAAAGCCTTGTATAATTAGCAGGCATTCAGTGAATCACATTATTGCTAGCCTGACTAGCACTGATTACAAGCATTTCCAGCTTCTCTGCATGACATTTGTTGAGGGGCATGGATAGGATGGACTGGAGTGCAGTGAAGAGAGCCTAACGATAAGTATCTGACAAATTGGAAGTCATTGAACTCCTTCATGAAATAAATGTTTTGGTCATGCTTTATACTAACTAGGTTGAGCAACTTTGTGGAGTTAAGTAAGTGCAGAGTTGATTGCATGGAAAGCGCCAACTTCCGCCGTCGGATTAGGACGAGGAGTTGAGCAAGGAATTAGTGCTTTAAAAAAAAAATGTTAGTGTAACAAGATGGCACGGGGGATTTCGAATCCCTGGCAGCGCCACAGTCAAGAGGCAAAGGCGGAGGGGTCGTTGGAGCAGTTTATTCAACCGAAATAAACAAACAAAATAGCTCCGGGTATCTCCCACGTTCATCAAAACCACTCAGGTTTACATAATCTGGGCCGCTCTCTGGCTTACCGGGGTCCTCTCCCAAAAAAACTCCCCTTAATGCTCCTCCCGCCTAGTTTTTGTAACCCCCTTGATGAGGAGGTCCAGGTGTGTCTCCTGGCACACCTGATCGTAATGAGCTTGATTCCGATGGCGTAGGTGGCAGCCCTTTGGCTGGGACATACACCCCCTTCACCACTCTGCCCCTCAGCCCTTTACAGTTAGGCTTTGAAATGTGAATCCCATTGATTATGAGGTTTAATGCTGCGAATTCACCAATCACAAACAAATAGAGTAGACAATGTATTCGTCCTTCCTGCCACTAAATGAAACTTAGCGTAAATTCAGTCAGGCAAGCTGAACCATCCTGGGTGCCTTCTGTCTCCCTGTTACGCCGTCAACTGATTGGGAAATAGCAAAACTATTCTCCTCTCTGTTGGTGTCAGTCCTCATTTAATTTCCCTGCATTATTGTTGGTCAGCTGTTGGCACGCAAATTACTGATGATGAAATTATAATCAGACCGCCCCCCCCTAAAAAAAACCTCTTCGGATCTGCACAATTCACCCAAAACAGGCGTAAAAAAAACAAGAGGCGCCGAAAAGCGCACTGTATGCATCCCTAAAATGTATGCCTTAAATCATTGTTCATTTCAATAAGTGATTGAAATAAAGGTTGCCGTCTGTGAAAGTACATTAAATGAACATTACATTACATGTCATTTAGCTAACGCTCTTATCCAAAGCTACTTACAATAATTGCATTTCCACATAGAGATATACAAACTCAGAAGAACAAGTAACAAGAAAGTACAATTTTCATAAAATAAGCAGTTTCAAAACATGTTATAGAAAAGTGCCATAAGTACAATTAAAGTGCTACGATTTGAACAAAGGTATGTGTACATACAGACATTCTATATCAACAGTTTTGCTTTAAGAATTTATGTATTGATTGTCAGGTAGGTCGTTAATATTTGAAAAAAATTAAAAAGCAAAAGTGTTAAGGCTTTTGGCAAGCGGTTCTTGAGGTACTTGTTGGATCTGTGGGTTCCTGCGTCAGGAATCGCGCACCTGAAGTTCGGCGTTATGGGCTGTGCCTCTGCGTCAGGAGATGGTGGGGCAGGAGGAGGGATAAGGTGTTTTGGCGGCAGGAGCTTGGAATCAGCGCAGCCGGCAAATGGGGATAGAGGTACTTGTTGGATCTGTGGGTTCCTGCGTCAGGAATCGCGCACCTGAAGTTCGGCGTTATGGGCTGTGCCTCTGCGTCAGGAGATGGTGGGGCAGATGGTGGGGCATACACACAACCTCAAACTCTCAATTTAAAATAACAGTAAGGAGATAGTATTACTCACTATTCAATCATTTCATTTGAATCATTATTCCAACGCTGAGTCATACCATATTATACAGAACCTTTGGATACACTGATCAGGGTAAAAGACTAATTAGGCCCTCCTCTGGCAAATTAAAGATGCTGTGCTCGAACCGCCGCTTCCCCAGATCAATTACAAGGGAATCACCCCTAACATCAAAGGCGGAGCTGTTAGAGCTGGCCTTAGCTGCTCTGCCTGCTAACTCCCATTCATCAGAAATACTCAGAGGTGCAAAGTAATGAATTACATTTACTCGCGTTACTGTAATTGAGTAGTTTTTTTGTGTACTTCTAGTTTTTAAAGTAATTCTTTTAATCTGTAATTGAACTTTTACTTAAGTATATTTTGTTTGAAGTATTGTACTTCGCTACATTTTAAATCATATCCGTTACGGAGAAGAAAAAAAACGCACCCAGGAAACTAACGTCACTGCACGGATTGAGTGATGAGCGGGAGAACGAACGCGCTAAACAAAAATGATGGAGATGGACAAAACAGATGCAAACCCAGCTGAAATCGAATGAAAATACGTAGTGTAGCCGCTAAACCAGAAATACGTAAATTTTCACAGTAAGAATCGACGCAACCGTCTGTAAAGACATCGCTTACCAGACAAGAGGAGAAAAGTTCATTAATGTATATAAATAAATAATCCTGGTCTGACGGGATGTGTTAGCAGCAGTAGTTGACTACACTTGCTGCTCTTGGCTCTAGGATTGGATTTATTGTCCATGTATTGTTTTGCTTCAGTGAGCAGAGCAGACACAGTTTAAGGAGATCGCAGAGTAAACGGTCCGCCACTGGAGTGCATACGTCCCGACGTCAGCGAACCGTCGGTCGGACCGCCAGCCCCTCCCATCAGCGATGCCACCCCCCCGTCAGCCGTTCGCGCCGCTCGTCAGTAGCCCGCGTTCGGTCGAAGTCGGCAGTATCTGGCCCGAACCTGAAATGAGTTTGACATCCCTGCTTTACTGAATCCACAGTTCATGCCATATTTAGTGGTTGTAGTAATGTTTTATTGGATGATCTGCACTAAAATCATCCATCTTTTTTTATTTTAATTTTATTATTTTTGCTATTACACTAATTACACTAATTTGTAAAGGTCTTCCTTCAATTAAAAACAACTAGATTGAGATTTATTTCCCCTTGTCTTTTTTTAACTACACTAGAATCCCGCACCCCACCCAGCTGTTAAAAAAGTAACTTTTACTCTTGAGTACATTTTTAATGAGCTACTTTTTACTTTAACTTGAGTAAATTTTTAGACTGATAACTTTACTTGTACTTCAGTCAAATCTTACTTTACTTGTACTTCAGTCAAATCTTACTTAAGTAACAGTACTTTTACTTGAGTACTACATTTTGTTACTATTTCCACCTCTGGAAGTACTATATTAATATAGAGTGTTAAAAGAGACACTCTGCAGGAAAATGAATCTGCAGCAGAGGTATGGATGGAGCAGAGTGGCACGACGAGCCCGCAGGCTGTGTTTGCAGGCGTCCATGTAATCTCTGTCAGTCAGTGTGAGCCATTAAAGATGCATGATCTCAGTCATCGGTCAAGCAGGTAGCAGACAGGCATTCACAAAAATACACACACACAGCTATGGATGCAAAATGTATGTGTAGAGATACCTTGTATGATACCAATATCATACAGATTTAAAGATTTATTTGTATGTATTTATGTGCATGGTCCGAGGCTTAGAGGACGCCATGAGGATGCTGGCGCTGTTTTGTTCGCCGCTTCTCCGTCCGTCTGCTATCGCTTCCCTGTTTGTTTCCGTTCGATGACCCTACCTCTGGACAGTCTCTGTACCTCGGGACACCCTCTCTCCTGGTTCCCGAACCCGCCTGGGCTCCTCGACCAGACTCTCGCCTCTTCGGCTAGCCGCTTGCTGCCCCTGCTCACCTAAAGCGTGGTGGCTAATCCTAGCTGCTACAGTGGCTAACCGCATTGCTGACCTCCTCCTCGTAGGCAACCTCCACCAGGCGCGAGCTTGTGACCAATACTGGACTTTCATCTCCTCCTTTCATGCCGTGGATCATTTTGGCACTCACATCATTCATCCACCTCTGTGCTCTTAGCCCACGGCTTGCCGCTATCGCGGAGCTTTCAGTCCCTTCGCTCGGTACCATGATCAAATACGCAACTACTTCATTCCATCCTGCATCCCAATCATCAGACAACTCAGACTTCTACGTCGACCCCGTTGCATCCACAGAAGCTCTCACCGCAAGTTTGTTATCTTCCACCACGGACATTCCATTCCATCCATCTGGTCACCTGCACGCTCTCGGAATGCTCTGTCAGAATGCTTCACCCACTGGCTCTCATAGGGCTGAACGCACCATCAGGCTGAAAACCCGGAATGGACTACAGTGCTTCTGTCCCCCCTCAACTGCAATACCCCCACACCCCACCGACCACACGTGCAGCTAACCTGGACATCCTCAGATCTCTCCAGCCTGCCTCCATCCCACCACCCTCTCACCATGCCAACTTTGCCCTCCTCAACACCCGATCCCTCAACAATAAAGCCCCTTCCCTTCATGGACTAATCCTTGACAACACTCTGGACTTCCTTCTGCTCACTGAAACCTGGAAACAACCCAATGACTTCTTCTCCCTCAACCAAGCATCCCCCCCTGGCTACAACTACATCTGCAAACCCCGCCCCTCCCGTCGTGGAGGTGGCCTCCCCGTTATTTTCAATCAGAACTTCCGGATCACAGAACTCACCCTCCCCCCAGTATCATCGTTTGCATATCTCGCCTTCACAGCTCCTTCCTCCATGACAGTCATCCTCATTTACCGGCCACAGAAACCAAATCCTTCCTTCCTCTCTGATTTTACTGATATGATCAATCTTTCTGCCAAATCTGCCTACCTCTCCACCATCCTCACCGACCCCTGCAAAAAACCCAGAACCCTCTTCTCCACACTGAACAACCTGATCAACCCTTGAACCAACACCCTCCCTACCTCTACTCCGGAGTTCTGCAACTCATTCTTCCACTTTTTCACTGACAAAATCAAGAACATTTACGAATCTCTATCCCCTGTACCCGAGTTCCCAGGATCTACTCCAGCCTGAAATCTCCAAACTCATCAGCTCCTCCAAACCCACCACCTGCTCCCTTGACCCCCTCCCCACTCCACTCCTGAAGTCCTGCCTCCCCGTCCTATGCCCCTACCTCACTAACCTCTTCAACTCCTCACTGTCCCTTGGAACTGTCCCTTCTGCCTTCAAAACTGCCGCTGTTACCCCAATCCTTAAAAAACCTGGTCTGGATCCCTCCTCCCTCAACAACTACCGCCCAATATCCAACCTCCCCTTTCTATCTAAAACCCTGGAACGTATAGTCGCCTTACAACTACAAGCCTATCTTCATGCCAATAACCAATTCGAACCCCTCCAATCTGGTTTTCGCCCCCTCCACAGCACAGAAACCGCTTTCCTCAAAGTCCTCAACGACCTCCTCATCTCTGCTGACACTGGTTCCTTCAACATCCACATCCTCCTCAACCTGAGTGCAGCCTTCGATACCGTGAGCCATAACATCCTGCTCTCCAGACTAAAAGTCTGCCAACCTTGACTTCCACTGTTACGCGGATGACACCCAGATCTACCTCAGCACCAAATCCCCACAGAATCCTCCTCTCTCCCACATCAACTCTTGCCTTTCAGCTATTAAAACCTGGATGCAACACAACTTCCTCAAACTTAACAGCGACAAAACAGAATTCCTCCTCATCGACTCCAAGTCCACACTTGCCGTTATCTTTGATTCCACCCTCTCCCTTGAGCCTCACATCCGCCAAGTCATTAAAACCTTCTTTCACCTCTGCAACATTGCCAAAACCAGACCCTCTCTCACACCCCCCGCTGCTGAAAGACTCATTCACGCCTTCATCTCCTCCCGACTGGACTACTGCAACTCACTCCTCCTCGGAATCAGCTCTGCCAACATCAACAGACTCCAACTGGTCCAGAACTCAGCCGCCCGCCACATCACTCCAGTCCTGAAACAACTCCACTGGCTTCCTATGTCCCACCGGATCACCTACAAAATCCTGGTCCTCACCTACAAAGCCCTTCACCATCTGGCCCCTTCCGACCTCACTAACCTCCTCTCCCTGTACCAACCCTCACAGTCCCTCCGATCCACCTCAGCCGCTCTCCTCTCCATTCAAAAATTAAAACTCCGCAGTTTTGGGGACAGAGCTTTCTCCAGAGCAGCTCCCAGGCCCTGGAACTCCCTCCCCCAAGTGATCCGCACTTCAGAGTCTCTTAATCTTCCAATCCCGCCTCAAGACCCATCTCTTCATCTCTGCAATAATAAACAATATAGTGTTATTCGTAAATAGAGTTGAATACTGTAAAATATAGCAAGAGTTGACTTGTCTTGGAAAAAAATATTTTTTTTACAGCACGCTAATGTTTAACATACTGTATTTATTCTTTTTTTTGTTGACTTTAACTCCGCCTTCTACTCACATCATATTGCGATCACATCTCCTTCTTACTGTATTCTTACATTGCACAATGTGCACAATTCACAATGTGTAACATATAGTGGGTGAAATATGTATTGAACACGTCACAATTTTTCTGAGTAAATATATTCCCATAGGAGCTATTGACATTCATTTTTAACAGATGTTGGTAACAACCCAAGTAATACATACATTCAAAGAAACCAATACGGTAGTGGAGAGACAATCATTTCACCATAACTTTGTTTCGACCAGGTGCTCCTCGCAAGATTTCTTACAGAGTGAAAAGAATAATCAGAAGAGTTGTCCAAGAGCCAAGGACCACATGTGGAGAGCTTCAACAAGACCTGCAATTAGCAGGTACTTTTGTCCCAAAGAAAACAGTAAGTAATGCACTCCACTGCCATGGCCTGTATGCACACTCACCACGCAAGACTCCATTGCTGAAAAAAATGGAATTGTCATGCTGTCAACTGTCAGCCCAGCAGCCCCTCGTGGTTTTGTTCTTATTAACTTTGTTTCCCAGGTCTGTCAACAGGAGAGAGCCACTCCCCCTTGCTCTGTTGCAGAGGGTGTGGCTGAAACAGCTGACGGAGATTTACAATCAAGGACAGCCATACATAAACCTGGGTCTTCATGCCATTCGCCGCTAGATCGTTCCGTCATCCGAGCGGTAGCTATATGTACCATCTGGTTGTTTATGCGAATTAGACGATGTTACTCACCTGTCCAATCTTTTGTCATAGACTCCGACTCACCTGCTGACTGGCCTTCCAAGAGGATTACCCGCTCCTGACAAAGACCTGTTATCGGCACCCTTTTGTTTTTCTGTAAAATAAATCTGTTTTTCTCCCTAAGAAGACCTCCCTGTGACTCCTCTGTACTGCGCTTGGGTCCACGCCCTTCACTAAAACATCACAGGAATAGCCAGTGAGATACTGGGAGAATGTAGTAAGATCAGGTGAGAGCAAAATTGAACTGTTTGGATGCCATAATACACACCATGTTTGGAGGAGAAAGGGCACTGCACATCGCCCTAAAAACACCATACCAACAGTGAAGTTTGGAGGAGGGAACATCATAGTGTGGGGCTGCTTTTTTAGCAAATGCTACTGGCAAACTTCACATAATTGAAGGAAATATGAATGGGCAAGTTTAGAGACATTCTTGATAGAAATCTGTTGGCATCTACCAGGATGATGAAGATGAAATGAGGATGGACATTTCAGCAAGATGATCCCAAACACACAGCCAAGGAAACTCTCAACTGGTTTCAAAGAAAGAAAATAAAACTGCTAGAATGGCCCAGCCAATCACCTGACTTAAATCCCATTGAAAATCTATGGAAAGAACTGAAGATCAAGATTCATAGAAGAGGCCCACGGAACCTTCAAGATTTGAAGACTGTGGAAGAATGGGCCAAAATCATACCAGAGCAACGCATGTGACTAGTTTCTCCATACAGTAGGCGTCTTGAAGCTGTCATTACCAACAAAGGCTTTTGTACAAAGTATTGAATAAATATCAGTAAGCGTGTTCAATACTTTTTCCCTGTGTCATTTCACTTCATTTCTGAACATCTTTGTTTTGGTTTATTTGTATGTATGTGTTACTTGGGTTGTTACCAACATCTGGTAAAAATGTCATGTCAATACCTCCTTTTGGAAAAATATTTACTGGGGAAAATAGTGACATGTTCAATACTTATTTCACCTGCTGTACATATGAGACATAAGCTGATACAGTACATATATCCTCATAACTATCAATTAGATTCTTTGGCATTGTTTTTATATACTTTTTTATATATAAAATTTTTAGATTTTACATTATTCTCCTTGGATTAAGATTCATCCATGAAGCCTCCTGCCAGCAGGTACATTTATAGAAATATAATCTCATTGATTAGGGTGATGACACTTACACGCACTTACTCATTTAACGGTGACTTGTGTGTGATGCTTTGTCGGGCTTGTAGACCTTGCAGGGGGGCGGTGTCAGTTTTTGCCATGATTAAATGATTCATTTCAATTTTTTTGTATAGCACAATATTGCAAATTTGCCTCAGAGGGCTCTACACGTGTGATAGCCTCTGTCCAAAAACCCTTGAAATCGGCACAGGAAAAACTCCCCAAACCAAGAAAAAGCATTCGATGGGGAGAATAAGGGGAAGAAACCTTTAGAGAGACAGGAGAATCCTCCCCCGGGATGGAGACACTGCGATGGTCGTACAGAAGGAACAACGTAAAAGATGTACATTATGTTCAATTCATCCAACAGAAAAGATTCAAACACACATATTATCTTCTCATATGCGTTCATGATCATCTCCTGCTTGTCAGTGGAGAAAAAAGATGCTCTTCCTTTACGTTTATTTTCCGTTGTACTGTTGAACAATCCTTGTTTCAGTGATCGACTCTTCCGCCTTCTGACGTAAAACGCGCATGCGCGATTATCCTGATGACTGACATCTGGTTCAAACGGATTGAGCGCGTTTTTGCTCTTTGGTCCTCTCGATCGGTGGTAAGTGTCCTCTCGTTCTCTCTCTACGTGTTAGATTGAACAATATTCTGTGGCTAATGTCATTGTAGCCACAGGTAGATGTCTGCCGCCATGTGGGTCTTTTTCTCCCCCCCTCTCCCTTTGCACTGGTACGTTACATTAAATCTAGCCTCCAAAAAGCCTTGATTAAGGTAGCTTAGTAAAGTTAACTTTATGTCTATTGACAGGGAATGCTCATCAGCTGGCCAAAACCTACAGTTGATGATCCATGTGACAGCACCATCAGTTGATTGGGGCCGCTGCTGCTTTGTCTGCTGCTTTCTCCACTGTTAAATGCTGCCAAGTTTTGTCTTTGCTGCGAGGTACCCAGCGTGTCTACTGCCAGCCGCCGTTATCGCTGGCTGGGGGGCTACGGTTGGCTTGCTTGGAGGATTGCCGACATCGGATTTGAACCTGTTTAGTTCTTTAATCTAAGTTGGACAACTGAGTAGTTAATCCTTTAGTTTGTATTCTTTTGGATTGTTTCCTGTATTTTCTTTTACTTTTATCACTACGCATTCCCCATTTAATTCTGTTTATTATGAGTATGATTTATGTTTTTTTGCTGAACAATGAATAAAAGGATATTGAAGTGACAATACGAGAAAATGCGCGTTGATTTTACCGACTGCTCCTACACTTATCATGGCAGCCACTTTCGGGACTACTTTCAGGTTGTTTCACTCAGCTATGAAGCAAAAATGACAATTCAAATCCAGCCCTTGTGTTTAAATTATCTGCCTTTCAGACAGATCATGCTGAACCATGTGAAAGATCTTCCCGATGACTACATTGTCTTCAGCCAGCCCATTTACGTCCAGTGCGGATAGGAAATGAAGTCACGTGTTTGCAGCTCAATGCGGCTTAATGACGAACAACAACGAAGGAACGCCGTCCACCCCAGGGGACGCACGCGCTCTGGTGGGTGCATGCTCACCTGTGTACATCCACGTGTATGTGTGTCCGTGCAAGTGTCTGCTCTGATCCATCAGGGCGGAACTTCCGTGCGCAGCGACAAAACTAGTGCAGGGGTCCAGTTAGAGAAAATTTCTATAAGCAAAGGTCCGGAAGGTCATAATGTGACTACTTAGTGTGATTAAATAGAGGAATAGAGTTGAATCAACATTTGCAAGTGATCAATACACAACTAACAAATCAAATGAATTCAGTATACTTTTAAAACTCTGAACTGAACATGTATGTGTGACTGTAAATATAAATAGGGTTCTCTCAATTAACTAAGAGTAGAGCTGCATTTAAAGAAAATAATAAATAAAATGAAAATATTTGCATGTATTCAGAAAAATAAAATAATGGAAAGATAAGCTTGAATTACCCCTTTTCTGCTTCACATTTGGACTTGACAGTCTCAGCAAATTATAAATAATAAATCTAAACACATTTAAAAAATTCAAAAGTTTAACAGAATATATATATCCACTCTGCCATTTTTTGGTAAGTGGGAGAATTAAGATCTCATGATGGCGTTTCAACGTGTTCTGAGTTTATGAGACAATGGTTTAGTGCTGCAGTGGGAAGTATGACCAGTAATGAGTCCGTCCATTGAGGATTAAAATGGCTACTTTTTTTTGTTCCTGATTTTTCCCACCCGTCCCTTTCTCTCACTTTCTTAGTCTCACTTGTCATTTACTCAAATGTTGCTGTCTTTATATTTGTAATTTGCCGCAGTATTGATACAATATCATCATCCTGCCTGGAATGCAAAGACTTGATTGGTCGAGTGGTATCACGTGGGATGGTTTAACTTGAATGCAATTGGTCTGTGCTTTAAGCCACGACCGTAAAGATTGCCAAAGCTGCACAGTCGAAAAGTGTGCAGTCACGTTTGAAAAACAACTGTCTTTTTTTAGCTATCGGTCCGCATCCGATATAGGAACCGATGCCAATATGGCACCGGTTCTTGGTACCCAACCCTACAGAGCACTGGGAGATTTCAGTGAAAATGTGTTGGATATCACCATCTTGCCTAATCTGACAAAGCCATTGGGTGTAACAAAACCCTCAATCCTAACCCTTTAAGACCATATGTTTTAGAAAGTGTGTGTATATTTGAGAGTGTTTGGGTGTAGGGAAAAGGAAAGAGGGTTTTGGGTAACAGAAAAGCCAGATCTTCTGGTAACAGGAGCTGAGTATTCCCCTCTGGGCTCACAGGTTCCAACACGCTCACATCAGTTCAATCTGTGCTCACACACACTGGCGCCCAGGTTTAAATGTGAAGCCTGTTGCCAAGTCCACTTCTTGTTGGACTTGTTGGTATGTGTAGGGATTCCAACGTGTGTGTCCCTTTACAGGTAATTTGATATGAAAATAACTAACTGCATCATTAAGTCACCTGAGGATTAACATACACACACCGTCACCTTGCTGCATGATTGTTGGGCCCACTCCTACAGGAAGGGTTTGCACTAAAGAATAGGGAGAGGACTTGAATACTGGTTTCAGTGGCTTTTGGTGTACCACACACACTGGAAAAAAAGAGTGGCTGTATTGTGTAACACAAATGGTTGTTTTTGTTGTGCTTCAAAGAGTGCACTGAAGTCAGGCGGAATGTCTGAGGTAGAGATGTAAAGGACATCTGACAATTCATTGTCAGTGAGAGAGGATATGTGTGTGTTCACAGATATAGAAAAGAAAGCGATAAGGACTCAAATTGCTCTGCCAGTACCGTTCCAGCTGAACATCACTGGGATCATTATCCACGCGACACGTGAAGGGAGAAGAAATCAAGTTTTAGAACCACCTTCAACTCCCCATGCCGTGCCTCTAACATGGATTGGTACTTGTGGAGGGGATCAATGTGTGGTGTGGCTTGTTTCAGGGTTTGCAGGTGAGTGCATTGCCATGAAAGCCTTCACCAGGCTGTACATATCATGTGAAAAGAGGCCCTTGCCTTGTTTGACATTTAGTTCATTCAAAAGTGCAAATGTCATAACCACGGCAAATGTTAAAGCAGTTATCAGTTTACATCAAAGACCTCTGTGATGTCCTTGGGTTTCCTCTCACAAAACTCTTAGATCTCTGCCCTCAAGTCCCATTCTCTTTAAAGCATTTTGCCCAAGCTGAGCCACCTGACCTGACAGTTGTTTGGTAGCCGATGACACTGTGTTCAGTCTCATGCTCCTCCAGGACTGCATTGTGGTTCAATGCTCTTGTCCTGATGAAGCCAATACCTATTTTAGTTTAGATTTGGCCTGTCAGTAAAAATCACAAATCTTGGAATACATTAATTGTGATTAATCGTGATCAATAAAAAAAAATGTAACACAGTGGTGGTCATCTGCAAGGTTGAGATGGAAGTAGCATAGCGGTACATGAAGTGGTCTGTTGGCAACTCATCCCCATTCTGTCCATAATTTTTAGGGCTAAACTCTAACTAACATCCGCTGATAATTCGGCTTGTCCCAGCTACACATGCACTACTGTATGCAAATTGACTAGAAAAAAAATAAGAGGGCAACACTATTCTGTGTATGATTTACACTTATTTACAGCAAGGTAATGGTGCACAGTGTAGGATATAAAAAAATGAATTGACGACCAGGTTCATAAATTAATTATAGATAAAATGCATTTAGTGTACACTAAAATACAACCATGATTCTGGGGATATGTATTCAATAAAGCAATGGGAATGTTAGAAAACCACGGTAATTTTCAAACTGTAATCAATAGAATAGTACAGAGTAGTATGATTGTATTCAATGTAATGTAATCTACCGAAATGCATTCATGTAATACTTGATAGCACTACAATTGGGAATTGACTGAGGCCTTCAACAGCCGAGCTACATGGAACTCACCAGGAGACCACTCCCAGGGGGCGTGGTCACAGACTTTCACACCTTCACTGATCTGTACAAATACTTGTAGGCAGCCGTTGTTCTCGAGTTCGCTGGTCGAAGACAACAGACATGGTCTAGGGATGGTCGTAAGACTGTCCTGTGGCCGGTTGGTTGCGGAAACCAGGCTGAGATGTCCTTTTTAGCACAACAACCTTTCATTTATTAAATACTTTTGATTTTAACTGTTCATTCCAAGATGTCTCCCGTCCGTCTGGTGTTTCATTATTTGAACACAACAACAGCTATAATGATACTAGGTTAATACTCTCTAAAACGTTAATCAAGGCCTTGGCCAGACTATTCCACTGAGACACGACGGATTAACATGCATAAGGCTTTGTCCTGCAGAGCCTGATCCCATCTTTTACCTCTACACGCCACTTCAGCCCTGACAACCGCGATGAACCCAGAACACGCAGACAAAAGAGACTAAGATGGCAAAATTATCTTATCAGTCAAGCAGAAAGCAACAAGGGATTAGAGCAGAGCACTTCATATGTGATGGATGATGTTTGTGTTAGAGGAATCCCTGTGTGGTGCTGACTGATTTTTAGCTTTGAAATCTTGGGAATCTGTTGGTTAGGATTATTACTATGGTTTCCACTCCTTACCTGTCCCACCAGTCCGTTCGTATTTCTAGAGCATCAAATGTTAACTCCCTAATGCTGTAATACTAACACACCAGGCATGTCATCATTAGACGTTTAAAGGCAATACTCAGGGAGCGGAATGTCGCAGAAAGACTTAAGTGTGTAAGAAACTGATTTTGCCTTTGGCACCATAAAGTTTCATGTTTTGATGGTAAAAATATTCCTCATGACATAAATGAGTGGCATGTGCCCTTTTTCCTCCCTCACATCATCTCTCCTCCTCATCTTTTCTCACTGAGCCAAAGAGACTAATGTCCTGTCTGGACTTGTACAGTTGAAGCTGCCGTATTACACCCACACATACAGACACTTCCACACGCACGCACACATACATACACATACACTTGACACATTTCCAACAGAAAAGCACACATCAAAGCAACAAGATAAGCACATACACTGCTTAACCGAAAGTGTGAGACAGTAGGTAGGAGGTGGTGGCTGGGAGGCAAAGTCATTTCTCTCAACTTGTTGGAGGTGATTGATGGCATTCCGGCGATCCCTCTTAATCTCTTTCTCCCTCACACAGAGTGTGTGTTTGTGTGTAACAGAGAGAACATGTAGGTGTGTCAAATAGCCTGCCTGTAAGAGAGGTGTGGGCATTTCATGTCATCTACTGAACATAGCTCTGAAATTTGCTGATCACGTGTCGCAAAGCATGATGGGAGTACCGGTATTAATGAAAAAAAGGAAACGGGGGACTAAAACCACAAAATGTCACATACCACAATGCACCAGTTTGGTCATAAGAATCCTTCATGAATCAAACATCGTTATTAACACAATAAAAATGCAAAATATTTTGACTCATTTCTTGTATGCTTTTTTTATATTTCCCTCTGTCATAAATGGCTGAAATAATAAATAGTTTATAGTAACATAAGTCATTAAAATGTGTGTCTGTATCATCATCATCATCTTTTTTGCCTTATTGTTCAATCAGTTGTATCCAAAGGGTCTTCAAGATGCAATTATTTATAAGAATACAATTTGATTTGTCTTTGAATCATGATATTGAATAGTGTACTAAACAATAATTATAAAAAGATAATATAATTAGTCAAACAAAAAAACACAATATTAGATAATTGACCATACATGCGGTAGATAGCTTTACGTGTATTTCCTATATCAAATGGGTACAACCCTTAAATTCATCAAAGTTTCAGAAACCCAAATGTGAACACAAAAGTTTGGGTTGAGGTACAGATGTTGATGTGTCAAAATGCTATTTCTTACAGGCCCCCGTGAAATGGATTCCCAAAGCGCCCTAACGTAAAGACCATACTACCCGCTGTATAGCGGGTGAAATAAGTATTGAGCACGTTACCATTTCTCTCAGTAGATATATTTCCAAAGTAGCTATTGGCATGAGATTTTCACCAGATGTTTGTAAAGTTATATGTAAAAATGGGAAATGACACAGGGAAAAAGTTTTGAACACATGAAGGTAGGTGCAAAAAGGTATGGAAAGCCAAGACAACAGCTGAAAAGTAATCAGTAATTAAAAAGCAATCCAGACCATTGTCAGTGGAAATTAATATCAGCTGGTTCAGTCCCAACTGATGGCCTACAAAAAGATCTCATTGCTGAGGTGTCACACAAAACACATCCCATGATGGTAAAAGCAAAGAGCTGCTTCAAGACCTTCGCAACCTAATTATTGCAAAACACAATGATGGCATTGGTTGTAGGCGCATTTATAAGCTTCTGAATGTTCCAGTGAGCATTGTTGGGACAATAATATGGAAGTGGAAAGACAATCATTTCACAATAAGTTAGTTTCGACCAGGTGCTCCTCGCAAGATTTCTGACAGAGGAGTGAAAAGAATAATCAGAAGAGTTGTCCAAAAGCCAAAGACCACTTGTGGAGAGCTTCAACAAGACCTGCAATTAGCAGGTAGTGTTGTCTCAAAGAAAACCGTAAGTAATGCACTTCACCGCCTGTATGCACGCTCACCACGCAAGACTCCATTGCTGTGAAAGAAAAAGCATGTTAAAGCTTTTTTAAATTTTGCTGCACAACATTTGGAATAGCCAGTAAAATGCTGGGAGAATGTAGTAGGGTCAGGTGAGAGCTAAATTTACCTGTTTGGATACCATAATACACACCATGTTTGGAGGAGAAATGGCACTGCACATCGCTCTAAAAACACCATACCAACAGTGAAGTTTGGAGGAGGGAACATCATGGTGTGGGGCTGCTTTTCAGCAAATGGTATTGGCAAACTTCACATAATTGAAGGAAGGATAAATGTGCAAATTCTGACATTCTTGACAGAAATCTGGCATCTACCAGGATGATGAAGATGAAACGAGGGTGGACATTTCAGCACGACAATGCTACCAAACACATAGCCAAAGAAACTGGTTTCAAAAAAAGAAAATAAAGCTGCTAGAATGGCCCAGCCAATCATCTGACTTAAATCCCATTGAAAATCTATGGAAAGAACTGAAGATCAAGATTCATAGAAGAGTCCCACGGAACCTTCAAGATTTGAAGACTCAATTCAATTCAATTCATTTTATTTTGTATAGCCCAAAATCGCAAATTACAAATTTGCCTCAGAGGGCTTTACAGTCTGTACACATGCAACATCCTCTGTCCCGAAACCCTCACATCGGCACAGGAAAAACTCCCCAAAATATGAAAAAACCCTTCAATGGGGAAAAGGGGGAAGAAACCTTAGGGAGAACGTCAGAGGAGGGATCCCTCTCCCGGGATGGACAGACTACAATGGATGTCATGTGTACAGAATCAACAATGTAAAAGATGTACAATACATTCAATTCCTCTAACAGAAATGATACAAGTATTTGCAAGTAGCAGAACAGGTGTACGGCAGGACCACTGCAGGGACAACCACCATCAGGTCGAACCACCATCCACAGAGGCTTCTGTGGGGAGGGAGAGCAGAAAGATGTTGGTTTATGATGACAGTAATATGAATCATATTTAAAGTAATGATGATGGCAGCAGCAGGTGTCAGCAGAGCCATGCCAGGAGTCAGAACCGGGGTCCGCACGAAACTATGATCCATGGAGACCTGCTAGGCGAGAAAGCACAAAAAACTCCCGGAAAGAAGCTTAATTAGTGATGTACATTAATAAAACATGGATGATTGTGGAAGGTGAGAGTGAGAGTGAGAGAGGGGCTCGGTGTGTCCTAAGAAGTCCCCCGGCAGTCTAAGCCTAGAGCAGCTTAACTAAGGGCTGGTCCAGGCTAACCTGAGCTAGCCCTAACTATAAGCAATATCAAAGCGGAACGTTTTAAGCTTTATCTTAAATGAACTGACCGAGTCTGCCCCCCGGACTGAAAGTGGAAGCTGGTTCCACAAAAGAGGAGCTTGATAACTGAAGGCTCTGGCCCCCATCCTACTTTTTAAAACTCTAGGAACCACAAGTAGCCCAGCATCTACGGAGCGCAGATGCCTTGTAGGGCAATACGGTGTAACAAGCTCTTTAAGATAAGACTGTGCCTCACCAGCAAGTGCCTTGTAGGTGAGGAGAAGTACCTTAAATTCTATTCTTGATTTAACAGGAAGCCAGTGCAGAGAAGTTAATGCAGGAGTTATATGATCCCATTTCTTACTTCTTGTTAATACACGTGCTGCAGCATTCTTAGTCAGCTGGAGAGGTTTAAGCGATTTACAAGAGCAGCCTGATAACAAAGAATTACAGTAATCCAGTCTAGAAGTAACAAATGCATGAACTAGTTTTTCTGATAACGTCGCCCAAAGGAAGCACATACAGGGTAAATAGAATCGGTCCAAGCACAGAAACTTGTGGAACTCCGTGACCAACATTGGTGGTCCTTGATGATTCACCGTTCACAAACACAAACTGGGATCGATCCGAAATAAGATTTAAACCAGCTGAGATACGGTGATCGATGGTGTCAAATGCAGCACTGAGGTCCAGCAATACAAGAAAAGAGACAAGTCCTTGGTCCGATGCAAGTAGAAGATCATTTGTAATTATGACCAGTGCCGTTTCTGTGCTATGATGCACTCGAAATCCTCGAACAAAGCATTGTTTTGTAGAAAGTCACATAATTGATTCGTGACAGATTTCTCAAGGATCTTAGCGAGGAAGGGAAGATTAGAGATGGGTCTGTAGTTAGCCAACACCTCTGGAGCTAGAGTAGGTTTCTTAAGAAGAGGTTTAATTACAGCTACCAAGGGACTGTGGTACATGTCCCGTCAACCAAGACAGATTCATAATGTCCAGTAGGGATGTGCTAATTGACGGAAAAACTTCCTTAAGCAGCTTAGTTGCAATCGGATCCAGGAGACAAGTGGAAGAGTTGGATTTCAAGATTGTAGAAGTCAGTTGATCAAGGTTGATGGAAGAGAAACCATTCAAGTAGGTATCCGGGCCCACGGCTGCATCCAAGGATCCTACATCCGAGGACGGGTCGGCTCCGTTTGGGGGCAGGAGACGATCAATTTTCTCTTTGATAGTCAGAATCTTATTATTGAAGAAGTTCATAAAGTCGTTACTACTGAGGTCCACAGGAATACACGGCTCGACAGCGCTGTGACTCTCTGTCAGTCGGGCTACAGTGCTGAAGAGAAACCTGGAGTTTTTTTTTTTTTTTCGATTAATGATGAGTAATAAGATGCTCTTGCGTTACGGAGAGCCTTCTTATATGTTTTAACGCTGTCTTGCCAAGTTAGCCTAGATCCTTCTGATTTGGTGGAACGCCATAACCTCTCAAGTTTCCGCACAGTTTGCTTTAAGTTCCGGGTTTGAGAGTTATACCAAGGGGCGAACTTCCTTCTTGTTGCCATTCTTCTTTTGAGGGGAGCAATACCGTCCAGTGCCATTCTCAAAGAGCCTGTAGCAGTATCGACAAGATGGTCGATTTGCGACGGACTGAAGTTTTCACAGGAGTCTTCTGATAGGACACTGAACTTAGAGCAGAGGGAATGGCTTCTTTAAATGAGGCTACAGCGGTATCCGATAAACATCGACTGTAGAAACCCTTGGCAGGAGGAGGAGATTCTGGTAGTAGAAATTCGAAGGTTATCCGACAATGGTCCGACAGGAGAGGGTTCTGTGGAAAGATTGTTAAGTGTTCTATCACAATACCATATACAAGAACCAAGTCGACTATGTGGAAGAATGGGCCAAAATCACACCAGAGCAATGCATGCGACTAGTTTCTCCATACAGGAGGCGTCTTGAAGCTGTCATTGCAAACAAAGGCTTTTGTACAAAGTATTGAATAAATATCATTAAGCGTGTTCAATACTTATTCCGTCATTTCACATTATTACTTAACTTTATTCCTGAACTTCTTTGTTTTGGTTTCTTTGTATGTATTGAGTTGTTGCCAACATCTGGTTAAAATGTCATGTCAATAGCTCCTTTTGGAAATATATTTACTTTTTTTCATTGAACCATGCTGGTGTTTACTGAAACTGATTGGCTGGCCCTACCAAAAAAGAATCCACCAACCGCCACTGCATTTCAAGCAAATACCTGTGCATACATAGTATAAAGTAGTCAAAATTTGTATATTTATTTTAGTCAAAGCAACATCTTTAGGACAGGAAACTGGTTCTCAGGGCAAAACTTTATTCCATCAAAAATGCTGCTATTGTCCACAGGGGCTCACAAAATCCCCCCAAAAAGAAATGTTCATCCTTCTGAGCTTGCAGCTTCATTTGTTTTTTTACTTTACTTCAAAGCTCTACTAGGAAACAATTTTTTTCAATTTCAACTCTGATTTGAGAATCAAAAGTATTTAATATGGATGTGCAGTTCTCTGATTTACTAAGGCAGCAATAGGGCATGGATAGAGCCTTACCATTAAAAAATGTTTTCTTCCTTCTCAATTTTATCATTCTACTGCTGCTCTTGTTTTTTTTTCCTTGTGTATCTTGTTTTCACTGTCCACTTTGCTGCTGCGTTTCTGTGAATTTCCCCATTGTGGGACTAATAAAGGAATATCTTACCCTTTATGTAAGTTAATGCTAGATTGTAGAACAATGTAGACTAACCAGAGCAACTGGAGCTTGTGATGGCTTTACAGTTAAAGTCAATGAAGACAATTTGCAAAAAATGTGCAAAAAATGTAGATATTCTTCGGGTCCCACAATTAGGAGAGAAAAAAAAGTACTCTCTAGCACCCCCGTAAGTGTTCCCTATGGGGAAGTTTCTCCCACTTTTACCAATTGACCTGGAACCTTTTCACACAGGTGCTCTTGAATGTGTTCTATAAAAAAAGTCAAATATGGTATGCAAATGCGCCTACTGTTTTACGTCCACCATTTTGAATTTTGTGAAAAACACGTTTTTGTGAACCCCTCCCAGACGCTTGGTCCGATTCTTACGAAATCTTTGGCAAAATGATCATTGGCTCAATGCCATCAAAAGATAGTGAAAGAATGTTTATCTAATTTTTCATTAAAGTTATGGACCAATGAAGTTTGAAAAGGAAAGACCTATAACTTCAAAAGTATAAGGACTGTCCTCACCAAATCTATAGGACATGTTCACATGCTTAAATACACGTATTCTGCCACATACGGGCCACAGCCGTGCTCGTAGTCTCGCGTGAGTTTATGTTGTTATCGCGAGAGTTCGCAACCTCTATTCAGGTTTTGCAATTTGTAGATCACCCCAACTTATATAATAAGACTCCTGATGTGACTTAAATTGTGTTTATTGAATAATGCTGCAAAAAATAGTCGCCACAGATCGCATTCTCTGCCCTGACCCAATGTGGGTGAGTCAACCTCTTTGGGTCACGGTTTGATTGCGCAATCACGATCCCCCGTGGACGAGTGCATAGTTACAGGTTTTTCATTTGCTAGACTCAAGTTCAGTTGCTAATAGAGGCATAGTGTTTATTTGTTTTTCTTCTTTTTAACTGCGTGTCCGGCTGATCTAACAAACAAAGGGATTCAGTTTACCCTCCTTGGTGAGGTGAATGTAATTTGTGTCGTTTGTATTATATCTTGATGAACTTGTTCATTTGTTGTGTGGTTTGTGCACAGAAATATTTGTTTCGTTTGTGGGGTAGAAACTATGTTTACGTGGTTAGTTTCGGGGGGACATGTTTTAGTGTCACAGAGCCACCAAATATGTGAAGTCTTAAGTTACGGTAAAACTCAGCAAAGGGATCATCATTTTAAGGTAGCTTTTCACAGTAGTAATATGTTCTCATTCCCTCTTGGATGTGTGCAGCCAGTGAGGTACGTTTTGTTTAAGGTCTTGTTATATCTGTTCGATGCGTTCGCTGAAAGCCGGTCGACATGTGTTTTTAGTTTGACAGTGGATTCCAACGTGAACATCAGTATGATTCTTGGTCTCTTGTTTTTCCTGGAGGGAGTGATAATTTATTTAAATCAGTTTAAAAACTTTTCTCCTCATGTTACCCTGGTAACCGCTGTCATTGCGGACGGTTGCGTCCATTCTTACTGTGAAAATCTACGAACTTCCGGTTTAGCGGCCACGCTTCATATTTGAGTTTGACACATGTGCTTTAGAGGTTCACTAATATCTTACTAAGGCTCTTACGGTTATATATATATTTTATACAGAATACAGAAATGGATCAACAAGCAGGAAGTCTCCCCCGTAGGGCTGACCAACCAGACGGTTGGGTAATTGACTATGAAAACTGTTAGTCTTAATATTATATCAACCTAAAGAATCAAACTAACATTTAAGAATGAACAGCTAAATAACTGCAAATAAAAAGTCCCCACAGATTGCATTCTCTTCCCTGACCGAATGGAGACGATCCAACGTCTTCTAGTGTAATTTTGATTGCGCAATCACAAGTGAGCCCATGGCGTGGTGTATATCTCTATGTCTTTAGTGGTTTAGATCCATGGTTCAAATCCTCTCAGGGGCACAGTTTTTTTTAATCTTCTTATTAACCCTGTGTCCAGCTGATATAAGAAACAAAGTGGCTTTTGAGATACTACACATGCTCCATTCTTTACTGAACTTGGCTCCCATAATAAAGTTAAAGACTTAGTCACTTCTTATGATTTTAATGCTTCCACATTTGAATTTTGCTTGGTAGTTCATCTAACCTGCCCCAGCAGCTGTTGTGATCAATTCTTTCCCAAGCTGTCAAATGTGTTCCTTGATTATTATTTTTTTGATCATCGCAGCCCTTCTCTGCAAGGAGGGCTAACAATGCATGGTGGCTATTCATTAATGAACTGGGTAAAGAGCTTGAAAGGCTCATGGACAGCAATCTTGCCTTGACTGAACGGGGGCGATCAAAATAATTTAGTGACGTTTTGATCATTGATTCACAACAATTCCTGTGTTGTAGAGGTTGGCTTGATGCTTTGGAATCTGTAGACCTGGGTTTGTTATCAACCTGAATTGATAATCCATTGACAACATTGTTGGAATCTCCTCAGATTGCAATATTACTTTTAGCTGAAAGTACATGGCTTAACTGATTAAATTTGAATTTACCAATATATAATGCCCTGGAGGAAAAGCGTATCTCACAAAAATTATTCATTAATTCATTAAGCAAAGCTCTCTTCAGGAAGACAGCCGCGTGGTCATCCAGTGTGTGTAGTTAAAAGGTTAATATTTCTTGATGGAGAAAAAGTGGTGTGATTAGCTGTCATCATTTGCCTTGACTGAACCAAGGTGATCCTACATTTCATTGACTTTTTGCAGGTCTTTTGCACCTCGGCAATAGCCTAGTGTTGGTGGATTCCGTTTATGAAACCACAGACTGAGGTTTGAATACCAGCCCCAAGAGTGATTTATTTTGTCTCTTTATGACACGCGTGTCCTGCTGGCCACTGCCCCCCCGACATGCAAGGAGAGGCGAAGGCTCTTAAATTATCTTTATTTTCTGTTACACTACAAAATGTCAATGGGATTCTCCTGGCTAAATGATAGTATGATAAAGAATTAATATAAACCATGGAGAACTAAAACTATAACCAATTTTTTTTCTTTGCAACAAGTGAACGCAAGTAACCATAACAATGATAATGTAGTTATGCTTTAAAGTATGTTTGAAACTAAAGATTAAAACCATAAAGAGAGGAATAGTCATTTTCTCATAGATTTCTTGTTGCAACCAGAGGAGTAAAGAATGCAAGTATATGGTCCTTGTGTATTGGCTTTTTAGAACCGGTTGTAGCTTTCCCTAACCATTAGAGATGAGCCGGATACTCGGCTGAAACGAGTATCCGGTACGGATAAAGCATTTTTGCCGAGTACGAGTATTATACGAGTAATACGAGTCAATATCTGTGCTCGGACTGAATACAAGTCCTCATTGGGTAGCTGTCTGTGTCTGCGTTCTGTGATTGGCTGGTAGTCACAGCGCCCCTCCCCTACACACACACTGCTTGTGTTGTGTCCTGCTCGGCTCACTAATACACAGAACACTGAGAAGTGAACAGCTCTCTCTCCCTCTCTGCCGTCATGTTCGCGGGTCTTTCGCGATAAATTTAAAGGATTTCTTCGGCTTCAGATATTTTTTTTTACTTCGGTTGTTGTTAACTAGATGAGTTTAGGTAAACGTGGGGTTTATTAAGACGTGGTTCGTAAGAATGCGACTCGCGTTGCGTCTCTGCCTGTCGGAGATTTTTTTTTTCATTTGGCTCGAACCAGTTTTTAGATTTTTTACTTCACGCACTGACCTCTCTCTCTTTTCCTCTCTCTCTCTCTGCCCGAGTTTTTTTTTTTTACCGTCTGCTGGCTCTCTTCACACACACTCACACACCACAATAATCAAGAAGGAATGCTGTTTTAACCGCAGAAATGCGTGCGTTAGTACAGTGCACTGTTTTCAAAGTTCATGTTTTATATTGGTCATATCACCTGTTAATCAAGCTCCCTGCGAAGAGTCAATTGCATGCTTAAAAAAGAGAATAACGGTTAAAGCCCCGCCCATTTCAAGACAACCCGACAATTTACGGGGTAAATATTTCCTACTTCCGGGTTACGCCCCGCCCACTTTCGGGTTAGGCTCCGCCCAATCCGAGCACAGATACGGATACAGATACAGATAATGCTGTACTCGCTCATCCCTACTAACCATGCCCTTCCTCTTTGTTCAGGGGTATTTGTCTGAATCCTATGTGGTCCCCCCAAGAGGAGCAAAAAGCTGATATGCACAGAGCCAGGTACATCTTCCCTCTATTATCCTTAGTGAGGTATTGTCCTTTGTACAATATTAGGTCAGTCATGGTGCACACAAGTGACCAGTTATGAAGGACAAACAAATAAGTATTGTATAATCTCGTAACATCAATGTAAAATGATATCATCAAATTTACCCAACAATCACACAACGGATGAAGAGTTCCAGGAAACTAAAAGGACTTCAATAGTCAAAAATTAAAAAAATAAACTCAAAATCCTGCCTCAAAAAGTTCAGGGCGTGGAGGGGAAAAACAACAAAGACGAGACAGGGACCTGGACTTGGAACCAAACCATAACATATACAATAACTGCATGGCATGGGGACACAACGCAACACGGGTAACATGCAATGTAAAAGGGGAGGTGCAGGTGATTGGACTCAGGTGTAAACAATCATCAATACGGCAGACCATCACAGGACAAGGCAGGAAGTGAAGTTACCCCAGGGACACCAGAGATATGAAACTACAAAATAAAACAAGACATGAACCCGAACCGTGACATCATCAAATACTTTGAGTGGAAGACTGGTGATATAGGCAGGTAAGAAAAGAGGTATAAATAACAAAAAATATCCCTCATAAGGAATCATTGATATAGGATTTTATATTGAAATAGTAGCTGAAGTAAATGAATACGTCATTCATGCGAAGTTTAAACAGTGAAGGTAGAAGTGGTTGGAAGGAAAATAGAAATAACAGCACTACCAGGAGTGGACTAACAGAGCAGGAAATCGGAACATTTGTCAGCTACTGCTGAGATAAGAGGCTGATGTGGTAAAAAGAAGAATTACAGAGAGGAAATTTTATGGCCGGA
This sequence comes from Pungitius pungitius, assembly GCF_949316345.1. Classification (NCBI taxonomy): domain Eukaryota; kingdom Metazoa; phylum Chordata; class Actinopteri; order Perciformes; family Gasterosteidae; genus Pungitius; species Pungitius pungitius. The sequence goes on along the minus strand of NC_084909.1, from coordinate 15,079,170 downwards.
GATGCAGTGGTGGGTTTCCATGGTGACTGAATTGCCATTATGTTTTTCCTGGCCATATTCTCTGTGCTTGTTCTGTGCTCAATGTGCGCATATAGTGTTATAAAGCTTCTCTTTTGCTTGGTACAAAATGGGTGTTTCTATATCCATCATGTTTGTCTGTGCGGAGTGTATTCTGTTTCTGTCATCCTTCACCAACTGAATACTCTTCATTACCCCGTCTTCTTTTGTTTATGTGTGTGTGTGTGCACGCGGTGGGCAAAGTGCCAATCAGACCCTGGCGCCATTCATGCTGGCGGGCTTGCCCCGCTCAGACGTATCCCGAATAACCCACACACACCATTTCCACCTCCAAAGACCAGCCACAGGCAACCTGCACGCTCTACAGCCACACACACACACTCCCACACAATGCATAATTACCCCTCCATCTCAGCACAGGGTCAGAACACGCAAAACAAGGAAAAAACACCGCCCCTTCCCCCTTCGGGTAATTCGTATGAATAAAGCAGGCACACTGAACAGAGAAGGTCAGACTAAGCAGCCCTACCATCTGGCTGCAATTCTAAATGGACAGAGGCTGATGCACTTGTTTGATTTCCAATGATAACAAGCAAAATACAAAACTAATGTAAACCCTGGGCTGCAGAGTAAGAACCAAGGCTCATGGGCAGTCGTGTCTGATTCCTAAACACTTATCTATGAATATGTTTGTCAAGAATGGAGAAAATAGCATTTATCTGCAGAAAATAATCTGCTTTGTTCTCTCCTGATTATTTATTGATTTCCTATCATTGATAAAGATAAGTTATTTATTGATTTCTTATCATTGATAAAGATAAGTTATATAATCCTTAAATTGGCCACTTTATATAACAAATTGTCCTTTAGGTCTGTCCAATAATAATATTATTACATAAAAGAATTCAGGCTGTGTGACAGATTCTGTAAGCAAATATTCTTAGACAGACCTCGTGGAGACTGATTTTACACTATTGAAGAGTCTACATAAGAAATTGACCTAGAATTTGTAACCTTACTTATTGTTTTGTGGACCACAGATTTAAAGTCTGGATTTCAGTGTAGCATCTCCTTTTGTGGTTTTTAGTTGTTAATGTTTTTCTTTTAAAAAGACATTATTTATTTCAATATTGGAAAGAACATTTTAACCAATTTGAATTCACAAAAAGTAGCAACGAGTAGGCTGCTTACTTTTGGCCTTGTAAAACTTCAGTACTTTTTCAAATCAAACAGAATAGGGTAAGAAGTGTGGGGACCAGGAAAAGCAAAACTTTGAAGAGTTTTATGGTTCATATTTAAGTAGGTAGACGACCAAAGATTGCATTCCTCTGAGATATTTCACTGGTGTCGTCTTGAAAAGTCCCGGGGAGTCACTACTCTGATCTGTGAGCTGAGAGAAAATGTTTTAGCACATCTGGACCCTGCAGCCAGCCACAGCGAAAACCTGGCGTGCCGTGCGGACCAGGACTCAAACAGTGGGCTACATGATTGCAACGTTTGGATAGTTGTGGGACTATGAAGGCAGCAATCAGAGCAAATACATTAGTTGTGTCTTCCATTCCATCTAAATAATATCACAGGAAGAAAGCAATCAAGATTCAATTTGTATTCGCCACGGGCATGTTATTCCTAGGAGCTGCTTGTTTCTCTATCCAAATGGCTTGGTGCAAAGTCATCATGAAAGCTAATTACTTATTTCCTTCCCCAGTCCAACCTTTCCATACGCATTACCAACTACACATCATGGGAGGTCAACAGAGTGCTGCATCATTGCCGTTTGCTCCGATGATCTTATCCATGGAGAGAACTAATGTCTTTGAGCTGTCGGTAAACACAAACAGGTGCTGAGCATCTGCTCGTAGTGACTCAGTCCATTGCTGCAGGCTGAGACTTCACAGTCTTGTTTACGCTAATTTGGGGGTAAACAAATTGCACCAGAGTTCTTCGTCAGAAGGCAGCTCTCCGTTTTTTCTTGGAGGGGTGGTTTAACCGCAGCAGGCTGCTAGTGAATACGCTGAGGCGCTAGGAGATACGCAGCACGCTGTTTGATGAACCCAAAGAAAAAATGAAAAAAATGAAAATACACAATAGTGGAAAACCCCAGTGCAAATTAACAGCTGATGAGAGCAAACCATTGATTGAGAAAGAAGTGCAGATGCAGCCACTCTGGTGCCCTTTAATATCACCCTCTACAGAGCTCACAGCTCTGTTCCCTTGACAACAGACATCAATCCCATGTACCCATAATGCACTGATGCACGACCCTTCGGAGGGTCAGTTGGATTGGCAGGCATGCTAAGTCCCACTCACCCCTCTGTCCATAGCTCGGTGGTCTTTTGACAGAGATTTGTGAGAATTAGGGGAAAATGACTATTTCCTCACCACTCAAACAGAGTTTGAAATTAAAATTTTGCACTCTTGACAGTGGTTTCCTTCCAACTGGACTTCAGGAACTCTTTGAAAGGAGGTGGGTGGTGGTGAGGAAATATGGTTTGTGCGATGTGTAGGAGGGGGTTAAGCTCTGCTAAGTTGGATGGTTGAGCAGGGTTTGAGGGGGGGTTAGGGTTGAGCAGGGTTTAAGGTGGAGATAGGGGGTCACAAGGTGCCACTGGGCTGACAATTTACTTGGCACATTTCCAGCAGATTAAGGGGTAGATGTTGGCTTTTGATTATGTGAGGCAAAGCCAGGTGTAGAGAGTGTTGAAAGGCCTTACATCGCACGCACACACACATACGTATATACTAAGACTAAGCAGAATAGAATGATTGTAGTTTACGCACACAATATAAGCTGAGAGAAAACCTTGTGTGTGTGCATTGTTTCCTGGATGAATAACTGCCTGTGAACTACTAGACTAACGTGAAAAAATAATTCTGATTCTGTCTGAAATTAGTTGATACCATCAGAAATGTGTTAATTTTTTTTTATGCGTGTTTGTGAAGTGGCCTGAACTGACTGACTGGACCATCACCAAAAAAGGCAGCTATATAAATTACGTAATAAAAATGAAGATTGAATACAAAAAAGATGTATGTTAGGATAGATTTGAGTGAATTAGTAAAGTAGACCAGAGAAGTAAAATTGTGCATAATGTTGAAAATGAAAATGTAATCAGGCACATAATATAGATGTTATTGTGTCCGATGGAGTCTATTAGCACAAATCTTCATTTGGACTCATCAGACAATGGGAAGAATGTTAAATACTTAATTGTTAATGTGTCTTAGTCTCACTCACATACAAATCAAGACATTTTTCCACACAAGACAATAGTGGCCTGTCCTCACATACACATGCATGCACACCTACACACACTCTGAACAATAGATCCACTATGGCACAGTGTACACCTCACACTGGAGAAATAGGACTCCTGTCTAGGTTTCATTCCTGATGACAAAGAGATCAGCAGGCCATTGAAAACAAAAAGAGACAATGTGTGCGGTTATATACATTCACACTTTGTACACACACACACACACACTTGAATTTGTCAGATACAAGACAAGCCCTGTGTTGTGTGGCCGATCATCTGTCAGCCCTAAGGACTCTGGGAACAGTAGGAGATAGCGTTTTGGGAAAGCATCCAACACCCATTGAAGAGGATAATAGGAAAGTATGGATGTGTGCTTATCTCATGAGTATTTATGAGATTAAAGGGAATTTTAGTTAATGAATTGAATTTGCGCTGAGGGGAAAGCATTGACAGTAATCAACCTGACTCTATAATTGACATTTCTGTCTTATTCGTAGCACACACACACAAACACACAGATGCTGAAATTCAAACATATAGGCCCATAGGGGAGTTACTAGCGCACACACACACGCTCATGTGCACACACAGCTCATCGGAAAGCGCACTGCGCATGACGGACAGACATACACTCGCTCACTCTCAGACTGCACTCAGCAAAATAAAAATCTCATTATGCTCATGAACCAGAAGGTATGAGAGCAGTCTCTCATCTCAACCCATGGCCCAGAATATTAAAAGACTTTCTGCTTCTCTACAATTCCCCGGCTCCCCCGTCTCTCTCTGCATACATATGACTGCATCTCTCCATTTCCACACTTGCTCGCCTTTGGGATCAAACGTACTTATGGTTACCCCAGGGGCCCGGAGTGGAAATGAATTACAATTATAGCCCTCTTTTTCTCAGTCTCTTCTTAGTTTTACTTGCTTTCATGTTTCATGTTGTACTGAAACACTGAAATTGAGTATCTATCATCCCTTTATCTGTCCATCTATTCATCCATCCATAGTTGACAATTTTTGTGCGTTAGTGAGGCGACAGTTAGGGGAGGGAGACATTGATCTTATAATGACAGTCAGGCTCTATGATCTCAGCCAGACCACCCCACCCCCTTACACCCATTGAGCAGTCTGAGCTACGGTCAGTCCCCATAGCAACCAAAGTGTATGTGTATGCAACCGTGTGTGTGGGGGGGAGGACATGTCTGCACTGTTGTATTCATACTCCTCCTCTTCTACCTTCATCAGTGGCTCTTCTCTACTCTCTCTACATCACCTAAGGTTCCTGTGCTTAAGAAACCTTGTTACCACTAAGCCCACAGGAACAGAGCTGGGACACAAAGCTATTTTACATAGTGGTGGTGACATGATGCAAAGTGGCCAGATTTATATTTCCCTTTTATTGGGAAAGCGATAACTAAACTTGTACACTACACTAACAGCCAGTAATTTTCCTTCCTTGGTTTATGTGGACGAGCTCAAGAACAAGTTGGGTCTAGGGTATGGGTGGCGCAATGCTTGCTCTTTGATGGACGGAGGATTCAGTGAATTTTATACTCTGACCAATTACATAATAATTTGAATTTTTCTTCAATCAAATGCAAGTTTACGAGATATTTTGAAGCCAACTCTAAATTCACTAGGTTCTTCAGAAGTACAAAACCAGAAAAATGTTCATAAATCTCATATTTACAGTTATCTCATGAGTTACCGGCCTGTTATTCTAGTGTAGGCCTGATGATTTTGAGGGATTTTGTTAGACTACCGAAATGAAAAAGTTCACGAAATCAGCAAAGAACAACAGAAAATCACCTACACAGGGCCACACAGACAACACTGAACTGGACTATGCCACCAGAATAGAGAGGTTCAATAAAATTGGAGATGCATTGCCCGCCAAAAATATTTCAGGGCATCATCCAGTTCCTTAGAACTAACCAAATGATTTGGTCAACCATCCAATAGTTGTTGAGACATTTCACACTGGACCAAATGGACAAAAGCTGCTAACCAACCAACCAAATAGCAACGTTTCTTTGTTCTTTGCCCATCTATTCCCAAAAGTCCTTCACCCACTCTGTCCTCACAGCACAGCCCTGGTGCCCAGTGTACGGAATTGGCTCCCTGTTCTTTTTGGAGGATCAAGAGCCACTTTGTTTCCCTCGGTCGGGACACGGCAGGATTTTCATCTTCCAGGGGACTGGGGCAGATCGCCTTGCAGGGGCTGAGAGGAATCCTGGCACACAAAGGGGATCTTTGTCAAAAGAGACCCTTATCTGTGCACCAGCATCAACTTACTACTACGGGACAGAACCACTCATAGAAACCCCCCCTTTACACTTTAACCACACACACAAGGAAACATGATCAATACGACCGCACACATGCACTGTGAGACTCAAGTACCAAAGCATTGACATACACACATACAGCATGTATGTACCGTATTAAATATGTCTGTTATTGGCAGTCACAAATATTGCACAAATTAGGTATATATTATTAGACAAGACTTATAAACATGATATAGCAGGCTACACAGAAAGCCGTATTAAACAAGTTAAAGCCTATTGTTATACTGCACAAACAATAATTCCTCTCCAGGGTTCATCCGCCTGCACACATTACACCCACACAACCATACCTCTTCAGATGAATGTATATCACCTCACATCTGCATTATTTTCCTGCTTATTGTTATGCTTTGTTTTTAAGTTCATGTCGGTATTGCACCAACACCAGAGAATGTTAATAATTTCCCTGGAGTCTAATGGCACGTTTCCACCGAGCGCTACAGTACGGGTCGGGTCGGTACACTTTTATTTGTGTCTCCACTGCCAAAAATCCGAACCGTACCGTACCACTTTTTGGGTACCCTTCCGTTGGGGTACCTGGCCCAGTTGTTTGGTACTAAAGGGTGGAGCTAGACTCACTGTAGAATGTTTATTGGTTGAAAGAGTGTCGTCATTTCCGCCTGCCGCAAGGGGAAAGACAACACATGAAGCGCCATTTTTAAACTACAACAGCATTTACTTTAACAGCCACATATCGAGAAGCAAGAACAGGATCAGCTGTATGTCCTCCATTGTTGTTTGCGGTCGCGCGATCGAATGACGTCAATCTACTTTCCGTCCAATACCGCGCCTATCAAGTGACGTTACCACTACTTTCTGGAATACACCACGCCTATCAAGTAAGGGTACTGTTGGCGGTGGAAACGCTCGCCAAATCATAGTTAACAGACCTGACCCGTACCGTAACGCGCCATAAGTTGCAATCTGTACTCAAAATAAACTATTGTTAAAAAAAATATATATTGTTTGATCATATTGACTATGGCGGTTTAGACTACAGCCAGCTAATAAAGGTTCCCTCTCAGGGAACTCGAGCTGCGTGGAGACGCTGTGGGAATGCCCCTGCGTGACTGCGTCATGAAGCACGTGTGAAATCTAACCAATGGCGAGCTGGTACGTCATAGGCGGGCGACGCCCGGACCAGGAAGCTATAAAGGGACCCAAAGGGCAAGCCCATTCATCTCTGTGCCTTCATCAAGTGCGTGTGAGGTTAACTATGGCTGAGTTGCAACGATTTGTCCAGCTCCCCCTTGCACCCGATTTATTACGAGCAGGGACTCTCACACTTTGTGTGTCGTCTGCTTGGGTCTGGAGCACGCTCAGCTAGCCCTCGAGGGGGCTGGCTGTGGAGATTGCGAGCGCCTTTCTTGGCGCACGCGTCTCTCTCGTCGATCCCTCTTTGAGGAGGACGGCTCGATGAGGCGCGTTCCTCGCGGCTTCCGGTCCCGCTCGTGCCGAGGCAGAGCGCCGGTTGTGGGGATCGCAGGTGGACCTCATGGAGGGTCTCGGGACGGCCGAGGCACTTTTCCGTCCCTTTGCCGGGGGATCCAAGATCTCGTACCAGGTGTCGGGGGCATGCGCGGCAGGTTCCTCCTATCTGGACGGGCCACAGCTCTCACGGTTTTCCAGCTCCGAGGAATTGGACGTGGTGAGCGTGGAGGCAGCGGAGGTCGAGGACGCGGATCCTCATTCCCCCCCTGCCGCCGCCTAGGAGCTGCGGCGTGAGGTGTCGGCGTCCTGGGGGAAGCCGGTGTCCGGTTGCGTTTACAACCCGCGTACGGCTTTGTATTCGTCACTAGCTGAGGCTAAACGACATGGCTATGTGAGCATGCCGGTCGTGGAGGGGGCCCTGAAGGGCCACTCATCCCCTGCTGCCGTGTCGTTTAGGACACCGGTGTTGCCCACCAAGCCCCTGAGGACTACCACGGCGCTGGTGGGAAAAGCTTATTCGGTGGCAGGGCAGGCGGCTTCCTGCCTGCATACGAGGGCGCTTGTCCAGGCGTATCAGGCGGAGCTGCTTGCCGAAGTGGCCGAGGGGAAGGAGCTAACGCTTGAGGTAGTATGTGAGCTGCGGCACACAGCTGACCTCGCGTTACGAGCCACGGCCAGGTCGCTCCATGGGAGCCCTGGTAGCCACTGAGAGGCACCTGTGGCATAGCCATTCCAGCCTCAAGTCCTTCCTCCTTGATGCCCCTCTCTCCCCGTCATCCCTCTTTGGGGGTGCTATTAGCACGGTCGCGGAAAAGCTCCACGCAGAGAGACGACAGGCTGCGGCGCTCGATGTATTCCGCCGCCAAGAAGGTTTCGTCCAAACGGCCCTGACGCCATAGCTACCAGGGCCCAGAGGGTGATCTCCACCGGGGGGGGGGGTCAGGGTTTCACCGCACTATCCGGTGCTCCCACCCCCCCGGTACTCTCTAGGAGTCAGGCTGCTGTCCGTTTTTGGGGACAAAGCTTACCAGTACCGGGTTCTTCCATTTGGCCTAGCCCGCTTACCCCGTACGTTTACCAAGTGCGTGGATGCAGCTCTGGCACCACTGCGTCTCCAGGGCATCCGCATCTTGAACTACATCGACGACTGGTTGATTTTAGCGCCATCTGAGCGGCCCAACATCGAGATGTTGTGCTCGCCCACATCAACCGTCTGGGGCGGAGACTCAACGCCAGGAAGAGTGTACTGTCCCCATTGCAAAGGACCACCTTTCTGGGCATGATTTGGGATTCGACCATGATGCGGGAACGTCTGTATCCCGCTCGAGTAGCTTTGATCCTCTCTGCAGTCAAGCATGCCAAGCTAGGCCAGCCACTCACTGTGAAACAGTTTCAGAGACTGTTTGGTCTGCTGGCAGCGGCATCCAACATGGTCCCTTGCGGCCTGTTGCACTTGAGACCGTTGCAGTGGTGGCTCAGAGCCAAGGGGTTCTCCCTGAGGGGTTCGTCAGGACGGCGTCAGTCTACTGTTAGTAGCTCTGTTCTAACCGGCCCGAGTATGGTTCGTGGACCTTATATCGCTCCTCGCAGATCCTCCCTTGGAGATTCCCATCAGGGCGGACTTACTGTTACAGGGGGGCCCGCCTCTTAGAATCCGGTCTCTCGACCAAGGTCGTGGAGACCATCCTCCACTCCAGAGCCCCCGCTACAAGGAAGGTGTATGCCGGTAGGTGGAGGGTCTTTGCCACTTGGTGTGGGGAACGACAGCTAGACCTAGTTAACTTCCTGGTCGGTTCAGTATTGGAGTTCTCGCAGGAACGATTCTCCACAGGTTTATCCCCGTCTACTATCAAAGTATATGTGGCGGCCCTGTCGGCAACTCCTGCCCCGCTGGTATCCCGCTTCTTTTGTGGCACCCTGAGGCTGAGGCCAGCAGCCAGCACAAGAGTACCGTCCTGGGACCTGGCCGTCGTACTAGAAGGTCTCTCCGGTGCTCCGCTCGCAGAGGTCGCAGTGAAGTACGAGGCTCTTAAGACCCTCTTCCTGCTTGCTATTTCTTCCCTCAAAAGAATTGGAGATATGCAAGCCCTCTTGGTGGCCCCCTCGTGCTTGGAGTTTTCACCCGGCATGGTGAAGGCGTTTTTACTTCCTTCCCCCGGCTATCTTCCTAAGGCTCCGTCCACCACGGTCGGGCCTATTGTGCTGCAGGCGTTCTGTCCTCCTCCGTTCCTGACGTCGGACCAAGCAAAGCTCAACCTCCTCTGCGCAGTTAGGGCCTTAGACTCCTACGTCCGCAGGACCGTCCTGTGTAGACTTTCCAAACAGTTTTTTGTATGTTTCCGACCACCCAATACTGGGGGCCCTAAGCAGAGGATGAGCAAGTGGGTGGTTGAGGCCATCTCACTTGCCTACGTATCGGCTGTTGAGCTTGCACCTTTGGCTGTCCCAGCCCATTCTACCAGGGGTATCGCGACTTCTAAAGCCCTTTTGTCGGGTAAAGTGTCGCTGCACGACGTTTGTGAGGTTTTATTGTCTAGATCTTAACTCCACGCCTGGAGCGCAGGTGCTCTCGTCTGAGTGTGCGCCCTGACTTCACACTACGGTCACTGGCTCATATGGCGGAGTGGGTATTGGCGTTCCCACAGCGTTTCCACGCAGCTCGAGTTCCCTGAGAGCGAATGTCTCTGGTTACGTTTGCCCTTTATAACTTCCTGGTCCTGCCATCGCCCACCTATGACGTACTTGCTCGCCATTGGTTAGATTTCACACGTGCTTCATTACGCGGTCACGCAGGGGCATTCCCACAGCGTTTCCACGCAGTGTCTCGTTCCCTTCAGGGAACTAAGGTTACATACGTAACCGGATACATTTTCACCTTTGCAATCCTGCTCATTGTGAAACTTAATTGTATTCTTAATCTGGCCCCTTGCCAGATCGCAGTCTCCCGCAGACAGGACATTCAAGAAATCCGACCGGTGCAGGAAGTGAACTTTTGAGTGTTTCTAACAATTCTGTTTTACAATACAGTAAATTGATACGCTAACATAGCCTAAAATCCGAAAAAAACATTTCCCATTACCTTGAACCAGCTACTAGCCACTAGCTGGTAGGCATGAGCATAAAAGGTTGCCATGGCTAAGCAGCAAAAAATACAGAGAGGAGCCTTAGCCCGATGCCCAAAAACATCACCAACCAACATCACCAGGATGAAATTCAATACCATTGTGCGGCACCAAGGAGATTTACTTTTGATTCAAACCAAATTTAGATTTATAAACAAAGCAAAAAAATGTGAGTAAGAATTGAGCACCACTGGTCTCAATAGGAAACTAGAAGTCTCCGTACACATGCACATATATAGCTCTCCAGGATTGGGTTTTATAGTATAAAACCTTGTTATGTGAGTGGGAGAGGGCAACAAGCCCATGTAGGTGTGTACATGCTCTAGCCTGAACCCACAAACACATGTGAGACTGTTCAATGGAATGATTCAGGGGACGTTAGACCTCTGTACAGAAGTTCCTCTCAGCATTAAGAAATTAAAATAATTACTCTTTCCGTATTGTCCCTCTGAGCCCTGTTGATTAGAGGTAAGAATACTTCAAGTTCTGGTTGGAGGAATTTTAGTGATATTTTAGAGCTGAATACCCAATGTTCTCAAAAATTATCCTGTTTTAGCAGATTGATTGGTGGATTATTTTACATTACATGTCATTTAGCTGACGTTTTTATCCAAAGCGACTTACAATAAGTGAATTTCCACAGAGATACAAACTCAGAAGAACAAGTAACAAGAAAGTACAATTTTCATCAAAGCAGTTTCAAAACATGTTATAGAAAAGTGCCATTATAAGTACAATTTAAGTGCTATGATTTGTTAGTGCTACGGTTTGCTAGTTTTTTAGTCAAGGTAGAGTCTAAAGAGGTGTGTCTTGAGTTTTCGGCGGAAGATGTAGAGGCTCTCTTCAGTCCTGATGTCATCAGAGAGCTCATTCCACCATCTGGGAGCTAGGAGAGCAAAGAATTTTGTATCTTGTTCACTCTGAGCCTGAATATTGAATATTTACTAAGTTTATGTAGCAGTAAATCGCTGAAACAAGGATGTTGATAGAGGATGTATGGTAAAAGTACTGGATTCTTCTTTAAATCAAATAGGATTATGGTTAGACTTTCCTAATGGGACTGGAGGGGAAATGACCATCTACTGTGAAGTATTCAAGTAGATTGCTCTTTTGTGAGTATTTGTGTGAGTGTACATTGTTGGACCAATTCAGTAAATTGGCATTTAATTGATTTTGCACAGAGCACACATTTTGGCCGGGATAAACACACTTCTTTGTCTGCCAGCGTCCGAGAAGACAGAGCACAGATAGTCAACTTGAGGTCCATTTGTTCACTTGCACAGTGACTCAAGTTGAGGAAAAACAATCAAGGTACTGATGGCTAATTCAAATGATTTTATTTTGTGTAGCCCAAAATTGCAAACTACAAATATTTCTCAGAGGGCTTTGCAGGACGTGCAGCTTGGTGTGGGTATTTTAGAGAGTGCCAGGCCTTACACTGTTTTTTTTCTAACCAACGACCAAGCCTGTATGTCCACTGTAATGGTACGGGGGGCCCTTATGGCCAGCTAGGGTGGAGCAGTGCATGCGAGTTGACCAATGAAGGCAAAAAAAGGTTTATTCTGTCCTAGCATAGCCAACTCCGGTATGGTGTTTCCCATCAAAACGCCATACCATAAAATATCCAAATACACAACTTAAAGTCATAAAATAATTATGCAAAATATCTCAATGGATCAAATCAGAGTTGTTATACAGTTGTCAAGGCGGGGAGGGTTGCTGGTGCGCAGGGAGACAGGGTTGCACAGAGTTTTGAAGGTTTTCAAGGTGCTCTTTATTCCAAAGGAACAGAAACGAGACGTGCTCCAACAACGGGTAAAACTCAACATAGACAATGACCCGACCAGGGACAACAGGCACACAGGGCTTGAATACACTAGGGAGGTGCAGGTGATTGGACACATGTGGAAACAATCAGGCAATTACAGGACAAGGCAGGAAGTGAAGCTAACCCAGGGAAACAAGAGACATGAAACTGCAAAATAAAACAGGAAGGAGAACCAAACCGTGACAACAGTCAAACATCTTTTTAAAGCAGATGAAGAGGAGCAGCTGTAGTTTTTGGTGCTGCTGAACTTTACAATGACAGCTGTATATCTCATTTGTATTCATATTGGATGGAAGAAACACAAAATGTTACTGAGGTGAACGTTTAATTCAGGGCTGTTGTATTACATCACACTACATTAGCTTTATAATGGTTTCGTAAAAGAGCACCTTGAGTACAGTAACTATTATATAACAATTACACAGTTAATATTTTACTGGATAGTAATACATTCTTGTTATTCAAACATCAAGAGGCTAATAATCAGTGTGGCAGTCCTCCTACTATGAGGGACGATGAGGGACATTATTCAGAATACCCTCTCACACACACTAGTGAAATGTGCTCATGTACACAACTGAAATACTCTTGCATCATATTGTGGAATATAACGGTTCAGTGGTGAACACGGGCATGACAATTAAAAAAGGTCTTCCTTTCAACTGAAGGAAACCGTAAGTCCACACCAGGGAGTGCATGTGCTCTTACTGGATTTGAGCTAGTACTTCAACCACAATGCATGTTCACCTGACTTGAGGTGAAAGGCAATGAAGAGGATATTGTACGTTTTTGATGATGATGGTGATGTGAGTAATCTTCGAGGATCATTGTTTAGATGCTTCCGCAACTTGCTTCATGAACATGAGGCCAGACAAGGATCCAGTGATGTGATCAACAATTTGATATCCCCAACAATTTTGACTGGCAATCCAGGTCGGCCCCGATACAGCCTAGCCGCCGAACAGATTGCTCACTGTGTATCCATTGGTATGACATGGCAGAGATTTGTATCGTGCTTTGGAATCAGTCGAAGAATCCTATACTGACACAGACAAACTCTGGGAGTTGGGCCATTAAGATTTGCAATTTTGTTAAATCGAGCCCTGGATAGCTTTGTGACTGATATACTACAGAACACTCAAAATGCAGGTGAAGCATATGTTCTTGGAAGCCTGAGATCACGTGGCTTAAGGGTTCAGTGTTGGCGCGTCAGACAGAGCCTCGATCGAGTGGATATCATCGGTCAGTCATTCAGACCACCGGTTCTCAACTGGTCTGGCTCCGGGACCCACCATCACCCCTCAATGACAAGCCGCGACCCAAATCGAGTGACATTATCAACTTCTCAAATTTATTCAAAATCAAGTTCATAAGCTGAATTTCATATTTTATATTCCGGATGTTTAATTATCCTAAAAACTGTCTCCTCCATATCAGAATGGTTTGACCCAACCTGGCACAGCTGCTAAAAAACACCGGCAACCCACCAGTTGAGAATCACTGATTTAGACCCCGTCATGCCATATGCCGAAGGGTTTATAGTGTTCAGGCCCCCAACCAATTATGGTAAGTTGACTTATAATATTTTTATTGATAATACAAAACGGTTACATCTCCCAACAGGCATTTTGACAACCAACCACAAGTTAATTAGACGGCGGATGGTCTTTCGTGGCTGTGTCGGTGGCTTTAGCCGGACCCTTATATACGGTGCTTATCTAATAACAGAGCCTCAAGTGTCTTGTCAATATTTTAGGGAGGAGTAGTGAACTTTGGTTTGCCCTTACGGGTCAGATGTGATCACGGTATGGAAAATATACGTGTTGCCCACTTTATGTTAGAAAGAAGAGGACTGAACAGTCATAGTTTAATTACAGGGGTTTCGGTACACAACAAAAGGATTGAGAGACTATGGGCAGAATTGAATGTAGCTTAAGCGCAAGTTCAGTCAGGAAGACAACCAGTCTGACTCTGTTTGCCTCCTGTAATTTCTCTATATCAGCTGTTTGGTTACTAAAATGTGCATGCCCCCAATCAGATTCTACACACTGTTTCCTGAAGCCAATCACGTTGTTGCCGTCAAACTTTTAAAAGTGTTCTCCTCTCTGTTGGCTGTCAGCCCAGCATGTAGCTGAGACCCTCCTCCACCCCAATCACCTCCAGTTGGCATCATTGTTGTTCCTGGTTCGTCATCAGGTTGCTGCTATTCCTTACACCACCACCAGTGTCTGGACTGCAGGGGGATTAGGCCTATTGGACCTCAGTAGCCCTGCCTTCGGGGATAGTACGTCATGATGGAGTCCAATTGCCAAAGACCTTGCACAGTTCATATTTTATGCTTGTGTAATAAATTATTGTTTTACTATTAAATGAGTCTCTCCTGATTGAAATAGAGTTGTATCTAGACACTTTATTAATATTTTTTACTTCACGGAGGAACAGGGTATACTGGATTCATTGAATGAACTACATCTATTTTGTCTGCATTATGTTTATTTACCAAGAATTGTAAGGGCAGTAACAGTATTTATCAACCAGTGGAACAACCACGGCCTGTCCACACAAGGGGGGGGGCGACTCCTCTTCAGCTGTGGCATACAGGGGTCATAAACAATGTAGGAACCCATCCCATTATAAATGACATTTTATATGACAATAACTACTATGGCATTGATGAAGAAGGGCCATTACCTGAACTTCAAACCAATAATAATATTAGAATTTTGATGTAGCCATTAATGAGACTACGATGAACAGTATTCAACAAGTGAATCCACTTGAAAACGATGTTAACCATGGAATAGATGTTTTCTTCTCTTCTGCATTTCCTTTTATAATATTGTTATGTAGGGTTTTTTTAAAACATTGTTTTGTTTACTTCACTTGTGCGGTTTTCTCAGTGAATTACAAGACAGTTATGTTAAAGTTTTAATATTGTTTTATTAAAACGAAATGAACAAAAACATTTGTTCAAAACATTTTTCAAAATGACAGAGACAAGCGCAGACTTGTGAATAGTGGTGGAATTCAAACTATAGAAAGTGAGCATTCAGCAATGAGCAGACTGGGATATATTGGTACTCCCTCAAACAGCAAGAGAATATTGTAATGTAACCTACTTGTAATGCAAGAACTTTAAACTACCAACTGACCTTTTTGACTTTTTCCAAAAGTGCTATGTCTTCTAGCACTGGTTTTGCTGAACCATCAACCAGAAGAGAAAATACTGTTGGTGAGAGGAAGTTTGGTAGCGTACCACCATGTACCAAGCTTACAGCAATGGCTCTGCCAGCTGTGTAGTACCGGTCCTCTCTTCTTCTCGCTTCAAAACAACAGGATAAAAGGAAATGTAATATTGATTAATACATAACTACCACATAAAATCATGGATTTCATTGTGCTATTAAATAAATTGTAAATTAGTTTCAAAGCTAAAAGTTCTATGTGAAAAAAATCTCCATAAATTAATATGATCATTACCAGAGGTGGAAAGTAACTAATTACATTTACTCGCGTTACTGTAATTGAGTAGTATTTTTGTGTACTTCTACTTTTTAAAGTTTTTTTTAAATCTGTATACGAAGCGCTAAATCGGAAGTACGTAGATTTTCACAGTAAGAATTGACGCAACCGTCTGTAATGACAGCGGTTACCAGGGTAACAAGAGGAGAAAAGTTCATTAACGGGTATAAATAGACAGTATGTGTTAGCAGCAGTAGTTGACTACACTCGCTGCTCTTGGCTCTGATATTTATTGTCCACGTATTGTTTTGCTTCATTGAGCAGAGCAGAGACAGTTTAAGGAGATCGCAGAGTAAACGGTCCGCCACTGGAGTGCACACGTCCCGACGTCATGTCAGCGACGCCACCCCCCCGTCAGTTTTTTTTAACCACACTAGAGTCCCGCACCCCACCCAGCTGTTAAAAAAGTAACTCAGTAACTTTTGCTCTGAGTACATTTTTAATGAGCTACTTTTTACTTTTACTTGAGTACATTTTTAGAATGGTAACTTTACTTGTACTTCAGTCAAATTTTACTTAAGTAACAGTACTTTTACTTGAGTACAACATTTTGTTACTCTTTCCACCTCTGATCATTACCAGCACTGTCAAGAAATGCTGAAATGCTTTCCTAATTTCATAATACCTTCCACTAAACAAAGCAGAACCACAGTCAAAGCAACATGAATGAAGCAACATTCCAAGATGGCGCCGCTATATCTGGCTTGCCACTTGCTCCTCTGTTTTTTCATGTTTGTTTTTGCTACTGTCTCGCCGATATATGCGATTTATGATCGCACAACACTGCTGGATTTGTATTTTTCAACTAATCGCCTCCTGAACGCCCAGTCCTTCAAACCACCACCGCCACTGTTGACATTTATTCCTTCTTTCCTGAGACGCATTGTCTGTCTGCTAGCAGGCAGTAAGCGCCGCAGAGGCGGAGTACATGTCAAGCTCAGGACTCACCTGGATTCTCCTGTGTTGCTGTGGAGTGGTGTCCGGCCGGGACCTGGCAGTGCTGAGGGGCTGGTTGGCTCCGACGCTGACGTTCCACTTCCGTGTTTCCGCCCAGGGAAGCCTCCGTCTGGTTCCTCGTGTGACATCGTCGCCTGTCAACTCGACTTTGTTCCGCATGGCACTTTGCCACACCAGATCGCTCAACAATAAGACATTTGTCCTCAATGATGTCATCTCATCTCACAATCTGAATTTGTTTTTCCTCACCGAAACCTAGCTTCCCCCAGGTGAAGTCAGTGCCTTCTCAGAACTCCTCCCCCCTGGCTACCTGTTCCTAAACACCCCGCGACAAACGGGTGGGGGCGGGGGGATAGCTACCGCACACAGACAGTCTCTGACGTGCCGCCAGCTGTCCGCTAGAGGGTATTCCAGCTTTGAGTTACAAGCATTTGTGCTCACACTGCCCTGTCCTATTCTATGTGCAGTAATATACCGGCCACCCAAATTGAATAGGGATTTTTTAAATGAGTTTTCAGAGTTTCTGACTGAGTTTTTGGCAAAGTTTGACAATATTGTGGTCACTTTAACATTCATGTCTGCTGTCCTTCTGAAAAACCTGCTAATGATTTTAAGGCACTTTTGTATTCACTGGATCTGGTCCGGTCCATATCCTGTCCCACTCATAGGTTAGGGCACACTCTTGACCTTATTATCTGCTGTGGGGTGACTGTGTCAACTTGTGAGGTCCTGGATTTTCCAATCTTCGACCACTTTCTTACACGGTTTGACATCCGGGTGTCCTCCTGCACCCACGTCCAATGTTCTCCATCGTCGTCGCTTCATTACCTCATCCACAGTAGATGACTTTGCTGCTGCCTTTTCTGTTTCTGATCTCGCCTCTATTTCTGATTTGTCATCGCCTCTATGTCCTGACCTTTTCCTCTCCTCCTTCCACACCATCTGCTCCCAGATTATGGATTCTGTTGCGCCCTACAAAGTAAAGATGACCAATGGTCCTTTGATCCCCTGGCTCAATGATACAACGTGGACCCTCAGGCGCGTCAGTGTAGGCAGGCTGAGCGAAAATGGAAGAAGGAAAGGCTGCAGGTGTCATTGGAGATGTTCAGAGACGGTCTTGCCACCTATCAGAGAGCAATGAAGGAAGCTAAAGGACAGTACCTCTCCAATCTCATCAATACCAATAGCCACCGCCCTGGAATCGTGTTCAACACCACTAACTCTGTCATAAATCCAATGTCTGTTGCTTTGAATGATGTATCTAATAGTACATGCAATGCATTCAAAGAATATTTTATGGACAAAGTTTTGTCTGTTAGGCAAACCATCACACAACCCTCTACTGCTGCCGTGTTCTTCCAAGAGCTGAAAAGTGTGCTGGAGACCTTGGATGTAGTTACTCTTGCGGATCTCAAAATGGCTGTCCATGAGCTGAAGCCTACCACCTGCCCTCTGGACGCTGTTCCTGCTAGGATTCTGAAAGAGGGTATTGACATCATAGGTCCCTTCCTTGTCTCCTTCATGAATTGCTGTCTCAGTTTGGGAACTGTTCCAACTGCTCTCAAACATGCCATTGTTAGACCGCTGCTCAAGAAACCCAACCTTGATCCTCTCATAGAGTCCAACTTCCGCCCAATATCTCACCTGCCACTTCTGTCTAAATTGATGGAGAAGCTTTTTTTCTCCCAGCTTCAGTCTCACCTCAAACTGCATGACATTGGTGATACATTTCAGTCTGGTTTCAGGTCTTGACACAGCACCGAATCAGCATTACTGAGGGTCCATAACGACATTCTAGGAGCCCTAGATAGTAAAAGCTCTGTTGTTTTGGTGTTATTGGACCTGACCGCTGCATTTGACACCGTATATCATGCCATCCTCATCTCCCGTCTTCAACATGTGCGGTGCTAAATTGGTTCTTTTCATATCTCACAAACAGAACTTTTTCGGTAATGCTCAATGACTTATACTCCTCGACTGCCTCTCTGTTATCCGGTGTGCCTCAAGGATCCGTTCTTGGGCCTATTCTTTTCTCACTTTATATGCTGCCACTTGGTCAACTCATCTCAAATCACAACGTTCAGTTTCACTTCTACGCAGACGACCTTCAGATCTACCTTCCTGTGATTATGAACAATCGTTATGAACAATCGTTCTGCGCTGGACCCTCTCCAAAACTGCCTCCGGGACATCAAACAGTGGCTTTCCCAGAATTTCCTTAATTTGCATGAAGGAAAGACAGAGTACATTCTGTTCAGCCCAGACTCAACAAACGTGCCCCCAGTTTTGGTCGTCTGACAGCTCAGTTCGCACCCACTGTGCGTAACCTGGGTGTTATATTTGGGATGGAATTTCGACAAACAAATCAGTGCAGTTGTGAGGGCAAGGTTTTTCCAGCTAAGGCTATTAAGCAAGGTCAAACCATTCTTGTCCCGAGCTGACCTTGAGAAAGCTATTCATGCCTTCATCAGCTCGAGGTTAGACTACTGCAATGCACTCTACACTGGAATCAGTCAATCACTCATTAATCGACTTCAACTAGTACAAAACGCTGCAGCACGTCTTCTCACCAACACCTCGAAACGCTCACACATCACTCCGGTTCTCCGCTTGCTCCACTGGCTCAGGATGGAGTATAAGGTCCTGCTTTTTGTGTTCAAGGTCATCCATGGCTTGGCCCCCACCTACCTCACCGAATTAGTAACTGTTTACAGTCCAACCAGAACTCTACGCTCCTCTGAACACACCACTTTGGTTACTCCCAAGTTTTAGTACAAAAAGTATGGAGGCCGGTCTTTTGCCATCCAGGGACCTAAGCTATGGAACGCACTTCCAGCTCACCTGCAAAGCATAACGGTGTTAAGTGTTTTTAAATCACAGTTGAAAACACATCTATTCAGACAAGCTTTTAATACGTAGCCTCCGACTGGACTGCTATTGTTATTTTTATTTTTATGTATATCTGAGGTTTTATTTACTGTTTTGTTGTTTTAACTGGAAAGCGCCTTGTGCACCTTTTGGCTGTTTGTAATAAGGTTTGTAATAATAATGATTGCACTTGTTAACCTGTGTTTGTTTTTTTTAAATGTTCTATGAAACGATTTTTATATTAATTACAAAGTAAGAAAAAAAGTCTTTACGTGACATCCTCTGGAATGTGCTCACCAAAACCATCTCTGATGCGTTCGATAACAGTCTGTTGGTCAAAGGCACTGAGGATGTGGCCATGTTTGTGTAACCATAACGTTGTCTGCACACTATTCCCCATGATGGATCGGGAAGCAATATTACGTCCTTGTTGAAATGGTCATGCTGCTGTGAACGAGCTCTGAAAAGAATGTAACTGTTAAGACTAAATGAAAACAGCCAGTGCTCATTAAGTTATGCTACCATGGATCAATACAATTCAGAGATCACAGTCGTAGTACAAACTTGTATAGACAATAGATATTTTAATGACGTCCAGTTTGACAAGCGCAAAATACTAACCATCACTCCTTATAGACCCTCCTCTGGCTGTGAACCAACCTTCCAGCTGCCTAACGTAATATATTTCCTCTCGTTTTCCCGCAAGGATTTTAAAGAGCACTTTTTCATATTTTGGCAGCCAATGAAAGAAAATATAACGTGAGGCAGCAGGAGTTCACAGTCCATGCCAGAAGGGGTTGATTATGGGTGACGATCTGTTAATACATTAGATTGATGTATGTATAAAATGGCAGTTGTATTTAATCAGTGGCCAACAATTATTGACAAACGAAACTCTCATCCGAGAGTTTAAATCCGATCCATTTCAAAATCGGGCAACTTGATCCTGACAACCGTGGGTTCAGAAGTTATTAAAATCAAGAGTTTTCATAAAACTACCCGGGGCGTGATGTTGCGTCGAGTTTGGACAATATTTGACAATTTTCTTAAAAAATATTAAATGTTATATCTCCAAGGAACATTGATATTTTTGGCTAAAAATGTTTATTCATGATGCTTGTGTAGGCCTATGAGTATTCCGATGCAGTGATTTTCTAAAAAGTAGAGCGCCACCTATTGGCTTAGGTCAATGCAAAGTTTCTACATTTAGAAGTCCATCTCCTAGCCGTTTAATCTGATTCACTTCAAATATGGGAATACAAGCCGTAAGACTGTGATGATAGGTCACTGTGAATATTGGGAGCTTTGTTGCCGTGACAACATTATTTTTGCATGAAAGTTCAAGCACATCTTCTGAGCCTTGGCAAACTCCAAAACTCTTGAAAAGCTCTGTGAGTGTCCTAGGTGATGACCTTTACAGACCCGATGTGGAGTTTTGGATAAAAAGTGAAAAATTGCCTGCATAGCACCCCCTGGAAGTTTTCGACGAAACAGCGCCGGCACCGCCTTTGACCTACTTAGAGTACGGTGATTTTTTGACAAATGTATTACAGGGAGACTTAATAAAGTCTCTGAGGACTATGCTCTAAAAGAAACAGGAAGTCAGTCATAATTTTTTTAGTGTGAATATTCCCTGTATTTTTTGCAAAGAGGCGTAAACCCTTTTTGTGTTGACTCATTTATACAGACGCACTCTGGAGAACGAGACAAGTGTTGCTGTGATACTTGCTCTTCAGACTCTACCTTAATTTTACAGGAATACATATTTTCGTTATTGTGGTCATCGTGGCCGAGACCCGTAACAATTACTCTGCGATCTCCATCAACTGTCTCTGCTACATTTCATTTACTTTTTGCAACTCGGCTATACCCTAGTGTTGGTGGATTCCGTTTATGAAACCACAGACTCAGGTTTGAATACCAGCCCCAAGAGTGATTTATTTTGTCTCTTTAGTCTCTTTTTGACCGCTGCCCCCCCGACATGCAAGGAGAGGCGAAGGCCGGTTCATCGCTGCTCGCAGCTTTAATTATATTTACATTCGAAATGCATTAAGCTGCTAAAGGCGCCATATTTCCATCAAGAGTCAGTGACCAAAACAAAGCTAAAAAAACAAAGTGCAAGTTGGTGTTTGCATGAAAATATACACTCACCGGCCACTTTATTAGGTACCCCATGCTAGTAACGGGTTGGACCCCCATTTGCCTTCAGAACTGCCTCAATTCTTCGTGGCATAGATTCAACAAGGTGCTGGAAGCATTCCTCAGGGAGTTTGGTCCATATTGACATGATGGCATCACACAGTTGCCGCAGATTTGTCGGCTGCACATCCATGATGCGAATCTCCCCTTCCACCACATCCCAAAGATGCTCTATTGGATTGAGATCTGGTGATTGTGGAGGCCATTTGAGTATAGCGAACTCATTGTCATGTTCAAGAAACCAGTCTGAGATGATTCCAGCTTTATGACATGGCGCATTATCCTGCTGAAAGTAGCCATCAGAAGTTGGGTACATTGTGGTCATAAAGGGATGGACATGGTCAGCAACAATACTCAGGTAGGCTGTGGCGTTGCAACGATGCTCAATTGGTACCAAGGGGCCCAAAGAGTGCCAAGAAAATATTCCCCACACCATGACACCACCACCACCAGCCTGAACCGTTGATACAAGGCAGGATGGATCCATGCTTTCATGTTGTAGACGCCAAATTCTGACCCTACCATCCGAATGTCGCAGCAGAAATCGAGACTCATCAGACCAGGCAACGTTTTTCCAATCTTCTATTGTCCAATTTCGATGAGCTTGTGCAAATTGTAGCCTCAGTTTCCTGTTCTTAGCTGAAAGGAGTGGCACCCGGTGTGGTCTTCTGCTGCTGTAGCCCATCTGCCTCAAAGTTTGACGTACTGTGCGTTCAGAGATGCTCTTATGCCCACCTTGGTTGTAACGGGTGGTTATTTGAGTCACTGTTGCCCTTCTATCAGCTCGAACCAGTCTGGCCATTCTCCTCTGGCATCAACAAGGCATTTCCGCCCACAGAACTGCCGCTCACTGGATGTTTTTTCTTTTTCGGACCATTCTCTGTAAACCCTAGAGATGGTTGTGCGTGAAAATCCCAGTAGATTAGCAGTTTCTGAAATACTCAGACCAGCCCTTCTGGCACCAACAATCATGCCACGTTCAAAGTCACTCAAATCACCTTTCTTCCCCATACTGATGCTCGGTTTGAACGGCAGGAGATTGTCTTGACAATGTCTACATGCCTAAATGAACTGAGTTGCCGCCATGTGATTGGCTGCTTAGAAATTAAGTATTAACGAGCAGTTGGACAGGTGTATCTAATAAAGTGGCCGGTGAGTGTAATTCTATTAACATAACTTTTGCTAACAAATTAGTCACATCAATTTCTTTTTCGTACCCCAAAATGAAAAAGATTAATGAAGAAGGTTTATACAACAATTAAACCTCAGAGAATCCACAACTTATATTTTTGTTCACTTTTAAGGCTCTCAAGCAGAAAGCTTTAAAAACTGTGACGAGTCGGCCGATTTGAGCAATCGAGCACCATGGAGACCGGCCGCACCCCAATCACGGGTGGATTGTTAACAGCTGGTGACAATTAAGAGCACCACACTTAAGCGGCAGGCTGAGGGCTGGAGCACTTAGCGGCTGAACAGCCGCAAGTTTCACTCAAGAATTGACAGGGACCATACCATAGCAAAAACAGTGAGTCAATAATGGATTTCCATTTGTCAGAGGCAATGACAATCTCTGTCATTGTCTCTGTGTCTGCTTGTTGGGTGAATAACTAACCCCTTTCTAACATGTTAGCTACAGAATGTTAGTTAATAATATGTACATGTTCAACTACAACTGGCACGACTTTCACTAGTAATGGAATAATTTTAAATGGTGCTGTAACAATTCATAGTTATTCCACCAATGGATGTTTGCTAAGGGTCTCGTGGTTAACATAAGCATAAGCTGCTGACTTCTCCATAGCAGAGATGACTGTTTCATTTCACAACTTGAGGGCCCCACAGATTAATTTTCAAAAAAATATATAATTTAAGTGTCATCACCACTGTCTTGTGCACAGAATCTGGACTCACTCTGTACCAAACTCAGTTGTGTTGGATCTCTTTCTCTCTCTGGGCTTCTGAGAGTTGAAGACAGAGTGGGTCTTTGACTGGGGGGGTGGGGGGTTGAAGCTATCACTGCTTGCTGCACAGGCCCGGCTTTGTTTTCTTCCTCCTACTCTCTTCCCGCTCACTTTGCCAGGTTTCCCATTGCTCATGGAATTTACGAAAAATTGAGAAATAAGATGTGTAAATCAAGAGAGAAAATCTGGAAAGTTCTGGAGAGGTCCGAGGCCACAGTGGGAATCCAAGTAGTAACTTCTGCCCTCTCTTTTCGACATCACTTCTAACAAACCATACCGCGTCCATGAGACTTTTTTCAGTTATTTCAGTACACAATAAAACTGGCCCGTTAACAATCCAAGGTGGATGAATCAATGGCCGATAACACAAAAAGCTGAACTAGCATCCTTTCCCAATGGATGAAGAAAGATGACGTCCACGTCACATCTTCCAAAAGAAACAATCATCATTTAATATACAGTATGTCAAGTATATGCAGCGTAGGCTGGTTGGATTGGTAATCAAACGTAACCCTTTCACCCAGGAGGCCGTTGTTAATGTCCTGTGTAAAACTGAGGGAGTCTCGCGCTGGCGCAGGTCCAGTCTTTATATCAACAAAGTCACCTGTTACCCCGGATGACCCGCCCGGCATGTATAAGTGCCGGTGTCATCCTGAGATCAATCCTATTTCATCTTCTCTACCTGTGTCTCTTGAACAAGCTATTACTCTAAAATTGAGTCGTATTTTGGTTTTTCGCGGGTGACCATTAGCCGAGGCTGCGGACCACTCGGCTAATGGTCTACTAGCCGGGGCGTGATGTTGCTCTCTATCGAGAGAGTGGAACCCTGTTCCAACCCGGGGGCTACGTCCAATCCTAGACCTGAGGGGACTCAACAAGTTCCTGAAGGTGTTACTTGTTTCACATGCCGAGCTTCGGACTGTTTCGAAAGGAGAATCAGGAAATGTTTATTTCCATCATATGTCAGACATACATGGAATTTGACTTGGGGGTTGGTGCATGACGAAATTCAATTCAATTAATTTTATTTTGTATAGCCCAAAATCGCAAATTACAAATTTGCCTCAAAGGGCTTTACAGTCTGTACACATGCAACATCCTCTGTCCCGAAAACCCTCACATCGCTACAGGAAAAACTCCCCAAAATATGAAAAAACCTTTCAATGGGGAAAAAAGGGAAGAAACCTTAGGGAGAAGGTCAGAGGAAGGATCCCTCTCCCGGGATGGACAGACTGCAATGGATGTCATGTGTACAGAATCAACCATGTAAAAGATGTACAATACATTCAATTCCTCTAACAGAAATGATACAAGCAATTGCAAGAAGTGTACGGCAGGACCACTGCAGGGACAACCACCATCAACAGAGGCTTCTGTGGGGAGAGAGAGTAGAAAAATGTTGGTTTATGACAGTAATATGAATCATATTTAAAGTAATGATAATGGCAGCAGCAGCAGGTGTCAGCAGAGCCATGCCAGAAGTCAGAACCAGGGTCCGCACGAAACTACGATCCACGGAGACCTGCTAGGCGAGAAAGCACAAAGAACTCCCGGAAAGAAGTTGAATTAGTGATGTACATTAATAAAACATGGATGATTGTGGAAGGAGAGAGTGAGAGTGTGAGCGTGAGAGAGGGGCTCGGTGTGTCCTAAAGAAGTCCCCCGGCAGTCTAAGCCTAGAGCAGCTTAACTAAGGGCTGGTCCAGGCTAACCTGAGCCAGCCCTAACTATAAGCAATATCAAAGAGGAACGTTTTAAGCTTTATCTTAAATGAACTGACCGAGTCTGCCCCCCGGACTGAAAGTGGAAGCTGGTTCCACAAAAGAGGAGCTTGATAACTGAAGGCTCTGGCCCCCATCCTACTTTTTAAAACTCTAGGAACCACAAGTAGCCCAGCATCTACGGAGCGCAGATGCCTTGTAGGGCAATACGGTGTAACAAGCTCTTTAAGATAAGACTGTGCCTCACCAGCAAGTGCCTTGTAGGTGAGGAGAAGTACCTTAAATTCTATTCTTGATTTAACAGGAAGCCAGTGCAGAGAAGTTAATGCAGGAGTTATATGATCCCATTTCTTACTTCTTGTTAATACACGTGCTGCAGCATTCTGAATCAGCTGGAGAGGTTTAAGCGATTTACAAGAGCAGCCTGATAACAAAGAATTACAGTAATCCAGTCTAGAAGTAACAAATGCATGAACTAGTTTTTCTGCATCACTTTGAGACAGGAAGTTCCTGATTTTCGATATATTACGTAGATGAAAAAAGGCAGTCCTTGAAGTCTTCTTTATATGAGAGTTGAAGGACATATCCTGGTCAAAGAGAACTCCAAGATTTCTGACGGTGCTGTTGGATACCAGAGCAATTCCATCCATAGAGACTGTAAAACATGACAGCGGAATTCGAAGGCGCTCTGGGGCTATCATAATAACTTCGTTTTTTTCCCGAGTTTAGCATCAGGAAGTTGCAGGTCATCCAAGTTTTGATGTCTCCAAGACAATCCTAAAGTCTAACAAGCTGGTTGATGTCTTCTGGCTTGATCGATAGATACAGTTGAGTATCGTCTGCATAACAATGGAAGTTTATGTGGCGTTTTCTGATAACGTTGCTGTTACGGGCGGTCGGACACCACCCTTAACATAAAGGAGAGACGCACACAAATTAGCTCGCATCAAACTTTATCTAGGGGTATTTTATTAAATATAATACATATTAACGGACGTTTACTAATGACCCAAAACAAGTCAATAGGTGCGGAACGTTCTCCACTGCCGGGTTGGCGGCTGAACGGAAATCTTAATCAAAAGCACGGTGTGGCTTCGACTCTCGAGGGTTCCCCGTGCAAATGGTCCAGGGAGCCTTTTGTAGCCCTGACACAGGCTCCGCTCAGGTGTGTCTCATCTGTAAATCAACACACACCCACACGCACTCAAACGCATGTAGCAACAAGCACCAGAGCTGGGGGACGTAACAGTCGCCCAAAGGAAGCATATACAGGGTAAATAGAATCGGTCCAAGCTAAGAACCTTGTGGGACTCCGTGACCAACATAAACAAGATTTAAACCAGCTGAGTGCAGTTCCTTTGATGCCAATCAAGTGTTCTAGTCTCTGCAGCAGGATACAGTGATCGATGGTGTCAAATGCAGCACTGAGGTCCAGCAAGACAAGAGACAAGTCCTTGGTCCGATGCAAGTAGAAGATCATTTGTAATTTTCACCAGTGCCGTTTCTGTGCTATGATGCACTCGAAATCCTGACTGGAAATCCTCGAACAAAGCATTGTTTTGTAGAACGTCACATAACTGATTTGTGACAGATTTCTCAATGATCTTAGCGAGGAATGGAAGATTAGAGATAGGTCTGTAGTTAGCCAACACCTCTGGAGCTAGAGTAGGTTTCTTAAGAAGAGGTTTAATTACAGCTACCTTGAAGGACTGTGGTACATGTCCTGTCAACAAAGAGATTCATAATATCCAGTAGGAATGTGCTAATTAACGGAAAGACTTCCTTAAGCAGCTTAGTTGGAATCGGATCCAAGAGACAAGTGGAAGAGTTGGATTTCAAAATTGTAGAAGTCAGTTCATCAAGGTTGATGGAAGAGAAACCATCCAAGTAGGTATCAGGGCCCACGGCTGCGTCCAAAGTTCCTACATCCGAGGACGGGTCGGCTCCGGTTGGGGGTAGTAGACCATCAATTTTCTCTTTGATAGTCAGAATCTTATTATTGAAGAAGTTCATAAAGTCGTTACTACTGAGGTCCACAGGAATACACGGCTCGACAGCGCTGTGACTCTGTCAGTCTGGCTACAGTGCTGAAGAGAAACCTGGAGTTTTTTTTTTTTTTTCTCGATTAATGTGAAATCGTTATGCGTTACGGAGAGCCTTCTTATATGTTTTAACGCTGTCTTGCCAAGTTAGCCTAGATCCTTCTGATTTGGTGGAACGCCATAACCGTTCAAGTTTCAGCACAGTTTGCTTTAAGTTCCGGGTTTGAGGGTTATACCAAGGGGCGAACTTCCTTCTTGTTGCCATTCTTCTTTTGAGGGGAGCAATACCATCCAGCGCCATTCTCAAAGAGCCTGTGGCAGTATCAACAAGATGGTCGATTTGTGACGGACTGAAGTTTTCACAGGAGACTTCTGATATCTTGAGACAGGACACAGGACACAGAACTTAGAGCAGAGGGAATGTCTTCTTTAAATGAGGCTACAGCGAGGAGATTCCAATAGTAGAAATTCAAAGGTTATCAGACAATGGTCCGACAGGAGAGGGTTCTGTGGAAAGATTGTTAAATGTTCTATCACAATACCATACACAAGAACCAAGTCGAGCGTGTGGTAAAACAATGAGTTGGTTTGTTTACACTCTGACAGAAGCCAATTGATTCCAGCAAAGAGAGAAATGAAGTACAAAGGCTGTCGTTATCGACATCCACATGTACATCGACATCCACATGTTAAAATCACCTTGTCCGTTTTAAGGACCAAACTCGTTAAGAACTGTGAAAATTCACATAAAAATTTGGAATAAGGACCTGGGGCCCTGTACACTATTACAAAGAGAACCGGCTGAATTATTTTCCAGGTTGGTTGTGAAAGACTTAAAGTCAGGCTTTCAAAAGATTTATAATCCAGTTTGGGTTTAAGGTTCATTAAAAGGCAGGAGTCATAAATAGCTGCCACTCCACCCCCTCGGCCTGTGCCGGAAGACAGTACAATAATGGACAACAGACAACGTAGTGTAGCAATAAGATGAAAATATAATAAAATATATGCTATGGGATAGTACGCTAAAGCTATAAGAAAAAAAGATCAAATTTGAAATAAAGATAAAGTGCACCAGCTAAACAGAAAGTGACAAAGTGTATGTGCATGTAATGAGTGAGAGTCAGTCAGGAGGGGACCCGGGCTCTGTTGATGAACCCGACTGCCGAAGGGAAGAAACTGTTAGTGTGGCGGGAGATCTTAGTCCTGATGGACCTCATTCTCTTGCCGGATGGAAGGGGCACAAACAGTTTATGTCCGGGGTGAGTGGGGTCGGCTACAATCTTTCTAGCCCGCTTCAAAGTCCTGAAAGCAAACAAGTCCTGGAGATACGGCAGATTGCAGCCAATCACCCTCTCTGCAAGACCGGATGACACGCTGCAACCTGCCCTTGTCCTTGGCTGTGGCTGCAGCGTACCACACGGTGATCGAGGAGCAGAGGATGGACTAGATGATGGCCGTGTAGAAGTGCACCATCATCGTCTTTGGCAGGGTGAATTTCTTCAGCTGCCGCAGGAAGAACAGCCTCTGCTGAGCCTTTTTGGTTATGGAGCTGATGTTCAGCTCCCACTTGAGGCCCTGGGTGATGATGGAGCCCAGGAAATGGACTGAATCCACATTGGTGACGGGGGAGTCACACTGTCTTCACGGTGTTGAGCTCCAGGTTGTTCTGGCTGCACCACTTCACTAGGTGGTCAGACTCCCACCTGTAGGCGGACTCATCCCCACCAGAGATCAGTCAAATGAGGGAATCGTCATCGACAAACTTCAGAAGCTTGACGGACTGGTCACTGGAGGTGCAGCTGTTGGTGTACAGGGAGAAGAGCAGAGGGGAAAGAACGCAGCCTTGGGGGGAACTGGTGCTGATGGACCGAGAGGGGTCAAAGAGTGGTTCAGTGAGGGTCTTCAGGTGGGACAGGACTAGCCATTCAAAGGACTTAATGACGACAGAGGTCAGGGCGACTGCCCTGTAGTCATTCAGTCCTGTGATCCTGGGCTTCTTGGGAACAGGGATGATGGTGGAGGCCTTGAAATAGGCTGGAACTTGGCATGTCAACAAGGAGGTGTTGAAGATGGCAGCTGGTCAGCACAATGCTTCAGGGTGTGGGGCGAGACTAAGTCCAGACCGGCTGCTTTACGGGAGTTCTGTTATTTAAAGAGCCGGTTAACGTCTCTCTCCAGGACAGAGAGGGACGGTGGGGGAGGGGAGGGTGGTGGAGTTGTGGGGGATGGAGTCAGGACATTGTCTTTCAAATCTGCAGTAGAACTCATTCATCAGGCAGGGGTCATTCATGGAATGGGAGGGTTTTGGCTTGTAGGTGTTTAAAGCCTCTCCAAACTGAAGCAGTCATTTGATGAGAACCTGTATTTTGACTACAAGTCTTGTCTTCTCCCTGATTCTTCTGCAGTCGTAGTTTTCTGAGTTCCACTGTGAATCAGGGTTTGTTTGTTGTTATAACTTACCCTGGTGCATGATGACACAGCTTTCCTCACAGAAGGCGATGTAGGAAGTTACAGCCTCTGTGAAGTCATCCAGATTGTCAGAAGCAGTCCTGAAAACATCCCAGTCTGTGCAGTCCAAACGCGCCTGGAGATCCTCTAGCGCCTCGCTGATCCACTTCTTGCCCTCACCACAGGTTTGCAGAGCTTAAGTTTCTGCCTATATGCAGGAATCAGGTGGACTGTGACGCGGTCGGAGTGTCCCAGCGCAGCACGAGGGACAGCGTGATAAGCCCTGCTTACTGTAGTGTATCAGTGATTCAGCGTGTTCTCCTCTCTAGTCGAGCATTTAAATAAACTGTTTGAATTTCGAAAGTTCATGGTGGAGGTTTCCTTTGTTAAAGTCCCCAAAGACAAAGAGTCCAGGTTGATCCGCTCCACACGCCGTATCTGGTCAGCGAGTGTCTGCTGTGCCTCCTGCACGTTGCCCGCCGGCGGCATGTAAACACCAACCAGGATGAATGAAGTGAACTCATGGGGGGAGTAGAAGGGTTTGCAGTTGATGATAAAAGATTCCAGAGCAGGAGAACAGTGTTGCGGGATCACTGTTACATCGTTGAAGTAGAAGCAGATTCCTCCACCCTTCATCTTGCTGGACAGCTCTGTGCCGCGGTCCGCTCTGAGCAGCTTGGAAGCCCGCCAGCTGGAGCCCGGAGTCCGGTATCGATCCGCAGAGCCAGGTCTCCGTGAAGCACAAATGGAAGATGAAGAAAAGTCTCTGTTTCTTTTCACCAGCAGCTGAAGTTTGTCCAGTTTGTTGCACAGTGAGCGCATGTTGGAGAGAAAGATGCCTGGCAGCGGTGTGTGAGAACCACGCTTGCGGAGTCACACTAACGAGCCGGCCCGTTTTCCTCTCCTCCGGTGTCTCACACCGTGATTAAAGGTGAGCGCACCTTTGACTAGAATGTCCAGTAATTCCACAGAGGAGAGAAGAAAAGTTGGAAATAACTCCACTGGAGTTGTTCCACTGATGTTCCAGAGCTCATCTCTGGTGAAAGAGCTCCGGGAATTGCAACAGGAAAACCAATTTACGACAAAAAAAAAAAAAATAAAGAGCACCGAAACACTGAGGCAGCCAGCTGCGGCGCCATCTTGGATAATTTTCTCACGTCATGTATGTAGTTACATACATAACTTTCGCCTTATGTCAATCCCTACTGACCCCCAGAGTTCTTAGTCACTCGGAATCCTGTGAACTCGCGAGAAGATTATCTTGCACTGATCTCAGGATGACACCGGAACTTAAACATGCCGGGCGGGTTATCTAGGGTCACAGGTGACTTTGTTGGTATGAAGAGTCGACCTGCGCAAGCACGAGACAGTGTGATAATCTAGCTTGTTTTCACAATATTACCATGTGAGCAGTTAGAATGAAATTGTGTTGGTGGGATTTGGTCACAATTAACTAGTCTGTGTATGTGTGTGTGTGTGTGTGTGTGTGTGTGTGTGTGTGTGTGTGTGTGTGTGTGTGTGAATGAAGGAACATTTCACCTAGTAATTGTGTGGCTTAATTCATAGGAGCTCTAGAGCTCAATGGAAGAATTCATTTTCGGCTGCTATTCTTTTCCTTACACATTTTAGTAATACAAAAATAACGTAGTAACATAATAACCTATTCTTTTAAATACTTTTGACAACTGCACAGCTACTGTACTTTCACATACACCCCGTGCTCATCTGTTATAAGTAATACATCTTGTTTCTCCCCGGGCTGATTTCAGTACCAATATCAGACTAATAGAGAGAGTACACATAGGCTACCTTTACGTGTAGCATTGCTTTCACTGTCAGTGCATGCTTTTTGTTAGTAATTATCAAAAAAACAGGGTGATGACATCACTGTGACTGAGTTTTTTTGGCATGAGGAATAGATCCACAATTATCAAGACTTGTAGTAACGCGTAAATTGACTTTGACGTGTAAAATTGGTGAACTGCCCCTTTTACAGTGCCGTAGCGAGAGTGCCTGAGACATAAATCAGCCAGAGGATTAATCTCAACTCCTCCTGTCCCAACCTGCATACATTATTATGAAAAAACCTTTGGCCTATAGGTAAGTAGCTATTGTGATAAGTCATGAGAGCTGTAAGGTTAGTATCATCTATCTCTCTTCCTGTACCTCGGTGTGTCTCTCCCGACTCCTCTTCGATGCATACTATGTATTTTAATGTATGTTGCACCTACCAGAGAGCCTTTTGAAATTATACTGAAATCATCATTTCAAAAATATAATTTTTG
Source organism: Pungitius pungitius (assembly GCF_949316345.1). Classification (NCBI taxonomy): domain Eukaryota; kingdom Metazoa; phylum Chordata; class Actinopteri; order Perciformes; family Gasterosteidae; genus Pungitius; species Pungitius pungitius. Next base: position 15,047,157 of record NC_084909.1, on the reverse strand, counting down.
AATTTCATATTTGAACAGGGTTGTACTAGGCTAATGTCTGCAAAAGCTGCCACCATGTGAAATGGTATTTTTTTCTGGGAATTTTCTTGTCTTTGTTTTCTAGAGGTGGTACACAACATATATATAGTGTAGTCTTAAGAAGTCGGGATCATGAGGTGGGGCGTGCGTGCACAAATCAAGATGAAAAAGTAAAGGATTCTAACTGAAAATTAATTCCAACAAAACATCACCCCAAAAAAATAAACAGTATCTTCAGTTTACTTCTGGTTCATTGTCTTTAACAAAACATTGAAAACCCGCGCTTTTCTCCACACTCCTGTCCTTTTGTTCTTTCCCACACGCCAGCTACCCTCAGGGTAATCAGCCTCATCTCTTCCAGCTGGGCGCAGCCTTCGGCACGGCCGCCCTGCTACGGGAATGGTAGTTCATTCTCCAGATGCCATGGTGGAGTGTAGTCCCTGCTGCAACCACTTAAAGGGGATGTACCTCCCATTAATGACACTCCCTCACATGACATTATAATATGTTTTTTGGGATGAGTCTTATTTTCCTTGCTACTATTAACACGAGGGCAATGTTCTTGTTGGACTGAATTACAGCTTGTGAAATGACTGATCTCCTCTGGGGAAGCAATGCCAAAATATGCAATAGATATTACTGTAATCTATTGAAGGAGACATATCCTGCTCATTTGAAGACTCATACTTAACAGGTCCACATGCTTTGATGTTAAAAAAGCATATAATTTCTCCTGTACCGCCCTGTCTGAAACGTTCTGTTTTAGTGCCTGTCTCTTTAAGACCCCCCCATCCAAACCAGACCAATCTTAGCCCAGGTTAGGAATAAAGTTTGTTTCAAACATTTTTTTGCAAACCCCTCCCGGGACATAGTCTTCATTTATGAATTGATGTGGGATGTGGTGGTAGGCGTGCTAAGGCCATGTGAGGGAGACATCCATTTGGTGTGATGACGTTCCGGAACATCCAAACGGGTTGTATTGATTGGTATTTATTCATTACTGGAATCGGTGGGCCTTTGGGGGTTGGTAGACATGCCAGAAAGCCACATTAACGTGTAGAAGTGTCACACATTTGTCCACATCATAGTTTATTTTCATCTTCACTGCTTGGTATCTAACTCTCCTGTCATTTCAGATACTCCCACATCGTCAGATCATTACCCTCACCTGATTCTGCTTGCCCTCACCTGCAGCACCTCCCCTCTTCAGCCACTCACTATTTTAGCCTGTCACATTCTGTTGTTCCCTGCCAGATTGTCTTGTGTGTTTTGCCAAGTTTTCCCGCGTTTCCATAGTTAGCCTGATTTACCTCTGTTCTGACCTTGCCTGCCTTTCAACCTCGGATTACCTGCCTGCTCCCTTTCGGATTTGTTTGCCTCCCTGATCGCCATCCCTGGTTCAGACTCCTGCCTGCCCTCATCTACGCATCCCCTGCCTGCCCCTCTGGGATTGTTTGCCAGCTGACTGATCCCCCTGCTATGACCTTGCCTGAACTATTGATTAAAGCTACCAGTCTCCCCAACGTTGTTTGAGTTGTGCTTTTGGGTTCCATCGAACACCGGTACCAGTAACCGTTAGAAGACAACTTATCAAAGTGGAATTCTCATTTTCTCCACACCCTTTTAAAGAAACACATGCACAATCTACTGTACATTTTTTTGTATACTTTTGTTTTGGATAGTCACATTAGTCATAGCTTTTTCTTTAACATAATTTTGGCTGAACTAGTATTTGTATTAAGAACAATCAGACTCTTCCATTTTAGGTATTCATCACATACTAAAATACCGAAGACAAATACAGTGTCTAAATTAACTAAATTAGAATCCAAAAAAATCAGGCTTTTTGTCAATGTTCTGTTCTCCAAGCATATCTTGTTAACATCACCGTCAGACTAATATTTAGGTACCAACGTAATAAAAGATAGGGATGCATCAACAAGGCATTTTCATGGGAGAAAATGCCTTGTTGATGCTAGAAGTCGGAGGAGAATGGGCCGACTGATTCAAGCTGATAGAAGAGCAATTTTGACTGAAATTTTGTCTGATGAGTCTCGATTTCTGTTGAGACATTCAGATGGTAGAGTCAGAATTTTGGCATAAGCAGAATGAGAACATGCATCATGCATTGTTACCACTGTGCAGGCTGCTGGTGGTGGTGTAATGGTGTAGTGGATGTTTTCTTGGCACACTTTAGGCCCCTTAGTGCCAATTGGGCATCGTTTAAATGCAACGGCCTACCTGAGCATTGTTTCTGACCATGTCCTTCCCTTTATGGCCACCATGTACCCATCCTCTGATGTCTACTTCCAGCAGACTAATGCACCATGTCACAAAGCTCGAATCATTTCAAATTGGTTTTTTGAACATGACAATGAGTTCACTGTACTTAAAAGGCCCCCACAGTCACCAGATCTCAACCCAATAGACTATCTTTGGGATGTGTTGGAACGGGAGCCCTGGATGTGCATCCCACAAAACTCCATCAACTGCAAGATGCTATCCTATCAATATGGGCCAACATTTCTAAAGAATGCTTACAGCACCTTGTTGATCTGAATGAAAGATCATTAGCGCACTGGTACAGCTCTTCTCCCGGGTGGGATTCCCAGAGGAAATCCTCACCGACCAGGGGACGAATTTCACAATGAAACAGCTTCATCATCAGCTGGGCATCACTACTATCCGGACAACACCATACCACCCACAAACCGATGGGTTGGTAGAACGATTTAATCAAACCCTGAAAAACATGCTGCGCAAATTTGTCAGTGATACTGGGAAAGATTGGGATAAGTGGTTGCCATTTTTTCACACGGACCATTTGGATATTTTGTCTCTGAGAACCTCAAAACAGGCAAATAACTAGTCTGAAAAAATATGGAAAAATATTTCAATTGATTTGACAAAACCCCATTCTCTAGCGGGTTACAATACTACACTTTAGTTTCCCTTTAACTGTTTCTGAGAGCTGCCATCACTGTGTAAATCCTCAAACTGCACAACTCTACTAACACGCAGTGAAACTTTTTTCATGATTTTAGCTCGTTAGCATGTTAGCTTGTTTTGGTTGCTGGTGTTGCCACTAGAGAAAATACGAGCGGCTAAACCAACTTTGCAATAAATCATTTTCTGAACATTTTTCCAAAACCAAAAACCTTTCAAACAGACACAGCTCCTCTCTTGGGCACAAGTTGTGTTGGTGTAGCAAAATTGTTGGGCTGTCTTGGCTGACACACATTTTCAATCTTGAATGGGGGTGGGGATTGGTGCTAAGGTCGGTGGTTCCCATTTTCATAAAGGGGAAAGACTGTGCTCGTCCTATCAGGGTATCACACTGCTCAGCATTCCATGGAAAGCTTATGCTAGGGCAGGGGTGTCAAACTGATTTCAGGTTCGGGCCAGATGATCAAATGTGGGCCAGGCCATTAAAATCATAGGGAGGGGTGCCGTGAACAATCCGGTCAACCTGATTCCTGATATCAATTAATCTATAACAGATCAGTTTTTCTTCAACCATAGCTGAAGAGAAAGACTGTTTGTAAAATTCTTTATCAGTCTTCAACGTTTAGCCCAATGCTTGTCTACTCAAAAAAAGCTCCAAGGAATGGTCAAAGTTAACAGTGTCTTCCCATGAACTAGTTACGAAAGAATATAGTGATTTTGCATGTCAAATTTAACTGGGGCTACAAATCATCGTAACTTATATGATGAGAATGGGACAACGTAGCTAGTTAGACATTCGTCCCTCACCGCTACGTTGGCTAAACACACAAATGACCTCTACAGAAATTAGACAGCAGATTCATTAGATATGCAGCTCACCCCTCTCCAGAAAAACCCTTAGACTACCAGAGACAAGGAACATAGACAGAAGATAATTGTAACATGTAAAAAAGTCTTAACTCATTGGGTTCATTTGGAAGAAAAGTATTACGACTATATAGCGGGTGAAATAAGTATTGAACACGTCACCATTTTCTCAGTAAATATATTTCCAAAGGAGCTATTGACATGAGATTTTCAAGTAATACATACATACATGTATTACTCCTTTGGTGTTCAATACCTATTTCACCCGCTGTATGAGTTGTATTGTACACTATTAGTGATATCCAAGGGAAATGACAAAAGGAAAATGGGACAGTTTGGCCCAAAATTATGAAAAAACTTTCTGTCTGCTGCTATAATAATCTCGAAAAATGTGTCCTTTTGTTAAGAGAACAATCTGGTAGAGGTTTGGAGTCATACTATAATAATTCTAAAAGAGCGGTGGCTGATGGAAAATGTTCTGGGTAAAACAATCAAATTAATTTCAGCAAACATCATTGTGATTTAATTCAAAACAATTATGGGATCAAAAACTCTACTTTGCAGTTAATCATTATTCCAAAATGGAAAAAACCTGTGAATAACACTTTTACAATTTTATTTTGATCACCCTCATAGGCAGTATAATATATAAATATCAAATAATAATCAGAATGGTATAATACTGTATGTACTAGTAGTCCTCTCGTCTGCTTGTATGGCAAAAAAATCTTTAATTCCCCCAGAATATCATAAATATCATTTTTATTTAACCAGCTATTGGCTACAGTGCAATCTTGAGATATCCCCTGACAGGACGTGCGCATAACAAGCAGGGATGTGCAGGAAAAGCATATATTTTGCGGAAGTTGAATCATCCTGAAAGTGCTTTTAATTTCAGGAAAAAACCCCAAAATGTAATTTGTGCAGTGTGCCAATCTTTATTTTGTCTTAACATACATGATGATGACACCCAGATTGTTCAAATAGACTTTATGGTTGCAGAGATGTAACCTTTTTTTTATCAGTGCAACTCTTGAGCAGTGGCCTAAAGAACGGCTTTGTTCTAAATGGTGAGGATCGCATTAGAAGTAGTAGGAGAGGAAGCTGTAGCAAAAGGGATATGATTATGATTGTGAAAAGGGTAGCATTAGGTTCTTTTAAAGAGATGAGTTTTGAGCCTTGTATGATAAAACGAGGAGTGGCTCTGCAGTGCTGACTGGGGTAAGAAGGTAAATCGACTTTGGAAATGAAGGGGGGAAGTGATCAGGAGAAGCAGCAGAGTGAAAGTTAAGTAGTTGAATAGCATTCCTTCTTCCTCCATGCTGTGAGATCATCCTCTCCGTTTCTCTCCAAGGAGATGGAGATTAGTTTTGGAATGCTGATGGGACAAGGAGGTAATTCAGAGACTTTACATGCCAATCCAATATATTTTCCTTCCCAAACCGCAATGAGGTGGTCAAAATTAATTTCACAAACATAGGTTCATAGGCACTAGCAGCTTACGGATTCTCTAAATAAAGTCTTAACATTCACACTGCCATTATATTTCAAATTGTCCTCCTCTCCTTCTGATATGCAATGGTTCTGTTATAATCACCCAGTAGGTCAACAAACACACTTTTCTTGATTAATTCAATTCAATTCATTTTATTTTGTATAGCCAAAAATCGCAAATTACAAATTTGCCTCAGAGGGCTGAACAGTCTGTACACATGCAACATCCTCTGTCCCGAGACCCTCACATCGGCACAGGAAAAACTCCCCAAAATATGAAAAAACCCTTCAATGGGGAAAAAAGGGAAGAAACCTTAGGGAGAACGTCTGAGGAGGGATCCCTCTCCCGGGAAGGACAGACTGCAATGGATGTCATGTGTACAGAATCAACAATGTAAAAGATGTACAATACATTCAATTTCTCTAACAGAAATGATACAAGTAATTGCAAGTAGCAGAACAAGTGTACGGCAGTGTCACTGCAGGGACAACCACCATCAGGTCGAACCACCATCCACAGAGGCTTCTGTGGGGAGGGAGAGCAGAAAGATGTTGGTTTATGATGACAGTAATATGAATCATATTTAAAGTAATGATGATGGCAGCAGCAGGTGTCAGCAGAGCCATGCCAGGAGTCAGAACCGGGGTCCGCACGAAACTATGATCCACGGAGACCTGCTAGGCGAGAAAGCACAAAGAACTCCCGGAAAGAAGCTTAATTGATGTACATTAATAAAACATGGATGATTGTGTAAGGAGAGAGTGTGAGAGTGAGAGAGGGGCTCGGTGTGTCCTAAGAAGTCCCCCGGCAGTCTAAGCCTAAGATTAATTGGCAGTCAGTATGTTTTTTGTCATGAATACTTGTCACAGAACACAGCTATGATATCAGTTAAACTTTTGGAACATGGCTGATGAAATCAATGAATTAGTTAAACAAAATGTAGCCCTCCTTTTGACCTTGACAAAGGCAGGACATAGCTATTCTACTCGTCCTTTTCTTACCTCTGTTCTTTGGTTGCACCCCCATTGGGTGAATGTCCAAATATGCAGCCTTTTTTCACTGAAAGTGATTAAGGATGAAAAAGAACGAAAGTTACACACAGTTCTATGGATCCTGATGACCACCAGAGCTCTTGGTCACTTGGAATCCTGTGAACGTGCAAGAAGTTTCCGTAGTACTGAACTCAGGATGATACTAGAACTTATAGAGAACAGAGATCCTCCAAGGTCACAGGTGACTTTGTTGGTATAAAGACCTGTGTTAGACAGAAGATAATCCAGTGTTAAGTACAGCCTTTGGCGGCCATCTAGCATTCACAGAACTGAAGTTACATACGTAACTTTAGTGTGTGTCTCACCACTCGGACAGGCTCAGAGCACAGCGAATTTCAAACAGCAGTGGCTCCTCAGGTCCATTATGATGGGACTGACATGGTTCTAATGAAGCTGCTGTAACTCTGGGAACAAAGCTGAGCCGGTTCTGTAGAAGAGAGTCTCCTGATACCAGGATGACTGACAGCTCCCGGGTAGTCATAGACAGCGGGAGCAGGGGATTCCAGCACTGATGCACCCTTGATTTGTTTGATGGTGTGTTTATTTGAAACCTCACAATAATATCAAAGTCCCAGTCTCAGTTATAAAACCACAATGTTTAGAATAACTATTGGTGCATATTTTTAAAAGTATATTTTACCTCCAAAGGTTTCACGCGGGTAGATTACGTTTTTTTTCTGTTGTTGTTCCATGGTGCGCAAATAATCCAGTTTGTCTCCAGAAACCACAGCTATGTCATCCAGCTTGTTTTTCTTTAGTAACTCTTTCTACTTCATGAATAGTTCATTTCGATCACACATTCAGTAACTGTAAACATAGGTGTGTGTAATGACTGACATCACTATTATCACCTTGGAAGGCTCCTCTACGTAGAGTGTCACAATGTTGTATGATAAAATCTGAAAATAAATAGAGGATGATTTTGGGTTGTATCTTGAGATTAAAATGGCAGCAACCTGAAAGGATGACAGAGAAAATGTAATTACAGGCTGGGTATAGGTAAAGCCAGATTAAGCGTCATGGTGAGAGGATTAAGGGATTTTAAAGCTTCGTCTTTTGTTCTTTTTTCTACTCATAATACTGCAAGCCATAAACGCTAACACCTTCCATTCATCCACACAAAGGAGAGGGGTGGAGATGGCTGGCTGTCTGTACAATACAAGCAAAGAGCAAAAGGTAAGGGAGACTCTCCATGCCAGGAATAGAAACACATTTTTGTGTGTTGATTAGCTGAAGGTGTTGGCTGTATTTGCATTCCTTTGCAGCAGCTCAACAAGTTTGCCACCACCCAAACATTCATGAGTAAGAACAGTGGTGTCTGTTAATGCCCAGCATCTTGATACTGTAACTGTAACTTCCGGTTTGATGGGGTTAGACATTGCTATACACAGTGCCATCTATCTCCTAGGAGAGCACACCCACAGGCGGAATCCATACTCCTCGATGAGTCACTCAAGACTCAGGTTTCTGTGTGGATTATCTTCCTGTTGTAATCATTCAGTGCACACATATGACAAACAAGGAAGAAATTCACATTTCACAAGAATCCCTTCTCATTCCCGGTGGCTTGTTCAATGACACCCTTTAGCATTACATTTCACACATCACACACATCCTATGTGAATCACTTGTGTCATTATTTGACATTCAGAGCAACTAGTGTTAGAAAATAAAAGACTGTAGGGCCACCGGGAGATAAGGTTGTAGCCTACGGGATAAAAAAACACAGGACATTCACCCACTATTCATGTCCAGTGTGACACGCCCGTTACGCAACAGAGGTTATCATTTTCAACCCAAACCACAATCTTTTCCTAAGATCATTGTAGCAGAGGCGACTCCTCTGCGCGGATTCCCAAAGGAGTGACACACAGACACCAGGCAGGTTTTCGCTCGCTCCTCGGCCTCGCCCCTGAGCGTCGGGTTCAGAACCTCTCCTCCAGTCCTGCTCACTGATTTTAAAACACAGGCTGAGGCTCCTCAGCTGTGCTCGTTAGCGGCCGGCACAGTTCCCTGAACCCCTCCCGCCAGTTCCCCCCCCCCTCTGCAGCTGAGCTAATCACACCCCACCACCACATACCCCCACCGCCCGACTTAGGCCGGGGAGCCCCCCCCCCTCTCCTTTTGAGGGCGGGAGAGGAAGTCGGCCACGACCATCTGCGTCCCGGGCCTATGGATCACCTTGAAGTTAAAAGGCTGTAAAGCTAGATGCCACAGAGTGATCCGAGCGTTGGTATCCTTCATGCGGTGGAGCCACTGCAGCGGAGCGTGATCCGAGCAGAGGATGAATGAGCGTCCCAGGAGGTAGTACCGCAGGGAGTCGACCGCCCACCGGATGGCCAGGCACTCCTTTTCTACAGTGCTGTACCTGGCCTCTCTCTCAGATAACGTCCGGCTGATGTAGAGGACCGGGCGGTCCACCCCCTGCACCTGCTGGGACAAAACGGCCCCCAGCCCTCTGCTCGACGCATCAGTCTGCAAGATAAAAGGGAGAGAAAAGTCAGGTGTATGGAGAAGTGGTTCCCCGCAGAGAGCCTGTTTTACCCCCTCAACCGCCCATTGGCACCGCTCGGTCTACTGGACCGGATCTGAGGCACCTTTCCGGGTTAGGTCAGTTAAGGGGCTGGTCAGCTCCGCAAAGCCCGGGATGAACCTCCTGTAGTACCCTGCCAGCCCCAGAAACTGCCTCACCTCTTTTTTAGTCTTGGGACGTGGGCAGGCCGCAATAGCCGCGGTCTTGTCTACCTGAGGGCGGACCTGCCCACCCCCCAAGTAGTACCCCAGATACCGTACCTCCCTATGCCCAACTGCACACTTCCCCGGGTTGGCGGTGAGCCCGGCCTGCCTCAGGGATTCCAGCACCGCGCCCACCTGCCACACATGCTCCGCCCAGGTGGTGCTGTGTATGATCACATCATCCAGGTAGGCAGCAGCATATGCAGCATGCGGACGAAGCACCCGGTCAATGAGGCGTTGGAAGGTGGCCGGGGCCCCGAACAACCCAAAGGTAAGCATGGCGAATTGGTATAACCCAAACGGAGTGGAGAAAGCCGTCCCTTGGACTCTGGCGATAAGGGAATCTCCCAGTAGCCCTTGGTTAATTCCAGTGTCGTAAAAAAATGTGCGGTGCCCAATCGGTCCAGGAGTTCGTCGACCCGGGGCATCGGGTAGGCATCGAAGCGTGACACGTCATTCACCCTGCGATAGTCCACACAGAACCGCACAGACCCATCCTTCTTAGCGACCAGGACGATGGGGCTGCACCAGGCGCTGTTGGACCCCCATCTCCAGCATCGCCGCTAATTCTCGCTGAACAATTTTTCTCTTGTGTTCAGGTAACCTGTAGGGCCGTGTTCGCACTGTCACGCCTGGGGACGTCTTGATGTGGTGCGCTATGAGGTCCTCGCAACCTGGCAGGAGGGAGAACACATCGCTAAACTGATTTTGCAACCGGGCTAAGTCTGCTTTCTGGGTCGCAGAGAGATGGGCATCGAAATTGAGCCGGGTCGGATCGGTGGACTTTGGGACCTCGGGCCCCAGCTCCTCTCTCTCAGCTACTGCGGACACCAGTGAAACAGACTCCGCCTCCCTGCATCGTTTGAGGAGGTTGAGGTGGTAGATCTGTGTAGCTCCGCCCCGGTCAGATCGCACCACCTCATAGTCGATGTCCCCCACCCGCCGTGTGACCTCGAAGGGCCCTTGCCACCTGGCGAGGAGTTTTGAGCTGGAGGAAGGAAGCAATACAAGTACTTTTTCTCCCGGTGTAAATTGTCTCAGCTTTGCTCCTCTGTTGTACAGCCGTTGTTGACGCTCCTGGGCCTCGAGCAAATTCTCACGTGACAACTCACCCAGTGTGTGGAGTTTGGCTCGCAGGTCCAGGACGTATTGAATCTCGTTCTTACTGGGGCTCGGACCCTCCTCCCAGTGTTCCTTAAGCAGGTCGACCACCCCCAGTACGTTAGCTTTTATTGTAGCGTTGCAGGTTGTCCTCGCTCGCTCCTCGGCCTCGCCCCTGAGCGTCGGGTTCAGAACCCCTCCTCCAGTCCTGCTCACTGATTTTAAAACACAGGAGAGACAATCAGGCTGATGCTCCTCAGCTGGGCTCGTTAGCGGCCGGCACCGTTCCCTGAACCCCTCCCCCCAGTTCCCTCCCCCCCTCTGCAGCTGAGCTAATCACACCCCACCACGACAATCATGTCGTTAGTTGGAAATATGAACGTGTTTGACACAATGGATGCTGCTGAGGAACGTCAAATCCAACGTCCATCTTGAATCACACTGGACTCTTCTTCAATGATCATGACTGATGAATGGTGTGTTGGTAAAACAGTTTTCAGAGGTTCTTTTTACTTTTTTCTTACCCAAAAGGATATGTAAAGTATGTCAACACACAGGTCTGCATTCAGTGCAGCCTCCTTTCTAAACATAATCAGCATAGACAAAAGAATCTTCTGGTTAAGACTCTGCTTCTGCAGAATGTTAAATTACAGACGTCTTGAGAGGCTAACGGCCTAAAAACCTGACTACTCCCCAATGTTAAATCCTTCAGCTTTCTCAAAGCGAAAAAAAACATTTAACACCCCAAACGCCTAGTTGCATCTTAGCAGCAAGCAAGGGAGATAAAACCAAAACGTTAAATAGGACGTTGCCTCCCACCCCTGCTTTTCCTCTTTCTCATTAAAGTGTGTGAGTGAGACGCGATGAAGCAACAGACCACCATGAGGGAGCGATGGGAGCCTTGCTATTGGTTTTCTCTTTCTGTTTTCTGCTTTTGTTTTCAACGGGTTCTCAGGCAGTATTTTCTTCTGATGAACACACAATAACTGAATTGCAGTGGGGTGGTGATGTTTTCAATTTCAGCTGCAGCAGAGGGCTTTGAAGACAATCTGGTTAGAAGTGATGAATTCATAGCCAGGGGCTTTAATATATCTAATATTGGTGATGTGGCAAAGAAAAGTGTGTAGAGTATTCAATAGGAATGAAAAAAAAGAAAAAGATGGTGAGATCTTTCTCGTTTTTCTCTCCATTAAGAATGTTTAACAGCAAATTTTAGCCATAATGTGTCTCCCAGGACTAACTAGATAGCTTTTTACGTTCATGGCCTCATAGTTTGGATGTACTGAATATCAAAACACTGACATTGCAACAAAAACAGGAATACAATGAAACGATCTCTAACAAATAAAGTGTATGCAGGGCTGGACTGGTAATCTGGCATAACAGGCAAATGCCCGGTGGGCGGTCGATAGGCCTATACAATATTTTTATTTTTTATTTTTTGCTTTCGACCGGCCCATAAAGCAGGGACAGCGGCCCATTGGTTCATTTTCTATACTGACACTGGGCTGGCCCAATCATCTCCTAGCAGGCTCCACCCCTCCTTCTCCGTGTGTCAGTCAGATGCATTCAGTGGCTCAGAGCCAGAAAGAAATGTGTGGATTAGGATGGAGAAACAAAAAGGTAAGAGCTAGGGGGGTGCGGGGAAATTGCGGGCCAAAAAAAATAAAAAATCTAGAGGTTGATGTCTCAACATGTTCAAAAATAACTGACATGTTTAGTGCTGTAGCTTCAGTTTCCAAAACTACTACAGTACCTGATGACATGTTGCAGAAACAGCAGGTGATCATAGCACATGGAAGAGGAGAGGTGCCATAGCAATAGCCATAGCCATAGCGGTGCTTGCGGCTCGCAGGCAGCAGAGGAGAAGGTGCAGCAGGTGCCTGAGTCTGACAGTGAAGTCAAGGAGGGACAGAGTGAGCAGGAGAGTGAAATTGAAACGGTAAGCAAGCATGGTAGCTACATGAACAGGGAGGGAGTGTTATTCAGGGCGGGTGCATGAGGATAGTGTGTGTGGGCCTGGCTGGGGCTGGGCCACAACGAAGATGATGTTGATTTAACAGTTACCTAAATTAATGAATATTATAATAAGGCAACAAACATAATCGCCGGTCGTTGCTATTATAAAGTCTGAGTGTCAGGTTGTCATTTGTCAAATTGTCACTTAAAGGTTACTGCAATGGCCACTCAGTTAGCTAAAGTCAAATAACACAGCATAAGCTGTTTTGCACTGTTTTTGTAGCTAGCAGAGTTGAGAGTTCACTTATTCAATTGCAACTTCGGATATTGTAATGTCACCATTTAAAACTTAGAACGGCCGTCGACGGCCTTCTTCTCTAGAAAAAAACTTAAATGATGCCATTTGATTATTTTAATTATTACTCGCCCACAACGAGTTACATGTTAGAAGAGGTAGCTAACGTATGTTATTTGGGGGTTAAAAACCCGCTTTGCATTTTAAAAGCTATATATTCAAATAACTAGATATTTTCTAATGTTTCTTCTAAATTTCCAACATCATCAATATGCAATATTACGGCAAGTGAATTCTCTAAATTTTATATATATATATATATTATCAGGACGATTTGTGTGAGTAATTTGTTTGTATAGGTTTTTTATGGGAAGTATCTCAACATTTAGAGGTAAATGTTGTTTGGTGTCATACTAAAAGAGGGGTTTGTGCTCTTTAAAGGGATAGTTCACCCAAAAATGAAATTGTGTCATCATTTACTCACCCCCAAGTTGTTTCAAACCTGTATGAATTTCTTTATTCTGCTAAACAAAAAAAAAGATATTTTGAAGAATGTCGGTAATCAGACAGTTGATGGACCCCATTGACTTCCATAGTATTGTTTTTTCCTACTCTGGAAGTCAATGGGGTCCATCAATTGTCTGATTACCGACATTCTTCAAAATATCTTTCAATATTATATATATAATAGTTTTGTGTAGGCCCTCCTCCACTGCCAGCTTTGATCACCAGGGACTAGGAGTCAGTCAAGAGAGAGTGAGTACACTGGTCCATTGCACTTACAGTAGTTCTCAGCTTTGTATGGGTTTTTGGGAACGGAACAGTAGATTTGCATATCTACAGGGACCGCAAGGATAGTGTACTGGTTGGTAGTTGTGTCCGACCGATTGTGGTGGGCCGGTCTGAGCAAAAATGCCAGGGCCCTTTTTTTGTCCCAGTCCAGCCCTGAGTGTATGTATGGCACTTGGTTTGTGATGCTCAAAATGCTACAAATACATTGGAATTTCTCTTTCCAGAAATCATGGTGAATGGACTGTCGCCGAAATCATCTCCTGTTTAAGAAAACAGTTATAAACCAAATAATACTGTATCAGTTCAAGGAACCCTCTTCTGATACTTCCAACCTTGGATTCATTAAGGATTTACTCTGAAGGTCAGTGTTTCAAACTTTGGCAGAAAGCAAATACAATACCAATGACATACATAGTCTTGATGCTGATCTAGACTTTGAGAAAGAATGCTGGATAGCTGGATGCTTGGCTGTCACAGGCATCATCTTGCCTGTTCCCTGTTGACTTTCTGGCCTGTAATTGCGGCCAGCTCACAGGCTACAAGATCTGATTTGGCAATTGCCAAATCGAACTATCTAGTATCTCAATGGAAAGCTCCACCTTTAACAGAATTAAGTTCACATGATATAAGTTTTCACTTAACTATTTGAATGCAGAATGTGGTCATTTGGTAATGATTGATGAATAGAAAATATTTGTATGGTTCTTAAGAGCAGACAGAAATTCGTTGATTGGTCCTCAAAGAGTGTGCCTGGTCTTTCTTTGAGGGCCTCAGATATAGATGCGTGCCATGCAGCCCTCATTACTAACCAAGTTGTATTTAGTGCCAGACATCCTCAAATGGTGCAGAGAAGGAGAGTAGGAGGAGAGGCAGTCAAGTCCAACACACACAGGCCTTTTACTCAGGGTGATTTTTACTGATAATGTCTCAAATGACATGACTTTCACATGAAGTCTGGCAGCAGAGCCCATTTACAAACCTCGGGCATAGAGTCTGAAAGACTTGGGTATTTACCGGACAGGGTGAAATTAGGTGGAAAGTGTAGGAGGTTTGACCCCATTTTAGAAGTCAGATAATACATCTTTTGTTTATATCTGATTTTTCAAAACCCCAACTTTACTAAATGAAAATACTCAAATGTTGCTAATTACAAGGGTTTGCTTTTAAAATTGTTGAAACTGCTCCGTAAAGAAAAGGTTCAGTTTCATTCTAGAGTTCTTCTAGTTTAATTGGCCAGCACAGAGCCCTCTCCTCAACCCCTTCCAAAAGTTTTAGTAAGAAATGGAATACTTTATGGAAGGAAAAGAGCAACACAGACATACAGCGCGTCCATAGGAAAAACATTTTATTGAAAACATTTTCAGTTTGTGGAATTCACTGGTGGAATGTCTATCCTCACTTTAAAGTTGTTTTAAATTGTTGAATGTTAAAACCATTTTTTCCTCGCCTGGTCATCTCAAACTGCAAAGAAAGGAAAAACAGGGCAACAGACACCTGGTAACCATGACGTGACTAAAGAAAACAAGGGGTGGACCAACAAAGGATGCAAATATAATACTGTGTTACTTACAAACTGGACTGAAGTTAAATCATAAACAGAACAAAAAAGAAAGGAAATTAACTAATTCAATAAATATTTATGGTACACATTTATGGCACAAATATGCAGCAATCAGTTTGGCAACTTTTCTCTTTTTTTTAAAAACCAAATTACCATGGAAACAGTGCAAAAGGGGAGGGAGTGGGGGAGGACATGGGCTCGAGCGCTAGTTAAAATACATAGCAAAAAATTCGAATTTTATACAAAACATCTGGCTTTAAGAGTTTATAAAAAATGTTTTTATTGGGTTCTTGGGTCAATATGTACATAAGCTATATACCAAAAAAGTAGTATGCTCTGTTTTACTGGTGTATTCCATTTTTCTGCACTATTTTTCTTCATTAACTTTCCTAAAAATGTGAATAAGGCTATTGTAACAACCCAGGATCCATATACAATACAAACATGAATGTATTTACAGTTTCTTACCTACAGAAGTACGGTGCAAAATTACTGAGTCAAGTGACCAAGGGCTTACCATACGAGCAAGGCATTTTACAGTAGCCTGAGGCGCTTCTCGTAGCCTTCAGGGCTAAGACTCTCACAGCATCGCTACAACATTTCATAATAGGTTGAATCAAACCTGGTCAATGTTGGGAGAGCGTTAGTCGAGTGGCAGCTAAGAAAAGGACGTCAGATTCAAATAAACTAATAAGATTGTCATATTCTGCCGCAGACAGAGAAACTAAACAGCCATTTCTTATGTGTGTCTTCTTTTCATCTTTTTTTGAATGCCTGTTCACCTAGGTTTGATATATATATGCTTTTTAATGGTTTCATTTTTCACAGTTTACCATTGTACTACGGCACATAGTTCAAACAGAAAAAGGTTAAAATAACACTACAAATAATGCAGGCTTGTGTGACATACTTTGCTAGTTTGTGTCATTTGTTTGTTGTTACATTGGTTAAGAACACTTTCCTTGGGTATTTTTCTTCTCAGAATCGATTAAAAAAATAAATAAAAATTGCATATTTGCAGATTTTGTAGCCTCTTAGAGGCACAAACCTCAGATCATAAAAGGCTTGGCTTTTCGGTGAGATTTTGAAGTTCTTTATGAACTAATGATGATGATGATGATGGGCTGATGCATCCTCTGGGAACAGCTTACATCATGTTTATGATCCTAAGCCAAAGATATCAATGGATGTAAATTCCCGGAAATATGGACTTCTTCAACAGCGTGTACACACATGGAAAAGAGAACATGAAAGGTGTGTATGAGGAGAGTTGGGTTCACTGGGTCTTCATGAGAATGATCTTTTGGGAGATGCTAAACTGAGTGAGTGTGGGAGACACAACTACTCTGCCCCTGTGTACACTGATGAGAGCTTTTTTGGGACAGAAAAGTCTACTAGAAAAGGGCCCCACCCTCGGTCCTCTTTCCCAAGATCCCAAGTGAAAGCTCATGAAAATATGGGAGATATGATATAATCGAAAACTTAGATTGCATAATGTGCACTTCTAATATAATATATCAACATTACTTCTTATTATTTTTCATCTTCTCCATACGGGCTGACAACACCTGTGCTCTGTGTTTATCTTAAATAAATCCTGCTTTTATTTCTACTTCGTAATGTCCTTTTTTCGATGTACATGAATTATGTGAAAAATGAAAAAGTAAATCAAATAATCACAATATGGAAATGCTAATTGAGAGAAGGAAACAGTGACAATCTAAAAAACGTCTCTGTGCTTTAAAAAAAAAAACAAGAATAGGACAGCACCGGCCATGCTGATTCTGGGGCCTGAAGGCCCCCTTATTCATCATTGGACCCTTGGGGGTAAACATTACAGTACCTAGAGCTGTCTGAGCCTGCTTGCTAACCTCAAATAAATCTCGGGTCTGTTTTTCAACTGATGCGAAAAATGGCAGTAAGGCGAATTGGATTTCTTATTGCCCACAATACTTTCTCATCTGAAAACCCCAGGTAGTAGAGAGGTTGAGGCGTGCCCTTTCTAGTAAATCTGACGGGATTCAGCTGCTCACACATCTCAAGGTATCACTGTGTCTCTCTCCATCTGCTGTGAAGAGTGGAGGTACCAAAAAAGGGTTAAAAGTGCAGCTCTATGCATATGAAAGTCCTCCACTCTTTCCAGGAGCCTCCTGGACAGAGCTGACACACGCCCTATTCCCTGGCGGGGGTGCGCAAAAAAACCCTGCTCACGCTCTTGCCACTCTTGTGTTTCAACATCACATCACGCTTTAACTTGTCACTAAAGAACAAATCTGCATTTGAACTACACATGGATATGAAAACCATATAAGACCAAAAACAAGTTCAGTAAATGCTTACAGTACAAACAATAATAATCTTCCTTCAGACCTTCAAATATCTTTTGAAAGGTGTTATTTGTTGAAACATCTGGGAGGAATGGTACAATCCACACTTAGACCCCAAAAGGTCACTACGACTGGTGGGACAGTGTGTCAGTGCATGTGGGTGAATGTGTGATGGTGATCATGTGGGTGGCAAGTGAATGGTGATTTTTCAGAGTCCGTCAGCAAAGTCAAAGAGAATCTCTCTCCTTCCTCCTTGTCCGACTGATAAACTCACAGAGTCTCTCTGGTAGTGGAGAGGGCGGCCATTTTGTATGTTCATGGTCAGCCCGTATTCTCCTTTGCATCTCCTCACTCATATTTTGTCTCTTTCTCCCTCTTTTTCCAAAGAGTAGTCTCTCTTAGGGTGAAGCCACACATTCCTACACTCCTCTCATGCTAGCAAACCTTTGTTCATACAATTGCCCATTCGTTCCATCCCAGACAAAGAAAAAACAGGCTGCGCATCCATCTAACTCTGATCCCACAACTCTCCCACACACACACAAACAAAAGGGGGAGCAGCATCAGAGAAAGAAGAGATCGTCCTGTCTATTTCCAAAGAGCTCCACAGAGCAGCAGCAGTAGCCTTCTCTTCAGCCCTCCATCCATCCGGTCCACACCAATTGGGGCCAAACCAGAGTGACAAGGTATCAGCATTGAGCTTTGATAGAGAAAGTGGTGACAAAACATCGAGGAGGAGACGAGGAGGTGTTGACAAAAAGATAAGGATCGGGAGTGATTGCGTCAGCCGAAACTAAAAACCTGCTCTGCCTGGGATTGTTCCAGTTTGTATCCTGCTTTGAAAAGTTCCACCTCAGACCTTGTAATAAATGTTGGCTGGGCTCTGTGGCGGCATCTCCTGAACTATGTACACCGGGTGGCCATAGTCACCGCTGACCTTCTCATAGTGCGGGCAGAAGACGCTGTCAGCAGTCCTGAGGGGGATGATGATGTCACTGGGCTCCGAGCCGTTATTGTTCCCACCGCCTCCACTCCGTTTAGGCGTGGCCAGCGTGCTCAGAGACAGTGTGGCCGCATGCTGTGGCGAGTGCTTGCGGTGCCGCCTCCGGTACTTGAGCAGCAGCAGGACCAGCATGATGATGATGATGATGAAAATGACGCTGCCTGAAGCTATGCCAATGAAGATGGCAACCTCAGAGGCAATGATGCTAGAGGACTTCCCGCTGTTGTCATTGTCATTGCTTTCTCTGGGCGCAACACCTGGAAGACAGAGAGGCAAACGTGAGTAAAATTATAAAATGAGCTGTGTGTTCAGTCCTGTAAACCTGTAATTATACACCAGAAGCTGGCCACATATCAACAAGTCAAGAGGGACAACCTCTTATATTAATTACTGCGTAGCGGGCGTGATTTGGGGATTTGGAAAGTTACCAAAATGTTATTCAGTTGCCCAATTCTGACAGATACAGGCTAGTTACAGGATTCTAAAAACACTTCAGCTTAGAATCCTACTGGTGCCTACAAGGAGAGAAAAGGAAGCTGCTTTTTTGTCTGCCTGGCTTTCTCTTCCATTCTTCACAATCTTTTCATCATGTCACAGTTAAGGTTGTCTTAAACTGCCCAGCATCACAGCGTCTGAGACTGCCAATGTAGTTTTTTTTTTATAGAGGTCACATTCGATCGATACCGATTCAAATTCAGCCGGAGAAGACTTCAACCTTGAAACTAAGGCAAGTGCTGCCTGATAGGACATACAATGGCTGGGGTAAGCAAATGGCACTCATGTCAATTATATTATGAAAGAACAACATTTTCTAACTAACTAAGAGGGAAGTCAATTTGACAGAAGGACTTGATGCCATTGCGCCGAATTAATTATGAAACCCAGAATGGGCAATCAGGTTAACATCAAACACCTCAAGGAGGGGTGTGGTTTCTTGTGTCTCCCTGTCTGCCGCTGTTCTCCTGAGAACTTGCTCTGGTTGGGGCAGAGGATACAGGATGGCAGGCGGACTAAAGCAAGAAACCTCCCATTTAACATAAAGATTATGCTCCATCCCGGCAGCTACCAGGAGCATATGAGTGTTGTAGTGCTATGGGCAGAGCTTCAGAGGCATAAAAAAAGCAGGAGAGCAAGATGGTGATGCCTGTGGATGAAAGTTATTATTATGAATGGCCAATCTGCATGCTCAACGTTGGGCCTTTCTTTAGCCAGTACACAAGAGGGAAATAACGGAAGATTGTTAATATAGTTCAGCTTGTGTTTGTTCATGGGCCCTTCCTGTTTCTTTTTTTCTGAGCACAGCTCACTGCAGAAATTGGGAGATTTTTAAATGCATTATGATAACAGAGATAACAGCAATCTGCACTTAGCAACAGTTGTGATTTGGTATATAAACAAGTACACATCTGTAGAAATGGCAATTTGTTAAAAAGATGGCAGACAGTGATCAGATCCTTTACTGAGAATGTCACTTAATGCTGGAATGTGGCCAGTGCAGATACCTTTCAAGTCCTTGAGAGGCCGGAGATACCTATCACTACTATGGGCAACATTCAATTACTGGCTGATGAATAGCTGATCTTTCTTTCCTTCACTTTCTCACACACCGTAGTAACTCTTGCAGTAACATACACACACACAAACCCACGCATTCTTCTACTTAGTGTTATCTGCTCTTAGCATGCCGAACAATCTACCGCCCACATGCAAAACTGTGTCGATAATTCCTCTCTGCAATTACCTATTTCCTTGGATTTAAGCAAGTCTAGGATCTCACCTGGTTTCTCAAGCACATCGTTGGGGTTGTAGGTCTCCTTGCCATCTGAGTTCTTGGGCGAGTAGGGTACCCTAGTGGGGTTGTCTTTGGGTGAAATAGGGTCAGAAGGATCTAAAAGATGTGGAAAAGACACGTCATTATAATGTAGAAATAACTTTCCCCTGAGGATATGGCTATGATGTAAAACCACTGATTTGTGAGAAACTCCTCAAACTGGAGATTCTCTTCACTTCTATTAAGCGGCAGACCCAATTTTCAGCACCTGTTCTTTATTGTTACTTCTTACAAGGGCAGCGGCTTTGACTAATTATCAAGGATGTCACAGTTTAGGATTATTTTCTGTTTTATTTTGTAGTTTCCTGCCTCTTGTGTCCCTGGGTTACCTTCATTTCCTGCCTTGGCCTGTAATCCCCTGTGAATGTCTGCTGTGTTCCTAATTGTTTCCACCTGTGTCCAATCACCTGCACCTTCCCAGTGTAGTTTAGCCCTGTGTGTCTTTTGTACCTTGTTTCGTCATTGAATTTTGTTCGTAAATGGTCTACCCTGTCATCCTGTTTGTTCTAATTGAAGTCTCTTTGTTGGAAATCTGCATTTGGGTCCTGCCCCTGCCTACCTTGATTGCGACAAAGGATGGAGCCAGTCTTGCTGAGAGGTCTGACCCCCGGGACTAATTAATGAATAATTATTGCTGTGATTAAGTATTGGGTCCAGACTGTCTGGGTGTGACTTCATGGGGCTTATAGTGCATGTGTACTTAACACGTAGAGTGTAGATTGCCCATTCGGGGACAATGTATGTGTTTGTGTGCCTGTAAAATAGATTTGCATGTGTAAATCCATCCTAGTTGAAAGGGTGTATAACAGAAGAAGCTTCCAGTGCACATGCGCATGCAAGTGTGTGAGTGTGTTTCCACTAGATTACATCTCCTGGCCCCTCGCAGTCCCAGGTGTCATGGAGACGATGGAGAAGTATGCTGCACAGCCTCCTATGACCTTATTAGGCCAGTCTCACACAGTTTTTCCCAATTTACTAGGGCTGCATTGTGGCTCCCTGCTCACACCCGCAGGCACTCACAACTGTAATTCAATAATACAATACTCACTTTGTCCCACTTTCATGATTATCTTCATGGACTTGGTCTTGCACACTCCCCCCTCCTGGTTGTCAATGCCCTCCATGGTGCCGTTAGATGTAGCTACAGCGGGCAGAGAAAGGTTACAGTTAGCTGTTGCTGCGAGTACCTAGTACAAAATAGCTATGTTGAGGAAAAGCCGTAAGCCTATCTCTGAAAAAGAGCCAGTTCCCAAAGCCAACTGAGACACTGAGAGCTATCCTCTGAGGAAGGATATGATTCATATCCCCTTTCTTAAAATCACAATTCACCTGTTCTTCACCTCAAACGCTCCACGCTACTGGAATATTTCACATCCCCAAAGTCAATTAAGTTGAGCAATTGTGACTGTAATACCTTTTAACTGTGCTGATGGGCCTCATGAAGGAGTTAAGGGAAGTGAGGAGAGGGGAGACTGAGAGAGGCAAACAACAATGACTACCATGATGGCAGCCATCCAGCTACGGGGAATTCAGGGGATTTTGTGCATTTGTGCACACTCCAGGTAGAGAGGTAGCCAGTCATTAAAGAACACCAATTAAAGGATTTTTAACACCTTGAAAAGCTCAGATTGGGGAAAAACTTGCTCAAGAAGAGTGAAAAGCCTGGGGATAACATGACAAAAAATATTCAGGAATATAAACCGGTACATTCCCAGGAGAAATGGTAAAACATGGGCAGGTAATGAACACCTCAATAGGATTCAGATGTAAAGAGCTTAATGGGTCTGATTAAAACATTTAAAGACAGAACAAAGAAGTGAACCCCTAAACACTTGGTTATGGGACCACGGCAGATGTAAGGAGAGTAATCTGGAGGGGTGGAGCAAGACGTCCCACATGTGACATGAGGAACAAAACAGACCCGGTAAGCAGATGCCGAAGAATGAAGAATGAAGGATTCTCTGGATGTATCACACTGTTAGTGATGTGGGCCACACATACAGAAATATGCAAGGCTACCTATTCAAAGCTCAATCAGCTGAATGCTTTCAAGCCCAGTAGCTGCTACTCTGCCTCTCAGCTCTTCTGCTTCTATCTGTGCTGCCCCTTGAGGTGGCTGGTATTAATGCAGCTTGCATGGATCATGAGAGTGACGGGGAACAGGAGCGAAGGAAGGGAGGGAGGGAGCGAGGTGGGGGGAGTAGAGCTTGTGGTCTATCAGGTCAGTAACACAGAGGCTAACGATCTGCCAGAGCTCAGCAGCTTGGCTTCGCACCAGCGCGCACTGGCCCACATTCACTATGACCCCCCCACCACCACACTGGCCCCGATCGACTCCCCTTCCCGCTGCTTCATCTCGAGCCTCTCCTTGTATTTTTCCTCGAACAACACGCCTTCATTCTCTCACACTTCACACTTTGCTGCCACTACCCTCGTCCCTAAACCCATCACCCCATGAACATTCCCGCTCCCCCTCCCCTACGCCACCTCAACATGTTTCTATCCCTGCGGCACTCAAAGCCTTGCCGTTAAGGTCCGGAGGTACTGAAAGGCAGGTGCCAAGGTCTTGACGGAAACATTTTTTTTAATTAAGCATTGCATCGTTTGCTTTCTCTTTCTCCTCCAAGTTGTTGTCTTTTTGCCTACCTTTTCAACTCTCCCCCTGCTTCAATGAGACGATGATGGCATCAGACACAAAGAGCATGTTAACAAGGACTCCTTCGCCCCCTCTCTCCTCCCCACCATGCATCTCTCCCCTGTCTCCTTCTCCAGCTGACCTATGGCTTTTCCAGTGGAGAATGAAAAGCACATTGCAGACAAAGCTCCTTAATGGCTTGTGCTCCTCTGCCTGTGTGTGTCTGTGTGCTTGCATGTATTCATTTCATAAACCTGTTAGCACAACACACATTGGTTTCAACAATCATGTAGGATATTATTAACAAATGTTAAGTGACAATCACTACAAAGTAATGTGTTTGTGTGATGCCATTTTAGACGTGAGGTTCATGAGATGTTGAGGCGTGCATAAAAGCACTTGTGCCTGAGGGGTCAACGTCGGGGGATGTGGAGCACGGTGGACTGCACAGAAGGTACTTTTCTGTCTGCCAAACATTTTTTTGTATAACCGCCTAATTTCTTTGTTCTGTCCTCTCTTGTTTACCTTATCTTCACCTTTAAATGCAGAGTAAAAGATACACTCACTATGCCAATACGGAAGAGCCGGCAAGCCTGACTTTAACAGAATGTAATAGTTGAATGGGCCAAGGCTACCTAGCGCTAGCCATGTGGTTAAGATGGAGTTCTTCGGCTGAGCAAGTGTCCTCCAGACACACACACACACACTCTCAAACAAAGATACATGCAACAAAACAGGCTCTGCAAAAGGACACAGCAGTTATCCAGTAGAATCACTCACCGGCTATGGCAGAACTATGAAAAAGAACTGCACTGTGTTAGAGCCATGTGTAAAATTAGTGCTAGCATTCAACACACATGACCACAACCCCTCCAACCCTTGCATTGTAAACACACAAAAGACCCTTCTCTGCTTCATATACCATTCCTAGCAACATTATCCAATGTCAAATCATGAGAATGGACCGTCTCCCTGTGCAAATTGAGAATCTATTTTTTCAAATCGGAAGAAATAATTGTGCTAGCATTTGAGCTAGTTTCAGAGTGGCAAACGGTGTTTAAGCTAATGTTGCATTTAAAGAGTGGTGTTGGTTAATATCTTTTTGATCCTTTTTATAGGTTGTAAACTTAAAAGTATATTTTAGTTTTGTTTCATATCAAATTGGACAAAAGTGTGTGTCGTATCAAGGCACATGTACAGCTTGAAAGATAACACTTGGAACCCACCTAGCTAACGTTGTTTCTTATGTGGGTATAATTACGTGGGTATAATTAATAGACAATGCTCGGCCACGCATAATGAAACTGAGCAAAGGCATGGCAACAGGGGCCTCAAGACGTTTCTCAGGAAGGTAAGTGCGTTGCACACAGCAAGACAATGCGGGGACAACCAGACGGACAGCGAGAGGATGTGGTCCCGAAAGAGAAGAGGCGAAACAAAGGCTGCTATGATCTAAACACGAGCAATTATTGCCCTCCGATGGGTTGCTGTGGAGCGTGAAACCCTCATCAAAGAGCTAGGGTTACAGGCTGATTAATAGACGCCATCACAGTGTACGCTAATCACTCGAGACATGGGGTGCTTTCGTGTCGACAGACCCCTTGTGACCCCCAGAAACAAGACACAAAGTTGTCTAATAATCACCACTACCGTCTCTCAAAACAAAAACATTTTCAATCCATTATTTAGATCCACTTAAGTTGAAGTTAACTTAAGTTGAAAATGTAATTTTCAAGTTGAAGTTAACTTAAGTTGAAAATGTAATTTTTACAGCAAATATGTTTTACTACAATTTGGGGTGAAAAAAGCCTAGTTTGATTGAGAGTAGGGAAAATATCCAGGTTTTCAGCCACGCAGGCACTAAAAAAGCGCTGACTGCTGCTGAATTAACCTGTCTGCTATTATCATAATGTGATAATAATAACGTCCCCCTAAATTTCATAGTGATGATCTAATGATCTTGGGTGTGTTGGGTGAAAAAAAAAACGTAAGGGCATTTTTAATCCACATCAACTTTAATGAGAATAATGTTCAGCTCAGAGCTCGTGTTAGATTCAGATGACAATCCGAGTAGCACAGACGTAATGGGGCTATTTTCCGCATTAAAAAGGTTCCTGATCAAATTTGCAAATTCATGTTCTTCTTCTGCCCTCTTTAGCTTATCATCCCTCTTTTTCTACCCTTTTTCACTTTCTCCTCTCTATTTCCTCCCCCTAATGCTCTCGTTAGCGCTCATTGGCTTTTGCCATCCTTTCTCTCTGTCTCTCAGTTGCTGAGAGCGTTATAGCGTTTCTTTCTTGATTATTGATCCACTGTTAAACTGTTAAATGAGTGTGTCATATTTGGGGTGTTGGTGTCCCCGTAGTGTGTTTTGGTGCTGATCAGTTCGCGCTGGTCGGCTTGCTAAACACCGACATGGGGCTAACGGAGCCAACGAGGAAGCACGGCGCTGGCGGTGGGGGAGATGGTCGGCCACAGCAACATGAAGTCTGCAGCCCGGATTAATGGGGCTGTGGTCATTTTTGTTGGCAGCGTGGAAGACGCAGACCTCGTCATAGAGTACGGGATTGAGGTGAACGGCAACTTCTTTCCCATTCTGCCGTCTGTAAAAATCATTGTGTCCAACGTTCCTCCGTTTATTTGTGATGAGGTGATAACAAGAGAGCTATCTCGACACGGCAAAAGTGGTGTCTCCAGTGAAAAAGGTGTCGTCCGGCTGTAGGTCTCCTCTGCTGGCCCACGTAGTGTCTCACAGTGAGAGCCATGGAGGTGAGGGAGGAGGTGTTAGATGTGGTACAGACAGTCAAGGCCCCTCAAATGAAGAGAAAGAAGAAAAGAAGAGGAGAAGGCACATAGACTAAAAAGGTTGTCACAAAAAGGAGAAGTGGAGCAGCAGAGTCTGAGTCCGGCATGGAGGAGGACTCTGCTGTTGACAGTGAGTCCTCTGACTACGGGAATGGAAGCTGTAAGAGTTCTGTATGGAATGCCGTTTTAGTCAAAATTAAATAAATGAATAAATACACGGTAATGCATAATGACACTGCATTTCATAATAAATAAATGAATAAATACACGGTAATGCATAATGACACTGTATTTCATAATAAATAAATGAATAAATACACGGTAATGCATAATGACACTGCATTTCATAATAAATAAATGAATAAATACACGGTAATGCATAATGACACTGCATTTCATAATAAATAAATGAATAAATACACGGTAATGCATAATGACACAGTATTTCATTTCACTTTCTTATATGCAAATCAGGGGGCGCGGCTATCTATCACATTCAGAACAGACAACAGAGCCTCAGCCGACACTTGAATTTCAGTGCACGTTTATGCTGAAATTTACGGTATTGAGCAAGTAACCGGACCAAACTTTGAGAAATGGTACCGTAAATGTCAGCATAAACGTGCACTAAAATTCAAGTGTCGGCTGAGTTGACCACGGATATCCGAGTGTGATAGATAGCCACGCCCCCTGATTTGCATATAAGAACGTGAAATGAAATACTGTGTCATTATGCATTACCGTGTCATTATGCATTACCGTGTATTTATTCATTTATTTATTATGAAATGCAGTGTCATTATGCATTACCGTGTATTTATTCATTTATTTATTATGAAATGCAGTGTCATTATGCATTATCGTGTATTTATTAATTTATTTAATTTTGACTAAAACGGCATTCCATAGTTCTGGAGGCTACATTGTGGACTATATGAAGGGGTTCCTGCAGATCACTAAAGGAGTACGTTTGGAGGATTATTTTTCCGACAAAGAGGACTTCGCCAAGTCAATCAGGTCTCACATGAGCAGTGAAGGCAAAAGAGGTCTCACATATCGGGAGATCTTCAGACTTCAGAAACTAAAAGTAAAAAAAGAGACGCAAGAAGTTCAGGGCTCAGCAGCTTGCTGTGCTCCTCCGGATCCAACGCCCTGAGGTCCTGGACTGACCGACACGCCTGCAGTGGACCCTCTTCTCTGGCTGGAGTCAACTTGGCGGAGCAAGGTGAAGAAACTAATGAGGAGAGGAGGCTCCTTATATATTAAATTGTTCCAGTTTTTTGTTTTGGCTTTTATAGTTGAATGTGGTCTTAGAACCACTGTTGAATGACACTAGACTTTGGCAGGAGCATGAATGTTGTGTCCAAAGAAAATACTTGATATTGTGAATTGTTTTTCTTGGAGTGTTAAGAAAGTGTTTTTGAAAAATCCCTGTCTCTCTATCTCTCTTTAGCTTATGTTACTACGTTCTCAGCTGCAGGCCATGCTGCCGCAAACCATCACATCAAACTCATCTGCACATCTGAAAAAAGAAGGCACTCAGAATTACACAAACACGCATACACGTGTTTGCCATGTGCTGGCACAAAATACACAAAAGCGTCCCATGTTTAGCCCTTTGCTACGCACGCGATCCCACAATCACACACATCCACAATCAAACACACACACAAGACCATGTAATTTCAGCATCCTTTTTTTTCATTGGCCGCCTGTCTGCTGCAGGACAGCGCAGGAAGAAATTGTCAATGCTGAGGCCTGATGTCAAAGACGCTTGAATAGGTGGTTCTGAAGTAATGGGGGGGTGGCGTCGAGCATATCCATCTAATCTAGGTCTGACCTCACAATACAACACAAGGCCGCACTAATCCAATTGGTCGAGACTCCACAGTTTTGATGTGGGGGCCTTTTGCAATTGTGAGAAGAAGTGGAGGATTAAACGCTGGTCCACGTATCGAGTGCTTACTCCAAAAGACTAATGAAATCCTTGCGATGAACTTTCTGTAGCAGTGTAACACTACAATGCATCTTGGACAGCACTGGTGGAGAGAAGGCGGGGGCCAGACACACATCAGCATAAGGAGGAGATGCTTCCACATAGCGCTACTAAGGGCAAGTCAAACCCAAAGTGGATATGGAACCCAACAGGTGCATCTTCAGGGAAAGACACTGCAAGGTAAAACCAACCAGGAGTCTAATTCCACATACGCCCACCTCTGCACATTTCTCCTTTTCTGTCTCGTGTGTGTGTGTGTGTTTGTGTGTGTGCTTCACTCCAGGTGTTTACACATGCAAAGCTGGAGCCTCTCCAACCGTTTGATTCAACCAAATAGAAAGAGTACACAAAATAGCGTTGTGATGCAACTGCAGTGGGCTGCTGGAGCAGAAGCAGTGAGGCTAGAGCTAGCCAAGAAGAGGCAATTAACAAAAACTTGACACACTCCACTGGAGAATCAGCTCTCTCTATTCACCCTTTTGGCTACACATTAGCATTTAGGGAGGTGGAATGGCAGTGGTTGGTGGGGGCGGGAGATGTTGATTTTACAACTTGTTTTTTAAAGTTCTGATTTAAATTTTTGCATTGCTTTATCTGTTTAATCTTGTAAACTCTGCAGGCTGATGAAGAGGAGGAGTTTTGACATGAGGCGGTGAAAAATGAAATACTGTCTGCCTAGGCTTTGATAGAGCGAAAGCCATAGAGAGAAATAAGTGAAGAGGACTGCATCTGCATGCTTTGAGCTGCAGCTCCAGATTCCCGAAGGTGTGTGTGCGTGTGTTTACCCTTTCGCACATGCATTAGCCCGTCTCTCCAAACCACACACACCCCTCCATTACTTCGACAACTAATTCAACTTCCTGTCAAGCAATAGACTTTTTGATAAGAAGCGATGTGTCCCGCTCATCCCTCCTCCTCTCTTCACTCTCCTTTCATCCTCTACCTTCTACTCAGTCAGTCAGAATTATGGCCTTCCCCTACTGTGACAGCTCACAGATGGCTGTGGCAGAACCTCACAGATGGTCCTATGAGCGGTACACCAGCGCCACACAGATGGTTCAGTCCACCTCCCATGTTTCAAACCAGGGGGTCGTCACTAAACCCCATCAGAACTTTCTCCCAGAGCAGTGCCAATGCATCACAGGCAATCAGCAATGCAGAGGGGCCACATCTGAAACAGGAGACTGAAGGGTGACTGTGCATAGTATGGTCTCACAGGAAAGGACTTTTAAGAGTTCTGTGTTGGTTTATACACTCTGATTACACTACAGATTCTCTTGAATGGGCTTTCAACACAACTTCAAATGGACCTTACATTTTGACTATAACAGATTTACAGCGGGTGAAATAAGAATTGAACACGTCACCATTTTATGTCAATAGCTTCTTTGGAAATATATTTACTAAGAAAAATGGTGACCTGTTCAATACTTACTTCACCCGCTGTATATTAATAGGTACATGAGCACAGCTTCAGACTCAATATCTCTATCGGTGCGTCGCTTTTAGATAGCTTCAATCTGTGATGATTAATACAATCTGCTAATGAAGTGTCATCAACTTCCCCTAAATATATTTCCTTTATATCTCAACATGTGCATTAACAACATTTAAAGGAGGTTGAAAAAAACGTATATGAAGGTGAGGGTTATATGAAGACCCAAATTATAAACCTTGTACCGATTTTGCACAAAACTGAAGAAAACAATTCATCCCCTCTGTCGACTGGGACGATAAAAATATAAAAACATACAAATACCACAACAATTCAAGGTATGTCACTGCCAGCTGTTTTTTTCCCCCTTAAACAAGCCTAGTTATTCATCCCTTGAGGGAGTGACATGTACTTACAGATGATGTAATAGTCTGTGCCCCTGAAGAACTCCAAGCCCCAAAGGTTGGGGCTGAACTCCTGAAACTTGAGGGTGAACTTGACGTCCTGATCGGGCTTGACGCAGTTGAGCAGGGGTGTGTCGGCCTTGGTGATGGTGCATCTCTCCAGCTGCTCCCTAGGCACCATGTATACCTTGTAATACTCCACAGCATCGTTCATCCCACTGTCCACGCGGGGGCACACAATGTCCAACTTATCCCCAATCTGGGGGTACAATACCACGCCTTGGCCTGGCACAAATCTGAAAGGAGATGCAGGGAAAAAGAGAAAGAGGGTATCAAAACAGATGATGACATTTATTATCCATGGGAGTGTTTGGCATTGAGGCGATATCTTTCAAAAAGATACAAGTCGGCTTAATTATTGATGTGATAATTACTGATTGAGTCCATTCATTTTAGATGATGAAGAATAATCAAATGCGTGATGTGTGTATATGTGTGCGCATGTGGTTCAAAGTGACCCCATATCTAAAGACTAAATCACAGCTCGTTTCCTCAGTATTGTGACAGTGAGAGAAGAATAATGAACCAGATAAATGAGGAGAAGACAACGTGTCGGTGCCAGGGAAATGGCAGAACAGCGCTGGCATACAAAACAGAAAAATGCCCAGTTTATTCA
Source organism: Pungitius pungitius (assembly GCF_949316345.1). Classification (NCBI taxonomy): domain Eukaryota; kingdom Metazoa; phylum Chordata; class Actinopteri; order Perciformes; family Gasterosteidae; genus Pungitius; species Pungitius pungitius. The sequence goes on along the minus strand of NC_084909.1, from coordinate 15,017,223 downwards.
CCAATCACAACGGAGCTACAGCAGAAACATACAAACAGACAAAGAGCTTGGAGTGGTTTATCTGGGAGTGCCGTTAAATTTCCCTAAATTCTTCCCAAATGTAAATTAATGTTGCCATTTAGTATCTGACTATTGAGAGCCCCGGCAGCATTCCTGTGATGGCAAACACTCTCTCTCTCTATCACTCCCATACACACATACACACACACATTCACAGTTGGAACTGAGGTAAAAGCTTGTATTCATCTGCTAAACCAATTTTCCCACGCTTAGATACAATTTAAAATATTAACTATGGAACCCTGGAGGCCTTTAATGGCGCATTGTGAATACTAGTGCAGGTAACAGGAATGCGTTGCAAATACGGCTGATACTGACTGACGTATGTACGTTATGTGCTATGCATAATGAGCATAAACAGTGGCGAGTTTTTCTGTGATATAGTCCTGCATCGGTGGGTTAACTAAACTATTAGTTGACTGAAATTTGATGGGAACCTGTTGACGAATTGTTTCCCGTCTTATTGTGTATTTGCTGCCCATGTTTGATGACATCTTATTGGAATTATTCAGATTTGTGACATTTTAAAAAGCCAACAAAAAAACATCCCTGGACCCGATTATATTCTGTGCTTCACAGTAAATTTACTCTAACGGCTAATGCTTGTATTCACTGACTGAGATTTATACTACTCCTCCGATCTGTATTCACACTCATTGTTTTTTTTTCTTTACTCGTCTAATCTCTTCCTTCACTCGAACTTTGTTTTAGGTGTCCGGCTCAGAGTACAAGCCTGAGTAACTCAAATAAGTTATGAAAATGATCAATGGACTTCTGATAATCCCCTGCTCCTTTCATTACTAGTTGGTTCCTTTCCCTCCTTTTCTCTTCTTTAGTCTCTCCCTCACAAACCTTCATCTGTAAACCAGGGATGCAGTCGACCGCGAAGGCAGTACCAGTCGATGGCGATACCTGTCTAACGCAGGAGATGAAACTAATGCTAATGGTAATTGGCGATCCTTGCTTACTAATGGACCGCATTTAATTCCAGAGCAACCCAGGCTGACTCTAGTAAGATAATGACAAAGCGACCATGTGCGGGATGCTTGTGACTGTTTCCTCCTTCTGACAGATGAGAGGCTTGTTGTTTTCTTCATATCGACTCGTTTTTCGGTCACCGCTACTACTTACTTACTTTGCTCCAGTGAGGAGCACCAGAGTGTACGGCTTTTACCCCCCAACTGCAACAGCCACTGCAGGGGCAGCAAGGGAGCCAACACACAGGGGATGGGTGGCACTGGCCAGACACTCTTTGTTTTTCAAAAGTAGGGACACAGATACATGCATTATTTCTCTTTCCTCCTCCGACATCTTCTTTGCTTCCGGCAGGAGCTCAGACACAGAATGGACAAAATACCATGTGCACACGCAGAGGCTAACTAGGCCGGGCAAATATGTTTTCTGCCGCCTGGGGACACACTCAGTGGTGGTACAGTGTACCCAGTGATGGACACTGGAAGAGAGAGGGAGGGATAGGAAGGGTATCTACGGGAACAGCAGTGCCTGCCAGAGGGAGGGGGAGGAGGGGGGTTAGAGAGATGGGGGGAAGTCCTTAGCTTTTTTTTACATTAACATTGTGTTGCAAGATTTCATCCAAACCTCCAAGTGGGCATGTGTGTTTATACGAGGGTGAAAGCATGCGTGTATGTGCTTATTCTATCTTTCAGAGAATACACATGTTAGTGTTAGTGTGTAGCTTAGCTTGTGGTGCCCTTATTTAACTTAATCAAACTAGTGCTTCAGTCAGGGGCATAAATATATACGCCCTGGGACCCATGCGGAGTGGAGGCATAAAGAGAGCGGGGCATACTAACACATTCTAGCATACTATTCAGTATACTATATCTCCAGAATGGAATTATGCCAACAATACTGTATTTTGAGATATGTTTTGAGTAAGTCTGCATTCCAAACAGTGTACAACATTCTACTGATGATGACTGTGAATGGCTTTATTTTGCAGGATACTTGGCCAGGCTTCCAATAAAAAAATATGTATTGCACTGCTGCAATATCATCAAAGAATACAACTTGCTAAGTTTTTCATTGAATTGTTGTTCGTATAACTAGTACTTTATAAGATATTGGGTGGTTTACGCCACCCCTTAAACTGTTTCTTCCAACAGCTCATGGGGAAATGAGACATAAGGTAAATCTATAACATCAACAATGGAATAATGTCAAACTGTGGTTACACTCCGCACTCACACACACACACACACACACACACACACACACACACACACACACACACACAGGCCCACACCTACTGTACACATGCATAAAGGGTGGACAGGTGAATCATTCAGCAACACCTCTGACAATACTATCAACCTGCTGCTCTGCTAGCATTGGGGCTATCACCACTCGCAGGAGATCAAACATGACTAACCCTTCACGAAAATAAAAAACAGGGAGAGCTGGTTACACACACAGGCACAGGCACTTAAGAACATGGCCCCAGCTCTTTCTTAATATAAGATATGCTATCTTCTGTTTTTTCACTGCGTTTACAGTTCAAAATTTAGATCTGCCTCAGCGACACACAGCATCCTCTTTCCTACCCTCTTGTATTTGAGCCAGCTGGTTTACAGCAAAGTGCAGTATAATGAAAACATTCAATAAATGGCAACAAAGAAAAATACTTTGGATGTAGGTTTAAAGGTAAGCTGCCAAGAGGCTGATTGAGGGCAAACATGAGCCGACTCTTCAGAGACAACACAAAGAGAGTGGAATAAGAGAGGAAATGAAGATGGAGACTGTGTGGACATGCATGCGTGTGCCATGCTTTTCTTGATGGTGGAGTATGTGTGTGTGTAATGCATTTGGTCCCCACCTCCTCAGGGCAACAAATCCCCACCCACGCACACACCTAACAGACCCATCTTTAGTTTCCTAAAAAGTCCTGTTTAACAGAGCTGAGAGCCCTTTATCACAGAGATGAGGCATGAGACACATTAAAGGCTGTCATCACAATCACTTTTATGATTTAATATGGAGACCTCCATTTACTCAAGAGTTGAGTTCACAGAGTTGATTGTCTGTTAAATACAGTTAACCATTATCCTCGGTCAGCTGGCTCACACTAGCGCTTTGCAGAGCTTGAAAGTGACATGAATATAAAATGTAAAGCTTATTAAGAGTTGTTCTTCTCTTTCAGCTCACTTATGCCATTTTCAAAATAATACATCGAAGAGTACAAACTCAAAGCCTACAATTCAAATTCTTCACAATCATTAGTCAATCAATAGTCATTTTGCTCACTTGAAGAATGTTGGTAACTGAGGTGGCTGACTGAAGTATTTAGTGCATAAAAAAAAACCAAATATACCAAAACAAACAACAGCTGACTCCTGATTCATTTAAAAGAATAAAACAAAACAATGTGAAAAGTATAAAAATTTTAAAATATTTCATGTGAGTTCATTAGTGCATTTGTTGACCAAGTCAGTTAGTTTCAATTCAGTTCATCAAAGTTTCTGGTGTTTTTTTTATTAATATATTATTGTAATGATTAATCAGTGACAATCAGCGCATGTACATCAATGTATGTACTTTGTTATTAAAGGTAAGAAAGAAATTTTCATCCACATGAAATAGTTAGAAACGACACTCAGGCAACCTGCCCTCCTCCATTTCCCCTTCCAACAGACACACCGCTCCGACAAAGAGCTGCCGGCTCTTGTCTCCAAGCCAACCGCCAGGAAATTGGGTGGAAAGGTGAGGGCCGATACAGGTGCATGAGCTCTCTCCAAACAGTCAAACTGGTTTTATTCAAACTCAAAACTTCAGAATGAACTGTCTATAATCAGACAGCTGCTGTTAATGTAGATTTCCCGGAGTTATGAAGCAACGATGTGTGCTTTGTGATGGCTGGAACATTAAAAAGACAACAAAAGCATTGAAATAGATAGATGATCAAATATGGAGCTGTACATTTTAGATTTTAGTCAGCTTTTAAACCAGGCGTCAGCCTCTTCCTCATGTGTGACTAACCCTGCAGACGCTTCCTGGAGACTTGTAAATTTGCCATGTAACATGTGTTTTCACAATTATCTTCCAACCACCTTCCTTCACCTTTAAGTTTGGTGTCTTTTTTAGAGTGGGTGGGAGGGAAGGCGGGGGCTGAGGTAATGACTGCTGCATCTGTTGCCAGTGAAAAAAATAAAAACAACAAAAGAAGTAGTCCTCTTCCTCGGTCAGCTCGCTTTCAGCTCGCTCGCGTTCTATTTAAACCACTGGATTGCTGGATTTGCGTGTGACACAACAGAGCACCGGAGACTACCCTCGTCTTAAGTTCTCTTCGTGTGGTCCCAGGGTTATGAGAAAACCAAGAGAAGGGAAAGGAGGGGGAATATTTCCTGCAGATCAAGAGCAACTGTTGAATCTGCAGCTGCGGCGCAAGGATTCATTAAGGCAACAGACAAAAGAGGCCAAGCTGGGGTAGAGTGAGGGTTAATCCGGCCGCGGCTCTTCGTGGCGCCCCCGGCTTTTGGCCTCTGTTGGGCGAGGGGACCGGGGTCTTTACGCCAGCCGTCACCCGAAGCCCCCTCGTCCTCATCGTTCTGTCTGCTTCGGCCTACCTTTCATCCTGTAATCCAGGTCTATGAGTTCTGAGCAGGGCTGGACATAATTACCCTCCATGCCCCAAGGGACCCCATACTATCCCCCCTCCCTCTCTATTTTATCCCTTTCACTCTTCTTTCACTACAAAAACATTTCTCTTGGCAGTGATCATTAAAAACCTCTATAACCCTGAGAGTGTGAAAACTGAAACGAAAACGGCAGTTTTTTTCACTTTCTATTTTTTCCCCTCGCCATCTTTGCTGATCGATGTAGCAAAATGAAAGCAACGGATCTCGCTCTCGCTCAGGGCTGGAGAGAAACCGCCAAATTAGAGACAATTAGAGGCGTTATGGAAGGACAGCTAGTCGGAGGAAGAGGGAGGTTTTCTTCGCGACATTCAGCACACGGACTCGTCAGTCATTCAGGATGGAAACCCCGCCTCCTACATTCACAAAAGAGGACCCACAGAGGTGCCCCCTCACTGCCCGATCACAAGGAGCCTTTAGGCTTCTATGTAATCTCTTAATGAACTGCAGTGGAGGAGAGGGAGTGCTCCTTTTACATAAACCATGTAAAGTAGGTCTCTCTTTTGTTTCTCCTACCAACTACAAAACGGATTACCACAAGAAGGAGGTGTGTCTGATGTGATGCTGAGATTGGGGGGAATGAGGTGGTGGGCTCGTTCTCATGTTGTTTTCTTTTGTGGTAGATTCACGCATAATCCAGTAAAGTAGTAGAGCGCAAACAATGATGTTTAAACGACAGGACCGTGTGGAAAAGCTGCACACACACTGGGCAGACACAGACACACCGGGAGAGAGCCGAGCAGTTTCTTTATCCTCTACCCCAGCCTACACATACAAAGCCCTCACATTTCTAACATTCATTCTTCCTTGAATAGTCAAAGAGGGGGACTAACAGGAACTGAAAAAAAGATGCAGAGGCAGGGACAACTTGGGCCAATGAGCATATTGCTGGACTGCTGAATGTAAAGATATTCACTACGACCAACCTGTGAAAAGGGGTATTGCACTCAAAGAAAAAGTTATTCATAGGTTGGCTGTATTAAAAAGGAGAGGCTCCCCCCTGATCTCAAACTGTGACTTGTGTGCTCTTCCTGGTACGGAATAATACAAAGAATCAGTGAGAAAGATAGAGGTCTTTGTGTGAAATGTCCCAAATGTTCTTGCATACAAAAATCATTAATTTCCATTAGAGAACTTGAACCACACAATTATGTAATTGTTTTTGATTCTCTGAAACAAAAGATGGCCCTCATTCGTGGTATTAACCAAAAAAAGACTGAAGTGACCGGTCACACAATGATATCGCTCTCTGGCCTTTTACCTCTGAACTCTTTGCCCGGACAGAACTCAAAGAATGTGCACATGCACACACTTTTTCTGCGGAATGCCAGCTATATTTGTGGCTGCCCAAGTCCTTTACTTGCTCAGAAGCGGGAAGCATTTTTGGTTCTGTCTCATAAAATCCAAAGGAAGGACGCTTTAAATTCCATTAATAACAGCTACAGTGTCAAGCGTCAATGTTTTATATTCTCTCAATGAGGAAGGTATTTTGAAACAACAAAAGGACTCTTGGGCGATCCCTTCATAGAGAGACAGCAAACTGAAATCTATATGTAGAATGTTACATATCAATCATTTATTTAATATTTTTAATATATTCTTTTGCATATGTATGTATTTAGATATGTATGTGTGTATGTATTAATATGTGTATATATAAAATATATTTTCTATATGTACGTATATAAAAAATACATATACAAATATAAATATATATATATATATGTGTGTGTGTGTGTGTGTGCAGGGCCGGCCCTTCCTATTGGCGACCGTCTAGGGCACCAAATTTGTGGGGGGACGCCCTCTAGCATAACACATCTTTCTCTCAACAACTTTGATTAACAAAATAAAACCCAGGTGAAAAAAAAACATGAGTAAAACATATGAACATGGTGCCCTCGCTATATGTTGAAAATATATACGTTCTTTTTGGGAAGTGGGGGCAGAGCGTGACATTCCCGCACTGCAGAGCTTATGGTTGCGTGCGTTGCAAGGCAATGGGCACACTTGGATCAAGCTAATGTAAAATCGAAAGGTCCAAACTCTCCGGTGCAAAGGGTCGAAAACGAAGAAAAGAAGCAGGAGGAGAAGAAAGCCTTGTAAAGAGGTAACATTATGTACTTCCATCTCAAACAAATCATTTCATATACACATTGGCTGCTTTAGATTAACACTGTGGTCGTTTACACAGCTAGTGTTGGCCTTGTTAGCCAAACTGCTTTAAGACTTAAGGAACCTTCCCGCTATCATAGTGATGGTGACACATTCTAATCACTAATCAAAATACATTTCTTCAGGGCTCGACATTGAGACTTGTCCGAGACACTCATTACCTCTATTATACCGATTTTATTTTACCGATTTGAAACTAATACATTCTTCATAAGTGACGTTAGCTAGCGTCAGCAGCTTCGTACTTAGCAAGCAAGCAAGCCATTATTAGCATAATTTATAACGGTTTAATTTAACGTTAGGTACTCAACGTTAAATATCAGAAATTGTAACATTAAATGTTTGAAACATGTTTACAAACACCTTAATTGTTACCTATATTATTTGTACAATATTACAGGCTCAGCATCAAGTGAAACGCTGAAGTAACGTTAACGTACTTGTCCAAATGACAAGTGCCTCAAATCGTTAATGTCGAGCCATTCTCTTCAGATTAGTTTTCCACATATCATTTTATATTTTTCACCCGATAGTAACTGGTTTTTTTTGTTTCAATTGCATTTATTCTTGACAGTTTCATCCTTTTAAAGAACTTCACTGATGTTGTTATTCTCTGTGCTTAAATACAGCTGAGAGACATGTAGGATCACACCTAGCACAGCAGCCAGTGAAACAGAGAGCATGCAGCAGGTAGGTATATTTAATCATCTTTATTTTACTTTACACTTAAAAGCTTACAAAACAATGATTTATTTACACCTAATTCAAATGTGTGAATAATTGTTTACTCTATTGAACACCACGGATCTTGTTAAAGACAAAACTGATTTAGATGTATTTACTGCCTGTCGTATTATATGACTCACAAGAGAAAAGAATCATTATATTGCCTATTGCCATAATGTATCTGTATTAATAGGTGTACATCAATTGTATGTATTTGCCTTCAGGTGAAGGAGAAACAGACATAACCCGCCCTGATTCTGCACTACAGCCTGCAGACACTTTCTCCCCTACAACAAGTTCTGATATCCACGAGTCCGTCAGGGGAAAACCGATTGATCCTGCTGTCTGGCCAACCCTGTCTGGCATAGTGGGAACTGAATTAGTCAGTAGAGGACCATATCATACCAATCCAGATTTCACCTTTCCTAAACAACAGGATTGACAAAGTTTCCCTCACAACTATTTTTACCAATTTTACCTATTTATTTTTAGTTTGTTTATATTTATTGTTTATTTCACGTTTGCACTCACAGCACATATGCCTACATTTTTATAGTATTTCAAATTAAGGTCTGTGCTAAAAATTAAAATGTTCTGAGACCATTATATTGCTTGTAGTACATTTATCAAATATAAATGTACAGTATAATACATACAACATAGTGTATCATAGTGTAATGTATGTTCGAATGATAACATGGAATGGATGTGGATGCGTGCCGAACGTGCTACACGTAGAACCCCAGAGCTGTGTCCCACAGACTGCGGACAAATCCTGTTTCCTCGCGCGGTGACATTCGAGGCTCGACGGACTAATAAGATCCAGCAGCTCTTTGCCACGCATTAACACACACCTGTTAGACAACGACCACAGTCGCATTGTGCGTATTTCAAGAAGGTTTTGGCAGGATACGGCGAGAGTGTGTCTGTGTGGGGGAGGGGGGACTTTCTGGCTGCAGGGGTGAAAAAAAGCTGCATTATTGAGCGAGTTAGAGTTTGGATGTGACGAAATTGCCACAAAGAGGGGCGCCGGGCTGAAACTAGGGTGTATACCAGGAGAAAGATAGCTTTTTTTAGGGGGGGGGGGGTAATTTACTTTCTTGGTCGCCATATGCATATTTGGAAATAGCCGGTCTGACATTATAGGAATATGTCACATGATATGGGAATATTAAGGCCGATGTGTGTCGAAATTATTTTCCAAATAACATCAAAATGATAACCCACCAGTGGTCCGGGGGATGCTGAAGCCATAAAGCCGAGCGCAGCCGCCCGCTTCTCCGCTCACATAAGGATTCTGACCGAAGGAAATGGCGGGTTGCAGTCGGTCTTTTAAAGGTTTTCGTCTCCCCCACTCTATTTCCCATAAAAATGCCGCTTGAATTTATGCTCGTTCATTATTTCATTAATTCCACATTGGGTATTAGAAACCCGCAACAGAGCGTCAAAGGCCCGGCAACGTGACGCCTCGTCATGTCGGACTCAGCAATACCGCTCTCCCTCTGATCTCTTATAAATGATGTGCAATATTACATTGGCATATGGCAACAAAAATGGCGAGGGGAAGGATTGGGCTGGAAGCTCAATGTAGTTTCAAATGTATGCCCTTTTTAATTGATTCGGCCATTTTACAGGTAGATATTAACTATAATACTTTCGGAGTTGTTATTAACCGAGGAACCGAAGTTGTTAATTTACTTTCAAATTGAATTCACGTCAAGCCTCCAAAATTAGCCACACATCCAAAGAATGAAGCACACAAACTTGAGTTCGTGTGATGTTGAGCGCCAGCGTAGCGCACGGCGTAGCGGGCCCTTGCTGAGCTCTGCGCGTAAATATCCCCCAACTGCAAGAACACGAACGGAAAATCAGTTAAGCAGTAAAGCAGTGAGTGTGTCTAAATACAACCTCTTCCACTCATGCTGGTGGTGTGGATGATGTCTGTATCATTTTAGACAAATTACCCGTGTTGTTAACACCAATTCTTCTCAGTTATACCAACCAAAACTCAGATGGAACATGTTGGGAGTTAAGATGCAGAGCAGAGATCGATTTAGGATGTTTACGGAGTATTAGGGTTATCTGAGAAACGCGGCAAACACATTACCAAATATAAACTGTATTTACATTTTTGACAAAATATTACTTAGTATTACCCGTTAAATGATATTACCGCGTTGTGTTGTTGAGGGAAAAGACGGCGATTATAAGAAGCGAATATGAATTCAACTGCAAATCACGCTGCGCTGACTGCTCTTTGTTCCACTCATTATATTCTTAATTGTAAAGATGACGATGTATAATTGTGAATACGAATGTAGTAAAATACCACAGAAGCCGGCAAGTCGACATTCATTTTTTTTCCACGTAGTCTGGCATGAAATCGTCGCACCACGCACGGCGCTACGCGGGCCAGGTATCAGCGTGTCTGTGTCTCACTTACTTGGTATTTGTTGTGTTCCAGTAGATGGACTCCAGGATCAGCGCCCGGCACAAGTCCACTTCGAAAGCAATAAATAAAACTCCAAAATAATATCTCCACATCGAGTCACCCATGGTTAGCCTACGCGCCTCCACTTGGTGCACGATCCTCCTTGAAATCACCAAATATGTCCACAAAAAAATAGAACGGAGGACAAGCGCTCCAGAAAAGGCTGACCGCGGCAATGTCTTCACCTTATATCCCGATCCAGTGGGGAGCGCACGGACCACAAACCCCGAAAAGACCTGCTAGTGCATCTCCAGGAGAGAGACCTGTTCCAAAAAACCAAAAGCGCAAACCAGTAGTTCATTTAGCGGACAGCGGCTTTGTATTCTCCCACCGTTCAGAGCGCAGGCTTCACCTCGCTCTAATATATCCCTCAGCGAGAAAAGGGTGTCGGTGTCTGCTGTAAATCCCACTGCGTTATAGTCCAGGAGTGCACGCCAAAATCCAGAGATGCAGCAGAGAGTAGGACAGTGATGTTGGGGTGGAATGGTGAGATATTCCCCTTTCAGACAGTTCTGCTGCGGCGGCTGGTAGTGAGCAACAAACTGTGGCCGACAGCAGCAGAACAATGACACGCAGGAATCAATGAGGTCGAATGGTAAAAATAAAGGAAATGATTAAATATGAGAATGAACGAAATCAAAGGATCTGAGATGGAAGTTCTCATACTAGAGGTCCTCAACGAGTCATGCGGCTGAATGCTACAGATCCGTCCGGAAACGCTCGCGCACTGCGTAGGGATGGTGCCTCAGGCGCTGCTCTGAAACCTGGATGGAAAGTAACTGCAAGGGACCGCGATTGGGAATTTGGTAGAGCTGGTTGTGCACAGCCCCGCCCCCCGCGGCAGCTGATTGGTCCCTGTGCAGGGAAGTCAGTAGGAGCTCTGTTGTCAGTCAACTGGGCCAACTGGTTCAGTACGGTGACCAGTGGGGAGCAAAATGGGAAGAGTGGAATCGGGAAGATGAATCGCCTGAATTCGAGTGAATGTCACGCTTATCTGGACATTTTGAAAGTGTCCTACATTATAAGGATCTGATTCCTTCGATAATGATAGTAAAGGTTGGGACATGGGTGATGACATGAGCCTATTCCCTCTCAAATATCAAAGCTGAGCACACCACATTACATATAGGTGGCTCGTATTTCTATAGCTCTCAAACAACGACTAACGCGCACTGCTCGCGCGTGAACACAGTCTGGGGTTGGCCCTGTGATGGAAAACAAAGAGAAACATAGGCTGCCAAAACGCTCGTGTACACAGGGCCGTACTGAGGCACGGTGCTGATGCATGCGTCTCCAGTGAGGGGGCTCTCCGTGTTTTTGGAAAGACAAGAGCGCCCACTAGTGGAGGATCCACTGAGGGAAGGCAGAAACGAACGAATAATGGTCCATCCTATGTCTAGATGAAATGTGAAGGCATCAAGAAATCACATAACTGGCGTGTCTATCAATAGAAAATACAATAGAACTTTCTAGTATTTAAACACATTTAGTCTTGACGTACACAGTTCAAATATTTTGTAACTTGAAAAAAGCTTAAGCAGGTTTGTATTTTTTTTCCTTGACTCGGTCACTGACCAACACAGTTATTCAGTTATTACTATTCACATTGTCCTTCTGTTGCCTAATTGAAATGGCGCACATTCACACCTCCGGTTTGTGGTCCCCTCCCTGCAGCTCACAGCAGCACAATGCCGCGTGTCAACCTTTCACACTTCGTAAAGACTTGATTCGATCACGAGCTCTTTTCTGCGCCATGGCTGGCGGCCGTTTGCTTAGCAGATGATCGGGCTGATAGATCTTCGGGAGATAATTGAAGAGTCCGATTCCACTTCTCACACTTCCTGTCGTGGAATAAACACCCGCAGGAGTCGCGGCGTGTTTATTGCCGCGGTGTGGATTTGATACCGAGACGGCTTAACAGAAGAAGCCACCGATGTGCGAATTAGATTACCAGGACTGACACGCGGACCTTACTTAATTAAACGGAGAGCAAGGACAGACTTATATAAAGTTTAAATGTAGTTCATTTTCTCCGTTTTTGTTAATTTGTAAAAAGGGGATTATGAAGATTAATAGAATTCCACAATGTATTTTGTTTCTCAACGTAAAAATACTTTTGTACAAAAAAACACGTTTGTTAAACTCACTCAACTAAAAATGGTGTCATTCAACATCAATCTATTTTGATATAGTTCCTTCTGTGAATAGAATTTGATGGGGGAAGTTAGATAGAAGGAGGGTTCAGTTCCTTTATTTTGAAATGCCTTCCTTCTAAAACAAGTGAGCCAACCTGTTGGCCTGTCTCCCGAAGGATACTGCGGCCATAGGACACACCTCTCTCTCTCTCTTTTTATAATAATTCACATCTCATTAATGCGCATCACTAATTCAGCTTCTTCCAGTTTTTGTGCTTTTTTGCCTTGCAGGTTTCTATGGATCATGGTTGGACCCTCCTGCCATGGATGGAAACATCTGATGGTGGTTGTCACTGCAGTGGTCCTGTCGTACACCTTAGCTTAGTATTCACAATATTTGAATAATTTCTTCCATATGCATGGATGACTAAGTAGTTTAGTATTGTACATATTTTATGTTATGCATTCGTCCATCCCAGGAGAGGGATCCTCCTGTCCTGGTTTCTTCCTTTTTCACCAACATTTTATAGGGAGTTTTTCCTGCGCTAATGTGAGGGTTTTGGGACAGACGCTGTTGCATGTGTACATATTGTAAAGCCCTCGGAGGCAAATTTGTCATTTGTGATTTTGGGCTAAAAAAAAACAGCTCGTGGTGGACTGTGAGAGTGCTAACTCTTTACCGCAGCGGATCCCGATTGGGCCCAGAGCGCCACCTAGAGGGCCTTAAAAAACTTTCAATTTGTTAAAATATTTCCACTCTGGGCAAAAAATTTGCCCGACGCTGTCTTGCGCAAGCCAATCAGCGTTGAGATGCTCTGCTCGTCATCACAGCCGTCCTGCTGCCGCAGCGTGAATACACTTTATGAAACAGCCGCTCACCCGAGACGCACAGGCAGCTGAGACTGAATGCCTGTTAGTTTATTTGTGTCTAACCGAGAGACGCGGCCACCGAGCCGACACAACAGGTCATCAAACTGGCTGCTGGTCAGCCTGAAGCAGCGGTCATCCAGACGCACTTCTTGGAGGAGTCATTCAAGCTGCGTGCGGTGATGGTTGTCATGAACCCGAACACAACACCGTTGGCGGTTCCGACGTTTTTGTAATTCACACAACAAAGAGAATCAGAAATAGTGTTTACTTATTTCCGTGGTGGATAGCGGAAATTATAACTATCTTTACGAAGACAAGTAACGGACGGCTTTTGGGTGTGAACGCAGCATTACTCTCCACCGAAGCTTTGGAGACGTTCAAATTAATGGGTCATGTGGAAACCAAAGATCCAAAAAACGGCCTGCAGATGCAGAAGTCCTTCATCTGCTGCCTCTGTGGATGTGTGCCATGAGACGATCACGTGTGAAGATATATATATATATATACTGTATATATATATATATTTTTACTCCATTATATTAATTCAATTAATATTTTTCTGCAGTAAAAAGAAAGTTGTTTTTGTCTTACACCTTTCAAATTATATTAATCGTGAGGTATAGTGTTGTTTGTGTAGGTTTACATAGATAATAAATGTCGTGATTTTCACTGTATCAGGTTTTTGCTTAAACCTTTATTTTATTTTATTTAGTCATTGAATACAAATCCAACCTATATCATAATAATTAGTTAATACAAAACAGTGTTACTATTTGAACGGCCCCGGGCATATTTGTACTTAAAAGTTGGGTCCCGGGGTCAAAAAAGGTTAAGAACCCCTGCTTTACAGGACGGCTTCACCCACAGGTCTTATGTGTTTAGTCTTTACTTGAGAAAGATGAAAATAGGATTGTAACTCCTATGAGGGTGAAAAGAGTTGAATCATTTATAACATTAAATCAATCATGGCTTCGCTTTTTAGTTGATGTTCACAATTATATTCAGAAGTTTGCAAGAGCCCAGGGCACTCTAACTTCCAGTGCATAAGTAAACATACATTTATTGTCTCGTCATAGAATGGATGTTAGACAATATCAAATTAGCTTTGGATATTCAAGTAGATATTAGGAGATGAAACTTTCATTCAATGACTATTGAATTTCACAAACAGGTTAGAATCAAAAGATTCATGTGACAATACACTGCGTGCATCACATACCTAACTGTAATAGAGATTATCATTGACCAAGTGAGACCCTGACCTGGTTGGAAGGGCCATGTTAAGCAGCTTCAGCACATCACTTCAGCCTAGTAACGAGGAGGGCTTTGGCGCATGCGGACACACGGCATTCAATAGATTTATTCAACTGTTTAGTCCCTTGACAATTGGGGGGATATTACATGACAAATACAAAATCCCACAACATAACAAAAATTATACCCACCTGAGGTCGGACACACACACACACACACACACACAAACAATCGGACACGCACACGACCTCAAACCTTATCTTACCTGAACTTGTCCATCCTATACGATTCAAGACTTACCGAGTGTAGCGCCTTGCCAAGTTCATGTACTACAGCTAAACTGGGTGTGTACCGGGACCTTATGGCCGGGTGTTGTCCCAAAGAGTCTGATAAAACTAAACCCAAGTGTTTACTATTACTGGGACTTTTTGTTAACTTGGGGAGGAGTGGGACTCAGCACATCACAGCAAGGCTAGTAAAATTACATCATACAGGCAACGCTCTCTCTGTCCCCCACCATCCCACAGGCCCCCTTGTCAGAGACGACGCTTCCTGTTGTAGGCTCGTGGTTCAGCCATGGGAGCCCTTCAGATCTAACATAAGCTTTATCATTTCCTCTCAGCTAGAGATAATGCTGTCATTTAGAAAGAAAAAAATATATATATATACATTGTCGACAGAGGTGAAGCAAAAATAAAAAAGGTGTCTGTAGGTGTATACAGTGAAGGAAGTAATGAAGGTGGAAGCCACAGACCGGTCAGCTGGACGGGACATTAACTGTGCTTTGATTAGCTGGGCTGGGATTTGTCACCACAGAATGAAAAAATGGAAAACAGAAAAATCACAGGCCAACTCCCAAGCCATTCATGAGCTTTTACAGTAGACCGAACTAGACAAAATCACACATACTCTTCTACATCAGCGACTGGTAAAGAGTGTGGTCGGCTGGCGGTGTAGACATGTAAGAGCGCAGGCGCACAGTTGCGCAATGTTACAGAGTTAAGACTTCCAGAAAAAGGGACACGTTAAAGCATTCAATATTCTCTAAAGGTTGAGTTCCCTAAAAATGAAAATAAAACTGGAGAGAAAGAAAAGCAGAATTCATCTGTGCGGTGGTGAGGAGGGAGGATGGAAGGAGCAGTCAGGTCTTTTAATGGAGATGAGCTACCTCCTCTTTAAGGCCGGGAGGCTCGACGTGGGCCTTTCACAGGAAAGGGCGAGTCCACACACCTCTTTCCTCTGCCTTCCTTCAGCACTTCCAAAACGAAGCGACCATTCCTCTGAAGAGGGGTGGGGTTGGTTGGTTGATTGATGGAGGGAGAGCTGGGTTGGGGGGTGAAGGCAGGGCGGGGCGGGGCGTGTGGATGGAGTAGTCTTATTCGGTAGCCTTGAGAGAGAAGGACAGCTTGGGCCTGGACTTGCCCTTGCCGAGGATGATTTTCTGCTCTTCCTTCTGCTGCTTTTGTCGGTCTTGCTCCAGCTTCATGCGCTCCTCGTGAATCTTTCTTTGCTCCTCTACAATACGCAACTGCTCCTCAGCCTGTGGGAACAAAGCAGACAGACCTAATGTCATTGGCTCCATGACCCCGGAACAGCCAGCATCAGGATGCTTCTTTCCATATCCTGCCTGAACCAAATAAACAAGCCTGTACAAATCAATCAGACTTATACTGGCAGCAGGAAGAAGAAGCCATTGGGATGTTGGCTCATAAGCAAACAACTCAAGGCACTAGAAGTGGTCATGGGGAGATATTCAGTCATGGTGAAAGCCTTTAGGTCTCAGAGGACATAGACATTTGGAATTAAAGACGCACTTAATAGCATTTAATAGCACAAGTATTTTAAGACGATGAACAGTGATCGTCATTTTGTATGTGATTGAGGCCTATGAATTTGACAGAAATGTGAATGAATGCAGAGCAGCAGCTCCGTGTCCACAGAGCAAGACGTACCAGCTTGGCCTGAGCATCGGCGATCTTGCGGTTATTCTCCTCTAGGATTTTCTCCAGCTCCTCCCGCTTTGATTTTTCTTCTTCCTAGACGGGTGACACGGTTCCATGTTAGTGCACGAACAGGTTACAGCCACAAAGCAGTTTATGTACATACAGACAACTGTCCTCTCATTGGGCACACTCACACAAACACACAAAATGTACTCACTTATGTTTGTTTGCCCTCCCATTACTGCTGTTAATACCCTCCAAGAACAAAATGAAAGTCCTGACACATCTGGAGCACTCGCTGAATTATTGTGAAAGCCATTCAGATTCAAACAAAAGTATTCAACAGGGGGGAAACCCACGCATCACACTCATAAATAAAAGATATAGAGGACAGACAATTCAATCTAGAAGGAAATACAATTGCTGATTTTATAATATCATAAAAAAAGAGAAAAAAGGATACAAATAAAGGAGGGAATAGTTTTGTCTCACCAATGCATGTATACCTACGCATTTTCCTTGCCTGTGTACCTACACAACTGGTGAAAGCATTCGGCATTAAACGGTTGAATATTTACTGTCTCGTCCGGAATGTGTGGCCCCTGTAGAGACAGAAGCGCTCCTGGGGTGGGTGGGTAGGTAGGTATGGGGGGGACTCTGCCATACCGCGCCTGCAGCATTCCTCTTTATTACTCTGATCTGTGTACTGCTTAGCCTGCGCCTGCAGCCACAGCTCCCTCTTTTTTACAGGGGTTTTCTTTTCTTTACAATGGCTCAGTCCTCACTGAGACGATAGCGGGTGAAGGGAAATACAGAACAAAGTGGCACCTGTGTGAGCTCGAGGAGGACCGGACCACTTACAGTACAGGACACAAGTCACAGGAGCCGAAAGGCTGCAGGCCAGCTCAGGTGATAGTTAGGAAGTTGGGTTTCCAAAAACAAAAAACACAAAAATATATTTACTAAAAACAATATCAAACTTAGCAGCAACCCTATGGGAGAAGCAAGTCATGAGTACAAAACACAATACATTTTTTTCTAGGGAACTGCATCAAAATTATTAGAAAAAGAATATCTATAGCTACATATTTAGAAAAAAAGGTTAGACCAGAAATAGTTAACCTTGTCAAACAGGAAACAGGAAATGTAGCGGTCCGTCATTATGTATCCAAGAGCAGATGGCGTCTAACAGAAGATTGTCAACACAAGGATTATTAAAGAGAAGATAAAGGGACAAACTGTCTGTGAATTCAAAAATATGGGATGAGCATTAATACACATCAAATTTGATTTGGAACGTCAGAGCAATAGAGACAGGAAATCTGCACTTGTGTTTCTACAAATTGTGGAAGAGTGATGTGATGGAGCCTTTGGGCTCATCTGCTGCCTGTAGAAAGGCCTGCTGGATGTCTGTCTCAGACTGAGACTAGGAGACTTAGACGAGTAGTGTGTACAGACAAACTATGTCCACAAAGGTAAAGGGGCATGCTGGGACTACATTTCTCCCTGCTATAAGTACCGAGCCACTGGCTGGTCCCTGAGCCGTCACTGGGCTTTAGCTGCCCTTCTCGCTCACAATACAACATTACTGCATAAACAAACCCCCTGCTCATTAGGCCAGGAGATTGTCTGAGTCTACTCTCAAAAACCAAAAAAAAACTGTATGGTAAAGACTGAAGCCTGGCTGACCACAAGAGATTCTTATATTAGAAAAGTATTTGGCTAGTTGAAAAATGGCCAGGGACGTACATTGTTTACAGGAGCTGTTTATTACATAGTATCAAAGATGCAAGCAGAAAAGAAAAGTAAAAGATCAAGCCGAACCAGGGAAAGAAATGATTAGAAAAAAATGACATCAGTCGATAAATTTAACTCTGCCATGGTAAAACTCTCACTGGCAATTTAGGAAATCCCCCTAAGACGCCAAAACGAGGGCTGGTTATATTCACATTCCACTTTTAAGTGTATAAGAGGCAATCATCATCCTTAAAGCCCACATGATGAATGATAACTGCTGTAAGACACCCAAATTCCCTCAGCACAAAAGCTGTTGGGAGCCTGCATGACAGTAAAGGACAGGTTGTGTGGAGCCAAGATCCCATCAAACTGTGCACATAGTGTACACAGTTCCATTATCTTGATCGATGTGTAGCATTGTTGCCCAGTGAGTAAGCTGCACTGCAATTAATGGACAGTTTCGCATCTCACATTTGAAATGACCATATAAACACTGACAATTGAAACCATTGTAATGCGTTGTTGTCATTAGTTCTTCTTTCCCCTGCAGGCTTTTCCACTTCCAGGGCCGGAATGTGCCCTCCCTAGTGTGAAACTTGTACCATGGTCAGATTAAGTTCTGAGAAGTAAATTGAGAGGGGTGGGATGTCCCTCCACCTCCATTGTTCCCAAATGTGGCCGTATTGGGAGATGGGGAGAGGGGTTAAAGGTGTGGGAGCTGTGTAGGACATAGAGGGGATGCGTTCCAAACGACCAAGCGTTACCTCTCTGGCCTTCTGCGCCGCCAACTCTGCCTGCCGCTGCCTCTCCAGCTCCTCCAGCAGCTGCCGCTCCATGATGCGCTTTGCCTCCTCAACGCGCCGGAGCACCTCCCGCTCGATCTCGTCCTTCCGCTTCTCCAGCTCCTCCTCCACTCGCTTGGCAACCAGCTCCTCCACTCTCCGTGCCGTCTCCTCCTCGATCAGCTTCTCCTCGATCTCCTGCTGCCGGCTGCAGAACAGGGAAAAACAAATTGGAGGAGCAACACATTAGTAATCTAGTGGCTGGAACTCCAGCTTCAATGCAGGGCAGTACAAAATAAAATTATAAAGTGCACATGTCAGGACTCAGCCTACAGTGCAGTTAAACCATGACTTAATATTTTCTTTTTTTCAAGTTTGCTGTGAACAAAGCAGTCAGGCCTCTTTGCTTTCTTCCAGCTACTCAAACAGACAAGCCTGTTGACATTTTCAGACAGTCATCCATACCCCCCCCCCCAAAAAAGAAAACGTTAATCTCGCAATAAAAATAATTGACGACGTAAAAATAACATGTTTAACTGACAGCACTAATATATACATACAAAAATCATATATATATCATGTTTCCTGATCTGATGAGACTCGATTTCAGCTGCAACATTCAGATTGTAGGGTCAGAATTTGGCGAAATAACATGAAAGCATGGATCCATCCTGTCTTGTGTCAACGGTTCAGGTTAGTGGTGATGGTGTGGGGGATATCATCTTGGCACACTTTGGGCCCCGTTGTACTAATTGAGCATTGTGTATCTCAAACTGGTACCTTAAACATAACAATGAGTTCACTGTATTCGAATGGCCTCTACAATCATCACATCTCATTCCGACAGAGCACCTTTGGGACTGGTGGAACGAGAGATTCACATCATAGACGTGCAGCCAATAAATCTGTAGCCACTGTAATGCTATCATGTCAATATGGACCAACATCTCTTGAGGAATGTTCCCAACCGCTTGTTGAAAATATGTCACGAAGAATTAAGGGAGTTGTGAAGGCAAAGGGGGTACAACCTTTTACTAGCAGGGCGTACCTAATAAAGTGGCTGGGGAGCGAGCAAGCGCGCGCACACACCTTTTTCGTCCAGCATAACACAAACAGGCCGTGGTCCTCCTATGTGGGAAGTAAATGTGGATGTGCATTCCGTGCAGATGCTAAATGTAATCCGTTGAGAAAATAAAGTGAGCTATCTTGAGCTAGAAATATGTATCCACCTGCAATAACTGTGCCGGGTGGTGCCCATATGTATCAGAACGCATTGTGCATGTCAATAAAGTGAAAATTATAGATTTTCTCATATTACACTATATACCCAATACACTGTTGCAATGTCAGTTAATTCTAAAGTATTATAGCCATACAATAATCATGCTTGTTGCATGTATCTAACGATAGGGATAGTGTCCTTTACATTCCCCCTTTCTGTGACACTGTAGCTCTAGCATAGTCTACTACATAGTAAGCTCAATAATGTGCGGTGACGCTGTCCCCTCTGATGGAGAGAATCACTTTCCATCCAACGTTCTAGCCCAGGACCTGTGGAACCTCGTTGACATTAGCAGACTTTGGCGGCTAGCATGCTAACGAAAGATGCTAACGCTATCTACTCAACCGAATGCAGCTAGCCTAGCATTTAGCTTAGCACATACGACCTTATGTAACATTTTAAGACCAGCTCCCAATGAGTTTAAGATGCACTTACATCTTCCTATGTCTTTCCATTTCTGCCCTTCTTTCCTCCTCCTCCTTCCTCTGCTTCTCGTCCAAAGCGTTTCTCTTGCTCAGAGTCCTGCCGAAGATGTCGATGCGCTCGGGCGGCGAGGCTGGTCTTTCTCTGCGGGATGAGGCTGTAGTGGACCTAGAACGGGATCGAGACTCTCTGCGACGGTTCCTTTTTGATTCTCGGGACTTAGACCGCTTTTTAGATCTCTCCCTATCTTTAGACCGCGACCGGCTCCGTTTCTTGCTGTGCTTGCTGCTTTTGGAGTGTTTCGACCGGGACGAGCTGCGGCTCCGAGATCGGCCCATGTTGCCTACCTCCACTAGCGTTAGCACAGCGCTTACCCCAAACTACTGTGTCTTATGTCTAGTGTTTGGGCAGTATCTGGAGTTCCGTTTCACTCGTATCACTTTACACTTATTATTTACAGTAAATGACGAAGAGGAATTTCTCCAGCATTTCAGTTATGTATAAATGATCATTCAGAACTGGTTGTTATTTTGCCCTGCTAATTCTCCAAAAAGAAAGATGGCGGTTTGTCTAACATGTAAGTTTCCCACAAGCCACCTTGGGTTTCGGTATTCATCGGAGTTCTTCGGGAGAGCCCATTTCAATTCAACGGAAACAGTCACGTTCTTTGAACTTAAATAAAAGAATAAATAAAGAAATGCATGAATACAAGTGATACCTAAACAGAACATAATTAAATAAAATTAATCTCTACAATTCTGTATTTCTTCATTTATTTATTTTTGTGATTCTTTGTCCGTATGTTAATGAGCTGTGCAGCTCGAACCTCATTCTTAAGCAGGATTGGTCAAGTAGGGAACAAGACAGAAGCAATTGATCCCTAGCACATCACTCCTGTAGACCAAATTAAAAGCTGGCTAGCCGCACTCATTCCTTCGACCGGGCGGGATGTAGCTGATAACAGTTTTTACAGTTTTTCTCGATTGTTTAGACACATTTTCTTAAAGCATGCCTCATACTCTCAGAACTCTACACACAAATCAAAAAACACACACACAATGGGAAAAATCCCTCACTACTCCTGCAAAATGAAACTTCTCGATTGTTTAAACAAAAATACTGGTACTTGACACACAATGACCACAACATGTAACTATGCACCAACCCCCTGAACCAATTCTGCTAAACTACAAGCACAATTCTTGCTTTACACTCAAATTGCAGTTCTATAACACACATTTTTCAAAACACTACACACAATTCTCTGCATTTTCTGCACAATTTTCATGAAGAAAATCTTGTTTTCACAAGAAAAACACTGTTATTCAAAATTCTAAAGTCAATTGCCCTACTATTCACACTGACTCGTCATATGGGAAAACACCTGTCACACAGTGTTACAATTAGGAATCAGAGCTTTAGCATAAAAGGGCAACAGGTGAGCTCTTCTGTTTTGGAGCAATGGATAACAACATTAGGAGGAGGACGAGGACGAGGAAGACCAAGGATCATAATCTCCGATGAGATCCGAGCCACTTTGGTTGACCATGTGATCAACCATGGTCGAACAATGAAGAGAGGCTGGGCAACGAGTACAGCCAAATTTGAGCAGGTACACTCTAGGATCGATCATCCGGACTTTCCGAAATGAGAATAGGTAAGACATCTACTTACTAGAAAATTGCAGTACTGCATATCAATACAGTACTCAATGAGCACAGTAGTAAAGTATTGCCTGTGAACTGTTCTGTAGGACTGTAAAAATAAAGTATGTTTCAAGTATTTGGAAAATGTATTCCTACACATTATTTACAGTATTTGACTATTTGTATTGCAGAACTGAAAGACTACCAACACAAGGTGGTTGGAAACGTCTTCTGTCTCCTGAACAGGAAACTGAAATCATAAACATGGTCCTAGAAAATAACGCCATAACATTACGGCAAATTCAAAGAAAAATAATCGAAAACAATGAGACATTTCAGAATATTGATAGGGTAAGCTTATCAACACTGGACCGTGTCTTGCGCAGAAATAATCTGAGGATGAAGCAGGTCTACAGGGTGCCACTTGAACGCAATTCAGACAGAGTCAAAGAATTGCGATATAACTATGTGCAAGTAAGTCCTATACAATCCCACAATTGATGCACACTATCAACACTGCATAAATTATACATATTTCCGTATTTTAATCATAATGATTGTGCTTCAATAATAGTGACCACTCCATGTCTGTTTCAGAGAGTCCTTGAGCTAGAGGTGGCTGCAGTGGAGCACCAGTTCATCTTCATTGACGAGGTTGGATTCAACCTCACAAAAAGACGAACGAGGGGAAGGAACATCATCGGCCAGTGTGCCATTGTTGAAGTCCCTGGCCAGCGCGGAGGGAACATGACAATGTGTGCAGCGATTACCCACCATGGCGTCATCCATCACCATGCTACCCTTGGCCCCTACAACACTGCCCATCTGATCAGATTCCTGGACACCCTACACAACACACTCATTCCACCAGATCAGATAGACGGCCCAGAGCAGCTCAGGTACGTTGTCATTTGGGACAACGTAAGTTTCCACCGGGCTGCTCTGGTTGGTAACTGGTTCACTGCCCACCCACGCTTTTTAGTTGTTTATCTCCCTCCATATTCTCCATTCCTTACAGTTTTTCTCCATTGGTTTGGCTCATTTTTTGAAACAGAAATGACATTCTTAAAACAACATGGACAAACCTCCAAACAACTTAGCAATTTCTCAATACAGAATTGAATTTCTCATTCATTTGGTTAAATTGCAAATGTCTAAGTACATGTCTCAATGTCTCAGTACATCTTTGCAAATGATTAAGTACATGTAGCCTACGTTTAGCACAATTTCCAAGTGAATAGATCTTGTTGATCTAAACTGATTGTTGATTCTCAGTCTAATTGTTTTTCGCTCCAAAACGTCTCAGCGTATTTTCATTGTATAAGTCATCACATGCACAATAGTCTGTTCAATTGTCAAAATTACTCAAGAACATAATACCATGAATACCATATATAAATCCCTTGGAACATTTGATAAATTCACAGTATTGAATTGAAGTAACAATTGACAGTCAGGTGAAACTAGAACTTTATTTTATTTATTCTTCAACCAGCTATATTTACAGCACTGTAGGCCGCATATAATTGTCATTGTTTTTTGTTTCTGTGTTTATTTTACAGTATACTATGCTGTATATATTTTCTTTTTACTTTGATGTATGGAAGTTATTTTATGTTTGTGAATGATAATTGCAATTACAATTTCCGGTAGTATGAGTGTGATGTGTGATGTCAAACCTTGGAGGCTAATCTTACCCTAAAATCCTATTTTATTCTGTTAGCTAGACAAAAAAAACAGTACAGTAACCATTGTCAATGAAGGACTGGGCTAAGACTGGTGGACATGAGGGATTTCAATGGTCCTCTGCCATAGTGACAAAACAACTAAACATTTTGACCTGCAGTTAAACAATGACAAAAGGACTTTTCATTTTGGGGGCACTGACTGTTTGTATGAGAAAAGGAATTCGTTGTGACTGATGAGTTGTCTGTTTTGGGAGAGATATGACCTTTTGCAGGTGTGCCATAGTGTTTTGCTAAACCATCTAGGTTATTTTGGCAAATGTATTTAAAGCTTTGAGAATGTCGTTTTTTCGAGAGATAGATGAGCCACAGCAATCAAGAAGGAAGTTTTCATTTTGGGGGCACTGACTATTTTTATGAGAAAATGATTTGGTTTTGAAGCTTGAGTTAACTGTTTTGGGTGAGATATGACCTTTTGAAGGTGATCTATGTAGTTGTGCTGAACCATATAGGCTATTTTACCAAATGCATTAAGAGCTTTGAGAATGCAATTTCTGTTTCAAGAATTGAGCCAAACCAATGGAGAAAAACTGTAATCTTATTGAGGAATTCTTTTCTACTTGGAGATGGAAAGTATATGATCGAAATCCACAAACTCATGTACCCCTTCTTCAAGCTATGGAAGACGCATGTGGAGATATAGTAGTTGATGCTTTTCATGGCTGGATTCGCCATGCTAAGAGATATCTTCCCCGCTGCTTGGCCAGGGAAAACATTGCTTGTGATGTGGATGAGATGCTGTGGAACAGACCGGAACAGAAGACAGGATGCAGCATAGGTTTTTTTTACAGTATTTTTTTAAATTTTTTTTACTGTAACTGTATAGAGTAAATTCTTCTGTTTTGTATGAAGACCCCTGTATGCAACTTTGTGTTGGTTGGGATGTACACTCTGTACATTGTTTTTGTTGGGGAAATAAAATATATTTGTTACCATGTATTTGTGTGTTCTGAGTATAAAAACAATTTTCTAAAATATTTTAAAACACACGTATGTATGTACTGTCTGTAGTAAGTGTAAAAAAAAAGGTCATTACTGTATGATGAATGGAGAAGAGTTTTCCATTCATCATAGTGTTTTAAATTGAGCACACCAGTGTTCAACTGGTTCTTATGAAAGTCTATTCATATGATGGTTTGTGTTTGTCATTTGAAAACAAAATACCATTTTGAGAAGAAATTACATTGTTTTGAATGTAAAGTTTAATTTTGCAGGAGTACTGAGGGGTTTTGCCCATTGTGTGTGTGTTTTTTGATTTGTGTGTAGAGTTCTGAGAGTATGAGGCATGCTTTAAGAAAATGTGTGTAAACAAAAAAAAACTGTAACAGGTCATGGACTCTGCTCATCAAAAATACTCAGACAAAAGTCAGAAGAAACAGCAAAAATGTGACCTAACTCACAGTACAAATAACACAGGTTGATCACAGGATGTACGTTGAAAAGTCGTAAACTGTAGTTTAAAATTGAGATTATGAATGCAGCACTATCTTAAGGTTCAAACTGATGCAATTGTGCTTAATTAAAAGTGCATGAAATCGGACTCCATTCAAGTTTATTTCATCAAGTAATAGGGTTGCAAATTAGCCAATATACTAAAGAGTTTATTCCATGGCAACCATGTAAAAAGTTCACCAAAGTTACCATCGGAAAATATTACGTACATTTTCCAAAAGATAAACAGCCGCTTGTAATAGATAATAAATTGACACCAGAGAAACAGACTTGACATTATAACCTTATTAGGTATGCACCATCCTCCAAATACCTATGCCATGTCCCCAGCGGTGTACCCTCAAAGGAGATGTGCTTCAATATTATTTAGGGGTCAAATATACAATGAACGTTTTTAAGATGTACAGAATATATTTGAATCCCATTTGAGTGAACAAATAGTATGGGCTTTAATTAATACAATGTGCACACAAATTACACATCTGTAATGTAAATACAAAACAGGCATCATTGATACAAAATCCGCCACATGTAATTTTCTTTAACATGAACTATGTTAGCCTCATATTCTTAGGAACCCTGCATCTAGCCCTCCTGTTCGTATAAATCAATTACTGCTGAGAATTTGAAGTTAGAAGTTAAGTTTGAAATTAACCCCGTAACAATAGTGTTAGAGTGCGTCAGATAATGTCACCGATTTAATTTAGTCCAAATTACTATTAGAACTTGTTTAGATTGGACTCCATTTTAAATTTCCAGCTGGCCACAACCACATATAATGCAATTGTTGTTTTTGTTGTTATTTTCAAGAATGCTTTGAAGGGCTGAAAGGGTGCTGTGCTCGAAATAAACTGCCATTACTATATTCAAAGCACATAACTCAAAAGCCATGTGATTCAGCCTTAAAAAAAGGTTGCACCACTCAAGGTAAAAATGTAAGTGATCCAACTTCAGAAGGATTTTTTTTCTAATTACCTGTGGCTTTTAGCATCTCCAGATCTAATTTTGGTCACATATATAATTTGTTCACATGGAATCATGCTGTGAAGCTTCAATTGTAGATCAACAAAACTAGTTCATGTGAACTGATTACAGTTGTAAGATGCGTCCCTTACCCACACAGATGAACAAGAATTCATAGACGAACCTGTATTGTCAGGTTGAGGGTGAGCACCACAGCCATAGTACTATAAATGCCCAGAATGCTCAGAAAAAAAGAATTTTGTGTAAGTCTGCCTTCATCAATCTAGGAACAGCTTCCCCTGCATGCCCTCCCTTCCCTAATTCTGCTTCCTGTTCTGAGGCAAATAATCATTTTTCTATAACTTGTCATTGTGATTTATTTTATTATGAAATGATCTTCCCATAATTGAGGGGAATTGGTATTAATGAGATGTCTTTTTTTCTCTTGTGTAACAGGAAGGGAGAGATGCTTAAAAGAGGGTGTTAGTGCCATTTTGCATGTTGTAATTTAGGTTTACATTGAGATTATTTTGATTCATGTTTAATGATGATTTATTACATCATAAGTATGATTACGCTATGATTACAAAATTGTATCTATAATTTGCATGTTAGTTAATACATGTTTAATGTACATGCTTTGCTTGATACATACATTCTACCATTGTTCCACTCATTAAACACGCGTAGACTCATTCTTTCTGTTTTAGAGTGGTTAAATGAAAAGAAGCAACTGTCGAATGTAAAGAAGGGAACTTTAGCCACTACATTAAGTAGAAAACAGTCGCAGAGAGCGAGACAAGAGTAAAAAGGAGTTCCAATGTTGGAAAGGCTCATTGGATAATCTTATTTGCATTTAGGTGTGTGAATATGAGAGTGAACGGTTGTTTGTCTCTGTGTCAGACCTGTGACTGACTGGCGATAAGTTAAAAAAAAAACGCATGTATCTGGCGAACAAAGAAATAAACAGAGCCAAATGCCATGTATGCATGAGCCAATTTCGTTTTGTTTTCTTTCGTCCTCTTCTTTCTTAGAAAAAACATTGTCTAGATGTGGTGGGGTTGCAAAGGCAGCCTTTTGGCTTGCTCCTCCCCAACCAAACAGCCAATTAGTGGCAGGCCTTAAAAATCACCGACTGTCATGGCCTCAGTCCCCTTTGGTCTTGTAGTGTACAGGTATGTTTGGTTGCATGGTTTGTTGGTGTTAAATTGTATGTCTTAAATTCTCTATACTAACACAAAGCCCCCCCTCCCCCATTGTTCTTGTGCTGTACAGAGAGAAGGGCACGAGACGCTGCGTGGAAACGCTGTGGGAACGCCCTGCGTGACCGCGTCATGAAGCACGTGTGAAATCTAACCAATGGCGAGCTGGTACGTCATAGGCGGGCAACGCCAGGACCAGGAAGCTACAAAGGGCCCCGAAACACAAGCCCATTCATCTCTGAATGGCTGTATCAAGTGCCACGGGCATGCCGGGAGTATGGCATAGACACGCAGCGTCTCGTTCCCTTCAGGGAACTAAGGTTACATATGTAACCGGAGACAGTCCCTATCAGGGAACTCGAGCTGCGTGGAAACGCTGTGGGAACGCCAATACCCACTCCGCCATATGAGCCAGTGACCGTAGTGTGAAGTCAGGCCGCACATTCTAACGAGAGCATTACATTACATGTCATTTAGCTGACGCTTTTATCCAAGGCGTGGAGTTAAGTTCTAGACGATAAAACCTCACGAACGTGTGGGGAGAGGACCAGCCTGCTGCCATACAAATGTCGTGCAGCGACACTTTACCTGACTAAAGGGCTTTAGAAGCCGCGATACCCCTGGTAGAATGGGCCCGGACAGCCAAAGGTGCAGGCTGACCGATTCATAGGCAAGTGAGATGGCCTCAACCACCCACTTGCTCATTCTCTGTTTAGACACCGGGCCCCCAGTATTGGGTGGCCTGAAACACACAAACGAACATGTAGCCGGGGGAAGGACGTAGAAACGTCTTCACCATCCCAGGTGCAAACTCAAAGCATGAAGGGGCCACCGAAAGGGCTTGCATATCTCCAATTCTCTTGAGGGAAGCAATAGCAAGCAGGAAAAGGGTCTTAAAAGCCACATATTCCACTGTGACCTCTGCGATGGGCTCGAACGGAGCACTGGAGAGACCTTCTATCAGTCGCCGACAAGGCCGCCACGTATACTTTGCCTTCCTTGTAGCGGGGGCTCTGGAGTGGAGGATGGTCTCAATGACCTCGGCCGATAGACCAGATTCTAAGAGGCAGGCCCCCTCAGGGGCCACGGCCATGGTTTCCATAGCTCCGGGCGGGGGTAAACGATAGACCCCGACGCCTGCGACATCAAGTCTGCCCTGATCGGAATCTCCAAGGGAGGACCTACTAGGAGCGATATCAGGTCTGCAAACCATACTCGGGCCGGCCAGTACGGGATTAATATCAGTAGACTGACACCGTCCTGACGGACCCTCTCCAGAACCCCTGGGAGCAGAGCAACCGGGGGAAAGGCGTACAGGCGTGACCTCGGCCAAGCCTGCACCATTGCATCCACCCCTAGCGGGGCGGGATGCGTCAGGGAGAACCACAGAGGACAGTGTGTCGTCTCTCTGGAAGCAAACAAGTCTACCTCGGCACGACCAAAGTGTCTCCACAGGAGCTCCACCTCCTCAGGGTGGAGTCTCCAGTCCTCGGCCCCTGTCTCGACAGGGCGTCTGCCCCCTGGTTTAGGTACCCTGGGATATATACTTTCCCGAAGGACCACAGCAGGATCTGGCGGGCTAGCTTGTATAGCTGCCCTGAGCGCAGGCCCCCCTGATGATTGATGTACGAGACCACCGATGTGTTGTCTGAACGGACAAGAACATGCTGGTACATCAAGGCTGGGCGGAAGTATTTCAATGCCTGAAACACTGTCAACATCTCTAGACAATTTATTTGCCAGGACTGGTGATGATGTTGCCACAGCCCCCAGGCTGAGCGACCACTCATGATCGCTCCCCAGCTCGTGAGGGAAGCGTCTGTCGTGAGTGTGACTCGGCGACAGATCGCTCCTAACACAGGCCCTTGGGATAAGAACCAAGGGTCCCTCCATATAGCCAGAGCCCGCAGGCACCGTTGTGTGACCTTGATCGGACGGCGCTGGTTTCCCCTTGGGGGAGAACCCTTTGGCTCTGAGCCACCACTGCAATGGTCTCAACGGGCACGGGCGCTGCATCACGTTGGATGCCGCTGCCAGCAGACCCAACAGTTTCTGAAACTGTTTCACAGTGAGTGGCTGGCCTAGCTTGGCCTGCTTGACTGCAGAGAGGATCGAGGCTACTAGAGCGGAAGACAGATGTGCCCGCATCATGGTCGAATCCCAGATCACGCCCAGGAAGGTGGTCCTTTGCAGCGGGGACAGTACACTCTTCCTGGCGTTGAGTCTCAGCCCCAGACGGTTGATGTGGGCGAGCACAACATCTCGATGTTGGGCAGCCAGTCGCTCGGAGGGAGCTAAAATCAACCAGTCGTCGATGTAGTTTAGAATGCGGGTGCCCTGGGGACGCCATGGTGCCCGAGCTGCATCCACGCATTTGGTAAACGTACGAGGCGAGAGAGAGCTAGGCCGAACGGAAGAACCCGGTAATGGTAAGCTTTGTCACCAAAAGTGAACCTCAGGAACTCCCTGTGTTGTGGAAGGATGGGTACATGAAAGTAAGCGTCCTTCAGATCTAATGTGATAAACCAGTCCTCGGACCTGATCTGTGACGCGATTTGTTTGAGTGTGAGCCTGTTGAAGCTCAACTGCGCGATTCAGCCGGCGTAGATCCAGTATCGGACGCAAACCCCCATCCTTCTTTGAAACAATAAAGTACAGGCTGTAGTAGCCTGACTGCCTGCAGGGAGCTAGAACTCGCTCTATAGCTCCCCTTTGCAGCAGAGCTTGCACCTCCTGCTCCATTACCAAAGCCTGCTGGGGGTCCCTGTCGATCGTACGCAGGACCCATTGAGATACATTGGGGAGGGCTCGCCACTCTCCCAGAAACTCTCTTAAAAGGTACCAGCCTCTTGAGACTGGTCTCTGGAACTCTCGGGTCTGCAGACACAGTGCCCTGTAATAGCACACTGGCAGGGAAACACTGGTCTAGATGCACCGGGACCCTCCTCGGAGGGAGCGAGCAGCCCTCGGGCTCGCGCATCCTCAGACCAACCCTACCGCGCGAAGACACCGTCTGAGAGCGGCGCGTCCCGGCCCCGCCGAGGTGGTGCGTTTGACGCGCCTCTCTCTTGCTGTGCCAGGTGATGCGCGCTCATCAACGCCCGGGGCTGCCCCTTCTCAAGGACAGCCCCGGGCACGCGGCGTCTGTGGGGAAGGAATTTATGAAATGCCGATGCCTGCCACCTATCCACGACCATGTCAATGGCGTCCCCGAAGAGAGCTGACGGGGAGAGAGGGGCATCGAGGAGGAAGGACTTGTCCTTCTCCCTCATATTCGACTGGCTGAGCCACAGGTGCCTCTCTATGGCTACCAGGGCTCCCCTCGGCCACGTCCGCAAGCACCTCCGCCCGACACGCTTGAACTCACGCCATTGTATGCAGGCAGGAAGCCGCCTGCCCTGCAGCCGAATAAGCTTTGCCAGCGTAGAGGTATTACTCAAAGGCTTGGTGGGCAATGCCGGTGTCCTAAACGGCGCAGTCGCGGGAGATAAATGGCTTGCCGGTACCTCTTCTGCGGCCGGCATGCTCGCATAACCATGCCGTTTAGCCTCAGCTACGAACGAGTAGTGACGTACGCGGGTTATACACGCGAACGGACACCGTCCTCCCCCAGGACGCCGACACCTCCGTGTGGACGTCCGGGAAGAAAAGCAAACACCGACGAGGAGGTACTCCACAGGAAGGCAGGAATCGTTAAGCAACTTACTTGAGGTAGTAGGCTCCTGCCTATCCTCTGGCCAGTGAATGCTGAGCTTCTCAGCAGCTCGGGTGAGTACCTCCAACAGCTCCTCGTATTTTTTCCTCTTTACCTCCACAGCTCCTCGGCCGCAGGGGGGATGCGGTGACGTGCCCTCAGACTGCCGCCTCAACGCTAACCACATCCAGTTCTTCAGAGCTGGATGACTGCGTGATTGGTGCCTCATCCTGGGTTGAAGAACCGCCATGCGTGCTTCCGATGCCCGGTATGAGGTCCTGGATCCCGCAGCTGCGAGAAGCGTTGCTTGCTACTAGCCATCGTCAGAATTACACTCGCACTTGATGAAGGCACATAGATGAATGGGCTTGTGTTTCGGGGCCCTTTGTAGCTTCCTGGTCCTGGCGTCGCCCACCTATGACGTACCAGCTCGCCATTGGTTAGATTTCACACGTGCTTCATGGCGCGGCCACGCAGGGCGTTCCCACAGCGTTTCCTCGCAGCTCGAGTTCCCTGATAGGGAACCTGCTGCTGTTTTGCCACTTTGTATTTTGTCATCTTGTTTTCTTTGGTTTACTTTCTGCTGTTTTCCTCAGTTGTTTTGTTTGCTGTGTTCAACTTGCCTGGTTTTTATAATCTTAACCCCGTTTTAGTGATTTGCACTTACCTTGGTTTTATTGTTTTCTCTAATAAAACCCCTTTGCCTCTCGCGGACGTGGGATGATCACAGGATTAACATCACGTGGACCAAAGTGGACCCTTGCCGACACATGTGTGAAGTAACAATTGGCCTTTTACAGGGACTTTATGTGCATTTTGGTAGTATCCATTAATTTAGATAAACTTCAGTAAATTCACCCGTCTCAACAAACATTTAAGATGTGAAAGATTCTTATTAGGGTCATCGCTACGACTAGTCAAACTCCTCCCAGGGATTAAACCCGATTCTTTTTAAATCCACGCAGTGTGCTCTTGAGACCTTGGGCTCTAAAATTGCATTTTGCTGGAAAAAATATTAAACTATGTGCGTAGGGAGCAATTTACAAAAAACACCGTTAGGTCATGTATGGTATTTTGAGACGCTATTATTTTGGGACGGTACATCAGTATCTCCTGGTTATCACCAAGTCACACCCTAGGGATGTGTACTATAAAGCTGAAGTGGACTTACTGTGTAACTATTTTTAGTTACCTTTTAATTATAACCTGAAAATGACCAAAAGTAGTCTTGTGAATGATTTTGAAGGAAACCATTTAGCTCATTTTTAGCATTTTGAGCGGCTTTCATTTTGGAATGGTAGATCAGAATTTCCTGTTTATATGTTGACAGGAAAGGCCTAAGGCCATGTAAATGTTAAAGATAAAGTTTGCAAAGCGGCATTCCTGGCGTTGCTGTTAATGACCACTAACTTGCGAACACTGCTCGCAGCTTTAATTTCAAATTGTGTTTTAATTATATCCACTCTAAAAAGCAAACTATCCATTCCACATTGTTAGTTGGCCCTCTTTCACGAACACTTGTCAGGTCCCCCGACCCTTCTCTGTAGTTTTTCTTGAGGGGGAAAACATTTAACAAACACAGGATCTCTTTTACAAAGCCCTGCCACATTGTCATGTAAAATGGCCCAGGGATACTGGCATAAAGAGCTATTGCGGAAGGAGACCTGAAAGCAATCTCCCTCCCTCCTCCCCTTGCCTCCACTGCCCTGCGAACAGTTCTTTCACCTCAGGCTGCAGGTTGGGTGACGGAGACATGAGGACCCGAGAGAAACAGAGGGGATGCTGGACGTTTTGGGGGAAGGCGAATACATTGACAAGGTGGAGGGGGGCAAGGGTCAGCCTTTAATTATTGTCCACTGGGGCAAGCTGGTCTAGTCTCTATCTTCATCTCAGATTCAGCTTTGCTTCTCTTGTCTCAATGCTTGTTAGAAAAACTCTTACTTTCATGTAAATTCGTATAACAGGACATTTATTAAATAATACTAGCAAGTAAAAGACATAACGTTTAGGTTCTCAACACACCTGTAATGGAAAATGTCGTATATATTTCTACTTAGTAATTGTGTAAATGCTTAAGTGCTTGTATGTTTGCTCTGAGTCAGCATAAATACATGTAATTATCTTACTGTTTGTTTAATGGAAATTTGGAAATCTTATGTGTATTTTATATTCTCATAACGTTCCATGCCTTAATTGTTCAGTACCCTTAATCACTCTTTATAACGATTCTTAATATGCAGTGCACACTTCTGCAGAATCTTTGACTGCCTTTTCTTGCAAGAATGAAATATAACATTTTAAAGTACTGTTTAACCATATTCTTCCTCAGTTCATAAAGACTCAACAGCAGGTCAAATTATTTTTACAAACAGGGTTCCCTGAACGATTGGTGGGAGCCAATAGCGGCCTGTGAACTGGTCCTCCCTGAAGGAAAGTCCTTCTGCCTTTTGCCTACACACCAAATTAAGAGATGAGAGGACGGCTCTTTGCTGCTTCTCTAGTTACCATGGGCCTGTGGGTTGCTTCGCTGATTAATTTTCTCCTTGTCCGTCATGTTTTTTTTAAGATAGAGTTAATGGTGCTCTGTTAAATGTTAAATGTCTTAGCTTATATTTATTTTTTATAACCTATCCCTGCTTCATATATAATTAGCTACAACTTAATCCTTGAGCTGTTTGAGCTCCTTTGTCTTCATGATGCTCTTTGCTCCGTAATGCTCTAACAAATTCTGAGGCATTCACAGAACTTGGAGACTTCGACCTTATTACTCACTATGTGACCCTGACTACCATAAAATGGACTATGTTGTGTTGGTCCATTACATTATACCGTTACAAAATGTGGAATAGTCCAAGGGGTGTGAATACTTATGCAAGGCACTGCATCACCATTGTTTTGACTCAAGGCACTGCAATGTTGCAATATGTTGATGACCTTTTGATTGCCTCCCCTACACTGGAATAGTGTGCGACAGAAATAGTGATACTTTTGAAAGTTTGTACAGCAACAAGTACAATTTTAAAGACATTGCATCTCCAGTCAATGCATTTCTGCTATTGCAGACTTGTCTAAACTCCTGACTAAGAAACCGCTAATGTCCCTTTTATCTATGGTCCATAGTAAACGCCTGTTCTCACATGACAAACTGATTTGAACTTCCAACACACAAAAACAGCAGAAGCATCTCTTTGTGGTAGCAGTGATACAACTTGCAACTTGTTGTGTTTGAATTGTATATACTGTGATCATGTTTATCAAAGTATGACTAAAAGTTGAAACGTAATGGAAAATGTCTACCTTGTATGTATTTCTACTATTTTAAAGAGAAGTTCTGTTTTGATGGTATTCTTAATTTTAGTTCAGAGACTCAACTGCTGGTAATATTGTTTTTTCAAACACACCCCCGGAGCTCCATCCCTTCCTTTCATTCAGAACTAAAATGAGCAAAGTTGAGGTAAGAGAACAATGCTCAAACAAGCTAAAACAAAAATGTCTGACTTTAGAAATGAAAAAGTCCATCTGGAAACGAATGGACTGGAACATGATCTGGACTGTGTGCCGGCCACCACGTTCATTGTGGAGGTTGGAATTTTGGTCCAAACAAGGGGGCCAGCCAAACTTGAGTTTGTATCAGCCAGTTCAAGGGTAATTTAGTCCTGCGAGTCTTTCATCTTCCTCCTCTCTTTCTTCTTGTGCTTGCTTGTCTCCCACAGCCTGCGCATGTGTTAACTTATGAATATAAGAAACGGAAGCCAAATACAGTTTAACAATATTTATTACAAATAGGTCTAATCCGACCCCACATACACAGACACATCGCAGGCTCTGAGCGCCCCCAAGTTACCCTGCAACACACCGCGGTCAAACCCGCTTAAAACGGCACAGCACACCTGGGTATAAGGCCAACCACGGCAAATCACGGCACACACTGCAAACAACCCCTCCCCCCCTTCAGTTCACACTATAGGTCAGGGGTTTGGGGTAATGGCGGAATAATGCTATGAAACCGGAAATGTGAGACTCTGGAAAGAATTTAGTCAGCAGACCAATCACAGCCTTGCTCACGCGAAGATTTTGAAGCAAGTTTAGAAAAATCGTTCGACACACGCAAGCACGTAAGAGGGGGTGTGTGGTGGCGGGCGTGGTTTTGGCTCGGCTGCAGAGGAGAGAGAGGGGGAACGGCTCAGGGAACGGCTCAGGGAACGGTGCCAGGTGTGAGCAATCATGATCAGGCAGAGGCTGACTGTGGGCTGTGCTTAAAAACCCCAGTAGGAGAGACACCGAGAGAGCGACATCACCGGGGAGAGCCATCACCGAGCGAGCGACGGCACCGAGGGAGATATCGGGCAGAACGGAAAACAATAAAAACTTCCATTGTATAATAACCTGTGCGGGCCTCTTCATTCCCAGAACCCCTTCCCCAGAACCCACACTTGTTACAGGGTGAAAAGGCACGCAAGGGGTGCGCAAGGGGCTCTTGCGTCTGCGTATCCTTCCGTTTCTCTGAAAACATGGAAACATAAACTAGGCTTCACTCTGCTTTGCTTACAACTGTTCCCCAGCGCAACAATGGTTTCCTGCAACAAGGGTCACTATGATGTTGCGTTGTGTGGATGCTCAAAAAACAGAATAGAAAAGAGCCATGGTCTGACTCAACCTTCATTCATCAAACTTGTACACAATTTGAATTTTTTAAGATTATAGTTATAAGATGCAGCTGACTAGCTCTGAATACTGCATGACTCAGTGCAAATGCATATCAATTATTATCTATATGTTTAAGGGTCTCTTAGATATGGACGTACTGGCTGCTGTCAGGAAAGCCCTTCATCTTAACTAGGGGGAGAACATTCACTGACACGTTTGAATCAGGAATCAGGAATCCTTTCTTGCCATAATATGTCAGACATACATGGAATTTGACTTGGCGGTTGGTGCATGACAGCAGACGGTATAATAATGGACAACAGATAAAGTAGAGCAGGAATAAGATATAAAAAATATAAAATATATGCTATGGGTTAGGGCTGGGCGATATAGACCAAAAGTCATATCCCGGTATATTTTGGCTGGATATCGATATACGGTATATATCCCGATATTTTCTCCACATTAAAGGGAAAAAAACCTGAACGCAAATGTCAAAGCAAAGTCAAAGCCAAATATGACACGTCATTAGTCGTTTAATTGAAACCAGCTATTTCAGTAAGGAGTTGCAAAATCAAATAAATAAAAATGAAATTAAACAATAAACAAATGCTCAGCCGTTCAAATAATAATATGTAAACATTAATAGTGTATAACAGGAGTATTTTTTGAAAACAAAGCTCCATAAGGTGCACATATAAATACAAAAATATCTCCCAGTCTTGAATGAAGTGAACTGTCACGCTCATGTAGGGCTCACACGTCCTGCTCGACCACATATCGCTGGTCAATGCAAAATGGGTCACATTAGCGAGCCGCTCTGCCTGACTTCAGTATACATTTTTGGCAGTGCTTCTCTTGCGAGGTAGTTGCGACTGGGAAGCTCATATCTCGGGTCAATCGTTTTCAGGAGCATTTTGAATCCGACTTGTTCAACAGTTGCAACAGGGACCATATCTTTAGCAATGTGATAGGACACCGCCTTCGTTATAGTACACCACGTGTCACTTTTCTTTTCATAAGGCACACTGCGGGAAAATGAGGTTTGCATTGAGCTTTGTTTCGGGGCTGGAGCTTGTTCGGGTTGTTTCTGGCGTGCGGCTTCTGCAGCGCGCAGTTTCACACACGCCGTTGTTTTAGGGGGGGGGGATGCGCACAATGAGCAGCGCCAGCCTCACTGCTCATTTTAACAGATACGTCACAACTTCACAACAACCAGGAGTTTTTCGCGCGTCATTGACTTAGCAGGCTGTGATTGGTAATCGGGACTGGAGCTGTCCCGGCCGGGACAAATCAAAGTTGCCCATAATTCGGGATGTCCCGGGTAATGCGGGACGATTGGCAACCCTACTGTAACCTGTTTATGGCACTCCCTACATATATGGTTGTTTTGTTGCTCATCGGATACTTTAAATCCGAACCATCTTCAAATTTCTGAGCCACTGCTTTTTTTTTAACGAACCAATTCCTCCTCCGCACGCTGCGCAGACGTTGTTGCTTCCTCCATGTTTGTTGACGTGTGTGTCCTTGCCCCTCCCCCCTCTGCGCGTGAACGAGGATGGGCGGGGCGTGGGCGAGAAGCAGTGCAGAGCGCGAAGCCTCCGAAATATATCGATGTATGCGAAATTGTCTAATTCCATATCCCATTAAAAAATATATCGATATATTCGTTTATACCGATATATCGCGCAGCCCTACTATGGGTTCGTAAAAACTAAAGCTATGGGTTAGTAAGTTAAGAAATGAAAATAAAGTGCACCAGCAACAGAAAGTGACGAGTGAAAGTGACAAAGTATATGTACATGGAATGAAGAGTCAGTTAGGGGGGGACCCGGGCTTGGTTGATGAGCCTGACTGCCGACAGGAAGAAACTGTTAGTGTGGCGGGAGTTCTTAGTCTTGATGGACATCAGCCTCCTGCCTGATGGAAGGTGCAAAAATAGTTTATGTCCGGGGTGAGAGGGGTCAGCTACAATCTTTCTAGCCCCTGGAAGCGAACAAGTCCTGGAGAGACGGCAGATTGCAGCCAATCACCCTCTCTGCAGAGCGGATGACACGCTGCAGCCTGCCCTTGTCCTTGGCTGTGGCTGCAGTGTACCAGACAGTGATGGAGAAGCAAAGGATGGACTCGATGACGGCCGTGTAGAAGTGCACCATCAGCGTCTTTGGCGGGTTGAATTTCTTTTTTCCTCAGGAAGAACAACTTCTGCTGGGCCTTTTTGGTGATGGAGCTGATGTTCAGCTTCAACTTGAGGTCCTGGGTGATGATAGAGCCCAGGAAATGGAAGGAGTCCACAGTGGTGAGGGGGGGGGGGGGAGGTGGGGCCGTGTACTTCCTGAAGTCAACAACCATCTCCACTGTCTTTAACGTGTTGAGCTCCAGGTTGGTGGCTACACCACGTCACCAGGTGGTCAGACATGTAGGCCGTCAGAGATCAGTCCAATGAGGGTGGTGTCATCCGCGAACTTTAGGAGCTTGACGGACTGATGACTCGAGGTGCAGCTGTTAGTGTACAGGGAGAAGAGTAGAGGGGAAAGAACGCAGCCTTGTGGGGCAGTGCTGATGGTGTGAGAGGCCGAGACATGTTTCCCCAGCTTCACGTGCTGCTTCCTGTCGGAGAGGAAGTCAGTGATCCACTTCCAGGTGGAGTCGGGCACATGCAGCTGGGAAAGTTTGTCCTGCAGCCAGCAGACGGGATAATGGTGTTAAAGGCAGAGCTGAAGTCCACAAACAGGATCCTGGCATAGGTTCCTGGGGAGTCCAGATGCTGGAAGACGAAGTGGAGGGCCATGTTCAATTCATTTCATTTTGTATAGCCCAAAATCGCAAATAACATTTTTGCCTCAGAGGGCTTTACAGTCTGTACACATGCAACATCCTCTGTCCCGAGTCCCTCACATCGGCACAGGAAAAACTCCCCAAAAAATGTAAAAACTTTTCAATGGGGAAAAAAGGGAAGAAACCTTACGGAGAACGTCAGAGGAGGGTTTCCCTCTCCCAGGATGGACAGACTGATTATTCTGTACACATGACATCCATTGCAATGTGAAAGATGTACAATACATTCTATTCCTCGAAGAGAAATGATACTAGTAATTGCAAGTAGCAGAACAAGTGTACGGCAGGACCACTATAGGGACAACCACCATCCACAGAGGCTTCTGTGGGGAGGGAGAGCAGAAAGATGTTGGTTTATGATGACAGTAATATGAATCATATTTAAAGTAATGATGATTGCAGCAGCAGGTGTCAGCAGAGCCATGCCACGAGTCAGAACCAGGGTCCGCACGAAAATACGATCCACTTCAGGTGGGACAGGACTAGCCGTTCAAAGGACTAAATGACTACAGAGGTCAGGGCGATGGGCCTGTTGTCATTCAGTCCTGTGATCCTGGGCTTCTCGGGAACAGGGATGATGGGAGAGGCTTTGAAGCAGGCATGCACATGGCATGTCTTCAAGGAGGTGTTGAAGATGGCGGTGAACACAGGAAACAGCTGGTCAGCACAATGCTTCAGGGTGTGGGGCGAGACTGAGTCCGGACAGGCTGCTTTATGGGAGTTCTGTCTTTTAAAGAGTCGGTTAACGTCTCTCTCCAGAACAGAGAGGGTCGTTGGGGGTGGGGGAGGGGAGGGTAATCCAAAGGTGTGAGCTACTGATGGGTCCGGGGAAGGAGGGGTGGTGGAGTTGTGGGGGCTATGGAGTTAGGACATTGTCTTTCAAATCTGCAGTAGAACTCATTTAGCTCGTCTGCCAGGCGCAAGTCATTCATGGAATGGGGGGTTTTCGGATTGTAGTTTGTGTATTTTTTTCTTTCATCCATAAACATTCCTGAATTGTTAAATGGGGTTTAAATGATTCTCGAGCCACCCCTCCCCCGCGCAAAGCTCCAACTCCTCTCCCATCATGCCCATTCAGTTTGGTGACTGATGTCCTATTTAAACTGGTGATTGATCCATCATATCCATCACTCTTCTCTGTCTGTGGCACAGTATGGTTCCATCCCTTTACTCTTTTGAGACACATGTATGTGTGGACACGTGTGTCATTTCTAATCTCATTTATTTTGCATATGTCTTCAAATGTTAGGGGACACCATATGTCCACAGTGCAAGTGAAGGTGTGAGGGTTGAGATATTTTGTGTTTGTGTGTCAAACCGTCTAATATGTCAACAGGCTTGTGGACTCTCCATGTACCAGTGCTTCCCCCCTCATCCATCTCACTGACAGTAGGCAACAGTAGCCTCCCCAGGTTCTCCTAGAGGAACCTCTGCTAACAGCAGGAGGCCCTGAGTGCTATGTATGGAGGCCTTGTGTGCTGGAGGAAGCCTTAAATTGTTGAGGACCTCTATGTTGACCTGAGTGGAGCTTTCGGGTCGCAAACCCATTTGTCTCCTGGATGTGTTGACACCTTTTCGCATTCTTTCAGAACTTTCACAGCTGAAAATGATACTATATAACACTATATAACACATATGATCCGGCAAATCCATCCTATGTGCTGTCAAAGAGTTAAATAAAGAATCACTTTGTGTTACTAAGTTACACTCTTCCGAATGTACATTTTAACATTAGTTAAGTTATTCAAATACAACTCTATTTCTATAAAAGCCCTTAGTAATAAACACTCCAAAAGAGACAAGAGACTGAGGCAAGGCACGGCAATTCCAAAATGGTTATTTAAAGGCAGCAGCAAACAGAAAAGGATTGAATCTGGATTTGAAGGAGCTGAAGGACTTAGCAGACCTGTAGCTTTGTGTGTCTTTGTTCCAGAAATGTGGAACAGAAAATCTACACTGCTTCTCCATGTTTAGTTTTGACTCTGGGAAAAGAAAGTAGACCCGTTTGTGGCGGTTCATAAGGTAGCAGCAGTATCTCTAAAATTCCTGAGTGGAGGCCGTGTATGACCCGGAGCACACGAACATGTTGATAAAAAGGCTGCATGCACTCTCAGGGTCAAGTCCATACATAGGACTGGGTGACCATGGCTCACACGCAAAACAGCCTTAATATGGAGTGAACCTGTTGCTAAAGAGCTCCACGCACTCCCAGGGTCAGTTGTAGATAAAACAGAATATTGAGACTAACATGTCTCACACACAAACTGTCTCAAGTATGCAGTGAACTCATGAACAACAGGAGACGTGATGATCCGAGAGCCTGAAGGGATGGACATCCCTGTGCTCCAATGGGGCTCTCCGAAGGTCATAAACAAGGAGCCGCCTCCATCATAGTGAACCAATCAAGAATGCTCTTAAAGACTATATATTCCGAGGCTAGGCGACATGGCTATGCGAGCATGCCGTGTCGCTTAGGACACCGGTGCTGCCCACCAAGCCCCTGGGGACCACCTCGGCGCTGGTGGGCAAGGCTTACTCGGC
Source organism: Pungitius pungitius (assembly GCF_949316345.1). Classification (NCBI taxonomy): domain Eukaryota; kingdom Metazoa; phylum Chordata; class Actinopteri; order Perciformes; family Gasterosteidae; genus Pungitius; species Pungitius pungitius. Next base: position 14,975,968 of record NC_084909.1, on the reverse strand, counting down.
GGCAGGGCAGGCGGCTCCTGCCTCCATACGATGGCCTTGATACCTTGATGCCCCTCTTTTCCCGGCCACTACGGTCGGGCCTATTGTGCTGCAGGCATTCTATCCTCCTCCCTTTCTGACGTCGGACTAGGCGAAGCTCAACCTCCTCTGCCCAGTTAGAGCTTTAGACTTCTACGTCAGCAGGACCGCCCTGTGTAGGCCCTCCGAACAGTTGTTCGTGTGCTTCGGGCCACCCAATACTGGGGGCCCGGTGTCTAAGCAGAGGATGAGCAAGTGGGTGGCCATCACACTTACTTATTAATTGGCCGGCCAGCCCGCACCTTTGGCTGTCCGGGCCCATTCTACAGGTGCTCCCGTCAGAGTGTGCGCACTAACTTCACACCACGGTCACTGGCTCATATGGCGGAGTGGGTATTGGCGTTCCCACAGCGTTTCCACGCAGCCCGAGTTCCCTGATAGGGAACGTCTCCGGTTCCGTATGTAACCTTAGTTCCCTGAAGGGAACGAGACGCTAAAGTTTTGCCTGCTGACAGATCTCCCGGTTTTGACCTTGCCTGAATTATTTATTAAATCTACCAGTCTCCCCCATCGTTGTCTGAGTCTTGCTTTTGGGTTCCATTGTGTGCCGGTACCAGTAACCGTTACAGAAAGAAAAGTACAAAATAAGTACAAAAAGATAAACATCTTGCCAATCAGAACATTGTATTTGATCAGTCAAGGATCCTCAAACATCCTTTTTTCTTAAAAAAAATGATTTGTGAAATCTTAAAGCAAACATTTCATTTAAATCGTTGTGTGCAACAAAAACACGGTCAGAGGGTGTAAATAACATGTACAGCAAACTATGTGACGGACGCATTTTTCTGAAATCGTGTTGATCTATACATGATCTATCAGTCCAAGAGTATAATAAGTTATTTTAAATGAATGCACCCCCCCTCCTCCCCTCATAAAACAGAAACTAATGACCAAACTTGAGGGAGTATCAGGAAAGATAACAGTAGCTTGAAGTGTTTAAACTTTTTTAATACAGAATTGTAACCTGATAGCTATGTTTCCCTCTACATTAAAAAAGGAGATGGTCACTATTAATAGTGAATATATTTTCACCGGGGAGGAACCCTGGCTTAATACATGCATCGCCCCACCAATGTCGAAAGAAAACTTGAACCCCTGAAATGACACTTCTGCTATTATCCTGCCATAACCAAATCAACATATTCAGAAAAGGCCAATTGTTTTGACCATAAATTTATCATTTCAAAATGTATTAAAACTACAACGTCTACTTTTCTTGGCGAAGCCGGCACATTGTGAATGCCAGTCATTGCTACTGTAAATGCACTGCCACAAAACGTCTCATTCCTCTGTGACTTAAGATAGTTTCTTGCTAGGGGGTAACAACATGCCAGGCAGCTGTCTCTGTCCCTCATTCCTCTCATGTGCCATGGCTTATAAACGGCAAGTCATCGAGAATTTCTTTTTGGTGCCACAGGAGAAGAACCCACAAATTCCGACACCTCTGCTCTTGTAAGTGAATGGAATGAGTCTCACTCCTCCTACTGTGGTCTTATAATACAAAAAGAGCATGTTCCCTGCTGTAAGACAACCCGCAAATATTCCTGTTGCGTCATCCAGTCTGTGACCTTCTGCTGACCCTGTAGCAACAAGTCAGTTGCTCAGCGTTTGGTTCACCCCAACAGCCTTCAGCCGGCTCATTTTACAGGTGTTAAAATTAATTAAGGAGACTGATTCAAAGTGAAATAAATCCCATTTGATTTTTGATAATACAGTTATTAGGACAATCACGATCTAGTTCCCTCTTCAGTACAAACTTTTTTTTCCAGTATTTGGATGTAGGGTTCACATCTCAACAATCTCTCTGCAGAATCGCTGGTTTATCTTTTGAATTAGAAAATAACTTATATTATAAGTCCAGACACACTGACTGGTTTTTAAGCAAGATAACCATCCTGATTTGAATATCAGCACATTAGGACACCCAGTTAAGACCCTCAGCATTCATCCCCCATATTGCGTGAGTTGGAGTGGGAAGAACCGGCACACAGCCATGCGTCATGACTTTCATCAATGTTTGCTAAAAAAATATAATCCTAGCTGAAGGCTAGTTAACAGCAAATTTGATTTTTAAAACCGGCTCCAATGATCGTTATTCTATTATTATTGTACATTATTTTTGTCAAACTTGGATTTTATTTGAATTAAATTTCCTGAAAAGTGGCTTTGGTTTTGAGGATTTTTCTTTTCTTTTCTTATAAATGTAAATACCCAGTGAGCACAAGACGTTATTTCAAAGTTGAAATATGGTTGAAATCGGGTTGAAATGAGGTCTGAACGTCTAAGACCTCATTTCAACGTCTTGTCACTCTTCCCTCCCATACTTCCATCTTTATTCCTTTTACCCTCTTTTTCTTTACGCATACAATCATTTTGACCTACCCATTTTATATCGAAAACACACGCAGTAATGTGAGGGGGGTTAATAACAGATTGGACGGGGAAAAGGGATGATTTCAACACGTGGTGTGTAAAACATATGTTTTGGCCTTCTCATTTTGTTAATAGTAACATACGTTACTGCATGCTAAACAATAAAGTATGATAGTTAGATGAAAGCTGAACATGGCATGGCAAATTTCCTGAAAAGTGGCTTTGGTTTTGAGGATTTTCTTTTCTTGCTCTTTTGCCGAATGGGATTTCTTTCCATAAATTCCACATGTAGTCTGGTTGAGATGAAATTTACCGGCTTCATTGGCCATGTATGTTTATGCATACATGGAATTTGACTCCAGTTTTCACTTTGTTCTCCCAGGTTTTACAATAAACAAGAATAATTAAAATGATGACAAAGACAAACATTCAATGAAGTTAGCTCAGCTTTCATAGTGTTGCGAAGAAAAGTAAATCATAGCATAAGCTTTCAATATTTCTTGTGGAATGTTAAAAGACAAAGCAGACTTAGTAAGCCAATAAAAAAGTGCTGTCGAATGCCAGTCAAACCGATATTGAAAAGTTACGAAATCAATTTATCAATCGTTCAGCGTGAATCAAGAAGGTTGAGGGATTGCTCTTTGACTCTCATTCGTTGGTGCAGTCAACCAAATTGTTGACAGCCTTGACATTTTAGTCTAAAACAGATGGAAGATACAGCTCATGTTAGTTGAATTGATTCACACAGAGTTGCATTAACTGGCATTAAGTCATTATTGATTGTATTGGAGAAGTTTTTCCAGCAAGCTCATCAACGTTCTAAATTTGGCCTGTGATGAGAAAGCTAAGGTATATAGAGAGAAAGTGAGAAATGTAGAGAGGTGATGGATGATGCAAGAAGGACACGCAGAGGAGAAAGAGCTGTGGTAGATAGAGAGGGGCTCAACATGCTGTCCAGAGAGACGGATCAGGATGAAGGGAGCATGCATCATGACAAAATCTTGATACAGCCATATATTAGAGGATAGACATTGGTTTCACAGCTCCAGTCAGGTCATCTTTTTTAAACAGTTAGCCAGCATGAGGGGGTTGTTTGTGTGTGTCTTTCTAAAGGGAAATATTGATGGCATCCTTCATTCCTCCTGGAGTTTCTACGTTGTGCTATCATATTGCCAAATCCTCCACAATTCCTGATTCCTGATCCTGAAAATTTTTGTTTTCACAACCTGAGAATGGCCTCCTCAGAAACAATAACCCGCCACATTAACTAGACAAACACGACCATGTCCTCCCCATTACAGCAACCTCTTGGTTGACCTCCGAGTACACCCCAGAGTGGTATGGCCATTCCTTTCTGAGCTGCTGGACACAGTGTGAGGTGTGGGTGGGTCCTGAGATAACATTCAACAGTGAGGGCTGGCAGCTCACATCTGTGTTGGGTCCCCTCAGTGGTTCACTGTATACACACATAGTTCTCATCATCAAGGTGGGTGGTCATGTTTTCCCCCAATCCAATGTCTCTCTATCATGGCCTTGATTATGTTAAATTTGATTTGTATAGAACTATCACAATTACTAAACCGGCCTTGGAGGCTTAAAAACTGGTCCAATATCCTCCATCCTTTCAACACTTGCAGATAGCAAAGATTTTCTCCAAAAACCCAATAAACAACATAATTAAATTGCTCGAGTAGGCTTTTTATATGTTAACTTGGCACCACTGTTACATACACACTGGATTTCTGTTAAACATATTTAACATTTTTTCAGCATATTGTTTAAGCAATCATTTAATGTGTTGTTACTGTGTTGGCCTCAAGTTATTGAGTGTTTAGTTCCACCGCTGCAAAATGTGTAGTTACTCTTTGAAAAATAATTAAGCAATCCAGCATATAAAACATTAAGAGTTACACTACTGACTGGCCTCCTGTAGTTTTTAATTGACACAGAAACACCTGAAGTTTCTCTAAATTTCATCATTTAGTATATATGCAATCTTTACAGCTGATAGCATTAATAAAGTATATGCATTTTCCCAAAACGGTAGAACTGTATCTTTGAACAATCTCTTGAAAATATGCACACCAATATAATTTCCATGTCGCCTTTTGGCTTTTTTGTGGGTGATGCAACTGTTTTTCTCTTCTTTTTTTTTCATGAAAAAATGTAGAAATGATTTCGGCACACAAGAAAACCATCTCCTACCACTACAATTTAAATGTGAATGTAGAAGAATGTTTTCACAGATATGTTTTACTGTGATAAAATGTGTGAGCAGACAAGTGCAAGCATGGATGCTTCATATATATCGTCTGGCCCCTCGTTATGTTTCATCAAAAGAGTCCATTACATGTATGAAAGCTACATATGCTATATTAAATGTAAATACCCAGTGAGCACAAGACATTATTTCAACGTTGAAATATGGTTGAAATCCGGTTGAAATGAGGTCTGAACGTCTAAGAACTCATTTCAACGTCTTTTCAACCGGCGAAAAAGTGCGTGAAACATCAACCTGCTAGAAACAGGTAAATTTATTGATTATGTGTCATGTTGTAACGTAAGGTTGAAAGAGAGATGACAATATCATTAAGATTATCATAATAATGAATGAACTGGTCGGCGAAATTTGGTCTACGCAAAGATTTCAACGCATGTAAGATTTTTCTTAAAACGTCATGAATATGGAAATACAGAGTGTGTGTTGTTAACAATATGCTTTAAGAACATAATAATGCGGGCCGTTTCAAAGAATTAGTTGAAAACACGCAACGCTGCTCATATCTTGCAAGTTCTTAGGCGCTTAGAGAAGTTTCGCTGCAACGAGGGACTAGTTCCATAACCAAGTATTTAAAAACTAATACTGTAAGTACGTGCGTGTTAAACGAGGCACACATGGAACTATAACCAGTATTTGTGACCCATTCAAAACGGGCTAGGCTGTTTCTGGTAAACTAGTTAGCGTGAACGCAGGTAGCGGGCTAGCTTGTAGTGTGCTAGCTTGGAGTTTGCTAGCGTTTAGCATGTTCCCACAGGACAAAAACTAGACATCTCCACATATTTTGTTGTTGTTTGCTTTCGCAGAGTTTTACTGTACGCATACAATCATTTTGACCTACCCATTTTATATCGAAAACACACGCAGTAATGTGAGGGGTTAATAACAGATTGGACGGGGAAAAGGGATGAATTCAACACGTGGTGTGTAAAACATATGTTTTGGCCTTCTCATTTTGTTAATAGTAACATACGGTATTGCATGCTAAACTATAAAGTATGATAGTTAGATGAAAGCTGAACATGTATGTAATTCATTACAAATGAGTATTGATCTAGTTTATAATGTAATACCTACACAATATTTACTTTGATCTTTTATGTGAGATTTCTTTCATTACTTCTTGCACCTTTTACACACGTTCTTAAGAGTACTCAGGATTTAATTGTATCAAGGTTCTTGAATATAACTAGATTTCATTAGAAAGGGGTCTCATAGTAAATACAAATATCGCCTTTTTTTAACCAAACACCATTTAAAAAAAATATATGTTTAGGTGTATGTTATTCTTTGTAATCACCAACATTTTGATAATAATTGCATTGTTTTCTTCAGTACCTTTTATTAACATTTTACAATATTTTTATTTACAGGAATATTCCATAACACTTAAGAGAGACAACATGCACATTGTAAGTAGACAACCTGAAACATTAATGTACTTTGTTTAAATGAACTGGAATTTTTAAAATGTGAAAAGAAGCCTAATTTAACACAACTACATTTTGTATTACAGTAATTACACATCTACGTCATGGATTCAAATTTTTTGAAAAAATGGCGGGAGCGTAAAGCAAAAATTGACGCTTTAGCTACTGCAAACACAACTGATGATGAACAAGCAGAATCTTTTGCACATGGGGGTTCATCTGTAAAAGAGGGTTCCAACACTTTGTTAAAAGAGGTATCAGCCTCTGCACTTCAGGGGTGTTCTACGATTTCTGACTTCCCTTCTCACAAAGAACCAGCTGAAGAATCAAGTGACGATGAAGGAGATGGAGCCAATTTTGGATATACAGAGTATCCAAATTCAAATGACTCAGAACAAGATCTTGTTGTTACAGAATCTGATTCTGGAGATGAAGATCTAAATTTAGCTAAAGATTTAGCTAATTGGGCTACCAACACAAAGCAAAACCCAAGAAATGTCAACGAACTTCTCCTTGTTCTACGAAAACATGGGTCTCACCTTCCCAAAGATGCTCGCACACTGCTTTCCACCCCACGGGCAGTTACTTGTATAGAAAAATGCAATGGACAATATTTATATTATGGCCTAGAGAGGGGCATCAAGCAACACTTGACACGGTGTCCAAATTTCACAGGACATATTGACTTAGTTTTAAATTTAGATGGCGTTCCTCTTTTTAAATCATCAAAATTGCAGTTTTGGCCTATAATGGCTTCATGCCAAACCATTCCTGGTAGCACTATTTTGTGCCAACGAAAAGCCTCCACAAGTGGATGAATATTTACAGGACTTGATCAACGAACTGAAGTCTCTGCAGCAAAATGGCGTAGTTCATCAGGACACCTTGCATCAGGTCAAAATTAAGGTCTGTGATGCACCTGCAAGGGCTTTCTTAAAGTTTATTACTGGGCATAGTAGATTACAGGGATGCGAGCGGTGTGTGGCAACTGCCATCACTGTCCAGAGAAGGGTCACCTACCCCTCCAAAGACATTTTTGAGTCTAGGTCAGATGCAGCTTTTGATCAAGTATCATATGCAGGCCATCAGAAAAAAACACCTCTAATCAGTGCTGGAGTCCTCTGTGTTAAACAATTTGCCTTGGACTACATGCACCTAATTTGGACTCGGTGTGGTAAAAAGATTACTCATTTATCTTTTGCGTGGACCTGAGAATTGCAGTCTGCCACTAATACTGAGGCAAGAACTCTCACAGCGCATGATAAGGCTGCAGGGTGCCATGCCAACGGAGTTTGCAAGGCAACCGCGTTCTTTGCAAGAAATTGATCGCTGGAAGGCAACAGAGTTCCGCCAGTTCCTATTGTACACAGGGCCTGTGGTTCTGCGGGACATCTTATTGGACAATGTCTATGAACACTTTCTATCTTTGACTGTGGTCATCTCAATTCTCCTGGAGTCGGATTCTCAGAAGAGGGAGGCATATCTTGGTTATGCTTCCACCCAGCTCAAACACTTCGTGGACAACAGTGAATCCTTGTATGGACCAACGTTTGATACAACTGTCTACAATGTCCACAGTGTGCAGCATTTGCATGAGAATGTTTCACACTTCAACTCTTCACTGAACGATGTGTCGTCCTTCCCATTTGAGAATCACTTACAGGAATTGAAGAAAATGGTGAGGAACAGCAAAAATCCAATTTCTCAAGTGACGAAAAGATTGGCTGAGACATCACCAAAGGCACACAGGGCGGCAAAAACAGAAGGGCCGATATGTGTCTACAAAAACACGGGACTGCTGCTTTCTCCTCAAGGATGACCGATGCCTTTGTGTTGGAGAAAAGATCCAACGGTACTCTTGTTGCCGATGTTATTGGGCAGGATGATACACAGGACTTATTTGGGAGTCCCTGCAAGTCAAAGCTCCTTGACATAGTTCATCCAAGAAGCCCCATGGAGAAAGCAAAAAGATGCCTGTTGCGGCCCAAAGACTTGCATAGAAAAGCTGTGTGTCTACCGTACGCAGAAGGGTTTGCGATCTTTCCCCTTCTCCATGACATGGAATGACTGTAACTTGGGGTAACTAAATTATACTGATAAAATCTGTGCAAATTGACTGCAATCATTTTAATGAAACCATTCAGATTATGTAGTCCTTTGTGCTGTTGGAAAAATAACCTGTTTGTTCATGCTATCTGAACGGTTTTTAATAAACCTCCAAACTGTCTAAATGTCAGTGTATATATCTTATAGATGTTTCAACTGATGATGACAGAACTGTCTCAAAAGAAACTGTAGCGAGTCCAAGGGTCCTCGCAAGAAGAAATCCTTCACGTGAGTATTAAATTACTTAACCAAAATTGTATAACAAATTTTCATTTTCATTTACATATGCTGTTTGTTTATTTGAATATTTACATGTATACAAAGTTTACTCGGGCACTAATATACTGTATATTTTTTAATTATATGGTTCTAGTTTTATAAACCAACAATCTTCTATCCTAAACAGAATCAAAATCTCAGCGAACGAATCTGCCAGCAAGATTTCCTACTTCACCACCCACCCCACCCCGTGAGTGATATGGGATATTGCTAAAAGTTAGCTTACCCATGTCAATACTGTAACTATTTTTGCACTTCAGAGTCTTTGTCTCAGCGAAGTCTGCCAGTGCCTCCGAAAAAGTTTTTAAAAAAAAGACACCATCCTCTCCACCAAGTGAGTATTAACGGATATTTACAAGATGTACAAACCCTTTGTCATAACATAATTTCGATTTTTGATGCATAAAAAAATAACTGAAATAGTTTTTACACATATAGCACACAGTCTTTATCCAGAGTCTGAGGACCTTTTCCTGACTACAAAGAGAAAGGCCGCTACACAACTTTCTCCATTTCCTTCATGTGAGTATTGGGACATTGTGTTGATTTATCATGAGATACATTTAAAACATATTTCTTGTTTACACTTAGGAAGTGTTCCATGTTTGTTAATGCTGTGGAGTCTCGGCCCTAAGGTGCCCCCGATCAGGTGAGAGTTTCTATTGCAGCACCGGCGTACGCAGAGGGGGCCGGGTGCAGCTCTTGGGGCGGGTCATTGATGGGAGGTACGTCCCCAGAGTAATCCTCAATCAGGGTGATATGTTCCCAGCCCTGCTCGCAGGAGCACGGCTGTGGTGAGTTGCCAATCAGGGTAGCGGCATAACAGGAGCTGCACCCTGGCCTCTCTGTGGGTGCCCGGCTCATATCCTGAGCGGAACTCTCACCATCGGGCGGTAAGTTGAGACTCCACTTTGTTCGACCCTTTAGAGAAGTTATGTTAAAATCAACCCCTGGCTAACGACCACATTTCTGTCCTAGGCAAAGAAGGAAAACCCAGGACGCTTTAAGTTGGTTTTTTGGATGCGCGTTTGAGCCCGGTGGGACCGGCAGCAAGCAGGACGACGTCCTAACCCAAGAACCCCACAATTGTTTCGTTTTTTTGTAAATAAAGCCACGCTGATGGCGTTAACCCTTCCCCCCCCTAACTTTGTGGTTGGTTTGGACCCAGACGCATCACAATGCATTTGCACAGCCCGTTCGCCCTTACCCAGTGAACATGTTGTTTTTTGGTTGAAAAGACGTTGAATAAACGTCTATGTCTGACGTTGAAAAGACGTTGCAAAATGGTTTAAAAGTGAAAGTTGCATGAAATACTCCTATAAACAAATTAAAAATTTCTAATTTAAGTAAACACTTGGTCTCCCCCAAAAGGCATTGGACCCAGGGTGTTAACAGGTACATCGGGACCACTAACAAAAACACACATGTCATGAATGAATGAGGGCCTTTAGAATTGTTATATTAGTTGTTTGGCATTAGTTTCATTTTAAATTTTCCACCTTGCATTGTGTCTATGATTTGTGGTTATTACTACAGCTGGAAGACAATCCCCCAGTCAAATGTGGAAAGGTGAGACAACACTAATGCTTCACAAATCAACACCTCATAATGCTCATTAAAAAGTTAAGAGGCATGTTTGCAGAATATGTTGATGCTTTGATGAATTGTTTGGCTTTTAAATTTAGCTTCCAGGGTATCACACAGAGTGGCGTGGCATGGTAGCCACCACACTACTCAAGGTAGGACAGTAATAACCAACGTCCTTTTGTCCAGTCTCTTTAAATGAAAATAACATTCGTCATGACAATGTACTGTTCATAGTAATGTGTCCAGATTTTACAGTTTCAAGTTTCTGTTTGCTCCCCCGATTTTTCATACACAGGAAACCCAAGTCCAACCCCCCCCCGTCGTCCCTCCCCACAGAGGTGAGCCTTCACCGCAGGACTGAATATCTTGCGCAACAACGTACTATAGCCTGCCCTTTGATGATAACCTTACACTATCTTCCAATGCCATTGACGTTGAACTTCTTATGACAAACACTATACTCAGTATCATAACATTATTTTTCAATTATTCCAGGCAAAAAGGGTATATTTTTCCCATGTCCACCGCAAGTAAGTAAGCGCTTTGCCAATTCTATATTTGGCTGTAATATATACATCAATGACCATGCAAACATTTGATGAATTTCCAATTTTTTTTAAGAATTCCAAAGGGTGGTCCTTGGTAAGTTGGTGGACCTGACGGAGGAGATCCGAAAAATTCAAAGACAGGTGGAGCCCAAAGGGTTCATCAGAGAGCTCCCAAATTTAAAATGTCCAGAAGACCTTGATGTGCTGGAGGAGACATTAAAAGAGGCAGAGCAGCGAACATCATTGGTAAAAAAAAAGATAATGGTTGAACTTTTTTTAAAGGTATTTTTCATGTAAACAACATTAACACAATTGGAAATACATTAATATTAATATATATTAATATAATTAATATTTTGGACAGGTTCATTTGCTGGCCAAAGTCGGGGGGAAAACAATGAAAGATGCAACCAATAAAATATTGGATAGGTATGAAGATCATACAGACACTAATATCTGCAAACTATAGAAGTTAAAAGATTAATTAATTACAATGTCAATTAAGATTCATTCATTTTTTAACGCGTTAAAGTCCCGGCTCTAGTTAACAATAATGCTCTTCTCATAATATTTTAGAGGCCGTCATGCGGTCATACAGCAGTGCCACTGAAGCGGAGGTTGATAGGCGATATAGGCGGACCATTTGAAACAGGCTCCTGGGAGGTCCGGTGGGGGTGGCTTTTAAAAAAGACATCACAAGCCAGACCTAAATAGTTAAATTGTTTGATCAGAATGTTCTTTTTCAGTTGCCATGTTTATTTCTTTGAATTATTTTTTATATTTTTATTCTGTTATTTAAGAAACATTTTGTATCTTGGAATTATTTTTGTTTTATTGTTAATAAATACTAATTCATCAAATAATGTGTTTTTTTCCCCTTGTGGAGGACAAATGTGACTAAGTACGTAACTTTTGTAGCAAGTAGTGTGTCCGTTGAAAAGACGTTTAAAAGACGACTATGACCCGACGTTGAAGAGGTTGCAAATTGGTTTAAAAGTGAAAGTTGTTTCAACGTCTATTCGTAGACATTGAAAAGATGTTTTGCAACGTCCCATGAGATAAGCCAGCGACTGTAGGCATTCTCATTTAGGGAGTAATAGTGAGTTTACACCAAAGTGACGCAAATGTTTTGCGTTGGTGTGAGCGTAGCATTCAAACACTCTGTCTCTTATTTCTAGTCAATTCGTGCTAGCTGCAACGAGGGGGAGTCACCATTGTTTTTCCTCCGCATCAACCATGGAAGAAATAGCGACTCTGTAACTGTTGTGGAAGTCCTACTCACGTCGGACCACCAAAAACCATTGTGTTTTTGTACAAAATAGCAGCCATAGGCAAAATTCTACTTCTATAGCAACTGCGTCTGGATGACTGCCGCTTCCTATGTTACATGATGCTAGACGTTAACCCGTTTGATATCTTGTTGGCTCGGATCAGGGCATCCAGGCATCTTAACTGACCATTGTTGTCCTGCCTGTCACCTTACAGGGACCTATGGTGGGAATCTCACAGAGAAAGTCACCCTTGTCATCTTCAGACGCCACATTCATCCTTTAGTCAACATGTTATTTTCATTACTGGACTCTCGCCAGCTGGCAACGCATGCAGACAGTGGAAATACACACTCACACAAGACACGGTGGAGCTCCCTGTCCAAAACAATAGACTATATATATATATATATAGCAGCCTCTGGGAAAAAGAACACAAACACTGTCCTTCCATGTATTGAGGAGCAACACCCAGTCCTGCATTTCTTGCTCTCTAAACCCCTAGCAGAGAGTTGCATTTACTCCTCAAGAGCAAGATCCACATGACCGTCCCCTGATTAATAACTACTATTTGGACTAATAAAAAACTTGTTTTGTTAGTAGTTAAAGGGCAAAGCAATATTTTGTGTGTGTGTGTTTGTGTGGCCGAATGTGGTTAAGTCCCCAATTTCGGAGGCTTTACAGCTGGAACAAACTGATCCGATCCGCATCTGTCCCTCTTGGCACATTCCCTTATATATATTATTCTCTCTCTCTGAGTGGAAGGAGTGCGGAGTGAACGGAGCGTGGCGTGAGGTGAATTGTTTGATTGTGATCGTTTGAGCTGGAATTTCGTTTATTTATGAGTCTTTATGGTGTGAATGTGTGTGTGATTTTTGTTTTCTGTCGGTCTTAGTTTGTGCGTGCTTGTAGCCGATTGGCGTGCTGCACGCACAGATGAACCTCACAGGGCTAACGCGGAAGCACGGCGTGAAGCTCGCGCCTCACCAAGACCCAGGCTCTCAACCTGGTGATCAAGGTGAGGATCGAAGGGTTTGACTATGTCATGCTCGCCACATCGGACGATGGGAGGTGTTTCTGGTGTGGTGGAGAGGGACACCTGGCGAGGTCTTGCCCAGTGAAGACTCCCTCCTCTCAGAAACAGAACCGGGAGGGTGCCAGGGAGGAAGGGGGGGCTGGTGAGGCCCAGCAGGTCGGTGAGGAGTCTAATTTGTATACATATGGCTATTCTCTCTCTCTCTCTCTCTCTCTCTCTCGTGTGCAGCGATATGATATAGTGTCCTGTCTTTACAACTTGTTATTTTACCGGTCGATGTTTGTGGGTTGGTGATGAAGAAAAAGAAGGCAACCACTGAGAAAAAGGCTGGCATAGCCAAAGACGAATTTTAATAATAGTTTTATGAAGTTCAGTTTTATCATGTCCACTTTGTCTTTTCTTCTAACCACTCTTTGTCTGACCTTTTGTGTTTACATGAAATATGTGTCAGTGTGTGTTTGCACCTTTGCAAAGTCAGTTACTGGAGTAACTCCACCCCATCTAACGTTTTGTTTCTATCCCTCTGTGTCCCAGTCATAGGAAGGACATTGTGGTCTAAAATAGTCCTTTTGTTGCCTGAGGAAGTGCTATCATTGCGGAGGGGGCCGAGTAAAGAGTGAGGTCATGGGGAGGAGAAATTACCTTGATGACTATGACACACTAAGGTTCCCACTGGCCCACACACAGCAGGGCATACAGGAACACACACTGGCAGGTTCCCATTGCTATACACACAAAAACATATCTAAACCTCAAATCTAGAGATGTATGGGTACATACACAACTAACAAATCAAATGGATTCAGTACAATTTGTAAACTCTTCAATATTTATTGCTTTGTGTAACAATGAACTAAACACATGTGTGCCTGCAAATATAAACAATTCAATTCAATTAATTTTATTTTGTATAGCCCATAATCGCAAATTACAAATTTGCCTCAGAGGGCTTTACAGTATTCACACATGCAACATCCTGTCCTGAAACCCTCTGATTGGCACAGGAAAAACTCCCCCCTGGGGAAAAAAGGGAAGAATCCTTAGGGAGAACGTGAGAGGAGGGATCACTTCCCCAGAATGGACAGACTACAATGGATGTCATGTGAACAGAATGAAAAATGTACAATACATTGAATTCCTATGACAGAAATTATACAAATAATTGCAAGTAGCAAGGCGGGTGTGTGGCAAACACCGTCAGAACACAACCACCACCATCCACAGAAGCGTCTGTGGGGGGCACAAAGACTTTAGGAAAGGGTAATGTTGGTTTATGGTGACAGTAATATGATAAAATATTTAATATCTAAGTTTATCTAAGAATATATATATATATATACGCTCTCTCCAACTTTTTTGGTAAGTGGGAGAATTAAGATCTAGTTTTTCCTGCTAGGATGTTAAACCTGGAAGTGAATGCATCAGGGCCGTTCTCCTCCTCACGTGGAGGAGCTCATTGAGCGTCTCATTTCTCCATCTCACTTGTCTTATGTTGAAATTTTAATTCAGTTATCTTATTTCTCAAGAAATAAGCAGCATCAGAATGGCATCTCAAGTCCAGGCCCAACAGTTCATGTGGAATACAGACTACAACTACTACCGACTTGTAGGCTAAATTCCACAACCCAGACTGCTTTGGTCACAGGAAAACGTTTTATGAAATATACCCAGCAACATGAGTTTGGTGACTGAGCCGGTTTCTGAGCCAACGTCTTCAGAGACTAGAGGAGTGTATGTGTGTACATAATGAGGCTCAAAAAGTTAATGCAAAAATGTTTTCCTGATGCAATATTATCTGCCCAGACAAATCCTGATCCTGGAATGTGTGTAGAGGTCTGTATGGTTATGCAACTAGCCAGGCTTTTGGACTATTATTAGTAATGTAACACTAATTCTGCAGAATACCCTTTTTAGCCTAAGATACTAGTATAAAAGTAGAAGTATAAAACTTTATGTTTAGGAGATGTCCTAGATTCTGGGGAGACACAGGCAGAATCGGAGATTCAATTTTGGAAATACAATTCAACAGATGTTTTGAAAAATGGTCACGAAGTTACAACTATGCTTGAAGTCACAGCTGTGTGTGTATGTGTGTGAGTGAGAGAGAGGTGGGTAGAAAGTGGGTGTGTCCCTATTCAGGACGTTGTAAAGGTATATCGGTTTCCTGTAAAGGCGACAACGTCACCATTTCCTCATGGCACCTGCCATGTTACCAGCATTTACCTGTAATTGCATACACACACACACACACCACAGAGCTGATGGGATATCTGTGCATCAATTTCAGTGGAAAATTATTACATTCCATACAAAGATGATTTCATAGTTCACATGGTTCTTTCTTTAAAAGAAAGTGTTTTGCTCCTGTGGCTTTCATTACACAATAAAAACCAACCATAGAAACTGTAAAATGATAATAAGGTCAGTGATATTAGCAGATAAACAATGCATCTTTATAGATGTTTCATTACAATTCATGTGTTTGCAACAGGTGGAGATTTGTTGTCCACGGTGGGGTGGATGGATTCAGTCGTTTAGTAGCTCTGCATCAATCCAGTATCCGGAATTGATTTGTCTTGACTTGATACACAGGGTAACCAATCAGGCGTTAGGTTCCGCCTACCAACTTTTGATGGGTCAGTTTGACAGTTTTAAGTAATTCATGAAGCACTGCAATGCAGGTTCATGAAATGTAAATGTAAATAGTGAAATAAGTATATATGTATTTTACATAACATTAATCTGTATTTGAATTAATTAATGACACATTTATTAACACATTTATGTATTTAATTCTATTTTTAATTAATTAATCACACATTTAAGTAATTATTTAATGATGTGTTTATTTATTTAATTGTGGCACTTTTAGTCCTCCATATTTACCTACACAAACTGTGTAATGCTAATTTGGGGGGGGGGGGGGGAAAGCTGTGTTATTGTTGACACTAAATAGTAAATAGATTTTCCTTCGCAAGCATTTGGTATACAATTTGATACTTTATGGTAAAATCTCTCACTAAAAGAAAAAACATAATTAGTTATTTTATAGCTATTATTCCCTGTCAAAACAAGCAGATGCACTAAACCATTGAAAATATTGATATATGTTAAATACATATATAACATATTATGTGTCGATTACATTCAGATTTAAAATAAAATGTAGTATTATTGGTATAATACATGATTTAACCCTTTATTTTATGATGACAAACGGCCCCAATTCAACTGTGGAAATACTGGTCGCGTGATTACAACAGTCCTCAGTACCGCGTGTTGCTCAAACACAGTCATACTAAAATACTGGCTGCTCTCACTCAAATAACTGACATTTTACACGCAAGCCCGGAAGATCTATGGAGAGAAATGAGCCGTGATGCCGCTCACTTGATCCGTGCCACAGTTGTTAAAATGGCTTTTACTTGACCATACAGCAGTGATCTTGAGATACTGGGCTTAGCCCCTCCTTAACTCTGCTTTCAGGATGTCGCTAAATGAATCAACATCAAAGGACACACGGCACCCCCACCCAATTATTCACAGATGTTTTTCTAAGTTGTTGAAGTGAATGACAATTTGTTTTTGAATGATTGCGATACTAAGCTGTTCCTTCAAGTGTGCATATTAAAATTACTTGATTTTAGCATTTACATTTTTTCGCTGAAGGGAGGGTTTAGTCAATTTTGGGGGAACACAAGGGGATTCAGAATTTATATTTGATAACATGCGTCCTTGAGATTCATAAAAAGAGAGGTTACATCAACCATTGGATTGTACTACTCTTATTAAAGGAGCCTTATCTGGTCATTTGAAGACTCGTATTTAGGTTTTGAAAAGCATATTTTTCTCATATTGTCTGTTTGAATATCCCTATATTCACCTTTGCTGTAACGTTCCGTTTTAGCGCCTCTTTGAGCCCCATCACTTCCCTCCCGAACTAGACAAATTGTTTTAGTACAGCGTGATATTGGCCCAGGTTGAGAAAACAGTCTGTTTCTAAATGATTTGCGCAAACTCACAGTTGGTGTTAGGGGGATGTGGTGGGGGCAGGGCCATGTAAGCGAGACTCCCCCTTGGTCTGATGTTGTCCAAACATGTTGTATTTATTAGTATTAATTTATTACAGGAATCATACGAAAATTCGCAAGATGGTTTTTTCCGGCCTTTGGGGGTTGGTAGACAGCCACACTAACGTGTAGAAGACCTAAATAATGATAAATGTCTCCTTGAAGGGGTTCTTGTCTGACGACTCTTACACTGTTAACAACGGAAACAGTGCTGACAGTGTTTACCTTAGGGGGAACCGTAGGGTAGATGCTACGATTCCGAAATGACTCCATCAGTCAGGAAGACGTTATCAGCTTGTTACCGCCTGAGTGCAGAGTGATTATCAAGCAATAGAAGGATATAAGAGGCACG
Source organism: Pungitius pungitius (assembly GCF_949316345.1). Classification (NCBI taxonomy): domain Eukaryota; kingdom Metazoa; phylum Chordata; class Actinopteri; order Perciformes; family Gasterosteidae; genus Pungitius; species Pungitius pungitius. The sequence goes on along the minus strand of NC_084909.1, from coordinate 14,958,563 downwards.
AATGACAAACGCTGCTATACAAACAATGCAGAGAAACTGTGATACAACAACACAGAGAGGGAAAGTGTCTTCATTCTCTACTTAGGTAGACATTACTTCACTGTATCCTTGTATAGAAAATATAAATGCACTTAATATAGTTAAGAGAACCTTGAAGAAAAGGAAATTGTAAAATGCATCCACTTCCCCTATTCAGCGACCCCTGAACTCTTATTCTGATATCTATGAGGTAAATGCAGACGACCATAGCCAACTTATTTTTCTAAAACTGGAGACTGGAATCTGTAAAAATTCTTATTTAATGTGTTAGATTGTCCTATTGTTCTTGTTGTTATCCTATTTGCCCTTTTATATTTTTTTACTGGCAATTTCCCTTTCCTCCTCCTCGGGGCTAATGCTGATGACTTAATTGTTTTCTTACTGCCCAACACAATCTGCCCCTGGGAACCCTCCATGTCTACCCTTAGCATGGGATCCGGTGACACAGCGTGTGACTGTGTGAAAGTCTACAAGTAAATATGTCCATGTCGGGGTTTTTTTGTTTTTGGATTTTTACAGCAGGTTGGGTGTGTATTTGTATGCAGTAAGAGGGTGTATGTGTTGTTCATGTGTGAGAGTCAGTGTGTGATAGAGCTGCTCACGCACGTTTTCATACATAACTGGCAGGCATATTTAAGCCCACTTGTAGCGATGTGTGGGAAGCCAGCGGAGAACGCTTCCTCCTAGTGTTCTCAACGCCAGCGATTACCAACTGCGGAAATGCTAATGGCTGTTTTGATAGCCATGGACAGGGGCTTAAGCATTTGTTTGACTAGCTAATCCATGTCTGGCCCACAAAGCCCCAAGCCTGTTGATTTTGTATTATGTGGGGATATTGCTGCCTATGCAAAAATGTCTCCGTTCAAAGTGTGGAGTGATTTTAATTAAGAAACTTAACAAGCAGTTTTGGCTTAGCATTGTTGAGCTGAGAGTACATGATTTATGTATGATGACCTCACTGTGCTTGCCTTTTTTTGCAATCACTGACAAATGCATGCAAAAGCTGCATTGTGTTTAGGTCATGCTTTGTGTTGCTGACCACTTTCAGGCCAACCCCCACTATGCTAACATGAATCTCCTTTGAGGCCGGAGGTGTGAAGTCAAGTTTAGTGACACGTCAAATATAAACAATGAAATGTAGGGGCTTTTCCTCTCTCTCCTCAGAAAGAGTATAACTCCCCGACTGATCACTCTCAGACTACCAGCCTTTGATCAGCCTTTTGTAAAGTGTACAGACCACAATTCAAAAAAGATATTTGTGTCACAGGGCTGGTGCAGGTGGAGGCAGGACTCAGACGCAGAGTTCCAAAAACGAGGCATTCTTTAATAATTAAAAAAAAATGCAAAAAAAACGCCACCAGGGACATTCACCAATGACGTGACATGAAAACAATGACGCGACAAGGGACACAAGACACACAGGGCTAAAATACAGAAGAGTGGTGCAGGTGATTGGACACAGGTGCAAACAATCATGGACACTGCAGACAATCACAGAGGAAGACCGGACAAGGCAGGAAGTGAAGTTACCCCAGGGACACAACCAGGGCTGGACTGGGACAAAAAAAGGGCCCTGGCATTTTTGCTCAGACCGGCCCCCCACAATCGGTCGGACACAACCACCAACCAGTACACTATCCTAGCTTTCCCTGTAGATATGCATATCTACTGTTCCGTTCCCAAAAACCCATACAAGGTTGAGAACTACTGTAAGTGCCATGGACAGTAATGTCGGTAATCAGACAGTTGATGGACCCCATTGAAAAAATACTATGGAAGTCAATGGGGTGCATCAACTGTCTGATTACCGACATTCTTCAAAATATATATTTTTGTTTATCAGAATAAAGAAATTCATACAGGTTTGAAACAACTTGGGGGTGAGTAAATGATGACACAATTTTCATTTTTGGGTGAACTATCCCTTTAAAGAGTACAAACCCCTTTTTAATATGACACCAAACAACATTTACCTCTAATTGTTGAGACACATCCCATACAAAACCTATACAAACAAATTACTCACACAAAACGTCCTGATAATATATACTGTATATACAATTTAGAGTATTCACTTGCCGTAATATTGCATATTGATGATATTGGAAATTCAGATGAAACATTATAAAATTTCTAGTTAGTTGAATATACAGCTTTCAAAATGCAAAGCGGGTTTTTAACCCCCAAAAAACATACGTTAGCGACCTCTTCTAACGTGTAACTCGTTGGTGAGTAATAATTAAAATAATCAAATGGCATCATTTAAGTTTTTTTCTAGAGAAGGGCCGTCGACGACCGTTGTGAGTTTTAAATGATTACATTAGAATATCCCAAGTTGCAATTGAATAAGTGAACTCTCAACTCTGCTCGCTACAAAAACAGTGCAAAATAGCTTATGCTGTGTTATTTGACTTTAGCTAACTGAGTGGCCATTACAGTCACTTTTAAGTGACAATTTGACAAATGACAACCTGACACTCAGACTTTATAATAGCAACAAACGATAATGTTTGTTGCCTTATTATAATATTCATTATTGAGGTAACTGTTAAATCGTCATCATCTTCGTTGTGGCCCAGCCAGGCCCACACACACTATCCTCATGCACCGCCCTGATTAACACCCCCTCCCTGTTCATGGAGCTACCTGCTTGCTTACCGTTTCAATGACACTCTCCTGCTCACTCTGCCCCTCCTGGACTTCACTGTCACACTGCACCTTCTCCTCTGCTGCACCTTCTCCTCTGCTGCCTGCGAGCTAGGTTTGCCAACCGTCCCGTATTACCCGGGACATCCAGAATTATGGGCAATTTTGATTTGTCCCGTCCGGCACAGCTCCAGTACTGATTTCCAATCACAGCCTGCTAAGTCAATGACGCGCGAAAAACTCCCGGTTGTTGTGAAGTTGTGGCGCATCAGATCAGTGTGCGCGCGGGTGCCGGGTGGCCAGAGCGGAGCATGTGAGGTTTTGCAAGCCCGGCCGCCGACTGCTAGCACCCCCCCGTCAGCCCGCGAAAGTGTCCCTGATTTGGGGTTGGGAGAGTTGCCAACCCTACTGCGAGCCGCAAGCACCGCTCTCGCTGTGGCTAGTCACCTCTCCTCCTCCATGTGCTATGTTCACCTGCTGTTTCTGCAACATGTCGTCAGGTTCTGTAGTAGTTTTGGAAACTGAAGCTACAGCACTAAACATGTCGGTTATTTTTTAACATGTTGAGGCATCAACCTCTAGATTTTTTTTGGCCCACAATTTCTCCGCACCCCCCTTGCTCTTACGTTTTTGTTTCTCCATCGTAATCCACACATTTCTTTCTAGCTTTGAGTCACTGAATGCATCTGACTGACACACGGAGAGGGAGGGGTGGAGCCTGCAAAGAGATGATTGGGCCAGCCCAGTGTCAGTATGGAAAATGAACCAATGGGCCGCTATCCCTGCTTTATGGGCCGGTCGAAAGCAATTTTTTTTTTTAAATAAAATGTTTTTTATAGGCCTATCAACCGGCCCCCAAGTGCGTCGGCCCACCGGGCATTTGCCCGGTATGCCCGATTACCAGTCCAGCCCTGGACACAACAGACTAAAAAATGAAACAGGAAGAAAACCCAAACCATGACAATTTATTTTGGATTGTCAAGTTATTTAGGTCTGATCTATGTAACAGTTTACCTGGCGACATTTCAAGAGTATTATGTAGAGATTGCTGCAATGACTATGGTTGTCTAGGTTGCCAGCAATCTAACTTTCACAGCAAACACTACTTACAAACATGTATGTGTTCAGAATTCTGCATCATGAGAGCATTGGTCTTATTTGATTGTGCTCAAACTTCCGTAATTTGACGTCCAGTCCAACTATTCTGTGTGTATGAATGTGTCATTCCAGAAAATATATTTTCTTGTTTGTGCCACGACCCGGCAGAACACAGGACACAAATGCAGGGTTTAAGGGATTTGTAGTCTTTATTGGCAAGACTGAATCTCTCCAAGGTAGAGAAATAAATATGAGCTATCAACATTATCTAGAACACACTTCTTCCAATAAATGGTTAAGGGAGTATGGCTACAAAAATTAGGAAACAAGGTCTGTGTACTTTCTGATCGCCACCTTTTACCGTAAAAACCATAAAATGAAAACACTTGTTTCTCATTTTTTGTTTTAGATCCAAAACATAAGTGGGGGGCCGTTTTCTCCTTTTTTGTTTTTAATCAATAACCAGATAACGTCTCTCGGTTACGTATGTAACCTTCGTTCCCTGAAGGGAACAAGACGCTGCGTAAAACGCTGTGGGAACGCCCCTGCGTGACCGCGTCATGAAGCACGTGTGACTCCGTCCTGACGGACCCTATCCAGAACCCCTGGGAGCAGAGCAACCGGGGGGAAAAGCGTACAGGCGCATGCTTTTTGGCCATGCCTGTCCCAAAGCATCCAAGCCGAGAGGGGCGGGGTCCGTGAGGGAAAACCACCGAGGACAATTGTCTCTGCGGAGGCAAATAGATCCACATCGGCGCGGCCGAAGTGACCCCAAAGTAACTCCACCACCTCTGGGTGGAGTCTCCAGTCCCCGGGCCTCGGCCCCTGCCTCGACAGGGTGTCTGCCCCTTGGTTCAAGACGCCCGGGATAAAAGCCGCTCTTAACGAGCGGAGTTTCCTCACGGACCACAGGAGGATCTGGCGGGCTAGCTTGTTCAGCGGCCGAGAGCGCAGACCTCCCTGATGGTTGATATAAGAAACCACTGATGTGTTGTCTGTCCGGACAAGCACATGCTGGTCCGTCAGGGCTGGGCGGAAGTGTTTCAGCGCCTGAAACACCGCCAGCATCTCCAGCTGGTTCATGTGCCAGGACCGGATATGATGCTGCCACAGCCCCGAGGCTGAGAGACCACTCATGATCGCACCCCAGCACGTGAGGGAAGCGTCTGTCGTGAGGAGGACCCGGCGACAGAGCGCCCCTAAAACGGGCCCTTGGGCTAGAAACCCAGGGTGCCTCCATATGACCAAGGCCCTCAGGCAGCGCCGAGTGACTTTGATCAGACGGTGCTGGTCCCCCCTTGGGGAGAATCCCTTGGTCTTGAGCCACCCCTGTAACGGTCTCAAGTGTAACAGGCCGCGGGGATCACATTAGATGCCGCTGCCAGGAGACCTAACAGTCTCTGAAACTGTTTCACAGTGAGTGCCTGGCCTAGCCTAGCCTGCTAAACAGCAGAGAGGATCGAAACTACCCGAGCGGGAGACAGGTGTGCCCGCATCGTGGTCGAATCCCAAATTACGCCCAGGAAAGTGGTCCTACGTGCTAGGGACTGCACGCTTTTCCTGGTGTTGATACTCAGCCTGAGACGGTTGATATGAGCGAGCCGCCACCTAAACTGGATGGCGTAGCCGACATCGATTGTGTGCAGGACCCATTGAGATACGTTGGGGAGGGCTCTCCACTCACCCAAAAAGTTTCTCAGGGGCTCCAACCCCTCGGGGCCGGTCTCTGGAAGTCCCGGGTCTACACACACCGCGCCCTGTAACAGTATACTGGCAGGGAAGCGCTGATGTAGTAGAGCCGGCACCCTCCTTAGAGGGAGCGAGCGGCCCTCGGGCTCACCCGTAGGTGCCGCTCCGTAGCCACCATGGCTGCCATGGAGCGGCCGACGGACTTCGCCGTCTCTTTGGTGGCTCGTAACGCGAGGTCAGCCGTGTGCCTCAGCTCACTCACTGCCTCCAGCGTTAGCTCCGTCCCCTCGGCCACCAGCTCTGCTCGACACGCTTGGATAAGCGCCATCGTGTGCAGGCAGCACGCCGCTTGCCCCGCCGCAGAGTAAGCCCTGCCCACCAGAACCGAGGTAGTCCTCGAAGGCTTGGTGGGCAATACCCGTGTCCTCAACGACACGGCTGCGGGGGAAACATGGCTCGCCAGGGCCCCCTCCGCGGCCGGCATCCTTCCGTAGCCATGTCGCCTAGCCTCAGCTAAAGACGAGTACAATGCCGTACGCGGGTTGTACACGCGAGCCGACACTGGCCTACTCCAGGACGCCGACACCTCAGTGTGGACGTCTGGGAAGAACGGAAGGCACCGGCGTGAAGGCACTCTGCGGGAAGGTAAAGACCACTCCTGCAGTCTACCGGGGGCAGACGGCTGCTGCTCACCCGCCGGCCAGCTGATGTGTAATCTGTCAGCTGCTCGGGTGAGGACCTCCAGCAATTCTTTTGCGGCAGCGGGGGAATGAGTCGCCTCGGCGTCAGCCTCCGCTGCCTCTACGCTCACCACGTCCAGCTCCTCGGAGCCGGAAAAACGTGAGAGCGGCGTCTCGTCCGGGGTGGAGGAAGCCGTGGAGCGTGCCTCTGCCTCTGGAAACGAGCGCCTGGATCCCACGGTGAAGGGCCGGGAAAAGGCATCAGCCGTCCCGGAATCTTCCGTGAGATCCATTTGTGATCCCTAGGAAGGCAACCGGGGCTCCGCCTCGTCACGAGCCGAGGCGGAGCCGCGGGGAGCACACCTCGTCAAGCCGTCCTCATTGAAGAGAGCTCGACGAGCGATGCAAGATTGCCACGGCAAATGCTCACTGTCTGCACAGCCCCCTCAAGGGCTAGCTGGGCGTGCTCCATGCCTAAGCAGACAACACACAGGTCGTGTGAGTCTCTGCCCGTAATAAATCGGGTGCAAGGGGGAACACACTGGACAAACTGCTCAGCCATTTCTATCTAAGTGGAAAACTTCACACACACTAGATGAAGGCACAGAGATGAATGGTCCTGCCCTTCGGGTCCCTTTATAGCGCCCTGGTCCGGCGTCCCCGCTATGACGTACCAGCTCACCATTGGTTGAATTTCACACGTGCTTCATGACGCGGTCACGCAGGGGCGTTCCCACAGCGTCTTTACGCAGCTCGAGATCCCTGAAAGGGAACTATAATTTCCCCTTGCATGACATAACAGAATACCTTCTGGGGGGATGCCCATGTTGTTGAAAAAGTATTACATACCTGATTGAAAAACAGATTTTCTTTCAACAGGGAATGATCTATTTGTGAATCAAGGTAGGTCCAATGAGAAGTTCACATATGATAGGTGCCACAGGTGTACAAAATGTGAAATAACTTCAAATATATCTATTTCTCTATTTTGCATGTGTTTGTATCTTGTCTGTGAAGCAAACTTGTTTTTAAACATATTTCTAAAAAATATCGTGGAGGAAGTCATTTATTTAAAAAATACAGTGTGTCTGCATTATTATTGAGACTGATCAGACTGCATGTAACCTCAGAATAAAGCTTGAAGTTTGATGAATTTAAGTGCTTACGTGTAGGCTTCTGGCTCAGACTCGAGCATATACCACTGCAATTGTAAAATGAAATACATTACCAGGGAATAGGGTGCAACAATAATGGAAAGAATACAAAATTGTCCAGTTCATGAAAAATACAGTTACAGTACTTCCTTAGGGACTCAAAACAAAAACAAAAACCTAATCCTTTTTCCTTAATGAAAACTGGCCCAACATTTAACTGATTTAAAGAGATTATCCAATTTACTATTTGGATCTCTGCTTCAAATCACATTTTATCAACAATTACATTAAGAGCACGTTTCATCACACTTGTGTACTTCTGTGAGCAGGTGATCAAATAGATAGAAAAGATAATTCTCATTCTCAGTCCTCATCCTCGGCTCATCTTGTCGTATAATTGTGCACAGACAATACATTTTCATTAATTTAGATAAGGACCCATTCTCTAGCAGGGCTTTGTCCATGGTTAGGGGAAGATTGCAGGAAGTTTGCCTCACTTGCAGCCTCGGCTAGATTGTGTATGTGTGTTAGGCCTAAAAATGTCCATTCCCTCCCCCAACTTGAGCCCATAACTGCATGCCCCATTCAGGTGCAAATAGAGGCAGCAAATTTATGGCCAGCCTTTACGACCTATAGTTGTCTTGGTCTCTTTCTCCTCTAGGGCTGCAGACCTTTGGGTGGCACAGGGAAACATCTGGAGGAGACAATGGCCCCGAGACAGCCGCTCCCGGGTGCTTTTTCAGCGACACATGCCGGCGACGCATGCAAATAAAGAGCACATACACACAGTTGCAAAGACTATCAATTCACTGTAGGACACTTTTACGGCCACTCGCACTCTCTCAAGTCAGGTGTGTGTATGTGGCGTGTCATCAGTCTGTCACACTGCAGAGCAGATGTGAATGAGACGTAACAGATTGTTTGAAAAGAAGTCCTGCAAATAAGCATGAAAAGGAAGCATGAGACTTCTTGTTCAAAATGTGTATAGGGAAAGCTCCTGCTAGGGCCCTTAACAAAGACACAGCTCTCAGAAATAATGATGCATCGGTGCAATTGCAATTGGTGATGCAACGTAAAATCCCCCCACAGCTCCTGAACAGCCCTAATGACATTATAAGCAACTCTCTAATTCTTGGGAAGTTCATGGCACATACATATGACCTCTCTAAAGGAGACATCATTTAGAGAGTGCAGAATTCTGACAGGCTATGAAAAGGCATATAAATCACTAAATTACCTGTGAGATACTGAGGTGGAAGAATTTTTTTCGCTCAAGTAAAAGTGGCAGTTATTACGTTTGTACTTAAATAAAAGTATGAACATCAAATTATACCTATTGCACCAAGTAAAAGTACTTACTATAAGGAATGGCCCACAATATTGCTAGAGGAACTGTTGCCTTGCAGCAAGAATGGTCCAAGCTCAATTCATGGGCTAGACGTTCCTTCTGTGGCGCTTGCTTGCATTTTCTCTCGGTGCACTGTGGATTTTCTCCAGGCTTTCTGGCCACCTCCCACCATGAATAGACATGCAGCTCAGGTTAACTTTTGGCTTTGTAGGAGTCATACTTGCCAACCTTGAGACCTCCGAATTCGGGAGATATTCTAGCGGCCAACGGGGGGGCTGGCGGTGTCGACGGGGAAAGGGGGTGGTAGCGGTTTTCTTTGCAGCGCAAGTCTCATCTTTTTCCGTTCTAATTGCCTTGCTTGACTTCAAGGTGTAACCTTTATTATTGTTCGGTCTGAAACGGCGCGTGGAGCAATATTGTTGTCCGGGTGGAAATCGGGAGAAATTCGGGAGTCTCCCGGAAAAATCGGGAGGGTTGACAGGTATGGTAGGAGTGAATGTGACATTGACAGAGTATCTCTCTGTCAGCCCTTTAATGGACTTGCAACCCGTCCAGAGTGAATCCTACATTTGCTCAACGTCAGCTGGCATCTGTTTCAGCCCCCTGCGACATTGAACGGTATATTGATGAATTCTAGAGTACATATCTTTATTGTTGAAACTAGTAATGGTTGAACTAATTGTAATTACTTAATGCGTTGAACTAGCAGCAAATAATCTGTCCCAATTTAACACAACAGGACGCCTGGTCACGAAGTCTTGCCATCCCTTTTTAGTTAAGAATTTTCACCTAGTTATTGTTTTAAGTTCATACTAAACAAAGTGAAGACGACGGATGAAATAGGCCTTGTCTATTATCTCAACACAATGTACCTCAAATAGTTCCTCTTTTGCTTTATCGCTCGACAGCAGCAGCGCCCGCTTGAAAATGATGGCATGCAACCCCTCTCGACCAGACCATCCGCGCATGCACTCCCGCTCCCACCCCCTTCGCCAATGTTTTGTTTCCCATTACTCGGTCATAGACTACCGTATTTTCGCGACTATAAGGCGCACTTAAAATCCTTTTTTTCTAAAAAAACGGCGCGTGCGCCTTGTAATCCGGAGCGCCGTATATATGGCTCAATTGGTTGATCCATACTGGTTAACGAGGATCCATTGGAGGGAAAGTCTGGTGCCAGCAGCCGCGGTAATTCCAGCTCCAACAGCGTATTGTAACGGACTGTGTTTTCATGTTCTGGAGCGGCATTGCACTTTACAGAGTTTTGGGATGGTCAGTGAAGGGCGCACAATGTGACGTCACTCATCTTAGTGCCACCTATGGGGACGCGGGAATTGTTGTTGTTTTGGAGAGCGATGGTGTGTTTTTGTTCGGCGTAGGCTACGGCCGACAGTAGCCTGTTTCTCGACAATAAAACCAGAAGATAAGCACATTGTCCAGAGTCGCTACAGTACATTAAAGCTCGTAGTTGGATGTCGGGATCGCGCTGACGGTCCGCCGCGAGGCTCCACCGTCTGTTCCAGCGCTGCCTCTCGGTGCAAGATGCACCAAAGTATTTGCCAAGAATGTTTTCATTAACCAATAACGAAAGAGATATTGTTAATATCCACATTAACGTTTGAACAACGTTACCATGGGAGTGAAGAGTTTTCAGAACGCTTAATAACATTTGATTTAGCACAGCCCGATCTAGTGGATGCATAACGCAGCCCCAGTCCAGCCCAGCCCCCAACGTTTTACTGCAGTTACTTCTATGCGCCTTGTGATCCGGTGCGCTCTATATATGAAAATAGTTCTAAAATTGGCGATTTATTGAAGGTGCGCCTTGTAATTCAGTGCGCCGTATAGTCGCGAAAATACGGTAATTGAACTCAACTATTGTCGCACACATGGTTACTGGGAGAGCTGTATTTGAATGAAAAGCCTTTGTGAGCAGCAGTGCACTCTGACAAAGCTTGTTTTTCCTTCCCTTTTTGTTATCCAAGGTACCTGGTTTGTGCCGAAGACATGAATGGGGCAGCTGAGTCATACTTACAGATATTTATTCAAATGCAGGGTACTCTGTTCACTGGTGGGAGTGTGCTCGCCTGTGCGTGCATGCACGTATGTGTTTGTGTGTGCTCACCGGGGCACGATACGGAGAGCCGAGGTGTACGACAGGGCCACTGCAGGGACAACCACCATCAGGTATAACCACCATCTACAGAAACCTGTGGGGAGGGAGGCACAAAGACTTCAAGAAAGATGACAGTAGTATGATGACATTAATAGTAATATAATTAATATTAATAATTAACTAAGAGAGGGTGAGGACAAGAATCGTTTGGTGGCGTTGCACAGGGGATCCATCTGAATCCTGAGGAGAGCAGCAGCGTTGAGGGTCATCCAGGCAGTATTGGGTTTCCAGGATGTGGGACTAGAGGGAATAGAAAGCAGCAGCTGAGCATTTAAACTACAATCTGATTTTCTTCCTGTCTGTTTTTCCCTTCTTACTGATTTTATCTGCATTCCACCCTTATATTCAGATTGCACTCTTTCTAATCGTCAGTGGTTTTGTCTCCAATGTGATGTGAGTCGGCAGATGGGGTGTAAAAAGCAGGGTTTTGCCAGTGGAGCCAGGAGAGGCCCTCCTCAGTCTCACATTCAAAGCCAGCTAAAAAAGCCCTTTCTACAATCGCAGGTTCCACAGCGACATCAAGGAGCCTTCAAGCAACGAGATATGAGTGAGACCCAACCAGCCCAAATTGTTTCCTTTCTCCCATTAAATCCTTCAAATTAGATTAAAATGTAGGGAAAAATGGTGATCGGAGCACAAGGGTTTTCTTGATTTAGGGCAGAAAATCTTATTTCATGGTAGTGTGGAACACTGTTCCAAAAAACTTTTAATCAACTCCCTCAATCTTACTTCTTTCTTTTTCTCCCCCGGTAATTCAACAAAGAGTTGAGGGCACAAAACAGCAGATAATACATGATTTCCAGGCATTTGCTTTTAATTTGCAGTCATTGAAGGCTTTCCATTGAGTCAGAGTGGCTTGATTGTATTAACAGGAAATACACAGCAATTGGGGAGATTAAAACATCCCCCATGTCTCATTTGAGAGTCTTTCAGAAACCAAGGAATCTTCATTAGATCTGTGAATATTAGAGAGACCAATCTGATGTTTGTGAAGTTGAGTTTCCTTGTATAGTGCAGTTCTGTGTTTCATAATCTTCTCATTTAAAAAAAGAAAGGAGGATTTAATTTGAATGACATTATTGTCATGTCATGAGGAGTCATCAGACTTCTGGAAGAGCATCAAAGGAATGATGGATTGGCTCTAAGATGGAGGGGAAGCAATAGCTTTGTTTGATGTATGACTTTTAGGTGCTCAACATATGCTCGCCTCACTTCTATAAAAGTCTGAGACATCTTGTAAATGTCTGGTTGTCTGCAGATCCCCAACAAAACCTTAAAATATCTTAATATTTGATTAACTGAATTAAAGGCCTCAAAGTCTTTGGATACACCTGCTAAGAAAGACATCCATGGGTTTACTACTACATGGACTATACTACAGCTACTGCTAGCTTAGGGCCGGGGTATGGTTGAAATAAATTACTTCTTCCCCATTATTTTCGGAACATGTCGAAAGGAAAAAGTGTTTATGGCTGATCCAAACGCCACATGCTATAGTGGGGTAAAGTAACTTTCAAAGAGCGTACTTTTGATATGTTGTTTAAATGGGGAAAACAGCAGAATCTGACTCAATTACATTTACATGGGGACCCCTAGGTTGAGGCAACAAAGCTACCTGTTAAGCTTTGAAAAATATATTGTCCTATGGATTAAAAGGTACACGTTACCCCCACATCAAAAACACACATTTTCTTATCAATCCATGCACAGAAGCAAATGATTGCGAACGTCGCAAATGAAGCCGATGGCTCGGAGCAAATAATTCACCTCATTTGACAAAGTTTAAAGAACTCATCACAGCCTTCCTCCTCTCAAAGCATGAATATATTTTACGCAACTACTCACCAGAGACTGATAGAAAGGTGCTCCAAAGCTCAGATTTGTAGTTGGTGTCCAACAGAGAGATACTGGCACTGTCCCGACCCAATGGGTCATCAAACTAGCTACTGGTTAGCTACAAGTGGAAGTTTGTGAAATTCACGGGCTGTGTGCGGCGACGGATGATGTTATGAACCCATGACATTTGTGTAATTTCAACACTTTCCAAAGTACAGAGCAGAAGTTGTGAATATTTCCATGGTGGATAGCGGAAATTACAACTCACTTTACGGAAACAAGCCACAGATATTAAACCAAGCCTCCTTTTTTTCAATTTACAAGTAGCTGGGAAAGTAAACTCGTACGAGTTAAACATTTAAACATTTTAAAAAATTTGCTTCACTTTTAGAAGGCAGCATTAGAGGATCCCCCCTCATTGAAATACTACGTAATGGTAGAGACATTCAGACAAAGGATAGCAAAATAACTTATTTCAAAAATGGATCACAGCTTTATCTTTAATTGTGGCATTTCGAAGTAGTCAGATGAGATTCCGTAATAATAGCTTCTTGGAATAGCAGGCAATGAGGCCTGCACATTAACCATACACACCACACACACATAGAATATAGCTGTCCTCTACCTGTCCTGTAACTGCTGCAGGACGTTTGACCCCAACTTTGCGGGTTCATGCCGACCAATAATCCTCAGGCGCGCTTGAGCTTGTTCTCTCATGCCTGGTAATGCACAGAAACACCAGCCAACGGATACTCCTGCCCTATTCAGCCCGTCCTTGTTGTCTGAGTACACACCACGCTTTTGTGAGAATAAAGTTATACTACCCAGTGAGCACAAGACGTAATTTCAACATTGAAATATGGTTGAAATGAGGTTTGAACGTCTAAGACCTCATTTCAACGTCTTTTCAACCGGCCAAAAAGTGCGTGAACGATCAACGTGCTAGAAACGGGTAAATTTCTCGATTATGTGTCATGTTGTAACGTAAGGATGAAAGAGAGACGATAATATTAAGACATTAATAATGAATGAACTGGTCGGCAAAATGTGGTCTACGCAAAGATGATTTCAACGCATTTAAGATTTTTCTTAAAACGTCATGAATATGGAAATACAGAGTATGTGTCTGTTACGCCTTCACCCCGGCTCGGGAGAGGAGGTGGGGCGTAACAATATGCTTTGAGGAAATTGTCCTGCCTTACACCTGGCGTACTTCTCTGAATATTTGAATAATTTCTGTCTTAGGAATTGAACGTACTGTACATCTTTAAGTTGTTCTTTCTATACACACCTAGTCCTCCGCTGTTCTCCCTTAGGTTAGTTGAAGGGAGTTTTACGTGTGGTGATGGTTTTGGGACAGGATGCTGCATGTTTACAGACTGTAAAGCTCCCTCAGGCTTATTTTTCATTTTGGGTTAAACAAAATGAAATGAATTGAATTGAATTAACATGTTGACTAGAGGCATCTGCAACTGAGGGGTGTTCTGCGCATTCTGAATCATTGAGTGACGATGAGGGAGACGGATCTGATTTCAGGTATACGATCCGGATTCAAGTGACTCAGAGCCCGATCTTGTTACAGAATCTGAAAATTAAGTGCCAATGATTCAGAAAAATGGTTTAGAGACACAAAATTCTAAACTAACTGGTTCATGTTGTTGCTGCACTTATAATTTCATAGTTTATTTTCACAAAATATATTTTATTTTTGTATTCTGTTTTTTATAGGAAAAGTGTTTAGTGTTATGATTGATGATTCATTTGATGATTTAGTGATATGAATAAATACAAATTAATCGTGGACGTCATTTCTTTTTAAACTTATAAAATAATGCTACAGCAAAGTAGTGGACGACATTTTACCATATTAAAAATCACGTTGATATGGGGTCTAAACATAGACATTGTTTACATTGAAGTTGTTTCAATGTCTACGAATAGACGTTGAAACAACTTTCACTTCTAAACCATTTTGCAACGTCGGGCATAGACGTTTATTCAACGTCTTTACAAACAAAAAATGCTCACTGGGTACAGTTGCCATTTGTTTCCAATTAGAAATGTTGAGGTGCAAATATGGTGTATTATCAGTATTTAGCCCAGAAAGAAGACGAAGAAGTCTTAAAAAGTCCTGGGGAATTTGAATTACATGTCACGCCCGGGAGGAAAATAGGAAGCAGGCGCAGGGTTCTCAGGTAGGTAAGGAGATCTTTATTTATGCAGCCAAGGTCCTCCAGACAGAGTCTAAGGCGGGCTATGAAATTATCCTAGGTCACACTTCTTCCGATAAAATAAACCAGGAAGAAGTGTGGCTATAAAACTATCAAAAAACAAAATCACTCCGCTCTAGGAGGAAAACAAAAAGGCTTTTAAATTTATCTAAATAACAAACGCACTCTATTGACGGAGGCAACGTCTCAAAAACAAAATCACTCCTTATAGAGGAAAACAAAAAAAGCTTTTAATCTTATCAAAATAACAAACGCACTCTTTAGACGGAGGCAAGGTCCCAAAAACTAAATCACTCCTTCCGGAAGAAAAACTAAGAACTATGAAAGATTAACATTGCATCTAACCTAGGTATACAAAACTTTAGCAAAACCGAAAACAACCTGCGTGGAGGTGAAGGCACTGGGCCGATCGAAGATCCTGAATAATAACAAATAAGGAACCTGTGGCGTGGCAGAACAAGGTAGAACTCATGGGTAATGACGAACACACTGGCACAGGACAAAGGGAGACGCAGACTATTAATACACATGGAGGGGAATGGGGAACAGGTGGACACAATCAGCAATCAG
The DNA here is from genome assembly GCF_949316345.1 of Pungitius pungitius. Taxonomy (NCBI): domain Eukaryota; kingdom Metazoa; phylum Chordata; class Actinopteri; order Perciformes; family Gasterosteidae; genus Pungitius; species Pungitius pungitius. Next base: position 14,943,096 of record NC_084909.1, on the reverse strand, counting down.
GGAAGACAATCAGACTGGTGACACATGAGGAAGGGTAAGTGACCTGAAACGAGAGGAGTTATTATTTCAAAATAAAACCGTAAATGACAAGACAAAATGCCCAACAGAGTAAAACAACAGACAATTTCACTGCGGTGTGACATTACATCCCTATCCCCCAACAGCTGCCTGGTTCTTCCCAGCTAGAACAAATACCAATGCCATCTCAGTCTTCAATGACACCCGATAATACAACCTTCTTCGGGCTCGATATGGATATAATCGATCAAATGTTCACCAATAATCTATTTATTTTTCTTACAATATCCTCCCTTGTAATACAGTTCCCCCTCTTAGTGGTTCTAGATAAACTTATTTAGGTAAGCTCACAGGCAGATCATTGTCCCTTACTTTACAAAACCTTAAGTATATAGTAACTATAACCAGACGTGGATCTTATGCCAGTAATTTGGCAGAACTCTTATGATATGTAAATGTCATTCCAAACATATATGTCTATGTGCACAATGCTTGGTTTGATGGATCCACTGCTCTCAGACCAACTGTGTCCTCCGCTTCCCCCAGAAGTAAACACTGTTAAAGTTAGTAGCATTTTGATCAATGAGCTACCGGATTGATGTTGACATGTCGGGATCCGTTGAGAGGCAATCAAAAAGCTCCCAGCTGAGCTCTTAGCTTTGCCTTAAACACATTAGTGTTGCTTTTGTGCATTAAGTTACATTTGAGATCATTAATGATTACCCACAAGGCAACTATCAGGCAAAGGGTGCCGTTATTGATACAGCCTAATGCAGAAGTGAAGGATTGCTTGGGTGCATGCAGTAGCATTAGTGATTGGGATTAACTCTCTGCTAGGGTGAAGAAACGGAATTGTAAAAGCATTCCAAATAGCCAAGAACTGCCTTTCACCATATACCTGAACTGGGGAAGAGGGTGATGAAAAACAGAGAACAGGAAATCAGGTAGGGGTGTGGTTTACCCGAAGGTAACAGTTGGCCAAGGACGTGTGAAAAGGAGGACTTTTCGATCATATTACATTATTACTGTCACGGTTTGGGTTTATGTCCGGTTTTACTTTGTTGTTTCATGCCTCTTGTGTCCCTGGGTTAACTTCACTTCCTGCCTTGTTCTGTCATCCCCTGTGATTGTCTGCCATGTCCAATCACCTGCACCTCCCCTGTGTATTTAAGCCATACGAGTTGACCCTCGTCCCTCTCTTGTCCCTTGTTGTGTCATTGTGATTTGTACGTGTCGGTAGTCAGCTTAGGATGTAGTCGGTACATGTCCGTAGTCTATAGTATTCATGTCGTGTGCGTAAACTTGTGTCTTGTCAGTCTCTAGTCCTTGTTTTTCTTCCCCTTGGCATTTTGGATTTTCAGGGTCCTCACTACGACTAGTCGTAGAGGAACCTATTGTATTTCAAGGAATTATTATTAGGGTCCTCGCTACTGTCAGGATTCCACCTTCATCCCGTTCAACATCGCCTCCGACTCAATCCCATTCTCCTCCCTCTCATTCAATCACCCGATCCCTGTCACCTGACTACTAATCATCTTCACCTGAGCCCAATCACCAGCACTCCTTTATAACCCAACATGAACGCATCGACGTAACAATAAAACTGTATTTGAAACTCACCCCTCTGTTCCGTGTTTCAAAACCTGACCGCTATGACTAGTCGTAGAGGAACTATTGTATTTCAAGGAATTATTATTAGGGCCTGAGCCGACTGAAAGTTGGGCGAAGCCCTATTGTTATTGTAGAAATTATTGTTTCGCCACTTCAATTGCACTTTTGGTGATAAATGTATATATTCTTGGGATTCCACAATTAGGCAGAGGTGGAAAGAGTAAAAAAATGTTGTACTCAAGTAAAAGTACTGTTACTTAAGTAAGATTTTACGATTTTTTTAAGTACAAGTTACCAGTCTAAAATTTTACTCAAGTAAAAAGTAGCTCATTAAAAATGTACTCAGAGTGAAAGTTACTGAGATACTTTTTTAACAGCTGGGTGGGGTGTGGGATTCTAGTGTAGTTAAAAAAAGACAAGGGAAAATAAATCTCAATCTAGTTGTTTTTTATTGAAGGAAGACTTTTACAAATTAAAGTGTAATAGCAAAAATAATAAAATGAAAATAAAAGATGATTTTAGTGCAGATCATCCATCAACATTTTAAACATTACTACAACCACTAAATATGGCATGAACTGTGGATTCAGTAAAGCAGGGGTATCAAACTCATTTCAGGTTCGGGGGGGTAGCGCTGGCGGTCCGACCGGCGGTTCGCTGACGTCGGGACGTATGCACTCCAGTGGTGGACCATTTACTCTGCGATTTAAACTGTCTCTGCTCTGCTCACTGAAGCAAAACAATACGTGGACAATAAATATCAGAGCCAAGAGCAGCGAGTGTAGTCAACTACCGCTGCTAACACATCCCGTCAGACCAGGATTATTTATTTATATCCGTTAATGAACTTTTCTCCTCTTGTTACCCTGGTAACCGCTGTCATTGCAGACGATTGCGTCGATGCTTACTGTGAAAATCGATGTACTTCCGGTTTAGCGGCCACGCTTCATATTTTCATTCGATTTCAGCTGGGTTTGGGTCTGTTTTGTCCGTCTCCATCATTCTTGTTTAGCGCGTTTGTTCTCCCGCTCATCACTTAATCAGTGCAGTAACGTTAGGTTCCTGTGCACGTTTTTTTTTTTCCTTTTGCATTTTTTTTTCTTTGACTTGATCCTTTGCACACAGGTGCTCTTGGATGTGCGTATGCAAATGCATGCCTACCGATATTTGCAATTTCCATCGTATTTGAATTACAAACAAATGAACTCCCCCGAGAGTTTAAATCCAATCGATTTCAAAATCAGGCAAATTGATCCTGACATTCGTGGGGTCAAAAGTTATCAAAATCAAGAGTTTTCATAAAAAAAACTTGGTCGTTATCTTGCGTCTAGTTTCTTGAAAATGTAAAATGTTATAACTCCAAGGAACATTGATATTTCTGGCTAGAGGTTTTCATTAATAATGCTTGTGTAGGCATATAAGTATTCCCATGCAGTGATTTTCGAAAAAGTATAGCGCCACCTATTGACTTAGGTCAATTAAAAATTTCTACCTGTTAAATGTCTTTCTCCTAGCCCTATAATGTGATGACATCACCTTCGCATGAACGTTCAAGCACATCTTTTGAGCCTTGGCAAACTCACTCTTAAAGTTCTGTGAGTGTATTCCCTTTTTGTCACTTCGCATTTATTGCAACAAAAACTATATTGACAAAAAATGATTAAACTAAATTGACTACGGAAACTCTTAGTCTTAATAGCTCCCACAGATCACATTCTTTGCCTTGACTGAATGGAGGTGGAGGAGACTCGGGTTCAATTCCTGTGTCAGGCATTTATCTTTCTTTAACTTTTTTGTTTTTTAACCACGTGTCCGGCTGATATAACAAAAGTGATCCAGTTTACTCTCCTTGGTGAGGTTAATGACTTAAATGTCGAGGTAAAGCTGATGACTCAAGCAGAAAGTCCCCCCGTAGGTCCGACTGTCCCATGTCAGAGACCGCTCGGTAATTGACTACATAAACTCTTAGTGTTACTATTATATCAACCTAAAGAATTAAACAATTTAACATTTAAGAATGAATAACTAAATAATAACTGCAAATGAATAGCTCCCACAGATCGCATTCCTTGCCTTGACTGAATGGAGGTGATCAAGCATATTTCAGTGAGGTTTTTTATTGCGCAATTGCATGAAAGCCAGTGGCCTAGAGGTTAGCTCCATGCTTAGATACCCGTAGACTCGGGTACAATTCCTGGCTGGCCATTCAAGTTTTTTTTTTTGTTTCTCTCTTTTTAATCACGTGTCTGGCTGATATAAGAAACGCTAAATGATAAATGAAGCAGTTTGCATCAGCTGTGGACTTTGGACTGTGGACTCAATTCCTGAGTAAGGCACTTACTGTTTCTTCTTTTTTTATTTTTTGACCGCTGCCCCCCCTCAACACGCAAGGCCTGTTCACCCCTGCTAGTTTTTATTTAAGTTTTCAACCCCTAGTTTAATTGAAACATTGAAAATCTTGTTTGTGTTTTACTGCAAAACTTTTAGTGATATCCCTTTTATTAAAAGTGTTTCATTGTAATACTACAGGAAAAATCTGTGTTTCTCTTTTAAATTGTTATGGAAAATAATTTTACACTTTTCTGTTTGGCAGCCGCTGCTCCCAGAGTCTCAGGTGTTTTGAGAAGACAGTTAATCCAGGTCATCGATTGGAGATTTCTTTTGAAGCCTCCTTTATGTATAATTATAATGTTTTGCACTCGTGGAACGCAAACAATGTGTTGGTGTGTCCCATTTAGTTTGTCGGCCTGGTGTGTAAACACCTGTGCATGTATGTCTATGTTCCATGTGCGTGTTCCCCCTGCCTTGTGTTTGCTTAGAGATGAGGACCACAAAGCTGGGAGGAGCAAGATAAAGCACGGTCACACCTTGACTACCCATAACTAGCCAGATGTTAAAAGGAGGTCACACATGACGCATGACAAACACATGCAACAACACCAACACAGAAGCTCTCAGATCATCATTTCACCAAGGAAGTCAACCTTTAATCCATATTTTTCGATTGGTCAGAGAGCTGGAGGGTGACAGGGCAGAGCTTAGCCTGTGAGAACTACTCACTGTGACAAGTAAAGACATAGGCCACCGCTGAGATCACTTACTTTAAAGTCAAGCAAGGAGATTAGGTAGTATCCACCCAAGATTCAGTATTTTCAGTTGCCATTTCTTAGTCTGATACTGCCAACCATTTAGCTTAACTTTGTATTGGATTAAAAAGCTATACATTGATGTTGTTACTAAGCAATAAAGAACGTGCGAGCAGACGTGACAGGTGGAGGCTTTTGATAGACTGCTCAGTGCGAGTGAAGGATGTGGTGGCACGGAGTAGAGGAAAAGCCAAAAAAAAAGACTTCAATAAAAAGTGGGGGTCCAGTTGAGAATGGCTGGTTTATATATAAATAAATAAATAAGGGGTCTCCTTTGTTGGGACAAGCAATTTCTCAGTGGAAACAATAAAGGACCATGAGGTTTCCGTTGGCCATGTCAAAAGTATTGCGAGTAAACAGATAAGGACAAGAGTGTGTTTAGGTCCGTGGTTCTCATGAAGTTGGCAAAGCTTTACACCCTTGTAATTTTTTTAATTGCTTTGCAAATAAATGCTTCCCTACAGTACAAAAGCCAAATGCTTTCATGTAATGGTTTTTCACATGTCATTTATATTAGTTCACACAAACACTTCATCCATTTGTTCCTGGCCCAGCCCCTCTGTCAAATTTTAGAACCCATTGTGGCCCGTGAGTCAAAAAGTTTGCTCAACCTGCTATTGACCTATCCTAGGAGGGATATCTAATGAACAACCTAAGTACTGCAAGCTAAACTACTATGCAGTTTCCAGACACAACACAGTGTGTCCCTAGGCCTGAGAAGGGAAGAGTTTAATGTGATTAAAACTAACATGCATTTTCGTCTAAAGACTAAGACTAAGGCTAAATCAAAAATTGCTGCCGAAACACGGGTCTTTACAAAATAAATATAATTGAAGAAAAAAAGAATTAAAGCTGCGAGCAGCGATGAACGGGCCTTCGCCTCTCCTTGCATGTCAGGGGGGCAGCGGTCGGCCGGACTCGCGGGTCAAAAAGAGACTAAAGTGACAAAATAAATCACTCTTGGGGCTGGCATTCAAACCTGAGTCTGTGGTCTCATGAACGGAATCCACCAAGACGAGGCTATTACCGAGCTGCAAAAGACCTGCAAAAAGTATATGAAATTTAGGTTCACCTTCGTTCAGTCAAGGCAAAGGACAACAGCTAATCACACCACTTTTGCTCCAGCAAGAAATATTAACCTTTTAACTACACACACTGATTGACCACGTGGCTGTCTTTCTGAAGAGAGCTTTGCTTAATTAATACTAGGGCCGGGACTCGATTAAAAATATTAATCTAATTAGAGGCTTTGTAATTAATTAATCGCATATATTATACATACAAATATATGACCTGAGAACAGTGAGAAGTCATTTTATTCAACCAATTCCAGTGTAGCAATAGCATATTTAGAAATATAGTACTTTCAGAAATTCAGGTAGCCTATAGGTAAGTAGACCTTCTGTAAACTATGTTTTTTTAAGTAGACCAATACTTTCAAGTACATTCAGAACATTGGTTATTTTTTCAGACGTGGTCTTAGTTACCCTGGTCCTTAAACCAGTCATCTGGTGCAGTGTGGGTCCTTGTACCCGGAGTGGGGCTAACGTCCACGCTAGCTGCTAATTGTTTTGCGTTGAGGTGATACTTGAGGCTCGATGCGAATTCCTTGTTGCGTAGCTTGCATACAAACCATGCTCTTATCAACGCTTCCATCCGTGTGTTTATCATAATAAGATTTCCCATTCACGGGGCCACCCGACACGGTCTCGTCAGCTTCTTCGTTCATGTTCACTGTGGTTTGTTGTTGTCTGAAGTCATGAACGCTAGTTGGTGCTCCAGTATAATCGGTCCCCCCGAAACTAATCCAGTGACGTTCCGCGGTGCAAAAAAAAGTGTGTAATGCGTTATTTTTATGTGTAATTAATCTTAATTCATATTGTAATTAATTAATCCCAATTAACGCGCTAAAGTCCCGGCCCTTATTAATACATTTCGTAAGATACGCTTCTCCTTCAGGACATTATATATTGGTAAAAAATAAAGGTAGAGTCTGAAGAGCAAGAACCACAGCAACACTTGTCTCGTTCTCCAGATTCTGTCTGTATAATTGATTCAACACATATACAATTTACGTCCAGTGCATTTTTCTTGTCCTATTTATCTTATAGATGTTCTTATGTTTTAACGCTGTCTTGCCCAGTTAGCCTAGATCCTTCTGATTTGGTGGAACGCCATAACCGCTCAAGTTTCCGCACAGTTTGCTTTAAGTTCCGGGTTTGAGAGTTATACCAAGGGGCAAACTTGGAAATGAAGTACCAAGGCTGTCGTTATCGACATCCACATGAATGTTAAAATCACCCACTATAATTACCTTGTCCGTTAAAAGGACCAAACTCGTTAAGAACTGTGAAAATTCACATAAAAATTCAGAATAAGGACCTGGGGCCCTGTACATTATTACAAAGAGAACCGGCTGGATTATTTTCCAGGTTGGTTGAGAAAGACTGAAAGTCAGACTTTCAAATGAGTTATAATCCAGTTTAGGTTTAAGGTTTATTAAAAGGCAGGAGTCATAAATAGCTGCCACTCCATCCTCTGCCCGAGGCACAGGCCGAGGGGGATATGAGTATTGACATGACTTAAAGGAGTCGCTTCGTTTAAGCTAAAGTACTCCCCATCCGATAGCCATGTTTCAGTAAGACAGAAAATATCAACATGGTTGTCAGATATTAGTTAATTTACTAAAACAGCTTTAAAGCACAGAGATCCAATATTCAAAAGTCCCCCTTTAATTCTCCTAGTTTGTTGCACTGTTGTATTATTACTTTTAACTTTGATTAAGTTATTAAATATAACTCGTCGGTTGTTTACCTTTAACTTAGATAACTGTGTCCGTGGGGCAGAAACAGTTTCTATAGAGTTAATTACGCTGAGTGACTGCTCGGAATACTGTGCACTTTTTATTTTTATGCACTTTGAGATGTTCCTGCATGGGTCAAATATGAGCGAGATGTTGTCACGGTTTGGTTCTGCTTCCTGTCTTTTGTTGTAGTTTTCATGTCTCTTGTGTCCCTGGTTAGCTTCACTTCCTGCCTTGTCCTTTGATTGCCTGATTGCTTCCACCTGTGTTCAATCTCCTGCACCTCCCTAGTGTATTTAAGCCCTGTTGTCCCCTGTCACGTCATTGTCAATGTCTAGTCGTCGTTGGTGCACGTCCTTTGGCTTTTGATTTTGTTGGTGAATAAAGAGCACCTTCTGGAAACTCCTGCCTTCCGCTGCACCAGCTACGCACCCTGACAGATGTTTTTTTTTAATTCAAAAGGAAACTTAATGATATTGTGAATTGCCTACTGTGCACTTTTTTGATTTATGTACTTTGTGATCAGATATGTCAGATATGTAGCCTAGGTAGTCCTAGGCAAGAGGTGCCTAGGTCAGTTTCTTTTATTTTGAAGTGTAAAAAGTAGGAGCTACCTTAGATTCTGTTCAGTTAGCTCTTTTGTTTTCTATGCACGTTTTGCTGTGCAAAGTCAAAAGAGAAACAATGAATAAATGTTTTTCACTAAATTTGTTTGTGTTGGTTTTAAAATGTGTCATTAAGAGCTGCTTCGCCGCTGAAATGACTGGCCCAACTAACCTTCCTCGATTTGAAGACTGAATTTGTAATTTGAATAGCCCTGCTGTAGGGTTTATTAGGTTTTGGGTGGTTATATCTGTTGGAAAATGTATGGGAATGGGAGTAAGAATGCAACTCTGCTTCCTTGTCCGATCTCTGGATTGTCATGGATATTAGGTCCACTATGAAACTGGGTCAGATTTGTTGAAATGAGTTCTGCTCAATCCTAAGTGGGATTGACTCCTTCAGACCAGTCTCTCCCCAAAACATCTTCCAGTGATCAACAATTATATACTGGACACCACCTCGACAACAACAAAACGTACTGGGAGCATCAGCACATTATTAAATGCTGGATCTTGAGCAGGCATTTTGGTTCATTGAAATGAGGACTAAAATTCAGTTTTTGAAAATAAAGCACAGATTTGAAGTGTCAATTTAAAGTTGCAATTACATTTCAGCAAGTATTCACTAAAATGCAAAAAATAACAATTTGAATATCACGGAGGTTGAAGGTCTGTTTTGTTTTACGGCTTTTCTTTTTATTTTGGGGAATGGTTAAAAAATGTAACCCTTCCTTTGCTAACTTTTTGAGAAATATTAATGCAGACACGCACACACACAAAGGGGCTAATGAGAGTGTTTCTCAGCCCCTGTTTTGTAGTGCTCAGAGCAGCAGAATGGATCTGATTGAGAGAGGAAATCACCAGAGGGGAGAAATAAAGAGCCAAGAGATTGAGGAGCTGGGGTAAATAGCACTGACCCATGGGGGGTCGGCCCCCTTTCACCAGCTCTCTTCCTGGGAATCCACTCTCAGTTATTCAGGCTGTCCCCCACTCTTCACCTCAACGCACCACTATCTCTCGGCCCCTTTGGGATTCAAATTATATCTCATTAGCTGTTATTGGATTGCAATTTTTATGAGATGCAGAAGGTTTCAGATTACCTCTTTTACTGATTGATAGAAAGGACACTGGTGTCTGGAGCAAGACGCTCCTCTTTTTTTCATTGTCTGTTTTGACTAATTTCACTCATGTGCTAACTGTGTCAACCCTCAGGGTTTTTTCAATATCCCTCAGTCCTAAAGGCCAAAGCATTAACAGAGCGAGGGGGCCAGTATGAAAGACAGCATGGAGAAGATAACTTGAGCCAACAGCATTGCTATGGATGTTAAGAAATCCATTGGAGCAAGTATATTGCCTTTAGAGAGAAAAAGCTTTACAGAACAATGGAAACCACTTGGTAAAAGCTCAGTGGTTGGGGCAAGATAAACACAGTGCGTTGAATTTTGTAAATCGTATTACTATGGCTTTGAGTTTCAGTGTGACAATATAAAGAGACAGTAGCATAATGACTTTGAGGGTTCAGGCTATGTGGTAGTGAAGTTAAGAAGTGGCAGTAAAGAATTAACCCTTTATTCCTCTTTTATCTCTGGAGGCTGATCCTCTCCTTTGTTTGGGTTTTTGGATGACATGAGATTATCTGGAATCCATGCTGTTCATGCCACCTCTTCCTACACTTTTTAAATCTATTTCTAGCTCCCACCTCCATTCTCTTTAGACCTTTTAAAAGAAAAGTGGGCAGTCCGTTGTCTAATATTGCTTCTTGTTAGGGATGAAGAGTTCTCTAAACAGACATGTGCACAGATAAGCTAATTGTCCAAACGCTTTGGTCTCCTAATTATGCAGGACATTTATCCCACCAAGTCTTATATTTCCTCAATCCACGGATGATAGAATTCTGCAGAACCGATTTGAGAAGTGCCCACGTAGTGTTTCTTTGGTAAATGCAATCATGCAGGATCTCAAAACAAATTTCTGTAGGATAAATAGTGTACACATACCCTGCTAAGTGTGACACAATCCTCATTGGGGGATTCTCCATGGGAGATTTAAATTGCAATTATGACAAATTCCCACCTTTCCGAAATGACTGCGCCAAAAACCATAACGTAAGCTTTTGCCAAGCCAAGGGCACTGCAGAAAGGGCCGCAAATGTGCCCATTCATCTCCAAAAATGGTCATATTCCTGCTGGGGTTTTACTGCATTACGTCGGCAAGTTTGTCCACTAGATGTTAATTGTTCCGTTTATCATTTCACATGTCTCCCTGGTGAGAACGGGACTTATCCAGTGACCAAGGGATGGTGGCTGTGCGGCACCACCCTCCGTGTGTCTCTCCCTCCGCAGTGGAGCGGAATATGTACCCCTGTTCGCCTTACTGATCATACTTTTATTCTCGCAGCTACAACAGTGACAAACAAACGAAACGAGGGGCCGCATTGGACACTGGCCTTAACCCGGAAGTCAATTTTGCACCGCACGACTCAATGTGCCTGACGAGTTCAAACACGCCAATACATCAGTTAAAGTTTTGTGGGGACTGTTTCCATGGACAGGAGTGGCAAAAAACACGTTACGATTAGAAACAGTTGATTACCGTTTCAAAAGTTTTGTAAACGTGACTCTAGCGGGCTTTAGCGAGGAAATGACCGCCATGTGTTTAATGATTATGCAGAACCGCATGGTACTAGACCAATTGGCCGCTGCCCAAGGAGGTGTTTGTGCTATCGTAGGAGAATATTGCTGTACGTTTATCCCTGAAAATGACAAAGATGAATGAATTATCCATCAGGCAATACAAAATATGACAAGACTTCGGGAATCTATGGCAAAAGACGAATGTCCCTCCCCAGATTGGCTCACACGTTTGTGGTATTCATGGAAAGGAACATTAATACAAGTAGCTATTATCCTTTGTGCTCTCTTCGATTTCGTGATTTGCGGTATCCCATTGATCCGTCATACGATTGACCAACTCTCATAACAAAGAGTTATGTACAACCTGGTGTCACCTAATGACTCACCACCAAACTTTTTTCCTGGACATGACTGACAATAACCCCAACAGTGACTCTGACTCCCTTGACGACCCCCTTGACGACCTTAACTCTTACGACCTCGACACATGAGCATCGTGACATTTTTTTTTTTTTTTTCGTTATGAGGATGTCCATTCCTGGTTTTCTAAATTTTTTGCAAAAATATATGTAACTCTTCTAAATGCTTCATTTGTATAACCAGTTGTCTAATTGCAAGTGCTGAGATGGAAAGGCCATGGTATGAAAGCTGAAGTGTTCCACACTGATAAATGTCCCCAGCGTCCTAGCTCTAGAGACTAAACAAAGTAGGTCATATGTGTATAACCAGATTTGTTTTCAGGTTTTGGGAGGGCAAGTCCACGGTCAAAAAATGGATGTGTTTTACATGGATTAGATGTCCCCAGTATCCTGGCTGTAGATATTCAACAAGGTGGTCAAGGTTTCTGTTGACGCCACCGATAACTGAACTTGTGTAATAAGAACTGCCTCGTTCTGTTAGGGGGCAAGGAGGTTCTTGACAGTCTGCAGAGCACGTGGCTGTTGTGACCTTTCTTCCCTTGCAAGGAAATAAACGGAGAAAGACATATTTGACTCGGAGCCTTTGTTTCTTACTTTACGATTGCAAAATCTTCCTTCTGAATTCTTCTGAACTATTGTGGTGGAACCCCAGAGCAATGGTGCAATATTATACTGGGGTTGGACTGATGACATATTGATTTCATGTTGTTTCACGATTACTTAATGGTCCAGCAGGATACACGCCTGTCAATAGCCTTTCTGAAAGTGAAACTTAGAAGACTTTGATTGAATGATCTGTCAGCATGTTGCCTTCACCAAATTCTTTTTGTTTTAATTAATTTTCCAGATGAATCAAAACATTGCAAGATTCCTTTTAATTGTGTATAATTGAGATTAAAATATAATTTGACAATGGGTGTGTTCTGAGCAAGAGGCCCCTTACACACAATTCATCTTCGTAGTATTGGGGTTGATCCCTTTGCTGGATGGCCTTTAGTTTTGACTGTGTCCTCCCATCCACCTTAACAGAAACTAAAGGTTCAGACCATAAACTAATGTTTACAATGTTTACTGAGGAAATAAATCAGTAAGAAGTAGCATTATTTTCTCCTTGACCCCCACTGACTTTTTTTTAACTCGGAAAGGTCTCCCAGTGCGGGTTATTAGGAGGTTAAAAGCCCTTCTGCATTGGCATTACTTTTCAGAAGTAGATGTTGTTGACTGTTTAAGCAGTACTATGTGACTTTTTCAGAAAGCAGCTGTTCAAGTTCAACCTGTACCTTAATCACACTCCATTCTCTAACTCAGTTGCTCTCTTTTGCTGTAGCAAAATATGTAGGAGAGACAAAGAGATATTTAGTGTGTACAAACAAGAGCATGCAAGAAAGAACATTTTCTTTGATAGTGGGAGTTGAAGAGTAGGTACGATAAAATGGTTTGTGTAAGGTTTTCTATGAAATAAGGTGCAGGCCAGGTGGCAGCATATAATTTTTCACCTTCATGTGTGTGAGCTAGAGAAAGAGTCAGTGAGGCCTGTGTGTTGTGGTGTGCATGCAACTGTTTATATCTGGGAGGAGGGACCTACGTAGTATATGTGTGTGTGGGTACGAAGCAGGCTTTCCTCAGGGCCTGCCTGGCATTGTGCTGCTTCCTGTCCCGGCAGACATTATCAGTGTGGGATCAACAAAGGGACAAAAGGCTCCGGACACACACAAACACTGTAGCCGGCTTTTTCCCAGGCCTCTTGGAGCCACTGATGGTTTCCTGTCGGTCTGTATTACGTACATATCCGTTTTGATCTATCCATCCATTGCTAAATTATTTAGATGGTCCACCGTCAATCCTCTCCTTACCCCCCCCCTAAATTCCCATTGCCATTCCATTTCATTTTTTCCTTCTCCTTTTCAAAACTACTCTGCACTTCTCTCCCCCTCTTTTCCTTCATCCTAGCAGCTTTCCTTGCATTTTGTACCCTCTCCCCCTCTCCCATATTAACTTCCTCTTCTCTTTTGTCCTCTCCTTCCCTCCTTCCCCAACTTTATTGTTCTGTGGATCTGCCTGTGGGGTGTAGTGTTATGAAATAGATCTTATAGATCTGCTTTAAGTCAGCCTGTGATACAAAACTCCTGTTCATCACTTCTGCCCAGTCAGCTTCAAATACAGAGGGGTCACTTAGGCATCCACTATCTGAAAATGACAAGCACACACTCATCCTGTCCCTATGAGTACATGTGACACTGGCATTGGCAAGCTTCTCCACACACACATAAACACATATATCATTGAGATGGCCGAATATCCTTTTCACTCAACAACAACATAGGAGCCACCATCTGGGTGGTATTGCTCAAAAGTAGAATAAAGAAATCCAGGCTAAGTGATAAAACTCCGCTTGACTTAGTGTGACCTGCTCATCACGGCTTAATCGGTTGCACGTTTGCACGTTATCTCGGATAAGTGCATGTCCACGGCTTTCTTACAGTTTTTCTCGATTGTTTACACACATTTTCCTAAAGCACGCCTCATACTCTAAGAACTCTACACACAAATCAAATAGCACACACACACACAATGGGCAAAACCCCTCAATACTCCTGCAAAATGAAACTTTACATTCAAAACAATGTTATTTTTTCTCAAAATGGTATTTTGTTTTCAAATCACACACACAAACCATCATATGAATAGACTTTTTTAAGAACCAGTTGAACACTGATGTGCTTGAATTAAAACACTATGATGAATGGAAAAAAACTTCTCCATTTATCATAATGACTTTGACCTTTTTTTTGTTCAGTGTTACACTTACTACAGACAGTACATACATATGTGTTGTAAAATATTTTAGAATATTGATTTTATACTCAGAACACACAAATACACGGTAACAGATATATTTTATTTCCCCCACGAAAACAATGCACACAGTGTACATCCCAACCAACACATACAGTGGTCTACATACAAAACAACAGAAGAATTTACTGTATACATTTACAGTAAAAATCTATGCTGCATCCTGTCTTGTGTTCCGGTCTGTTCCACAGAACCTCATCCACATCACAAGCAATGTTTTCACTGGCCAAGCAGTGAGGGAAATATCGCTTAGCCTGTCGAATCCAGCCATGAAAAGCATCAACTGCTTTATCTCCACATGCGTCTTCCATAGCTTGGAGAAGGGGTAAATGCGTTTGTGGATTTCGGTCAAACACTTTCCATCTCCAGGCAGAAAAGAATTCCTCCATAGCTTTGGTCAACCAAAGTGGCTCAGGTCACATCAGAGTTTATGGTCCTTGGCCTTCCTCGTCCTCGTCCTCCTCCTCTTACTCTCACTCCTCTGGCTCGGTTTCTAATCCATTGCTCCAAAACAGAAGAGCTCACCTGTTGCCCTTTTATGCTAAAGCTCTGATTCCTAATTGTAACACTGTGTGACAGGTGTTTTCCCATGTGACGAGTCAGTGTGCTTAGTAGGGCAATTGACTTTAGAATTTTGAATGACAGTGTTTTTCTTGTGAAAACAACATTTTCTTCATGAAAATTGTGCAGAGAATTGTGTGTAGTGTTTTGAAAAAAGCGGTCCGCGAAATATTGAGAAAACGGTCCGTGAGGTAAAAGTTTCGGACCACCGAACTAAACACTAAACATCTGCAATAGTAGAGTTTAAAACCAAACTGGTGAGAGCAATAGTGACAAGTGATGCATGTTAATAAAAATAAATCAGAACGCATTCAGAAACCAACAGAATAATTGTTAAACATGTTTGTTTCGGGTCAAAGCGGCAGCTGATTTAACACATGAGGCTGCAGGATTAATCTTAGCCTGGTTTGGAGCAGGCTAGCTTCAAAGAATAAATCACCATGGTTACTTGGCCGGGTTTAATTCAACCTGCTTTCGTGCAACCAAGTCGGAGCTAAATTCCTCCAGGATAACCTGGATAGCCCGACTTAATCCCTTATTCGGGTTGCAATATCCCTCGGGTCAGCAGTAGGCCTGTATTCACACCGATCAGGTGTTGCTGCGATTGTGAGCCAGTGTTGGAGTGTCACATAATAGCCCATCAATCAATGAATCAGTAACAGCTGTCATTTAGTGAGCAATTTTAAAAAAAGTTTGCGCACTGGCGGTTCTCATTTAACAATAGTTGTTGAAAATAAATGAATATTTCACAAAGAATATTAGAGCATGAAAATGAGAATGATTCATTTAAATATACCATGGTTTTTCTTCTAAACCCCCCAACAGATGTTGATCTTATTTATCTTAAGGTGACCCTTTGGAGGGGCACAAACCAGCCTACTGTGTATGAAGTATATCAAACTATTCCACCTTGAGCAGAGTAAATGGACTGACTTGTTTACCTGTGCTATGTCCCGCCCATATAAATATAGTATAGTTTAGATGTCTTCTGACACCTGAGTACAAGTAGCATCTTGCTGTCATGCAATTTAAGAACTTTGGTATGTATGTATTGAGAAAGGAGGAAAGGTTTGGTACTTCAAGCTTTCTAATATAACATATATAGATAGATATCTATTCAGGTTTATGGATGGGAAATGCAGTACAAACAAACCACATGGATGAGCTTAGTGAGGAACAATATGCTATTGTTTTACACATTATAATCAGAGTCAGAACAAAAGTGAAGAAGCTTTCTTCTCTTCATCCTCTCATTATAATTTAAATGTGTCTCCCCCCTTGTCTCTTTTCTTTCACCTTCTGTTGTATCAATTTGGGGGAGTTTGCAGGCTTTAACAGTTAGTTTGACCTAATCATTTATTTTTGTTCCACCTCTACGACCAATTGCTTCTCCTTGTTTGTATTTCAAGGATAATCCAGGATTAGCAGAGTTAATCATAGCTTCTCTATTTAGTCCTATTTTCTTTCAGAGATGAGCGTCTAGAATCTGTAGAGTTTATTTCATTAGCCCTCTTGCAAACAGCAGTTGGATGCTCAGATTTTTCAAGTAACTTGTTTATTCTTCATGCAAAACCAACATTCACACTTCAAGCAAATGTTGCAAAAATCTAAATTTATTTTGCTTGTGTTGAAGTCGGATATGATTTATAGTAGTATTTCCATCCAAACTGATATGTTACATGACTGACATACAAACATACAGTCATTATCCAAATCATGTGCTGAGAGAAGAACTATAGTGTCTCCTTGTTTATTAGACATTTATAATGTTTTATCAAAATTTGTATTGATTTTTAGATATACATTAAACATCAACCATCCATTATCATCAATACACACGAAACTGCGCAGTGCAGAATGAACAATTGTAAATTTTATGAGGGTGATATACGAAGTGCCATTAACCTGCGTTCCTTCCTGCACCATGATACAAATTTCTGAAAGACATTTTAGATGAAGAAGCACTGATTTTGAGACGTGCTTTCAGATGTGAGAGGGTGTTTCAGGACAGATCAGACCCTTCAGCTTTTCCCGACGAGTGACAGGTATAGATTTACTGGCGATGGAATCCGTTATTTGTGCAGATTGCACTGCACAGCACGAAGCCATGCTCTCACCATCCCACAGTTGGGCTGTATGGCACTGTGCTTTTTATATGCCGACACTGTAAATAAATGCACTATTTGCCGTACTGTCAGAAGTGGGTGTTTGGCACTGAAGTCCTTGGCAACTTCCTGTCACGGTTTGGGTTCATGTCCTGTTTTATTTTGTAGTTTCAGGCCTCTTGTGTGCCTGGGTTAACTTCACTTCCTGCCGTGTCATCCCCTGTGATTGTCTACCATGTCTGATTCATGATGACTCATGATTGTTTTCACCTATGTCCAATCACCTGCACCTCCCCTGTGTATTTAAGCCATGCGAGTCTCTTGTCCCTTGTTGTGTCATTGTGGTTTCTACATGACTGTAGTCAGCGTAGCATGTAGTCTGTACATGTCTGTAGTTGATAGTATTCAGGTGATGTTGTTAGAAACTGCATCCAATTCGCCCTCCTGTCCAAAGGAGGCACCAGGTGGTGGGTTGCCTCCCACACTATAAATAGAGGCCCTGTTGAGGCCAACTTCTTTTCTTGCTTCCTGACATGTGTTTAGTCAGTTTCCATGTGTCTGTGGGATTGATGCTAACGTAAGTAGAGCTTTATTTTCTTTATCCATCCTACGATGTAGCCTAGTTTCTATATGATTTGTTTGTTTGTTTTTGCCCTTAGAAACTGTTGTATTGTGATATGCCAATTTTGTAATCTTTTCTTTCCTTATGTACAGACCATGGAATTTGACGAAAGCAAAATAAATGTCATCACTAAATAAAAGGCACACTAACAGAAGTTGGTCTGTGGCTCCAGCCGAACCCTAAATCCACTACAAATGGTCCTTCGAGCCGGAGGCTGAGCCACACTCCACACACTGACCCAAAATGGCTGATTCAGAGACCGAAGGCAGTACACCAATGGACAAGGCCACTAATGAAGAGGCTCCCTGTATTAGGAATATGGATTATGGAGATTCGGCGCGTAACTGACTTAGACTCTTTCATGTAGAGGTGGGTTAACTTAGAATTGTCCCAATCCTCACCCACGCCAGAAACTCAAGAACGCTCAAGAAAGTCTAGCCTTTCACCTACCCCCCCCCCCAAAACGCTTTGCCCTTAACATCTGGCGTTATATCAGTAAATCCAATCTGCCATGACCCTGGGTCTAGACCTAGGCGCCCCCCGACTACTATGGTAGTCATATGTCACAGCATAAGACAACTTCGAAAACCCATGGTTCATGTAGCTCCTATGGTAGGAAGACCTTTTACAGAAAGTCAACCCCTACTCTCCCCACACGTTCTCACGCTAGTAGGGGTTCCAGGAGCAGCCATGCTTCTAACCTGAGTGCTCTCCAAGTCAGCATTCTGGAGGAGAAAGGGAGGAGGAATCAACTGGAGGAGCTTAATAGACAAAGGCAACAGGATAAGGAACTTGAGGAATGTAAATAACAAAAGTTAAAGTGGAATCGGTGTGTACATACGCTAAAACAATGTCTGACACCGTATTTTTCTCTGGCCCCCTCCCAAACTTGATCAGTGACGACATGTATAGCCGCATGTCGTCATTCCGCCGCTGGTTGTCGAGGTGGTGCCCAGTAAATAATGTGGGCTTCGTTGATCACTGGAAGACGTTTTGGGGAGTGCCTGGTCTGATTAGGAGGGATGGAATCCATCCAACTTTGGATGGAGCTCAACTCATTTCTAAGAACCTGACACAGTTTCTTAATGGACTTAATCCATGACCCAGAGTTCAGACCAGGAAGCAGTCGCAGTCTTACACACTTCTCTGCGCTTCCTTCCGAGCAGTCACTCAGCGTAATTAACTCTATAGAAACTGTTTCGGCCCCACGGACACCGTTATCTAAGTTAAAGGTAAACAACCGACGAGTTATATTTAATAACTTAATCAAAGTTAAAAGTAATAATACAACAGTGCAACAAACTAGGAGAATTAAAGGGGGACTTTTTAATATTAGATCTCTGTGCTCTAAAGCTGTTTTAGTAAATGAACTAATATCTGACAACCATGTTGATATTTTCTGTCCTACTGAAACATGGCTATCGAATGGGGAGTACTTTAGCTTAAACGAAGCGACTCCTCCAAGTCATGTCAATACTCATATCCCCCTCGGCCTGTGCCTCGGGCAGAGGATGAAGTGGCAGCTATTTATGACTCCTGCCTTTTAATAAACCTTAAACCTAAACTGGATTATAACTCATTTGAAAGTCTGACTTTCAGTCTTTCACAACCAACCTGGAAAATAATCCAGCCGGTTCTCTTTGTAATAGTGTACAGGGCCCCAGGTCCTTATTCTGAATTTTTATGTGAATTTTCACAGTTCTTAATGAGTTTGGTCCTTTAAATGGACAAGGTAATTATAGTGGGTGATTTTAACATTCATGTGGATGTCGATAACGACAGCCTTGGTACTTCATTTCTCTCTTTGCTGGAATCAATTGGTTTCTGTCAGAGTGTAAATAAACCAACTCATTGTTTTAACCACACGCTCGACTTGGTTCTTGTGTATGGTATTGTGATAGAACACTTAACAATCTTTCCACAGAACCATCTCCTTTCGGACCATTGTCTGATAACCTTTGAATTTCTACTGTCAGAATCTCCTCCTCCTGCCAAGGGTTTCTACAGTCTGTTTATCGGATACCGCTGTAGCCTCATTTAAAGAAGCCATTCCCTCTGCTCTAAGTTCAGTGTCTTGTCTCAAGATATTAGAAGACTCCTGTGAAAACTTCAGTCCGTCACAAATCGACCATCTTGTCGATACTGCCACAGGCTCTTTGAGAATGGCGCTGGACGGTATTGCTCCCCTCAAAAGAATGGCAACAAGGAAGTTTGCCCCTTGGTATAACTCTCAAACCCGGAACTTAAAGCAAACTGTGCGGAAATTTGAGCGTTTATGGCGTTCCACCAAATCAGAAGGATCTAGGCTATTACTCATCATTAATCGAGAAAAATAAAAACAACTCCAGGTTTCTCTTCAGCACTGTAGCCAGACTGACAGAGAGTCACAGCGCTGTCGAGCCGTGTATTCCTGTGGACCTCAGTAGTAACGACTTTATGAACTTCTTCAATAATAAGATTCTGACTATCAAAGAGAAAATTGATGGTCTACTACCCCCAATCGGAGCAGACCCGTCCTCCGATGTAGGAACCTTGGGCGCAGCCGTGGGCCCTGATACCTACTTGAATGGTTTATCTTCCATCAACCTTGATCAACTGACTTCTACAATTTTGAAAGCACAGAATGTTTTAACAAAGACAAAAAAAACTGAGAAGTTGAGAAACTGGAAGAAAGTGTGTTAATGTTAAAAACTAGGGCCGGGACTCGAATAAAAATATTAATCTAATTTGAGGCTTTGTAAATAATTAATCGAAATTAATCGCATATATTATACATACAAATATATGACCTGAGAACCGTGAGAAGTCATTTTTTTCACATGGATTTTTATTTTTATTCAACCAATTCCAGTGTAGCAATAGCATATTTAGAAATATAGTACTTTCAGAAATTCAGGTAGCCTATAGGTAAGTAGACCTTCTGTAAACTATGTTTTTTTTAAGTAGACCAATACTTTCAAGTACATTCAGAACATTGGTTATTTTTTCAGACGTGGTCTTAGTTACCCTGGTCCTTAAACCAGTCATCTGGTGCAGGGTGGGTTGGGTGTGGGTCCTTGTACCCGGAGTGGGGCTAACGTCCACGCTAGCTGCTAATTGTTTTGCGTTGAGGTGATACTTGAGGCTCGATGCGAATTCCTTGTTGCATAGCTTGCACACAACCATGCTCTTATCGACGCTTCCATCCGTGTGTTTATTATAGTAAGATTTCCCATTCACAGGGCCACCCGACACGATCTCGTCAGCTTCTTCGTTCATGTTCACTGTGGTTTGTTGTTGTCTGAAGTCATGAACACTAGTTGGTGCTCCACTATAATCGGTCCCCCCGAAACTCATCCAGTGAGAAACGTTCCGCGGTGCAAAAAAAAGTGTAAAAATGCGTAAAAAATGTGTAATGCGTTAAAGTCCCTGCCCTATTAAAAACAAAACCTATGTGAACGAAGTAACAGCGTATCTGATTTCTACTTTTGGGAAGAATTTAAATAATGAGTGAAATGTAATGGCAAAAATATATGTAACTCATCTAAAATGCTTCATTTGTATAACCAGTTTATTAATTGCAAGTGCTGAGATAGTAAAGGCCATGGTATAAGAGCTGAAGTGTTCCACACTGATAACTGTCCTCAGCGTCCTAGCTGTAGAGACTAAACAAAGTAGGTCATATGTGTATAACCAGATTTGTTTTCAAGTGTTGGGAGGGCAAGTCCATGGTCAAAGAATAGATGTGTCTTACATTCAATTCAATTCATTTTATTTTGTATAGCCCAAAATCGCAAATTACAAATTTGCCTCAGAGGGCTTTACAGTCTGTACACATGCAACATCCTCTGTCCCGAAACCCTCACATCGGCACAGGAAAAACTCCCCAAAATATGAAAAAACCCTTCAATGGGGAAAAAAGGGAAGAAACCTTAGGGAGAACGTCAGAGGAGGGATCCCTCTCCCGGGATGGACAGACTGCAATGGATGTCATGTGTACAGAATCAACAATGTAAAAGATGTACAATACATTCAATTTCTCTAACTGAAATGATACAAGTAATTGCAAGTAGCAGAACAGGTGTACGGCAGGACCACTGCAGGGACAACCTCCATCATATAGAACCACCATCCACAGAGGCTTCTGTGGGGAGGGAGAGCAGAAAGATGTTGGTTTTTGATGACAGTAATATGAATCATATTTAAAGTAAAGATGATGGCAGCAGCAGGTGTCAGCAGAGCCATGAGCCAGGAGTCAGAACCGGGGTCCGCACGAAACTATGATCCACGGAGACCTGCTAGGCGTAAAAGCACAAAAAACTCCCGGAAAGAAGCTTAATTAGTGATGTACATTAATAAAACATGGATGATTGTGGGAGGAGAGAGTGAGAGTGTGAGAGTGAAAGAGGGGCTCGGTGTGTCCTAAGAAGTCCCCCGGCAGTCTAAGCCTAGAGCAGCTTAACTAAGGGCTGGTCCAGGCTAACCTGAGCCAGCCCTAACTATAAGCAATATCAAAGAGGAACGTTTTAAGCTTTATCTTAAATGAACTAACCGAGTCTGCCCCCCGGGCTGAAAGTGGAAGCTGGTTCCACAAAAGAGGAG
Organism: Pungitius pungitius; assembly: GCF_949316345.1. NCBI lineage: Eukaryota > Metazoa > Chordata > Actinopteri > Perciformes > Gasterosteidae > Pungitius > Pungitius pungitius. Next base: position 14,921,139 of record NC_084909.1, on the reverse strand, counting down.
CTTGATAACTGAAGGCTCTGGCCCCCATCCTACTTTTTAAAACTCTAGGAACCACAAGTAGCCCAGCATCTACGGAGCGTAGATGCCTTGTAGGGCAATACGGTGTAACAAGCTCTTTAAGATAAGACGGTGCCTCACCAGCAAGTGCCTTGTAGGTGAGGAGAAGTACCTTAAATTCTATTCTTGATTTAACAGGAAGCCAGTGCAGAGAAGTTAATACAGGAGTTATATGATCCCATTTCTTAGTTCTTGTTAATACACGTGCTGCAGCATTCTGAATCAGTTGGAGAGGTTTAAGCGATTTACAAGAGCAGCCTGATAACAAAGAATTACAGTAATCCAGTCTAGAAGTAACAAATGCATGAACTAGTTTTTCTGAATCACTTTGAGACAGGAAGTTCCTGATTTTCGATATATTCCGTAGATGAAAAAAGGCAGTCCTTGAAGTCTGCCTTACATGGATTAGATGTCCCCAGTATCCTGGCTGTAGATACTCCACAAGGTGGTCAAGGTTTCTGTTGACGCCACCGATAACTGAACTTAATAAGTACTGCCTCGTTCTGATAGGGGGCAAGGAGGTTCATGACAGTCTGCAGAGCACGTAGCTGTTGTGACCTTTCTTCCTTTGCAAGGAAATGAACGGAGAAAGACATATTTGACTCGGAGCCTGTGTTTCTTACTTTACGATTGTCCGTGCAAAATCTTCCACCACAGCGCTCACAGAGTCTGTGAGTAACCGTGACAACTGCAAACCCTTCTACCCCCCCCGTGAGTTTGCTTCATTCATCCTGGTCGGTGTTTACATGCCGCCGGCAGGCAACGTGCACGAGGCACAGCGGACACTCGCCGACCAGATACGGCGTGTGGAGCGGACCAACCCGGACTCTTTGGTTATTGTCCTTGGTGACTTTAACAAAGGAAACCTCAGCCATGAACTTCCGAAGTTCAAACAATTTATTAAATGCGCGACCAGAGAGGAGAACACGCTGGACCATTGCTACACTACAGCAAGCAGGGCTTATCACGCCGTCCCTCGTGCTGCGCTGGGACACGCCGACCACGTCATGGTCCACCTGATTCCTGCATACAGGCAGAAACTAAAGCTCTGTTAAACTGTGGTGAGGGAATCCAAGAAGTGGACCAGCGAGGCTCTTGAGGATCTTCGGGCGTGTTTTGACTGCACAGACTGGGATGTTTTCAGGACTGCTTCTGACAATCTGGATGAGTTCACAGAGGCTGTAACTTCCTACATCGGCTTCTGTGAGGACAACTGTGTACCGTTATAACAACGACAAACCCTGGTTCACAGCGGAACTCAGAAAACTACGTCTGCAGAAGGATCAGGCATTTAGGAGTGGAGACAAAGACCTGTACACAGAGTCTAAATACAGGTTTAGCAAGACGGTGAGAGACGTTAAACGACTGTACTCTGAGAGACTCCGCTTCGGTTTGGAGAGGCTTTAAACACCTCACAAATTAAAAGCCGAAAACCCCCCACTCCATGAATGACCTCCGCCTGGCAGATGGGCTGAATGAGTTCTACTGCAGAGTCCGTCAAGCTCCGTCAAGCTTCAGAAGTTTGCTGATGACACCACCCTCATTGGACTGATCTCTGGTGCGGACGGGTCTGCCTACAGGTGGGAGTCTGACCACCTGGTGACGTGGTGCAGCGAGAACAACCTGGAGCTTAACGTCCTGAAGACAGTGGAGATGGTCGTGGACTTCAGGAAGAACGCAGCCCCACCTTCCCCCCTCACCTTGTGTGACTCCCCCGTCACCACTGTGGACTCCTTCCGTTTCCTGGGCTCCATCATCACCCAGGACCTCAAGTGGGAGCTGAACATCAGCTCCATCACGAAAAAGGCTCAGCAGAGGATGTTCTTCCTGAGGCAGCTGAAGAAATTCATCCTGCCAAAGACGATGATGGTGCACTTCTACACGGCCATCATCGAGTCCATCCTCTGCTTCTCCATCACCGTGTGGTACGCTCCAGCCACAGCCAAGGACAAGGGCAGGCTGCAGCGTGTCATCGGCTCTGCAGAGAGGGTGATTGGCTGCAATCTTCCGTCTCTCCAGGACTTGTTCGCTTCCAGGACTTTGAAGCAGGCCAGAAAGATTGTAGCCGACCCCTCCCACCCCGTACATGAACTGTTTGTGCCCCTCCCATCCGGCAGGAGGCTGAGGTCCATCAGGACTAAGACCTCCTGCCACACGAACAGTTTCTTTCCTTCGGCAGTCGGGCTCATCAACAGAGCCCGGGGCCCCCCCTGACTGACTCTGACTCCCATGTTCATTCATTCACTTTGTCACTTTCACTTGTCACTCGTCACTTTGTTTACCTGGTGCTCTTTATTTTTATTTCTAATTTTATCTTATCTCCTCTAACTTACTAACCCATAGCTTTAGTTTTTAGCGTACTAACCCATAGCATATATTTTATTATACTTTTATTTTATTTTTATCTTATTTGCACTATGTCGTCATTATTGCACTGTCTTCTGTCATGCACCAACCGCCAAGACAATTTCCACGTATGTCCAACATATTATGGCAATAAACGATTCCTGATTCCTGCAGTCGCGAGCTGGAGTAAGTGACAAAGTCTCCTGGAAGAAATGTGGAGAGGGGAGGAGGACTGGGGGGTTTGAGGAGGTTAGTGAAGATCGAAAATAGTTTTTTGGGGTTGGAAAATGAGGACTCAATTCTGGATTGGTAGAAAGCGTTTTTTGCGGCAGAAATGGAGGCAGAAAAAGAGGAGAGAAGAGACTGAAACGCATGCAGATCGTCAGGTTGTTTGTATTTACGCCATTTCCTTTCGGATGCTCGCAGAGTGGCTCTCACAGCACGCACCGGTTCAGACAACCACCGAGCCGGAGGGGATCTGCCAGCCCGTCGAGTCTTAAGCGGACACAGCCAGTCGAGAGAGGAGAACAGAGTTGTTGAGAGAGTCTCTGCGGCAACGTTCGGATGCAAGAGTGCGAAAGAGTCGGTTGAGGGGAGAGCCGATAGAACAGAGGAGGCCAGAGAGGGGGGAGAGAGTGAGTGAACAAATGTTGCGGCGGACGGGTATAGAGTCGGTTGATGGGGTGGAGTCGTTAGTTGGGGAGAGCATGAGACAAAGTAGTGATCACAGACATGGAGTGGAGTTACAGTGAGGTTAGTTATATTGTGGCTGTGGGGACAAAAGTGCCATATTTATTTTAATGAAATCTGATGCTTCCCTCACTCTAAATTTCCAGAACATTCCAAAGCTGCCCTCTATCTCTCTACATAGAAACCCATGTAAAAGAAGAGGACTGAAAAACTAATGAAACATAATTAGTGATTATGAAAAAAGTATAATAGATATCAACTTTTCTACTATCAACTAGACTTTCTCAACATTTTAAAGTTTAAATGGTGTCTCTAGCTGAAGGAATGGCGAAGATGCCAGGCGAAGAAAATTTGAAAGTTTTAGAAGTTCAAGAGGATTTGAAAACAAACTCCATTTGAAAACCATGTTAAAATTTATGATTTTTATATTATAAATTCAACTATTAGAGCTAGAAAGTTGAAAAGTCATAGCACCCCTCTCCTGAATGAGCTGAACTTTGAAAATGGATTCAGGCTATCCGGTGGGATTAAGGACCAAACTTTAGCATTAAATAGGGGAGCACTCGTATATCTATGGGAGCACTTGTGTCTGCAGCAGACACTTTACCTCAGATGACTATGTTTTAGGGATCACTGTTTGCCGCTTGAAACCAGAGGCTGTCCCTAGCCCCTTTACTTGGAACGATTTCACTGCTAAAATGAAAAAGGGAGCCTGTGTTTGAGCTGTGCCAAAAACGACAGCTGTTGACGTCTGCATTCAGCTAACAATATTGTGGCTACACACAAGACGTTCACTTGGACAACCATACAGAACAAACTGATACCGTGACGCTTCATTTAAAACAGACTATAATGCTTTGGTAAGGTATTCTATATCCTCTATAATCTACATACATTATGTTTAAGTGGACACGCTAATGATTTGTCATTCTAGTTAACAGTTCAGTAACTAACATTTAGCCTGATCGCTCTCACTTGAGTAACCTTGATACTGATTCCTCATCGAAAAATGTGTACCGTTTATTTATTTATTTTTTGTGACAGAGTTTTCCTCCACCAGTCTTGTGTGAGAATGTATGTTCCTGTTTGTGTGCTTTTTACATTCTTTTTCTTATAGAGCAGATGTTGTGACAATGCAGGAAATGACGCTGTGATCAAGGCAAATACTGAGGGAACTGAGGGATGAATGAGTACAGGAAGCGCGAAGATAGGGTGAGTTAACTTTATAGTATGATTTACAAATTAAACAAATAAATGCACACACATCTTTTAAGTAGAATGCTGGAATCACAGTGAAAGAATTTGGCTTATCACTATTTATTTTGATCTCAGTGGATGTATCCCTCCTCGCTGTGTTTGGGTGCCTCTAATGCCGCGTTTCCACCGAGCGGTGCGGTACGGTACGGGTCGGGTCGGTACCCTTTTATTTGTGTCTCCACTGAGAAAAGTACCAAAGATCCGCACCGTACCACTTTTTGGGTACCCTTCCGTTGGGGTACCTGGCACAGTTGTTTGGTACTAAAGGGTGGAGCTAGACTCACTGCAGAACGTTGATTGGTTGAAAGAGTGTCGTCATTTGCGCGTGCCGTAAGGGGAAAGACAACACACGAAGCGCCGTTTTTAAACTACAACACCGTCGCAACAATGTCGCCGCGCAGCATTACTTTAACAGCCACACATCGAAATGCAAGAACAGGATCGGCTGTATGTCTCCATTGTTGTTTGCGGTTAGCTTTAAGTTTTCGCGCGATCGAATGACGTCAATCGACTTTCCGTCCAATACCGCGCCGATCAAGTGACGTTACCACTACTTTCTGGAATACACCACGCCTTAAAGTAAGGGTACTGTTGGCGGTGGAAACGCTCGCCAAATCATGGTTAACAGACCCGACCCGTACCGAACCGACCCGCACCGTACCGTACAGCTCGGTGGAAACGCGCCATAATACTTGGTATTGGCGAACTACAGCAGCGTCGGGGGGATGCTGTCATCTCAATCCCCTGGCCGATTATATCGAGGCCTCAATGGCGTTATTTGAAAAAAAAGAAAAGAATCTGACACCAGATTATGAAACAATGATATACTGCGATGAGTGATGAAATTATGAATAAAAGTATTTTCTGTATTGGCAAAACAGGACGCTTGACAGGAAGTCCACTTCCACATTGATTACACATTGTTTTTGTAAAAAAAGTCTATTAAAGCTGCCCATCAGGGGCCGATGTATATGGGCGGAGAAAAACGTTCAGTTCTCACAGTTCCATCAAGAAACAATCACTTCCCTTTCTCTCCACCTTGGCTCTTTAATGATAGTAAGTCCTTCACCAAGAGGCCAGCCATCTCATTATCTGAATCTGGTCACACATCCCCACACACAAACCCTCAAGTGGGTGTTGGACTTGGAGGACAGCTTTCTTTGTAGGGCACTGAAACTAAAAACACTTGCTGAAGAAGCCGCTTAAATTTTTTTTTTTTGCTTTGTTAGGCTGGGGGTGGAAGTTCATTCACAAAAGAAATGCAGGTCAGATACATTGATTTTGCCCTGTGACATTGGACTGGGGAGAAGAGGGCTTCAAAGGGGAGCGAGGTTCAGCCTTTAGTGGAGAATGACCTCTTAGTCACTGTTGCAGTTTGCAGTTGCAGTGGGACTCTGGCAGTGTTTATTCAAGCAGTGAGGAGACACAGAGGTATCAGCTTACTTGAGTGCTCTACTGGGTGCGAACCAAGTGTCGTTTTCAGACAGCAGTGTCAGTTAATATCTTTGCCTATTCATAAAAAAATCACTGGCCGGATCACAGGCCAGTAAGGTCCAAATGGTACTGCCCACCTGGGATTGTTGCTGTGGTTTGTTTATATAGTAACCCCATTGTCCTGGTACATAATGTATAGAAGTGGTAAAGTAATTTTTAAACAATCAAAAGAGTGACTAGCTTATGTCCCTGAGTCCTTGACCTGCTAAGCGGCAAAAGCCAGGAGAAAGGAAATGGCCACTGTTAGGAGACTATAGCCGGTAAGATAGAGGATCACCGCTGCAGAGACAGAGGTGCTAGGCTTCGCACTGGCTGACTTTGAGTTTCTCAAGCCTTTAACATTCCATCATAAAAATCAGCACAGTATACTATATCATTATTTTCCAAGCATCTGTAGCTGTGATGGTCAACACTGCATTAACTCTTTTATTACATTAAAATGGGCATTTTTTCATCTCTCAGCCCCGTGTCTATTTTCTTTCCTTTCTTTTATAGTTTCCAAAATTATGCAGTGGGGGGACTCCAAGCCCCCAGCCTTGACGTAAAGTTACAGGCAATTCAGTATACGCAACATATGTTGCGTATACTGAATTGCCTGTAACTTTTACTTTATTAAGTGTGTGTTTGCTCGAGTGTGTGTGATCTTCGCCTTAAACTGGACTCCTAATTCAGAAGTCCTGGTCACCACAGGGCTTTTTCAGCATAGTAGTATTATCTATGAGTAGTCTCATAAAAAGTACAATTACTGGCACATCTGACACAATGGGCAGTTCAAAACAGGACTTTAGAGCTGCTTCATGCAGAGTGGGAAAGTACAAGCACAGGATCTCTCATCTGTTAGAGCCATGTTGGCACAACCCACCACCTCTTAACACACACACCAGCAGAACAATTATGAAAATAAGGTGGTAAGTGGGAACGATCTAGTAAAGGCTGCCCTCCAGTGGACACATCCTGACAAAACTTCTTATTTAATTGCTAACCCAAAATGCTTTATGTTTAAATATTAACTTTACATTTTTGGAACAACGTACATCACTTGGCACCTTTATTATGTAAAAAGTTTTGGTTCATTTTAACTTGAGAAGGAAGTTTAACTTTTAAAGGTTTTTAAAAGGTTTCCCCATGTGACCTTTTATGATATAGAAAGGTTAAATTGCGCACATGTCAAATGTCACATGTCAAAAACTTTACAATTTTAGTACTTAAGTGGTCAAAATAATTTGTTTTCTTCTTTTTATCATTTGCAATCACAAAACACCTTATTCTAGATTAGTAACTTCATAAACCGTCACGGTTTGGGCTTTCTTCCTGTTTTATTTTGTAGTTTCATGTCTCTTGTTCCTGGGGTTAGCTTCACTTCCTACCTTGTCCTTTGATTGTGTGCAGTCGGATTGTTTCCACCTGTGTTCAATCACCTGCACCTCCCTTGTGTATTTAAGCCCTGTGTGCCTGGTGCTCCTTGTCGTGTCATTACATGTTGTTCGATTCACTGGTGAGTGCACATGTTTCTGTCGTCTTTTTGTCCACGTTTTGGGAATTATTGAATAATACCATTTTGGCACAGCAGCATTTTGCACAAGTTGAAGACGTGAGATGGAGGTTTCATTCCGACCAAAGTAAAGAGCATTACAGTAATCCAACCTTGAACTAATAAGGGCGTGGATGGCCTTTTCAAGATCATGCCTGTTTAGGAAAGGCTCAACTTTAGCCAGGAGACGAAGCTGGAAAAAGCTCATTTTAACAACATTACTGATCTGCTTGTCAAATTTCATGCAGCAAACAAAAGTAACCTGAATTACAGAAACAATGCGAATGTAGTAGACAAAACAAGAAAACAATAATATGAACCACATGTAACGAAATTTAATGGAGAGGACACTACTTAACCTTTATTTAGCTATTAAGAAACAGGTGGTCAGAGCTATTCTAGACAAGGTCAAGCAGCAGCAGCAGCCAACACAGGAAAGGACAACTCTACGAGAATACTGGAGACTGTGATTATTTTTTCAAGGAATTATTTTCTCAAAGGAATTTTGCCATTTTGGGAGCTTCATCATGTTCAAAAAGTTGTTGAATTTGGCATGCATATCAGGATTGGTAAAAATCTAAAATTTGGGTATCAAGAAATGTCCCTATAGCGCCACACAAGGCCAGTTTCCCGCCCCCACCCCAACCAATTGACTTGAAATTTGGCACACATGTGTTCTTGGACATGCTCTACAAAAAAGTCAATCATGGTATTTGAATGCATCAAACTCAAATTTCTGCCATTTTGAATTTTGTGAAAAACACATTTTTGCTAATTTATCCTAAATGCTGTGTCTGATTGTCTAAAAGGTTTTAGCGGATTATAATTGGTTCAATGTCCCCCCACCAATCGTCTTGATATCTTTTGTAGGTGACGTAATCAAGACTTTGTTCAGTGTAGGGGTAGATAGGACATACTTCGTGGACGTGCTTTAAATCCAGGTTCTGGTTACTGCGTTTTTTTCTTGTTTTAATTTTGGTACATTATACATAATTTACAAATGAATTGGCCTGCCCTCACCAAAACTGTAACATATGTAAACATTGAACCTGTGAACGCACCCTAATTTCTTCATACTATTTGAACAATAGGGGGCACTGCAGTTAATTGTTAAAAGTCTGCATTTTTAGCCTATTTTGATGATTTTCTTTAGTTGTAAAAGACCTAGCTCCTCCCAGAGATTAAACCCGATTCTTTTGAAATTTGGCCAATGCGATTTTGAGACTTTGGGCTCTAGAAATTGCATTTTGATGGAAGAAATATTAAACTGTGTGGGGTGTAGGCAGTGTTGGCAGATCGCTGACTACTGATTATGTAACACCCTCAAAGACGGCACGTCGGATTTGTCTGGATCCACTTTTTTATTAGTTCAATGCAGGTGACTGTAAAACATAAAAACACACTCCGCACAACAGCGTCAACTGTTGATGTTTTCTCCTCCTGAGAACCAGATTAAGCCTCACTATATACTCAATAGCCACGTAAACAACAGCCCCTCTGCGGTCCTGTGACCACCGAGGGAAATGGCTTAGAAGCTAATCACACTGAAACAAGCTAGTTAGCTAACATACAGATAACCTATTTTTAACCCACTAACGCATCAAAACTCACATTCTATGACACATGTTATTTTAGCTTCCTACACACATCTAATTATTACTGACACCAGCTCACCTGTAAAACATAAAAACACACTCATCAGCACAACAGCGCCAACTGTTTTCTCCTGCTGAGAACCGGATTAAGCCAGTTCCGCAGGAGCGGGCTTAGATAAAGCCACCACCGTTCGTATCGTGCTGCGGCCGCCTAGTGTTGAAACTGGTGTACTGGTTATACATGCTTCTCAGTTGATGGATATTTGTCCTTTCAGGCAAGAATCTTGCACTGAGGGCGCAACATTTACTCCTTTATAAAGTAACGTGGTTACTTTACAGATTACTTGATTTTAAAAATAACTCAGTTAGATTAAGTTACTTTAAATGGAATGTAGCAGGTGGAGATGATCTGGAAATCAGAGTGAGTTGGAGGCACTCACACACAGGACGGTGAAGAGCAAGCAGGTTGAAAAGCGACATAGAAGAGACTGCAGAAAGAAAGCTTGCAAAGACTGGAGAAGGAGCGGGTGAGCTTTTGAGTGATAGAAATTACCATTATCAATAATCGTCATCAAATGCAAGAGAAAATTCTATATATTTAATGAAATTTGTGGTTTAAGAGTAGTCAATCTAAAAGTGATTGGATGAATTGATTTGTGTGTATTCACTTGAGTTAAAAGCTGCAAATCTTTGTAAGGTTAAAATCATCATTAAATAGTGTTAAAAAATGTATTTATGTTGATTTGGGATACTTTAGACATGGGTTTGCTTCTACTTACTTTAGGTTAATTTCCAATAAATTAAAATTAAGTATGTGATGTTGGGTATGTGAATTAATTATGGTTTCTTGGCTATATTTCTTTGACCTTCTATTTGTGTTTGTATTTCAAGGTTATTCACCTGGTTTGACCTGGACAATTTTAATAATAAAAAGTAAGAAAGCAAAAAAGGTCTGATTCTTGGTCATTTGAGTGGAATCCAGTGTACACTCCTTTAGCAAGCTGCCCTTTCAAGTGGGGAGCTGCAGTTTTGAACCTCACAAAAGTGAGACACTTGACAGTGAAAAACCGCCATTGGTGCGAAGACTCCAGCAAAGTATCCTGAACTACGACTGGCCAGGCCTGGAAGTCCAGAGACCTAGTAATACGCGGAATATCATCCCAACCACACCGAATCCTGGTGAAAAGGAGGATGGCTGACTCAAAGTCACTGGAGCAGCTTAAAGCTAGTAGGATGTCTGCAAAGCGACAATTCTCCCGGCTGTCGTCCGAATGCACGCCATGATGACTGAAGATGAGCTCAGAGACCATTTCAAAAGGCTCATAACTGAGGCCAACAAAGTGATGGAAGCAAATGACGATGTGGAGGCTCAGTACCTTGCAGAGGTGGAGTTGGACGCAGATCCTGATGAAGTTCCCGGGTTGAGCAAGCAGCAAAAGGCCCATATCGGGAAAACCGCAAGCAAGTGTGAGATGAAATTGAAAGAGCTGAAGGACCTCATTCGGAAGACACTCTGGGCTAATTTCGGAGAGGAGGAACTGATTATGGCGATACAGGCCGCAGAGGAGAAAGTAAAGAGTGTGATTTCCTTTGAACCTGGTGGGAATAAAGAGGCTTTCGACTTCATGTTTGACTATATGGAAGGACTGGTTAAAAGGGCGAAGAAGCTACACACACAGTGGAAGTGTTGGGACCCTCCTGCCGTGCAGAAAGACTTCCAGCTGCGTGAAAGTGAGCTCGAGCAGACCGTTCCCAAGTTAATGTCCAGAAAAGCAGAGTTCATCGAAGCGAAAGCTAAAGAAGACGCCGAAAGAGTTGTGAGTGCAGCTTCTATCAGCTACTCGACATCAACATCAGCCATTAGACTGAAGCCAACCTCCCTCCCCAAGTTCACTGGCGTCAGGAGAGACTTTCATCGCTGGAGAAGAGACTGTGAGGCCCTTCAGAGGCAAGGAGAACCTACTGGGTCAAAAGATGTAAAAAGTTCCAGCTTCTTGACAGTTTGGATGACAAGATAATGAGAGATCTTCGATTGATGTCCTATACCACAGCAGACGACATTCTTCGGGTCCTGGAGAACCGGTTTGGAAACCAAACGGCGATTGCCATCGAAATAGTTGAGGAGCTCCAGAGACTTCCAGCTGTCAAAAGTCACCAGCCCAAGAAAATTGTTGAGCTCATCCAAGCTGTTGAAAAAGCCCTTCAAGACCTGAGTGACCTTGGTGACAGCGGTGCTTTAAAGAATCCTGTGGTGACAAAGTTGATCGAAAGCTGGTGAGAGGCTGGTGGAGTCTAAAGCTAAGTTGACCCCTTTGGACCACAAGGGGGAAGCAGTCAAGGCAGAGCGGTTAAAAAGGTACTTTGAGCAACATGGCCGGATTCAAGTCAAGCAGTGGTACCACTTTGTTAACAGTCCTTGGTACAATTCAACGTGAACGCTATGGCTTTCAGACATTCTTTGCTAACAGGATTGGAGAAATCCAAGACAACACGCAACGTCAGGATTGGTGGTGGATCTCTGGAACGCTCAACATTGCTGATATTATCACTCGTGGGGCCGGTCCAAAAGATTTGGATGAAGGTTCACCATGGCAGCAAGGACCTGAGTTCCTGAGTTCATCAGCAAATGCCAATTTGCCAATTAAGTCTGCACAGGATGTATCCGCAACTGCCAGAGAGAGTGTTGGAAAGATGCAAAAGAAATAATTTACTGCCATGCTCACAAGAGCTCAGGTGACGAAAGGGCCACCAGACCTGGAGTTTCAGAGACCACTTGCTGGTGCTGCTGTCTGAAACTTGGTGGATGAAGGACGGTTCAGCAGCCTGACTCACCTGGTAAAAACGGTTGCCCAGGTCTGGAGGGCAGCTAAGTGCTTTGCAGCTCAAAGCAGGATCTTGGGAACTCCAAAGTGGGAGGCAGTTTCTTCAGCTGGGGTCATCACTGCAACAAAGCGGCAAGATGCTTTAAGAGACCTTTTTTTTTTTACTGCACAAGAGGGCGTGACCTTTCCAACAACCACAACGGACCGGTTGGTAGTCTTCAAAGAAGAAAGAACGGGGCTATTAGTTTGTGGCGGGAGGGTCCTGGCTTTTAATGAAGACAGAGTTAGCGTTCCCCTCTTACCTTACAGTGCCTGGGTCAACATTGTTGGTTCGTGAAGCTCACAGCAGGGGTCACGAGGGAACGGCTGCGACTCTACTGAAAGTGAGAAAGACAGCATGGGTCATCAAGGGATGGAGAATTGCTTAAATCATTGAAAACTGTGTGATTTGCAAGAAAGCCAGAGCTAGAAGATGTCAACAAGTGAGGGGTGATCTGCCTCTAGAGAGAACCAGGCCAGCAGCTCCATTTGAATTCACGGCAGTTGACCTGTTTGGACCGTATCTGGTCAAGGATGATGTGAGGAAGAAAGTCAGGATGAAGGTTTGGGGCGTCGTATTCTGCTGTATGGCCAGTAGAGCAATCCACACAGAGCTGGCCAACGCCATGTCGACTGAAAGCTTTCTGATGGCTTATCAGAGATTTACAGCAATTCGAGGACAAGATTTGGTCTGACCCAGGGGACCAATTTTGTCGGTGCCAAACCTGTTCTGGAGGAGTTATATCAGTTTCTGGACGGTCTGGATAGGCCTGCTGTGGAGGAAACTTCAGCTCAAAATGGAACCAGCTGGCATTGGCAAATCTAGCCGGCTGATTCACCTCATCGAAATGGCTCTGCTGAAGCAGCTGTTCGGGTTGTGAAGAAGGCGTTCCAGAGTCTGGGGAGAGAATCAGAGCTCACTTACAGCGAACTTCAGACGACCCTTCAGCTCACCGCTAATCTGTCAAATGAGCGCCCTATCGATGCCAGGGTACAGAGCTGTGAAGACACTGTGCAGTACATCACACCCAATGCACTCCTGTTGGGGCGGGCATCATCGAGTGGTGACTGGAAAACGTTTGTTTACAAACTATCCCTATAAGAGGCTTCAGGAAATGCAGCACCAGGTCAACAAATTCTGGAGGTCCTGGAGCCAGCTTGCCGGTCCTAATCTTTTCGTGAGGAGTAAATGGCCCACTACACAGAGGAATGTTGCAGACGGAGATATTGTTTGGCTGTGCGACCAAAATGCATTGAGGGTTAACTATAAGCTTGGGAGGGTTATAAGTGTCAAACCAGACTCCAGAGGCATAGTACGGATGTGAAGGTCAGAGTTGTGACAAGCTCCTGCATCCCTCAGGTGAGACCTGCAACATCAGCATCCAGGTATCCTGCCTCCAGCATCTGGAGGGACGTTCAGTCCACAATTCTTCAGCGGGACGTTCGCCGTTTGGTTGTTCTGCTGCCAGTGGAGGAGCAGACAGGAGGCCCAAAAGGGGGTCTCTGACCACAAGGTCACTGTGTGCGATCTTTCCAGCGGTTCTCATGGGAAGATCGAGTGGGAGGTGTTGAGTTGAGCTGCAGGCCGAGCCCCTCTCTGGCTGAGAGGCGGGCTTAGGTGTGTCTCCCAGGCTGGAGGCGGGAAATCAGAGTGAGTTTGAGGCACTCACACACAGGACGGTTATTTATTATCAATAAATTATTATTATAACAATTATAAATAGTACATCTGTTGAATAGCTCTTGATCATTCTAGCCAACCCAAAGGCTTTGGCTGCTAGTAAGGATTAGACTCAATTGGAATTGAAAGACTTTGTAATGCAAAAGACTGCATAAGAAAGTCCTGATTAACACATGGTTTGTTTTTGTTTGTGGAAGGCGTTAATGTATTTTTGGTTGAAGAACTAGGCTTTAACTTTTCTTATCAGCTGGTATAACAATTAATGTCATTAATTGAAAAACTAAACTACTACTATTCTACTTCGGTCCGTGTACCTTTTTGATCGTCCCTTTTACCGTAAAAACCAGAAAACCAAAACACTCGTTTCTCGTTTTTCGTTTCTAATCCAAAACGGTAAAACGGTAGTGGGCGGCCGTTTTCTCGTTTTTCGTTTAGAACCAAAAACGAGAAAACGGAAGTGAGCAGGAAACATCAGGAATCAGGAAACATTTATTGCCATAATATATCAGACTTACAAGGAATTTGACTTGGCGATTGGTGCATGACAGCAGACACTACGACAATGACAACAAAACATATAATAACATATAATGCTATAGGTTAGTAGTCTAAAAAGTACAACTATGGGTTAGTTAAAAATAAGGGAATAAGAGTTTAAAAAGTTAAAAAGAGGGAACATGTGTTGTTTATTAAGCAATAAATAATTACAGTTAGGGTTAGACATTTGGTTAATTAATTCTGGTTTATTCGTCACACTTTCATCCTAAAATAAATGGTTAGGCCCAAGGAGTGAAAGGGCCCACATGATAAGAAATGTCAAATGCTGTGGTCTAAGGAAAATGACTTGAATTGCATTCATTCATTTAAGTTTTAAAACTGGTGAAAAACTGTGACTGGGAAATTAGAGAATAAAAATGTCCCTCAATATGTAGATAAGATTGCAGTTTAGTGACACTGAAATGTAATTTAGGAGAAGAAAGGAATGTTTGGACAGTGTGGCATTACACACATTAGACCAATAACAAAAATGGATGTTTTTAATTGATACCGTAGGGGAAGGGGGCTAGGATTAAAAAAAATGTTCCTCCCAGTCAGGGTCTTAGGTCCTCACCAACTTGTCCTGGGGGAAACACAAAGGAGAGGCGTGACGGGGCAGTAATGCTTCGCGGTTGTTGGACTTCTCTCATGCTCACGGTGTTCCCCCTGCTCAGCCTCTATATCCATGTCACTTGATTGCCCGATGCCAGTTGCCAACTGGTTGCAGCCCATGCACTGGGTAAAACACCCCCTCTATCACCTCTGATAATCAAAAGCTTTTTCATAGTGCTAAGTTAGAGAATCATTGCCCTGTTTTGCTGAAGATTTCAAGGTCAGAGGGCAAGCCAGATGTGCCGAGCAGGCCGACACAAGTCTGACAAGGAGGGAGTTAGGGACACACCAAGCACCATACAACACACACACACTTTGGTCGTTTTGTTTACATTACAATTAGAGGACCCTTAAATAGTATGTGTCTGGGTCTTGTGTGGTGGGGGGGAGAACCTGCTCCCCCTCAACAGCAGTTTAGGGCCAATAGAAATCTTTCCTCGTCTGTGTTGCAAGGGGTATAAAACATGATGTTCTTCCTGATTTTAGTGAGTTGTTTTTCCGGCCTGCGGGCCGGCAGGATTGCTCCTGCCTTTGCAAACACAGCGCTGTTATTTGACCTGTGATCTGACAAAATAGCAATGAGAATGAGAGAAGTTGTTCGGCTGAATTCTTCCAGACAATTTCATGTAATTTTAGGGTTGATTTGCCACCATTGTTGTACACGTCTTGTTTTATTTACTTCATTTAAAAACCAAACACGTCCTGAAGTCTTTTGAACAGCTAGTCCTGTCCCACCTGAAGACCCTCACCAACCCCCTCCTGAACCCCCTGCAGTTTGCCTACAGAGCCAACAGGTCTGTAGACGGTGCTGTCAACATGGCCCTCCACTTCATCCTCCAGCATCTGGACTCCCCAGGAACCTATGGCAGGATCCTGTTTGTGGACTTCAGCTCTGCCTTCAACACCATCATCCCGTCTCTGCTGCAGGACAAAGTCTCCCAGCTGCACGTGCCCGAATCCACCTGCAAGTGGATCACTGACTTCCTGTCCGACAGGAAGCAGCACGTGAAGCTGGGGAAACACGTCTCTGCCTCTCGGTCCATCAGCACCGGTTCACAACAAGGCTGCGTTCTTTCCCCTCTGCTCTTCTCCCTGTACACCAACAACTGCACCTCCAGTCACCAGACCGTCAAGCTCCTGAAGTTTGCTGATGACACCACCCTCATTGGACTGATCTCTGGTGGGGACGAGTCCGCCTACAGGTGGGAGTCTGACCACCTGGTGCAGCCAGAACAACCTGGAGCTCAACGCCCTGAAGACAGTGGAGATGGTTGTGGGCTTCAGGAAGAACACAGCCCCACCTTCCCCCCTCACCACTGTGGACTCCTTTCGTTTCCTGGGCTCCATCATCACCCAGGACCTCAAGTGGGAGCTGAACATCAGCTCCATCACCAAAAAGGCTCAGCAGAGGATGTTCTTCTTGAGGCAGCTGAAGAAATTCAACCTGCCAAAGACGATGATGGTGCACTTCTACACGGCCATCATCAATTGTTCATTCTATATCCCCCTAGCCCATAGCCTTCTATTTGATTTTATACCTTAGAGTTAAATTGTAAATTTGTACATTGTTATCTGTCAAAGATTGATGAGAGATGGGTCGGTGCATAACAGCATCACAAATTTACTGAAAGTAGAAAGACAATTACATGTAGAAACAGCAGCAAGATGATAGGCTACATATATAATTGTTTCATTGTGCTAATGCAAAGAAGACACAAAGTGATCTGAAAATCTGATAATCTGTACTGAAAGCCTCTATGAAATTATGACTGAGCATGCATGGAAAGTGGATGGCAGTTGAAGAAATAAACTACATGCTTAAGCATATACAAGTTTAGTCTTCTGGGATGAGCTTAAGATAGATTCACTGTTAATAATTCCACAAACATTTTGAAATACAGACCTACTAGCAGGGGCTTGAATGGTGTTATTCAGTTTAATCTGATCAATTATCTTGGTTGGTTCGGATTGTTTCTGATGCTGTGCTTTTTATCACGCATGATTTTCGTGGCCTTTTAGAGCGAGTCCATCTTTGAATACTTCCTGCACCTGTTGTTCATTGATATCCGGCTATTAGATAAGCCAACTTCTTAGCCTAAAATAAATGGTGGCAAATGTTATTAAGTTGTCCTGGCTATACTCCCTGAAGCGCGGACATCTTTTGACTATTAAGAGTGGATTGTCCACTCTGTCCTACAACAAATTAAAAATGAAACTCGTGACAGATTGTGAAGACATTAAGTTTTTATCTTCTTTGACATATAACATACAAAAACTCTTAAAAAAAGAACTTCAATACCCATCCGTTTTCCCCACTTAACCCTGAAAATGTATATAATAAAAATGAAACATCCGTACTGCAACATAAACACTGTGACATGAAAAAAATCTTTTACATAGATCTCAAACTAACCAACAACACATGTCAGAAAACAAAACAATGTCAGTGCTGACAACGTCTCCTGGTGATATCAATGATGTTTTTCAGTCCATCTTTAAAAGGTTGTGTCAAATTGTTGACAGCATTGTCCAGCAGAGCATTTATATCTGGGCACTGCAGAGCAAATTCCAGCTCTGCAGCTTCCTGATCCTGCGTGTCCTGAAATGGGTTGGTGCCAAAAATAGACACTCTTGTTAGTGACCCGACCTCTTCTTCATAGTAGTCTGCAGCCACCGATGCATCTGGCAGAAGGTCTGGGGACAGCTTTTTAGGACAGCCGTCTCTGGCCAAGCGAGTAGGTATCCCCTTCCCTTTAATATGAATTGGATGTTCAGTGGTTTTCTCTTCTATTTGTGTGGCATTCCAAAAGCTGCCCTAAAATCTAGATTCATTGTGGAACTAAAATAACGCTAGTGATGACTTAAGATTGACTAATTACCAAATATTACCAAATCTTTACCTTAAAATCTAATCATACATAAATCTTCTCTCAATAAACCAGTTTTACTTTGTGGATGCTATATTCAACAGTCAGTAGGTGTGCCTGGGTAAAGAATTCTTATATTGCATGAAACTCAAATTAACACAAAAAGGCTTATGTTATATAAAATGGCTCAACTGGAAAACACAAACCTGGAATCCTGTGCTCATTCCACGCTTGCACTGTTCTTTGAACACCGAGCTGGGCCAATTGGCAGGTCAAAGATGACACACAGAATTTGGTCATGTTGTCCTCCATGTCAATCTCCTCCTGATCAACCAGCTCTATCAATGGCAATTTCAATGGATAGTTAACCCGATTATTAATTTCTGGCCAAATTCTTTCTATTGTGTGATTCTGCAATCAAAAAAAAATAAAATCATTTTATTCAGACAAACTTTGTTGTTCAGACACATTTTAATACCATTCTCAGTTATCCACTATCCCAAATAAATAGAAACAGGAATTAAGGTTTGAATGACATGTATAATCTGCAAAACCATTCAAATGTGTAAACAATTTTTAGCCTTTATCGCATGTCGACTATTCAAATAGAATCACCTTTGTTGATGCGGTTTGCCGATATGGTGGCCTTTCGGTGTTGTGGCGGTGGTTGGCCAACTTCTCCTGCATGAAAAGAGTCAAGTAGAACTCTTTTCCATGATCCACTCGGACCTGGTCCCACATCCCATTCTCCAATACTGCCCTTCTGTGAAAAAAATCAAATAACGTTACCAAGTTGGTAACAGTGGTTTGTAAAGTGAGGCTAACAGTGTAATTGCTATATGAAAACTTGTGTTGTCAGGTACTGATGAGGTGAGAGTTGTAACTTATTGATGAAAACAGGTTTCTGCAGTTGTCAATAGATCTATTTCCAGACTATTATGAATGCAATTTAAAACCTTGTTTCAATTACATAAAATAAAAAATCTCATTATGAATGGGTTCTTGTGTTAATGCCAAATTTAAGCTTTTAGTACCTTGTAGTTGTTGACAACAGCTGACAAACGTCTGATGTTTAGATTAGGGTTAGGACAACAGTGTTTTCAATTACCTGTAAATGTCATTATAGATGGTGAGGTTGTTCTTCACAGGCATCGTAGCTTGTGCAACAATTTTGCTTGAGAAGCCATCAATTGCCAGCACATGAGTCACCCCAAACATCACCAGTTTCTCATTTTGGTCAATGTGGATTTTGTGACCCACGTAGCCAGCATGATATGGAACCGGATTGAGGTTCCTTGCTCCCTTTGAAACAGACAAAATAACATCAGGACCTCATTAGATTGCACAAGACAACATAAAGCATGTCCTACTTCAATTGTGTGTGCTTGGGTTACTATACTAGATGTTAACATCCAAAATAACTTTAGCTTCTGAAAGGTGTAGCAGAGCGTTAACTTTAAGTTGACGCGTGTTTCTGGTCTTGTGCACACCAACTCTGTTTGTTAGTGAAAGCAAAATGTCTTTTATTAATCCAAGGTTCTCCGTACAAGTTGTTGAATCAAGCTCCCATTCTTAGGTCCTTAGAACAATCCAGTTCAATTTATTTTTTAATCAAAATAATACGGTCGGAAAACTGTCGGGTTCCACTCTGCTAGTGTCCTTATTAACTGCTGCATTTACCTGTCGTCACGTGTTAGCGTGTGACGTCAGTCTGTAACTTGAGTGTATTTATAATGTAAACAAAAGACAGTCAAGTTCAGCAGACATATTAGTTAAACATGTCAATTTAATACAGATTTGGCCTTTGCAATAATATTTAGCATACCGTGGAAGCTATACAAGAACCGTCCTGCAACCACTTGTAGCAGCAACTTTATATTTAAACCTCAACTTGTTGACATTAAAACCCTGGGATTATTACTAGTAATAAAACAGAAATTCCATAAGTGATGAAACTGACAACTAGTGCTGCAAAATGCTTTTTCTCCTAGCTGCTCCCAACAGCTACTTTTTTGAAAGTTACTACCGTTGCGGTTAGCACTACAAACCCAGTACATCGGCCAATCACTCAACGCGTTCTTGAGAAATTATTATAAAGAAATATTAGAGATCCAAATAATATAGAACACATTTATGTTCTTGATAACAACTTTGCCTTATAGTGGTGTAAAGCTGAAGAAGTCCTGCACATGTTTTGTTCAATCAAACTTCCTGTCCATAGTGGGTAAAACTAGACTGAAAATCTACCTGACATCGTGCATTATGATATGGGTGATTACTGTTCCGCAAAACAGCCCCAACACGACGCTCTGATGCAGTCACTCCCGCAGCTGCAAGATAGCCTGTCATCATCTTCCTGCCATAGGTGGGACCAACCTTAAAGTAAAGATACGAGTAATTATTGGCTATTTAACAGACAAATATACACATACACAAGTTAATCTTTATGTATTTTAACTTTTAATGAAGGTTGCGTGTAATAACACTTTTCATAACTAAGAGTTTTTCAAGATGAATGTATTATTATATTGTTTATTTTCTGTAACTTCAGTGCGGATCAGTCAGTGGCTATATTTGCTCACAATATTGACATATGAAACCTGGCGTCCACTTTATCTATGTCACCAAGCCATGTAGAAAAACAATTTTCTAACTCTCACCCTTATGGTTCTGAATGCAGGGTGTGTTTATGCTCTTAGGTTAATGGAGTGTTCATAAAATGTAGAAATGGTTTTGGGTCAAAAAGACACTTGCGAAGTGGCTTGAGGGGTCTAATAAACAGTCAGTAGTCTTCTGTCATCTGACTAATACTGCATTACGTTGTAGCAAGCCGTGGTAAGGAAAGCTACAAAATTAAATTTATTTAACTTAATCCAATGAGTTACGACCGCAATTTACTGCAGTGTTTACCTTACCATTATACCTTTTTTTGTGTTTTTTTATTTGAAAATAACGTGTGTTTTAGCATGTTCATGTTAAACGTAACTGTACCATACCTCGTTTATTGATTTCAAGACTGCGCCTTCCAGTTGTTGGTCCGTAACTCGCTGTCTTCTCAAGCCGTGACCTATGCAAAATCTGCGGATATTGCAGATGGAGGCTCCTCGACGCAAACCACATTCAAAGACCAAGTGGTTTTGTATGTCCTGATCACTATAGCCACTAATAAACATTTGACTTATTATGTCCAGGTAGGGTAACAGACTGGAGTCCATATCGGCGCGCTTGAGTAAAACGCGTGCGACGTTCCCCGTGCTCAGATCCTGAACGGACAGAATGATGGCGTCTGTTACCCAAAATTCAACATGGTGAAACGTCAACCATAGATTTATGGAAACATACATTTAATTAAATCTAATTAAATTAAGTAACTTAGGTTTGATCTGAGCAGCTTAATACATTTTATGTCTAAAATTATGGAAAACAAAAATTAAGCTATATAAAAACGTTACCAGTTTTCGTTGACCGTCACTTCCTGTCGCTCAAACTAAGACACGTGGTACTCCAAGTATATAAACATACTGCTCATTAGCACAGCGCGGAGACTAGACATTTTCTACCCTAGCTAACATTTCACAGCATGGAGCAGGTAACTGTTTGGAGAGGACCTCGTGTTTACCAGCTGAGGGAAATGGATGTGACCGCGGAAAACATTTCACGAATATTTAAGGTTAGTAACAAATTAACAATGTGCAATTACAACATTGGTGTTTTGAAATCGTTTAGTATATTTCATTTTCAGCATGTTAGCTGACTAAATTACAGGCTGCAAATGCTAGAATAACATAATTGTTGGTTCTTATTATATTAGGTAATAGCGAACTTATTACCTGTTATTCTCAAAGTTTAAGTATGCTAACTGAAACTTTTCCAATTTTTTTTTTATCATGAAACGGTTTGACTTATATTGACATCATTTTTTGAGCACACGCTGTGGAGATTTTCTTTCCCAGTTCTAAAGCAAGAACTGCCGCCAAATGCCGCATACAAGCCTACATGAGTGTCGCCATTCCTCTCAAATAACGTACGTATTGGCGCGATTGCCTATAAGCGTTAGGATTCTCCGTGTCACCACTTACGTCCTGAAGACAGCGGTACCCCGAGCTGTACGATACATCGTTGTAGCCGAACATACAAACATATGCCCTTTTAAGGGTAATTGTATTGTTTAACGACACGTTGCTACTAAATATTAAGTAATATTAATTACTTAATTATCACAATGATAACTTGTGAGTGGCTCTTAAAAGAACCGTTTAGTTGTGCTTGAGGACACGGTGTTTTTCTACGTGACAGTTCTCGGCATGGAAGTATGCCGTATGTGAAGGCGGTGAATTTCACCGTCCGGTGCCCCATCCGAGCCAACGAGCTATCAAACGGCCCAACTGTATGGCGGCAAATCACGAGCTTAAATCAAACATCGGCGAGAAAAAGTCTGTCTCGCGCGCGGCTGTTTTCTGCTCGCGCTCAAAGGTGTTTTCTGCGCGCTCGCTGTACTTTTTGACGGTAAGGGGGCGGAGCCAGTCACCATGGTATCTCTACATTGAATTGGTTACAAACTCTGTCTTTGGATTGGCTGGAGTAACGCATTCACAGAACTATAGAAGCCCATTTCCGCACCACAGAGAGGGAATAGAACGCCGAAATTATGAGATAAAACGTTGTCAAAACACAAACGACACCTGTCTGTAACTGTAGATGACAACCAGCTACAAACCTAATGTACCATCATTATGGTCCATATTGGTAAAATGATGTCTGAATCTGTGATTTTCTTGTCAACTTTCAATGCGGATCAATTTTTGGAAATCAATTGTTGGCTCCTTCATCGTACAGTAAAATTGGCAATAATAGAAATCTTACCTTTTACTCAAATTTTCCAGAAATTATGGCCCGAGATTTCGGCGGCCTGTTCCGTCGCGTTTGTTGTGAACGCACCTATGGTTGGCTTTTCAACAGCTGAAAGTTGCTTTTTTCATAGCTTTTGAATTGTGAGAGATACAGTGAATTGGTACCTTTTACTTGACTATTATGACATAGTTATAATAAAGTCTGAGTAGTAAAAACAACTAACAATGATTTTGTTATCCTTGTCTTTGCAGCTGACACCAGCTTCTTTATATTTGATCTCAGAGACTGGGCTTGTCCTGGTGCCCAGCACAACAGGATATTTTGACATTTCAATTGTCAATGGAAGGTACGAGGTTTGTGGAGAGGAAGTGCCCATTGGGACCGCGACAGCCGGAACCGCAACAGCCAGCTCCCTTACTCCTCAACCAAACCTTTTTCGTTTTGGGGCCAGGCCTGTGGCATCCGCTAGTCGTCCAGGACCTGCTGCTTCCCAAATGGGGAGAACTTTTTCCAGGTTTGTTAATATCATATATAGAGCTTAATATTGATAATCACAGTGCACTGAGGGCAATATTATTTTTAAAAGCAACACTCCATGTTCATTCTACTTGCATATTGTCTCTCCCCCACTACATTTTCACTTTTACCCTCTCAAAAGGAGAATTTCTATAGGCTCCGTGGAAAATGGGACATTCCGGGCAGATGGGGGGACCCTCTACATTTGCTTCACAGAGCGTGAGGCAAACCTTATCAGCATGAGGGAAAAAATAAAAAATGACATGGGCTCAGAGGAGGAATTGGTCCTGTGTGACGGGCCTGGGACAACTGGTATGTTATTGTAAAAAAGGAATTGCTACTTACGTATAGTTAATATAACACAAATCATATTTTGTACATAATAATATCTCCATTATTGTGTGATTAGCTAATTCCTTTGAGTCTTTCTAATTTTCATCCTGTAACATTTGATTTTGTATAATATGATAATTTCCAAATTACTACATCCATTCATTTAAATTATAACTCCAGTATCTTCTTTTTAGGTCTGGTGTTTTGGAGGCAAAATGCGCGGCGCATTGTGGCCTTACCCGAAAGCTCCTACAGGGAGCTTCTCCGTAAAAAAAGGCAGAAGACGGGGTAAAAAGCACCATATTTTTCCACGCCTATACCGATTTTTGAATGCCTCGACTCAATTATTATAACACAATAGTCTCTGAAGGGTTAAATGCTTTCCTTTGTTTTAAGAAAGATGTAACATGATGATACTTAGCTTGTAAGTACCTTAAATATAGACATGAAAAGTTAATATTTAGGTACACATAAAGGATTTTCTTTTGTTTTGCACTGTCTAAATTCCTTTTTGATAAATCCCACCACCCTAACATGCACAATTCACACACTCCTAGTGGCCTACTCGATGAAGACACAGCACAGAGGGTGGAGGAGCTGGTCCTGGCTGCAGAGGAGCTGCCAACCATATCAACAACTTTGAGGGAGCTTGGGGCAAACCGAATTAACACGGTGGCTCTCACTGACGGGCAAAGGACCACCGTCAGAGACACTTTCCTGTGTCTTATATGCCGAGGTTTGTATCCTATGTATATGTTCTGTACCAATAAGCCATAGTCTTCAGCTTTAACTGAAGTCATTGCTTTACCCTCCTCAAGCGGCACAGCACCATTACTGGGTCTATTACAAATGACAACATACAACGCTATGTTCCCATTACATTTTTTTTTATTCTAGTGCAGCTTCCAGGATTTCAGATGATACACTACATGTCTTGCTCAATTACTTAATTTGCAGATATTGGTATCTTATATGAAATGTTCTTGTGACTTGCATTGCATAAATGATCTCCAAATGCTCAAAAATTCTTAATCTTGCAGATGTCATGGACAACCCTGTGGTGGCCCAGTGTTGCCGCAGTCTTATTGGGTGCCGGGACTGCGTCCAACAGTGGTCAGCCACCTCCACCCACTGCCCCAAATGTAGGGAGGATGCCTTTGTAGAGAGGCATTTTCAATTGACTGGCATAGGGGAGGTAGTAAATATTTTCCGGGATGCCATCCAAAATTAATTAATAAAAACGCTGCTTCTTTGTTCTTGTTCTCTATTTAATGTTGGATTTTGGTTTGTTGGATACTGTTTATGCTGTTGTTTATGTTGTTGATAATACATGTTTGTCTTATAAGTGAGTCATTAAATATATACTTATAAAAATCTCAACCATACATGATTTCTCTATTGTTGTGACTTATTCACACAGGTGGTTATAACACTCAAAAGTTTAACTGACTGATTGTAGAAATGATTCTTAGCAGAAGCTCAACTGCAGTGTTATTTATGAATGCATTGTTCAAAATTAGTTTAATTAGATCACCTATGGCTTATTTTTTTGGTTAGACTTTTCAAAATTGGTATTCTGTGTATGCATACACTGAAAAAAAAACTCTTCACTACTTCATGGACTTAAAATGTCAAAGAAAAGGCTATGAGACTAAAGGCTATTCTGTGCAGAGAAATTATACACCTCATGCAACAATATACTGTAGGTTGATTTAAGTTTGTTAAGGAGACCTATCTTACTGCTTTTAAGAAATCATATGCCCAAGCTAAAGTGGGTCTGATCATTTAACCTCTTGAAATGCTATCAAAGTTTACTCGGGCTAAATATGACATTTGTGACAATAGAGGACACATACATAAAATTCAAACCGAATTCCATTACTTTCTGCTAATATTAGATCACTCCACTTCGACCTCAAATTTCTAGGTACATGTTTTTATAATAATATTACGGCCACCGTTTTGAAGCAGGCTTCAGCAGACCACTGACATTTGGTGGCAAATACCTTTTACGTAATGCTGGTGTGTTACAGAGCTGCTACAGAGCAGGTAGTCTGTTAAAATGGTTTTCAAATAAATTCCACAATGTTCATCTCTCCACTGCTCCAGAGATCGCTCAGTCATATGAAAGGTTACATGGTAGCAAAGAAGGAAAGACAAGATTCATCTCTTTATTGTTTTTGTCTAATGATAGAAATGTAAAATATTCTACAGTTAAAATGTTTGAATGTCCTACAAGCCATATAATTCATTTTCCTTAGACCACAGCATTTGACATTTCTTATCATGTGGGCCCTTTCACTCCTTGGGCCTAACCATTTATTTTAGGATGAAAGTGTGACGAATAAACCAGAATTAATTAACCAAATGTCTAACCCTAACCATAACTGTAATTATTTATTGCTTAATAAACAACACATGTTCCCTCTTTTTAACTTTTTAAACTCTTATTCCCTTATTTTTAACTAACCCATAGTTGTACTTTTTAGACTACTAACCTATAGCATTATATGTTATTATATGTTTTGTTGTCATTGTCGTAGTGTCTGCTGTCATGCACCAATCGCCAAGTCAAATTCCTTGTAAGTCTGATATATTATGGCAATAAATGTTTCCTGATTCCTGAAGATGAATACAACAATGGTTGCAAATGAATCCTAAAATCACATCAAATAAACAGCATTAAATGTAGCTTAAGCGCAAGTTCAGTCAGGAAGACAACCGGTCTGACTCTGTTCGCCTCCTTTGTAATTAAGTAACAGCTGATTGGGGGCGTGCACATTTTAGTAACCAATCAGATTCTACACACGGTTTCCTTAAGCCAATCACGTTGTTGCTGTCAATCTTTAAATGTGTTCTCTCTGTTGGCTGTCAGCGTGTAGTTGAAGCGAGGCGAAGCAAAGCAAAGCAAAGCAAAGCAAAGCGTTCAATTAGCGGGTCCGGCAACACAGTGTTGCGGTAAACTCTAAACTCCGATTGGACGATGATCGATTGTGGAGAAACAAAATCAATATCTGAGCCGTCGTGCAGCCCGCCGAGGTACCGGTGTAGTAGCACTCGCCTACGAGGCGCAGCAGGAAGCAGTTACGCTAAACGTAAGAGCGCGGTACCAAGCCTCCTCTGCCCAGGTGTGAGTGGGTAAGGCTCACAGCTGGCAGACGGGCGGAGTGAATCGGAAACAGACCATTATGTTTTTATGTAACGTCATTCACCATAAGATATAATCCAAGGCACAATAAATGCATTCAGCAGAGGGTACAGAACAAGAAGCAAGAGTACAAATAAGTAAGAAGCCAAACTACAAGTGCTTTATTAAGAGCCAGGGCTAAACAGTCGGGTTGTTGATAAGGGGTTACGTTAGATCTCTCTGAGGGAGCGACAAGCACCCGCTACGCGGGCTAACCGGGAGAGCGCTACGCCCCGGATGGGCTCTCCAGCTACTGCGGGACATCGAGGACGGGAATCTCCTTCATCTCCAACGCCTGGGAAACACGCAGCATTCCGTCCAGCAAGCAGCATAGAAGCCTCTCAAAAGGCTAACACGCGGTAAGGCAAGTCGACGCTCCCCATCCACGTTAAACTGCTAACGTGACGACACGCTCAGCTGAAGCTCCGCGATGCAAAGCTATACCCCGGTTAGCATTATCCGGCCGTCCTCTATGTGATGCTAGCGCAGCGTCTGGTTAAGTAAAGCACTGTTTAAAGTACCGCTCCACGGTGGAGCACGTAGCTCTGGCGTTGTTTGTTGCGGTGTAATGTAATGTATACCCTGAGGGGGAGCATGAGCTAGACTCGTACAGAGCTGGGTAGCGATCTCAGCGCGAACTACGGGAGTAATCGTTCTGCCACCAGTACCGTAAAGCTTTCAAAGTCCTCAGGCTCAGTCCACCGAATTGACTACAAGGAATGGATCTTCTACACGACCACAGCAGAATAACTGCTTCACCTGGACTATTCTATAGGCTATGATGTAGATAATGTATATGTCGTGAACGCAAAGCAAGGACCAGACTTGAGACTTTAATCAAAGCAGTATGACAATGTTTATTTGTGACCGGAGTATTCAGTCCTGCAGTCATACGTGCACGGACCTGTTGCAATCTGTCTAGCAACAGCACTGAAAGGGCCCTTAATACAAGGTGCGCTCGGAATATATAGTCCTTAAGAGCATTCTTGATTGGTTCACTATATGATGGAGGCGGCTCCTTGTTTATGACCTTCGGAGAGCCCCATTGAAGCACAGGGATGTCCATCCCTTCAGGCTCTCGGATCATCACGTTTCCTGTTGTTCATGAGTTCACTGCATACTCGAGACAGTTTGTGTGTGAGACATGTTAGTCTCAAATATTCTGTTTTATCTACATTTGACCTGGGAGTGCGTGCAGTTCTTTAGCAACAGGTTCGCTCCATTTTAAGGCTGTTTTGCGTGTGAGCCATGGTCACCCAGTCCCATGTATGGACGTGACCCTGAGAGTGCGTGCAGCCTTTTTATCAACATGTTCGTGTGCTCCGGGTCATACACAGCCTCCACTCGTTATTATTCAATTATTGTTCAAGTGTAATTGCAGTCTAGCGTGAGCATGAATGATTATATTTAATCCTCAACATATAGCATAAATAAATACACTACAGGACCACTAGCAATAGAATAGAATAAAATAAATAATGGTATGTCTGTATGCAGGTACATGGGTTTCGAGGCTTTCAAGCAAAAGAAATTAATAACCACTTGGACAGGAAGCTTTCAAGGAACTCTACTTTCTCGACAGTCAACTGCGGTCTCTAGCCGTGCGGCATTGGGTTACCCAGCTCCGATGGCCTGTCAGCGACGCGTCAACCACCTGCTTTGGACATGGAACAGTCATTGCGGCAGCAAGAAATCTTCGGGTATGAAGTCCTAAAGCCTAGTTTATGGTCCTGCTTTTCAGAGAAACGCAGGGGCGTGCTTGGTTCCACCCTCTTGCGACCGATGTTCTTGCGGGATGCGATTGGTTGGCTAACATCCTTTCCATCCATCCTTTTCGCATAATACCAGCATTTAAAAGGATGCTAAGCGATGAATCAGATTGAATAGCTTCTGTCGGAAGTAATGTGGAAATAGGACCACTTATTCAACCAGTCATTGGCAAACTACAAGGACACCCAGAGGGACTTTAATTCATGGCGGGAGATCTCTGCAAACGTTGGGTGGCTGGTTAAGGGGTCCGATAGTTCTGCAGGAGAACACGGGACAAATATGTCCACGAACGGTGGAAACAAATGAACAAACCAACGGCTTTCATATACCAGACGTCGTTCTCTGGGTCGTCTTCAACAAGGGACGTTGCTCCACTGTGCTGGCAGTGAAGTTCTTTGAAGCACGTGCAGGCCCCTTTCAGAAACACTAATTGGGACGAGTCATCGACACAATTGCGCGTAAGATGGAGCTGCATTGCAGCACCATGCAAGCTAAACTACACTCGCAGCATGTTGACGAGAGATTGCGGTAGAGTGAGAGACTCTTTTTTCATATGCTTCATCTCAGGCGGACCTGCGTTTCCGTGCTGCTAACAGGACATGGCGTCTTTGCAAACTGAATCTGGCAACAGGATCGGTACGGACAGAGTGTGGATGGCAGGGGTTTCATATGATTAGGGTAACCGCCACAACAGCGGTTCTGATCAGCAACTTGAGACAATGCAGGCCATCGTTTTTTGGGGGAAGTTCAGTCAGAGCCACAGCTGGCTAGACCATGGCCTCCTTTCTTCAGATGATGGCATTTAGTGTCACAATAGAGTGCAGCATTAATATCAACTAAGGTTAGCTGGCTGAAATATTAGATGGTCCACTTAAGGAAGTTAGTATCTACAGTATGCAAGGCATTCGTTTAGGGGCAGCTACGTTAAACTATAAACCAAGGTATCTCCTCTTCATCCCTGCCACTAATGGGACGTCGAACTGCGGCAACCCCTACAGTCACAAACATTGAGGTTGGTAAGTTGGGTTCAGGAAAGCTCTTTTCGTTGGGTGGTTGCCGGTGTAGCTGTATTCCTCATGCTGGGTGCTGCAGCACTAAATGGTTCCCACAATATAGGCAGGGGATCTTCTCTCGTGTCCCTAGAAGTCCTTGCACGCACGAGGGTTAGACTCTCAGTAATCTGGGTCAACATGACAAGTTTGCAGTTCTAGGAAGTAGATCTTTCATTTGACCCGCCACCTGGGAGCAATTGAGGTTTGTGGTCTTACGGGAACAGTCAAGCTAACATTGCTTCGTTGAACCTAACGCGACCATCTGGCGGACTCCGTCACGGCTCCGAGAATATGGAGAAGCAAGAGGCAGCAGGTCTCAAAAACTAGGGTCATGAACAGAGTTGTGATCCTCCCGGCCACGGCAACTGCACTAGCACGTCGAATGGCAGCTGCTATCTGCTTTAGCTACTGTTAAGCATTTTAAACCCCCTATCTTCGCAGGTTGCGCACCAGCACTTGAGGTAGATCTAACCTGCGTTTTCTGAGCGCTCACCCCGGGAAAGATTCACTGGCAGGTTGCGCAATTTCCCGTCTCCAGACTTCCTATCGCCGCCCATGCGGCTCCGGACCTGGGCCATGCTCAAAGCTCCACTAGAGGCTGACCATAACACGGTACTTGCAAAGATCCCTGAATCGGTAAAAGAACAGGCAAGCATGCATATAACTGGTGGTGGTGGTGTATTCCCTTCCCTTGCGGGAAGGTCACTTCAGCGTCCCCTTACAGTGGACCGCCATGGTTCCTTAGTGTCCCTTGGAAGAGAGGCCGTAGGGTCCCATCAGGAGGTCATCATGCAAAGTTTGTGGGCCATGTGTGTAAGACCCACCAGATGCCATGATTCAAGTGAGGGCCGTATGTGTAAGTCCCAGCAAGATGTCATCTTTACTATGGCGGGGCCGAATGCGTAAGACCCATCAGGTGACATCATTCTAATGAGGGCCGTATGTGTAAGTCCCAGCAAGATGTCATCGTTGCCATGTCGAGGGCCGAAGGCGTAAGTCCCAGCAAGATGACATCATCATAAGTTTGTGGGCCGAGTGCGTAAGTCCCAGCAAGGCGACATAAGTTTCAAGGTCTGGGGCCGATTTCGTAAGACCCATCCAGGTAACCTTCTTTCTAGGTCTCAGTCTGGTTAACCCGGTGGGCGATCGGCAGTCCATTGCGGCGTCCTCTTCTGGGCTTTGACTCACCAGATCTCTTACCTCTGTTTGACATCAACCCATGCAAGTTTAACTTCTGTCATGACTAACTTTTGGTGTTTGCTTAGGAATTTCACTACGGCAGTGGGTAAGGTATTTATTTACTTACTTATTCGTAGAAATAAATGTTTTTTGGGGATTGGGATTATTGGACCTCACTATCCCTGCCTTCGGGGATAGTACGTCATGATGGAGTCCAATCGCCAAAGACCTTGCACAATTCATATTTTATGCTTGTGTAATAAATTATTGTCTTACTATTAAACGAGTCTCTCCTGATTGAAATACAGATAAATAACATGAACACAGTTCAATCTTTGGTGTAAATACAAGTGTTCTGCCACCTAGTGGTGGAGATGTGAAACCGTTTACTCGACGTCTCATTTAACTGCCTCTGCGGTCACTGAAGCAACACAATGCGTGGATAACAAATGTCCGAGCCAAGTCAACTACTGCTGCTAACACATCTCGTAGGACCAGGATTATTTATTTTCATCAATTTATTCACTTTTCTCATAATGTTACCCTGGTAACCGCTGGCATCGCAGACGGATTTCTAGCATACACACGTTCCATTGCGTTGATTTATACTGTGAAAATCTACGTACTTCCGGTTTAGCGGCTACGCTTCGTATATTCGTTTTATGGAAAAACACACAAAAGGGACAAACGGAGTGAAAAGTTGTCAGTTGGTCTCGTTTTTTGGTTCTAAACGAAGAACGAGAAAGCGACTGCTCACTTCCGTTTTCTCGTTTTTGGTTCTAAACGAAAAACGAGAAAACGGCCGCCCACTTCCGTTTTACCGTTTTGGATTAGAAACGAAAAACGAGAAACGAGTGTTTTGGTTTTCTGGTTTTTACGGTAAAAGGGACGATCAAAAGGTACACGGACCTACTTCTTATCACAAATTTCAAAGTTTTGGAACATGCGTCATGAAAAGGAAAATGGCTTGTGCTAAGGGGGTTCATCATTCACACCTCACACTACATTCTAGTCTGTCAACTGAACAGTATCCTCAGCCTCGTAGAACAAATGTGCTTTGTGTTCTCCTCAGACGAAGGTCCCATACTCCGTTTGTGACCGACAGAAACACAGCTGGTGGTCCACTGATCAAAGTAGGCTGGGGTCTGAGAACTGTCAGTCCCTGTTTTCACTGGCGCCATTCTGTTTTGGATTATCACACCTGTGGTTCAGGGATTAATCCCAACAGAGACAGAAGGACCTGGGACAAGGGGGCTCCGGAGGTCGAGTCTAGATAGGGAGGGGGCACGAAGTGTGTAGTGCATCCCAAAACATCACAAAAGCTATGGTTTTCCCAACATTGTGGTTGTAAAACCAAAAAAGGCAAACAAAATGCAACAGTTTCCAAAAATGTAACCATATAGGAGCTAGAAGCCCAACCTCCTCTCCAAACACCACATAAACAATGGCCAACGCGGATCCAACTCTAACAAGACATTTGGATTTAGTTCTCATTTGAATATGAATTAGATAAAATTGTGTTTACTGTCTACAGAAATGTTAGAAAACCTTGATAAATAAGTTAAACTTTGCAGGCTTTGCTGTTAAGTTGTAGAACATTTGGTAAACTTGTGAAAAGTTAATTCTTTAATTCATGGTAATTGTACGTGGCTTCTTATATCTCCATACAAGGCTATACATGTTTTAGCTTCGATGAGGAATATTCCAGTTAATTTGAGGTTGTCTTCACTGACTTTTATCACAAATATATCGCATACTTAAGGAAAAGTACAACTGTGGAAACCTGCATTGCAAGAGAAAATAACCGGTGTGTTGTGGATGAGAATATGTGGGCCAACAGACAGGAACGTCTGGACGTATATATATAAATATGACAGCACTAAAACAGTGCTGCGGGCAAAGTTGTGCCTTAGAGGTGTGTCCTGTGTTTTCTTACTAATTTAGTTTTATTTTCATTTCTGCCCATTGTCGTTTTCTTACTGTAAATGATTTCATTTTTTTTCTTTCATAAAGTAGCAGTAGTATGAGCTGTGAAAAACTAAATCCTGTTCAGTCTTTTTCAATCAATAACCCACATACAGTAATAGGTAAATAGTACTGAAATTGATATATGCCATAGAAGTGATGCCTTGTGCATTTTTCAATACAGTAACTGTCATCCAAAATGTAGCCTTTGTTTACATCAGGTAATACTGTCAAATTACACAGTACACATTGACAACATGCCTAAACATTTTGACAACCTTGTTTGTGAACAGTGACTCAATGACTTATCATTCCGATGTCACTGACATGATCATTGGCATGAAAATGTACTTTTGAGAGATGTCTGTTGTGGCTCAGCTGCTGTTTTCCCCCATCCTGTGTGTTTCTATCTTCATTTCCCCTGTGTGTCTGTCTGTGCTGTCTGCACAGACAGACAAGAGGCAAGAGGCATGGCTGCACAGCTGAGCCACATCCTATGATTTCACCTCTGCAGTATTTAGACCCGGGCTGTTCACCTCTCCAGCGCCAGATTGTTACATTCCCCTGTGTGGTAACTTGGCGCCGTATCACTGCCCGTACTGTCAAGGTGACTCTAGTTGCTCTGTCTGTCAGTCTGACTTAACAATGTCCTAAGGATTTTTAGTGACTGACTAGCTTTAGAAACATATCTATTGTATATTGCAGTTTGTTCAAATGAAGAAATGCACTTATTATTATGCACATGTTAGGGATGATGTGAAAAAGGCACCAAAGCGACTGATAAAAACTTGTGTGTGAATATTTGTACGGGCAAATCAGTATTTCTCATAATCAGACATTTGATCATTTGAAGCAGTGAAATATGGAACAGAAGTTTAAGCGCCAAATAAAACAAACATAACTTTATGAAGAGCATGACATGCGGCTTTCCAGATGTTCTCTGCATTGCAACACTGTACAAACATATACAGCACGAGAGAGTGTGTGAGACAGTATGAGAGAGTGTATGAGAGAGTATGAGAAACCGGCTGTGGGACAGTTGATGCTCGGCTGCGGCGTGTGGTGTTCACATAATGTTACGGCTCAAGAAAATCTTAGCGCTCCTACGTCATCGCAATGTCCTAACGGATCTTTGTGATCATGGAGAACTCTCTCCCTATAAAACATGAATCTAACTGATATCGCTCCTTCATCAATGAGGAAGAGAGCTGACCTTTTTTTCCAGGTGAGTGGCGAACTAATCCAGCTGGCACCTGCGCCAGAGCACAATACATAAAACAAAAATACAGGGAAATGTGTGAACCTGATTGATCAGGTACAAGGCACCATGTAGGTGCTATACTGTAGCTGTGTCTCAAAGTCGCTAGGCTGCAATCCTTAAGGACGCATTCGTCAACTGCATAAGTCACTTTCTCTGCGACCCGAACGCGGTCGAGGCATGCAGCCCTCCAGGCACCGATTTGAAGGACACATCAGATCTATCCTTTGCGGCCCAGCATATCCTAGCATCCAGTGTAGGCCGACGAGGATTCATTGGTCCATGTACTGTACTATTCAATCTACCAACACACATTCAAAACAAATACACAACGAGCAGCTTATGTTACCGGTACCCGCATCATCAAATATGTTTGCTGTTAACATTTTTATTGACAACAGTGAGGGAATCTCCTCTGCCTTCGCAGTATTACTTTTAGCTGAAAGTAATGATACATTTGTAAAGTATTATGCATTAACTTATTTAATTTGAATTTAAAATAACTGGAAATCTCAGCCTAAAATATATCAAGAATCGTACCTTCCTAAATTAAATGAAATGAGAAGAAGTTTATCTTCTTTATCTGTACTTTTAAAAGTTTTTGGCTTTTAAGGGTTTTTTTCTTAAGCTCAGCAGGTTGCTAGGCAACGGGAGCAGCAAAGGTAATGTTGATGATGCAAGCAGGAAGTCCGTTCGGTTGAGCCTCTGCGGTTGTTGGAGGACCCAGCACAGGTCTACCGCGAAGGCTGCTAAAGGCTGGAGACTACAAGGATTGCGAGCCTTGCGACTTTGAGACACAGCTTGTAAAATAAAATAATCGCAACGGAGCAATGCAGAGAAACTAGCAGGGGGCATATGTGGATTATGATGGGTAGTTCCTTGTGTGTATGCAAGCTGTGAGGGCAAAAGAGAGTGAAAGAGAGATGGAGAAAGCGGGGTCTAGAAGAGCCAGGGTCTAACATCCATCTAAGTATAATTTATCCAGTGATTTTATTGCTTTGTTTCCCTCTTTCATCATATTTACAGATTGGAAACAAAACTTTCACTGCGATCAACTCAGTAGACCACATATGTTAAACTTGCGGCCAACAGGCCACATCACATTTGTTAAGGAACTCACTGACTACTCCTGCACAAAAAACTAAACAAATTTAGAGATTTCTCCAAAATAAAAGTCCTATAAGTATATATTCGAAAACATTTCTCAATATTTGAACTGTGTTAAAATACTTTACCCAATAAATCCAGACGAAGACGCACATATATGCGTGACTTTTATGACTACACATTTAGACATTTATTTGTCTGTAAAGTATTTAAGAGTAAACGTTACATTGTACTTAAATCAGGATATCTTTGTGTGTTCTTTTACATTCTTAACAATTGTGAATCCAAATATTATATTTGAGAACACCGGTTTTACAGCTGGAAATTACTGTTAGACGTCTTAGTCTTTAAAGCTTATGGAGTTCATTTGGAGACACTCATTCATAGAACAAATTAGACAAAAAAAAGACAAAACACTTTTAGTGATGCAGTTATACAAAGACAATATTAACGTTTAACACCCACTTTTTTTATCCATTTGCATTGGTTTGTCGACAGTTCTCTCGCACGCCACATCCAAAATAGTGTTTGACTCTGTGGTTACTGGGTTGCCAGTTGGCTGTATCAATGCTGTGGAACGCCTTTAAATGCATTGTTTCCCACACCATTATATGGTGATGGGGGTGATCATCAACAGCTCTTTCATTGTGCTCATTTAGGGAGTCACTGTCTTGAGGAGTGCATGGTCAGAGGGTAGCTTTAAGCTCCTTGTTATTATTACAAGCAACGTGAGAACTGAGGTACAAGTTAAAATATCCTACATAGAGTTCTTGAATTTAACAATGATGCTGATTGGTCTGGACTGGTGGAGGGTTACATCTGGTGAATCTGGTGCATATTGAAATGACAGCTGACAGCAACAGAGAGGAGAACAGTTTTTAAAGTTTGACTGCACCAATGAGAATTGGTTTACAGAAACGGTGCCCACGTCTGGTTGGCTACTTGAGTAATAAAGCATCTGTATGGGAGTTGGAACCTTCTTTATTTCGCCCACAATTTAACACCACAAATCCATGAGTCCAGTTTCCGCCAACCACATAACAACAACGAAGTTAATCCCGCGAGAAAGCACTCCTACTACAGTAACACCTTAGGGTCAAACAGTACAGCTATCTACATCCCCCTTCTTTAGCTGCGGCTCCTGAGAAAATAAAATCACACACTTCTGCAAGAAAAGCTGTTTTATAATAGAAATGTAGATATGATCAGGGTTGCTTCAAAGTAACCCTGAGTAGCCCACAACCATATCCATTGTCAACAGAATAAAACATCATGTGGATCACAAAGAACAAAGTATAAATTATAACATTTTGTATTGAATGAACTTAAGCAGCCATCTCAGTTCCGGTATTTTCTATTTGGTCTAGAAGCTCTGCCAGACCTAGTGAGATACATGAACTGGGTTTTTGGCCTGCGGTTCGACGCATTGCTGGGACTGCACGCCTTGCTGGGATGCACTAGTGGGGGGCTTTCCAGGACTTAATTGTCTGTGACACTGTTCTGCCGGTGTTTGTTCAGTTCTTTCGGTCCCCTATTTTGTCCATGTCAGAGTCAAGTGTGTAACCTGTAGTGTTCAGTTCATCTTTATCTGTGGCGCTCTCTGGAGGCTGTGGCTCCATCACTGGCAGGATGTGGCGTCGGTTACGCCTATATTCCTTCCCTTCAGAATCTACCACATACTGTGGGCGCCCGGTCTTCCGAGAGGGGCCTGTGGCTTCAGGTGGGAACAAAAGGTTCAGCCGAGACCCAAGGATTGCAGCGAAATCAAACGGAAATTTTATTTATTATAACCTGAGGGGAGGAGGGGAGGGGGCATAAACAAACTCAAAACGCCGGGTTCACCGGGATCGCCGGAGGCATCGGGCAGCTCAGCTGGACTCGTCCTGGAGTGAGAAGGGCAGAGGGATTAGTGTCGGTCCACTTCTTTTCTTTCCCTCCCGCAGTGTCGTCTCACCCTCCCTTTTACAGGCTCCTGATTGAGGTTCTGATTCAGAACACCTGGGAGGTGCACTTAGGGCCACCTGCTGTAGTACCGCCCATCCACTACCACGCCTCTTGGTGGCCGTTGCCTGGCTACCCCAAGCCATGTGGGGCGCTGCTCACCAGCTGGGCCATCACAATACGAGCGTGGCTCATCACACTTTCGCTTCACACTTTATCATGTCCCCTTTTGGTTTGGAGTCCTACCACCTGGTTTCGTTTCAGGGGTCGTAGTGGTTTGCTGGTCTTGTCGTGGTAGTGTTTTTGTGTTTGCCGCTTCTTTGTTAATTGTGCTTTGATCCTGGTTGGGGTTGTTGCAGCTGGTTTTAGTAATTGTTCGCAGATGGGTAGTATGGTTCAAGTGCGACGGGACAATAACCTTTGTGCAGGTGAGCCCACGAAACATGCCTTAGCATACCGTAGCCAAACAGATTCAGGTAGAAATCCGTCCCGTCTCGCTTTGTGATCTCTAACAGTTTTCTTTGCACTCCTCTCTCACTGAGTCGATTGGACTGTGGATACTCTGGACTGCTCGTCACATGCTGGAAATCCCAAGATCGGGCAAAGTCATGGAAAGCCTGGCAGGTAAACTGGGTGCCATTGTCGAGTACAGCTTCTGTGGTATGCCGTGGACTGAGAAGTCACTCTTTTGCTCAGGGCTATTCAATTAATTTGGAATTAGGGCCAGTTCATGAAACTGAGGCAAAATAAGGGGCCAGAGAATATGAGTAATTATAGTAACACATAAAGAAATTACAACAACATACTGAAGGAGTCAATATATTCTATTTTTTAAATGCAAAACAACATATGCACATTCTGATGCACTAAGACACATGGGCCTAAGGCATTGTTACATTCAAATGGCAATACAATGTTAAAAAATCAGAGACACAGATAATAAGAGAAATGCAATTAACTAACAGAAAACATCCACTTAATTGCACATAACTGTATCAACTTTACAGCTCGTTATCCTCAATTGACCATGAGGAGATACATTTCAGTGTTACAAGTAAAAAGGGAAATAATTCTCAGAAACATCAAACTGCCCCCCTTCCCCACTGGCTAAAAACAGAAATGCAGCTAAATGGTAACTGAATACAACTCACGCTCTTTTCCTTCTAAAAAAATGAAAATCCTCACATGGACTACTACTGTACTCACTTTTGTCCAGTCTGAACATAAATCAGACACCTTAACAATCAGTCTAGGTCAGCCATATCACAGATATTTAAGATTGCACTCATGGCACTTTAGCAAGGTAAGACATTTCAAACTGCATTCAACAATAATAGCACATCTAGAAAAAACAAGTGCATAATATGCGGTGAATAACATGTTAATTGCATCATATTGTTCAAAAAACAATCCTGATTTCTTGCTTGACTAGTTATGCCTGTTACCTTGCATGTAGTTCGCCAACCGTGGCCACCTAATGAGAGAAATGGCATTTGTTTTACTTGGCAAGAGCAGTGAAGTCAGGTGTATATGTTGTCAGGGCAGTGCGCAAGCAGTGTTGCAGATGCTGGTCAGTGAGGGATATGCGATTGTAAGTTTTAATGGCATTTATGTGTGAGAATGACGACTCACAAGTGTATATTGAGCCAAACATTGTCAGAAGAAAAAGTGCAAGACCCCTTGAATGTAGAAATTTCTCTTGACTGACTTCATGGGTTCAGAATTTTTCAAAACCTGCCTGCTGCAATGACTGTCGCAAGTAATCTGACAACTGAATGTCAATGAGTTCCAGTTGTAAAGATCCCACATCCAATGACGATACCATCTCCTTCACTCCACTGGAGATGCTGAAATCCTCAAACCTAGTGGCAAAGTTGTTTTTCAATGAGTCAATAAACCCTGACATCACCGATGTATTTTGTAGGCCAGATTTCCTCAATGTGGGGAAGTGGAGCATCTTGCCAGGACAAAGATAAGCAAAGAAGAGTGAGAGCATGAGGTCATACGACGCTCAGCATAATTTCATTCGTCACAATTCTTTTGGGACTGCGAGAAAAGAATATAAATGACTCATACAAAGAACCATACATCTCACAATTTCCATAATTTCCTTTATTTTGATGGCTTGAATGCTTTGTTGGAGAATTTTGAAGAGAATTTTTGCTACGCTTTACTCGCCCGACTAGTTGTAGTTTTTTCGCTTCCTTCACATCCCGCTTTATGTGCGCATGGAATGGGGCGTGGCTTATCTCTGTTCCTTGTCTCTGTAAAGATAGTAATAATTTCCGCAATGGAAATAAATAACCACAATTTCTGCTCTTTATTTGTTGTCTGAATTACAAACCTCGTAACTGCAAACAGTGTTGTGTTTGGGTTCATGACATCAACCGTCGCCGCACACAACTTGAATTTCATCGACTCAACCAGAAAGTGCGTCTGGATGACTGCCGCTTACAGCGCTACTTCAGGCTGAACAGCAGCCGGTTTAATGACCTGTTGTGTAGACTCGGTGCCAGCGTCTCTTGGTTAGACACCAACTAACTTTCAGGCGTTCAGTGTCAGCTCGCTGTGTGTCTCCGGCGAGCGGCAGCTTCATAAAGTGTATTCACGCTGTGGCAGCAGGATGGCGGTGATGATGAGCGGAGCATCTCAATGCTGATTGGCTTTCGCAAGACAGCGTTGGGCAAATTTTTCGCACAAGGTTGTAATATTTCAGGTCATGACGGGTTATTTTGCTTAGTGAAATTGGTGTCTTTTAGATGTTGCTTGCTTCAAACTTGTCCATGATGTAGATTCGTTTGAAGCACTCGTCATTTTTCTCCAGATGGTCCAGTTTGGTAAATATTGTAATCAAGCACCAGATTCCAACTGAAAAGTGATTTGTTTTCCTCTGTCAAAAGCCTCTGCACACGAGTCTGAGAAATCACCCTTTGTCGTTACTCTAACTCACACTCAAAAGATGTGGGCCTATTTTGGGGTTATTATTACCCAAAGGAATAATAATTGCATTTATTAAGGATATTGCTGATCATTTACTTACTGCCTTAGGAACATCTGTTACTGTAAATGTTTGCTTATTTGCTGTAATACCGAACCATGTCAGTAGGTGGCAGCAGAATGTTATGGATCATTCTGCCTGGAGGAGTCAACGTAGCCAAAGTGGTCTTGTCTTCTAAATCTTTTCATCAGGTTAATATTGTTTGCAAGAACAAAAAGACACATTCTTTTTATGTAATCTTCCATTAGAAAAACTCCTAACACAGGCGCATGTCGGGACCTTTAACAGTACATTTGGAAAGATTGCCAACGTACTGACTGTTGTTAAAAATGTATTACAAGGCTGTCTGTGGCCAGGGAACTAAGGTTACATTCGTAACCGGAGACGTTCCCTCTCAGGGTACTCGAGCTGCGTGAAAACACTGTGGGAACGCCAATACCCTCTCCGCCATATGAGCCAGTGACCGTAGTGTGAAGTTAGTGCGCACACTCAGACGAGAGCACCTGCGCTCCAGGCGTGGAGTTAAGGTCTAGACCAGGGGTGTCAAAGTCAAATGGACGGAGGGCCAAATAAAAAATTTAGCTACAAGCCGAGGGCCGGACTGTTCGAATGTTCATTGAAAAATTTTTAAATGACGCATATAGTCTAGTGAACCTAATTGAACCTACTGAAAACCTAACAAATATATTCCAATATGATCAGATAAATAAAGCAATATTTTCTTATGGCTCTGTCAGTAATCTTTAATTTTCAACAGACACAAAAGACAAATTTCCTTTATATAAAAATCCCCATAACATGAACATTAAATGAAAGAAACCGGTATTCAAGGCACCATCAGTAGCCTATATTTTCTATTTTAGCAAAAGTGGGCTAAATTTACTTCAAAGAACAAAACAATAATAATTTTCTATCATCCACTCAACTGAAATATTTTAAAAATATAATTGGATTGAAATACAATAAAATAAAGTGCAAAAATCTATTAATCAAAAACAACACTTTGTTTAAGGAGAAGTAACATGCAGTGAAAACAAATATTAAACTTTAACTTTTAAACTTGAACCGAGTAAAAACTCTAAATATGTGATTGCACAGTAATGTTCACTTGTTTGAGGTTGAGGGTGATACTTGGTGGTGTCCCATCTTTTTCACAAGTTCATCAATGTTCGGGGTAAGGCTCTGAGCTGAGGAAATCCTCAGAATTGAGTGGAGGTGTTCAGCAGTAAGTCGACTTCTGTGTGATGTTTTGTTCAGGTTCATCAAAGAAAACAGTTGTTCACACAGGTATGTGCTGCCAAACATAGACAACGTTTGAGCAGCCTGGATGCGCAGCTGGGGCATTGTGTCGGGGAGGAAACGGGCGAACTCCGCAGCACCCACTGCCGCATATTTTGCCCTCAGTGCATCATTGCATTGGAGGTCAATCAACTCCATTTGGAGGTTTGGTGGTGAGCTTTCCACGTCAACAGCAAATGGGTTACCGAGCAGTTCCAACCTGCTTTTTTGTGCTTCAAAGTCAGCAAATCGGCGTCGAAAGTCAGCGGCAAGCATACCTATTTTATCAGCCAACTGTGCGTTTGGGAACGCACTGGTAGAGAGCTTCTCTTTCATGGTCTGGCAGCTGGGAAAGTGGCTCAAATTTTCTTTCCGCATCTGCGTCTCCCACAGAGTCAGTTTGGTTTTAAATGCCTTCACTGTACTGTACATATCAGAGATGACACGATCCCGACCCTGCAGCTGCAAGTTCATTGCATTCAGATGACTCGTAATGTCACACAGAAAAGCCATTTCACACAGAAACATTTCGTCTCGGAGTTGTGTTGTGTCTTTCCCTTTGCTGTCCAAGAACAGACAAATCTCCTCACGAAGCTCGAAACATCTTTGAAGCACCTTTCCCTGGCTTAGCCATCGCACCTCTGTGTGATAAGGCAAATCACCATGCTCCGTTTCTAACTCCGTCAGAAATGCCTTGAACTGGCGGTGATTCAAACCTTTGGCTCTGATAAAGTTAACTGTGCGCGTGATGATGCTCATTACATGCTCCATTTTCAAGGCTTTACCGCACAACGCTTCCTGGTGTATGATACAATGATAAGCTGTCAGCTCACCTGTCGCGTTTTCCTCTTGCATCTTTTCCTGTATCTTCGCCACCAGTCCGCTCCTGTGTCCACACATCGCAGGTGCTCCGTCGGTTGTCAAACCCACGAGTTTTTCCCAAGGCAGCTCCATCTCATTTACACATCTTGACACCTCTTCATACAAATCATGCCCCGTAGTTGTGCCATGCATAGGACGTAAAGCCAAAAACTCCTCTGTCACGCTTAGGCTGGAGTCCACTCCGCGGATGAAAATTGACAACTGGGCAATGTCAGAAATGTCGGTGCTCTCATCCACAGCCAAGGAATATGCAATGAAATCTTTTCCCTTTTTCACAAGCTGCTCTTTTAGATTGATGGACAACTGGTCTACTCTCTCGGCAATGGTGTTTCTGCTCAGACTCACATTTAAAAAGAGTTGCCTTTTTTCTGGGCAAACTTCGTCACAAACTTTAATCATGCAGTTTTTGATGAAATCCCCCTCCGTAAATGGCCGGGCTGATTTAGCGATCTCT
This sequence comes from Pungitius pungitius, assembly GCF_949316345.1. Classification (NCBI taxonomy): domain Eukaryota; kingdom Metazoa; phylum Chordata; class Actinopteri; order Perciformes; family Gasterosteidae; genus Pungitius; species Pungitius pungitius. Next base: position 14,878,840 of record NC_084909.1, on the reverse strand, counting down.
TCTGCCAAAATAAAACTGGCCTTGACAGCAGCCTGGCCTTGTGATTTGGCTTTTTTGAACAGAGCCTGTCGAGATTTGAGGCCTCGTTTTAATTCCTCTGCCTTTTGTAGCCTTTGTTCCATGTCCATATTCTTGTTTTTGTCCGCGTGTTTCGTTTCATAATGTCGTCTCAGATTATACTCTTTCAGTACCGCCACACTTTCTCCACACAGAAGACACACAGGTTTTCCAGCTACCTCCGTGAACATATACTCCGACTCCCACCTTGTTTGAAACCCCCGGTTCTCAGTGTCCACCTTCCGTTTTGCCATTTTTGATGGGTATCTGAAAGTTAATTTTACTGTGATGCTGACGACTGCTGTGCCAATAAATAGTGAAATGAAGCAGCCTACTGCTCGGTGCGTCACCGTTGCATTGTGGGAAATGTAGTATTGGTGCGTGTAAAAGATCTGCGGGCTGCCGGCTTGCTGCAGTCTGCGGGCCGGTTCTAATAATAAATCAAGATCATCCCAGGGGCCGTAAAAAACCTTCTCGCGGGCCGGATGTGGCCCGCGGGCCTTGACTCTGACATATGTGGTCTAGACGATAAAACCTCACGAACATGTGGGGAGAGGACCAGCCTGCCGCCATGCAAACGTCGTGCAATGATACTTTTCCTGACAAAAGGGCTTTAGTAGCCGCCATACCCGTGGTAGAATGGGCCCGGTCAGCCAAAGGTCGATTCCTAAGCAAGTGAGATGGCCTCGACCACCAACTTGCTCATCCTCTGCTTAGACACCGGGCCCCCAGTATTGGGTGGTCCGAAGCATACGGACAACTGTTCGGAGAGCGTACACAGGGCGGTCCTGTGGACGTAGAAGTCTAAGCCCCTAACTGGGCAGAGGAGGTTGAGCTTCGCCTAGTCCGACGTCAGGAATGGAGGAGGACAGAACGCCTGCAGCACAATAGGCCCGACCGTAGTGGACGGGGCCTTAGGAATATAAAACGCCTTCACCATGCCGGGTGCAAATTCCAAGCACGAGGGGGCCACCGAGAGGGCTTGCATATCTCCAATTTTTTTGAGGGAAGAAATAGCAAGGAGGTAGAGGGTCTTAAGAGCCACATACTTCACTGCGACCTCTGCGATGGGCTCGAAAGGAGCAACAGAGACACCCTCCAGTACGATGGTCAGGTCCCAGGACGAAACTCTAGTGCTGGCTGCTGGCCTCAGCCTCAGGGTTCCCCAAAGGAAGCGAGATACCAGTGGGTGTCTCCCCAGAGAACTCCCATCTAGTGGGGCATGAGTTGCCGATAGGGCCGCCACATATACCTTGATAGTAGACAGGGATAAACCTAAGGGAGAAACGTTCTTGCAGGAACTCCAGTACTGAACCAACTGGGCAGTTAACTGGGTCTAGCTGTCGTTCCCCACACCAAGTGGCAAAAAGCCTCCACCTACCGGCATATGCCTTCCTTGTAGCTGGGGCTCTGGAGTTGAGGATGGTCTCCACGACCTCGGTCGAGAGACCGGATTCTAAGAGGCGGGTCCCCTCAAGGGCCACGCCCATAGTTTCCATAGCTTGGGGCAGGGGTGAACGATGGACACCGACGCCTGAGGTCCGCCCTGATGGGAATCTCCAACGGAGGACCTGTGAGGAGCGACACAAGGTCCGCGAACCATACTCGGGCCAGCCAGAACGGGGCTACTAACAGTAGGCTGACGCCGTCCTGGCGCGCCCTTGGCCACGCCTGCACCATCACATCCATCCCAAGTGGGGCGGGATGCGTGAGGGAGAACCACAGAGGACAGGGTGTCTGCCCACTGGTTTAAGTACCCTGGGATATAAACCGCTTTCAGTGAGCGGAGTTTCCCGAGGGACCACGGGAGGATCTGGCGGGCTAGCTTGTAAAGCGGCCGTGAGCGCAGGCCCCCCCTGATGGTTGATTTACGAGACCACCGATGTGTTGTCTGACCGGACAAGAACATGCTGGTTTGTCATGGCTGGGCGGAAGTGTTTCAGCGCCTGAAACACTGCCAACATCTCCAGCTGGTTTCTGTGAGGGAAGCGTCTGTCGTGAGAGTGACTCGGCGACAGATCGCTCCTAAGACAGGCCCTTGGGATAAACACCAAGGGTAACAGTCTCTGAAACTGCTTCACAGTGATTGGCTGGCCTGCTTGACTGCAGAGAGGATCGAAACTACTTGAGCGGGAGACAGGTGTGCCCGCATCGTTGTCGAGTCCCAAATCACGCCCAGGAAGGTGGTCCTCTGCACTGGGGACAGCACACTTTTCCTGGCGTTGAGTCTCATGCCCAGACGGTTGATGTGGGCGAGCACAACATCTCGATGTTGGGCCACCAGCCGCTCGGATGGCGCTAAAATCAACCAGTCGTCTATGTAGTTCAAAATGCGGATGCCCTGGAGACGCAATGGTGCCAGAGCTGCATCCACGCACTTGGTAAACGTACGGGGTGAGAGGGCTAGGCCAAACGGAAGAACCCGGTATTGGTAAGCTTTGTCCCCAAAAGCAGACCTCAGGAACTTCCTGTGTCGTGGGAGGATGGCAAGAAAGTAAGTGTCCTGAATGGTGGCAACTTTATGATAGTAAAATTTCTTTGATCCGTTTCTTTATTAAAGTATTAAATTCCTGTATTGAAACTAACGTGATAACTGCAGATGTCTTATCAATATACTTACATTTACTTGATGTCTTCTAGATGGAGTGTGTTTGTGTTACTTCAACCTGATTGCACGTCATCCACAACACCTACCCAGCTGCCTTCCATCAGATCACGCCACAGCATATTTACCATTGTCTTTAATTCACTCTTCTTTCAGCCAGATTTTTGTAAACCTTCAATGGTACAAACGTCCTGGGAGGTATTGCACAAAAGTAGAATACAGAAATCCAGGATAACTTGACTTAGTGTGATCCGCTCGTCGCAGCCTACTTGGTTTCACGTTTGCCGAGAAGGGGGAGCTAAGTAAATCCAGGTGTACAAAGCTGGGATAAGTGCGCATCCACGGCACAACCGAAAAATATACTACAGTGAATATCAAAAAATAAATACAATTGAAGAATGAAAAAAAAGTGTTTTATTCAAATAAATTATAAAGCTGAGTCAAAACTACTGTATATTCAACCCAAAAGTACTTTTCGTGCACTTATATCTATATATCTGTATTTTTCAATGTTCAAGACCAAAACTTAAACTTTCAGGTTCACATTTTTTTTTCAAATGAACAAAACTTTTGACCTTGATTTGGCTACATAGGAGACCACCCATTTAGTTTTTTGGCTATTTAAACCATACTCAGTCCCTGGTTACGTTTTGCTTTTGGATAAGCCGCCACACACCATAACTAAAGCCCACACAGTATGGAGTAGGTGTATTTGCGTGGAAAAACCATGTAGCTCATAAACTGTAATTAAGCATGACATTTTTGTCTTACCACTACACTCTAAACCCAGATTTATTTCAAATTAAACTTTTGAGTGATCATTACTTAAACATTTATGTTTTGCAAAGCAACTGTCATTGCTAAATATATTTAGTGGTTTGCACTAATTTAGCTAAAATATTGAATGCAATGATGATTTAGCAGAGATAACGTCAGGTCAGTTACGTTTCTGTAGGGGGGAGGTCTCCGTTTAAATTTCATTCAATTAGATATCTGGGAGACTTTATTTGAACAAGCAAGCTAATTGCTAAAGTTAGCTGAGGGTTAACATGCCGACAATTTTCCGTGGGGTCCAGTTTAAAACGTTTGCATGTGCTTTGTTTTAAGCGGATGGACGATAAGATAACATTACGTTTACCTTTGGTGTTTTGGTGTTTGGTTAGGTTGCACAGGTTTATAATTAAGGCCTGTGTTACGCATTTTAGGGCAAAAAAAAGTGCCATAAGTGCTCCCTCTGGGGAAATTTGTGTTCAGTTTTACCTATTGACTTGAGTTTTTGCACACAGGTACTCTTGGATTTGCTCTACAAAAAAGTCAAATCATGTTGTGCAAATGCACCTACCGAATTTTTCCACCATTTTTGCGAACTCCTCCCAGACGCTTGGTCCGATTTTTACGAAATCTTCAGAAAAATGATCATTTGCTCAGTGCCATCAAAAAATTGAAAGAATGTTGATATCTCATTTAGTTATCGACCAATGAAGTTTGTATAGGGTGCGGCATATAAAGGAAGGACCTATAACTTCAAAAGTATAAGTCCTGTTCTCACCAAATCTTTGGGACATGTTCACATTGAGTCCTAGAACATCCCCAAATATTTTCAGAATATTTGAACGCGCTATAGTGATTCTCTGTATTTTTGCTTGTTTTTTGCAAGTTCCATCGTTTTTTGCATTTACAAATGAACAAACTACTCCGAGAGTTTAAATCCGATCAATTTCAAAATCAGGCAAGTTGATCCTAACACCCTTGGTGGTCAAAAATTATTAAAATCAAGAGTTTTCATAAAACTACCTGGGTGTGAGCTTGCGTCCATTTTGGACAATTTCTGACGATTTTCTCATGTTATAACTCCAAAGAACATTGATATTTCTGGCTAGAAATGTTTATTCATGATGCTTGTGTAGGCCTATAAGTATTCCCATGCAGTCATTTTCGAAAAAGTATTGCGCCACCTATTGGCTTAGGTCAATGCAAAATTTCAACAGTTTGATGTCTATCTCCTAGCCCTTTAATCTGAAAGTTGTAAATTGCCTTCATAGCGCCCCTTGGAAGTCTTCGACAAACCCTGTTTGACCTACAAGTATGGTGATTTCTGAACGAATGTATTACAGGGAGACTTAAAAAGGTCTCTGGGAATACTGCTGTAAAACAAACGGGAAGTCAGTTATATTTTTTTTGGTGTGAATATTCCCTCTATTTTTGAACTTCACATGTATTGCAACAAAAACAATATTGATGAAAAATGTTATTAATTTGACTACGACAACTCTTACTCTTAATATTATATCAACCTAAAGAATTAAACAATAACATTTAAGAACGAATAGCCAAATAACTGCAAATGACAAGTCCCCACAGATCGCATTTTCTGCCCTGACGGAATGGAGGTGATCCAACCTATTTTAGTGACGTTTTGATTGTGCAATTGCAACAGGGCCCATGGCCTTGAAGGTAGCCACACTGCAAACCTGGGTTTGATTCCTGTATGAAACATGTTTTTTTTTCTTCTCTTCTGAACCGTGTCTTAAGCAACAAAGGTCCTTTTGAGGTACTAAATATGCTCAAATCTTAACTAAACTTGGCTCCTGAATCAATTTCCCTTTTTATTCTTTTTTTCCATTTCATACATTCACTACAGCAACATTATAGATACACTTGCAGGTCAATGTCAGGGTTATCGGTAGTATGGTGTACGTTATGTGTAAGTGTGAGAAAAGAAAACATTTCAAGTATTAAATGTGTTATTCGTTGGTCCAAATGATTGCTAAAATAATATTATTGACTCTGAAACAGGTGTGACTTGGCTGTATATAAATTTGATCTTCAATATTTTAATGACTTTTGAAAACCTTTCAGTGCAGCAGGGTCTGCGGCAGACTGGCTGATCGAGGGTCGGTATGTGTAGGGGCCAAGTTCACATGCCATCCCAGATTACGTTTTAATTTCCGACCGCTTGTCCGGCTGACCGCTACCCCCCGACTTGCAAGGAGAGGCGAAGGCCCGTTCAACGCTGCTCGCAGCTTTAATTATCTATTGCATTTATAGCAGTAACTTAGTTAGCTTCTCAAGGCATGAGGTCATGCATGCAATAAAGAATGTTATATTAGTGATTTGTTTATGTATGTTGAACTAAAGTTATTTCATTAAACTTAGACTAATCGAAAAAAAAATAATTTAAGTGAACTAATGATTTTAAGTAATGATTACTAATGTGGGCTTAAGTATGTGTACCGCAGGGGTGTCAAACAGGTTCGGGCCAGATACTGCTAAGTTCGACCAAACGCGGACCACTGACTATCGGTTCGGCTGACAGTGAGGGGGGAGGCGTGCTGGCGATACGGCCGACGGCAGCAAGCCGCAATAGACGGGAAGCCGAACGCCGCGAGTTTCACATTTGTGAATTAAGGGCCCACATAAAATAACGTGGCGGGCCACATCTGGCCTGCGGGCCTTGAGTTTGGCAGATGTGGTCTACAGCATCTATTTTAACAGAACGTAATAAGTAAATTACTAGTACAAAAAAGCACTCTAAAGACAAGTGGACAAGTGTCCATGTGTCCTTGGGCAAGACAATTTACCCAACATTGCTTAATGTTAGTTACTTATCAATGTGTATGGTAGCCCCTGTCATCAGTGTGTGATTGGGAGAATGATGACATGTGGTGTAAAAGAGCTCTGTGGTCAGAAGACAAGAGAAGGGATAAATGAGTACAGTCCACTTAGTCCTTTGGGGCATTTTGTTTGTTGGCTGGTGTTTATGAGTGAGAAACAAAACATAATATTCAAACACTATGTAGCCTACTTTGCCAGAAGGTGAAGTCCACCATGCTATCTAAAATGTTGTTGCTGGTCTTTTATTTATCTGTAGGTCTACATTTAAAATTAATACTATATTAATACTTTTTTTTACCTTTTATAATGTTTTAGTAGGGTTAGGTTATGATATGTTATGGAAAGAAAAAAAAGAAGAAACCTAAAGTGCCTGTTGCCTGCAGATTTTCGGGTCCAACCACACAGATATTTCTTTCCCTTACTCATTTTTGTATTTTCGGTTTCACAGAAAATTGTGGTTGACAAAATAAATTCTGAGAAATAGACAAAGCACAATATAAAGCTGCCATTTCCAAGAATTACTGAAAAACAAGAAAATACCAGCACTTCTAGATAACTAGAATAACTGGAACAACACTGTTGGTGTTTGTGTGGGTGGCAACTCCCCTTGCCAATAGGCCTATACACGGTTTGTGATGGAACATTTGGTCATGATTTAAATACAACACCAAGAGTTTTCCTCTCCAGTGAACCATGACCATATCGCGGTAGAGAGCCTGGTGCTCATGGTACACTGTTAGAAATTACTGTAAAATTACAAGGAATTCTCAATTCCCAGTAATATATTGTTTATTTGTCAATACAGATGATTACTGAGTATGATTGACAAAATATGGTTGACATCTTGGAAGAAAATATTTTTTACATTATACTACTGTATTTATTTCTTTTTTTAGTTGACTAACTCCGCCCTTTACTTGCATCAAGTGTCTACTCCTTATTTAGCACATTCAATGTAAAGACTTTATCTTCTTTTATTCTTATATTGCACCAATTCATCAAGTCAAATTCCTATATGTGTAACATATATGGCAATAAATGGCTTCTGATTCTGATCTGATCAAGACATTGTAAAGAAATCTGTAGACATCATCGATCCGTGATTATATTCAGGGTGGAAAAGTTGACAATTTTCATCACTGAACGAAGCATCAATGTGGACTGTACCAGATAGCAGTCGACTCCGGTTGTCACACTCGCCTTATAAGGCACCACCTGCTCCTCCACCTCGTCATAAAACAGCGTAGCTAACTTAAGCTAACGTTATCTTTCTGTTGAACCGCGTTACCAGCGAGTTATTTCATTTTCACTGACACACGATTTTATTTGTCAGCAATTGAATCAACGAGCAAAGTTAAGTTGGCCAACGTGAGCTTGGTCATAATCATTAAGCGTAAAGAGGTTGGCAGAGCTCTCAATCAGCATCTTTTGGTGAGTTGGGTCGGAGGATGGGGGAAGACTCCAGATAAACGTGGTAAACCCAAACACATAGTGCGGGGGAACTGGGGGTGTCTGGAGAAGGCACCTGATCAACCTGTTCCTCCTTGCACAAAGCAGAAGATATCGGTCCTGCCGATGGGTTGAGGACCTTCTACGGCCCGGTCCAGCTCTCTTAAAGTAACTGCTGGTCTCCTAGAAGCTCCTCCATTTTCTGGACATTGTGCCGGTGAGGCATCAATTCTCCTTGCAACAGCACGGGTGAATGTTCCATCCTGGAGGAATTGGACAATCTGTGCAACTTCTGTAGGGTTGAGAAGTGGCCCCATTCACCCAGTAGTTCAATTCAATTCATTTTATTTTTTATAGCCCAAAATTGCAAATTACAAATTTGCCTCAGAGGGCTTCACAGTCTGTACACAGGCAACAACCTCTGTCCCGAAACCCTCACATCGGCACAGGAAAAACTCCCCAAAAAATGAAAAAACCCTTCGATGGGGAAAAAAGGGAAGATATCTTAGGGACAACGTCAGAGGAGGGATCCCTCTCCCGGGATGGACAAACTGCAATGGATGTCATGTGTACAGAATCAACAATGTAAAAGATGTACAATACATTGAATTCCTCTAACAGAAATTCTACAAATAATTGCAAGTAGCAGAACAAGTGTACGGCAGGACCACTGCAGGGACAACCACCATCAGATAGATCCACCATCCACAGAGGCTGTGGGTAGGGAGGGCAGAAAGATGTTGGTTCATGATGACAGTAATATGAATCATATTTAGACTAATGATGACGGAAGCAGCAGGTGTCAGCAGAGCCATGCCAGGAGTCAGGACCAGGGTCCAGATGGAGCTACGATCCACGGAGGCGAGAAAGCACAAAGAACTCCCGGAAAGAAGCTGAATTAGTGATGTACATTAATAAAAGATGGATGATTGTGGAAGGAGAGAGTGAGAGTGTGAGCTTGAGAGAGGGGCTCGGTGTGTCCTAAGAAGTCCGCCGGCAGTCTAAGCCTAGAGCAGCTTAACTAAGGGCTGGTCCAGGCTAACTTGAGCCAGCCCTAACTATAAGCAATATCAAAGAGGAACGTTTTAAGCTTTATCTTAAATCAGCTGACCGAGTCTCCCCCCCGGACTGAAAGTGGAAGCTGGTTCCACAAAAGAGGAGCTTGATAACTGAAGGCTCTGGCCCCCATCCTACTTTTTAAAACTCTAGGAACCACAAGTAGCCCAGCATCTACGGAGTGCAGATGCCTTGTAGGGCAGTACGGTGTAACAAGCTCTTTAAGATAAGATGGTGCCTCACCAGCAAGTGCCTTGTAGGTGAGGAGAAGTACCTTAAATTCTATTCTTGATTTAACAGGAAGCCAGTGCAGAGAAGTTAATACAGGAGTTATATGATCCCATTTCTTAGTTCTTGGTAATACACGTGCTGCAGCATTCTGAATCAACTGGAGAGGTTTAAGCGATTTACAAGAGCAGCCTGATAACAAAGAATTACAGTAATCCAGTCTAGAAGTAACAAATGCATGAACTAGTTTTTCTGCATCACTTTGAGTTTTTTTGGAACATAAATGATGGGATCTGTGCTTAAGTAGGTGGGAATTCTATCGTGTGACATTGATAGTGATAAAATACTAGTGATATCCTGTTACCTGGTTGGTACACAATTTTAGTAGACAACCAGGGATTTTTTTATCAGGTCCAGCAGCTTTACACATATTCCCTCTCATCAGGGTTTCCTCACACCTCTGTGAATACTTACATCATCTGCTTAGTCTTTTGATCAATCATAAGAGATTTTCAACTCATCTGGGAGCATGGTCTCACACATGAGAAGGGCTCGCAGGCTTTTGTGGCCTCAGACATTCTGGATAACCTGCCTCATAGCTTTACTGAAACGTTGGCCCATTATGTCAAACATTTGTAGGAGCTAAGGTTATATCATTATCCTTTTCTTTCCAGAACAAATTTATAGTCTGTGTTACTTACTGACATAGTGATGTATCAAAGTAAGTCCAAGAGCCCCCACCCAGCATTATGGTACTTGGAGTACAAGGTGTTGTGGTGTCTTGTCAGTCCTTGCCAGCACAGGAACCCAACAGGATGTGACCTCACTGCCTTAGCGAGACAAGAGACGTTTTTTCTTTGTGCTTTGCACAACCTCTCATCGGACCTAGTGGTTTAATTTTTCTTGTTCAGTTTCAGTTCCTGTTGCGGTGCAAATATGAACAGGTTGTGCAATATGACCTTAGCTCACAACTCCAAACGTCCCAAACAGACAACCTCCTAAGTACATTTAGAAACAGGCTACATTTGGTGGTGAGGTAAAGAGAGCCTCTTGATGGTTCACTAATGCCTGTCTATTGCCATGGTTAACAATCAACAATTCATTTTTTTGCTGCTGTCTTTTAACAAACATTATGGTTAAATAATAAATAACATAGAGGCTGGCGGGGTATTACAGACGGTTCATCTCCGGCTTCGTGGACCTCACCAGCCCCTTGACCGACCTGACCCGGAAAGGTGCGTCAGATCCGGTCCAGTGGTCGGAGCAGTGCCAGCGGGGGTTTGAGAAGGTAAAACAGACTCTGTGGGGAACCGCTCCTCCAAACCCCTAACTTTTCTCTCTCCTTTACTCTGCAGACCGACGGCCGGGGGCGCAGATGGTCTTGGCAAACTTCCTCTCCCGCCCTCTGGAGGAAGAGTGGGGGGAGTAGGCTAGGCCAGACAGCTGCCCGGCCTAAGTTGGAAGTGTTGGTAACTCTGACCCAGTTCGAGGCTGGGGGCCGGCATCGGAATTGAAGCTAGTATCCCAGGGGTCCGAAGCGTGAACTGCCCAGTAGCTGATCTGCTGCTGGGAGAGAAGACCGACAGCCGACCTTGAGACGTCACCTCCTGGCCACCCGACCTCTGTAGGCTTTGGGGGGGGGGGGGGGGGGGGCGATAATTGCCAGCTGGAGGTTGTCTAGTGGGGGTAGGTGGAATTGTGCGGGTACCGGGCCGACCCCGTAACGGGATGCCTAGGCCTGTAACTGCTAGTGGGGCGAGCTGTGGGCCGAGGCTGGCCCTGGGGGGCCGAAGCAGGACCCCCACGTCTGCGGGATGCGGGCCTGCTCCAATGAAGGTCTGAGAATTGTTTCCTGTTCCGGCTAGTGTCCACAGTCCGCTGAAGTGCCTGCGTAGCGGTTGACCCGAACAGTTCTCCGGGTTCTACTGGGACGGTACGGAGGACCCTCCTACACGTCTCTGATAAGGGTGACTGCGCCAGCCAGACCTGCCAGCGAGTCTGAACCAGGGTGGAAATCAGGCGCCCAAGTTCCCTTGACATGAGGGCAAACGCCTGCAGTGAGGCGTCACTGAGGCTGGTGGTGAAAGGGTCAAGAGGGGCCTGCTGGAGAGAAGTAGAGAGGGCCAGCATTAGGTGGGAAAGGGAGTTCCCAATACGCCCCATGCGGGCTGCGGCATCATAAGCCTTAGACAAGAGGTTGTCCGTAACCCGACACTGGGGCCAAGGGCACCTAGCATCGGCCCTCAATGACTCCTCAGCGGAAACAATAAGGGACGCAATGGCTGGCTCGATAGGTGGAATGCGGGCAAGACCGACTTCTGCTGCATCCCGCATGGCCGCCAGTGCTCGTCCGTCCGATGTATGACGGGACAGACCTGTAATGTCCCTCCAGCACGCATGCAGTTCTCTCAGGTATTTGTCTGAGGGGGAAACGGAAAACGTAGCAGGGGCGGGAACGCGCCTGAAGAAGGCACTCGCCAGCAGGGGCTCTGGCAGCTGCGTGTCCAACTGCAGGCGCGCTAGTGGCGTGCGGATGAAAGACGCCATGGAGCAATCAACTGCTCCTTCCAACGCGCTCTGTGCTGAGGAATAGGAACCCGGCCCAGCAGTATGGGAGAGCCGCTCTTCGCTGTACTCTGTAAAGCGATTGGCTGACGCAGTCAGAGAGAGAGCGTCCTCCTCAGGCTTGGGTAAGTCTGCAGCTTTCGGCCCCTCCTGTGTGATTGAGGTCCATGAGAAGCGATCTCATCTGGGCTATCTCAGCGGCGGACTTCTTAGGACAGTGGCAGATCCACTCTAGAGAACAGCTTGCTGGTCTTAGCCCTTTTTGAGGGAGCCCCTGCAGCCTCTGTGACCCGGTGTTTTGAACGGGGAGGTTGAGCTGGGTCCAGATTCCCCGAAAGGGGGGCGTCGTCTCCACCTAGCGGCCCACAACGCTCGAGACATGATGCCACAATTCATACATGCCGCCTCCGACAGGTGCTTGAGGGGCAGAGGTCATGGCCGTCCTCTGGCTTAAGAGGAGTCCTACATGTCCTACAGCTGGGAGGATGAAACATGGCCGCGTTCCGCTAGGTTAAGTGGAAGCACTCTGCAGATTTGCACGGACAACGGGAATACCGGTCGCTGTGTAATTAGCGTCCGACTAGTGAGCTTGAGCGGGAGCACTCTGCCACTGTGGAGCCCGGCCGCAGTGTTGTTAGTGTTCAACCAGTGAGCTTGAGCGGGAGCACTCTGCTAGTGTGGAGCCCGGCCGCAGTGTTGTTTAGCGTCCAACCAGTGAGCTTCAGCCGGAGCACTCTGCTACTGTGGAGCACGGCCGCAGTGTTGCTTAGCGTCCAACCAGTGAGCTTCAGCCGGAGCACTCTGCTACTGTGGAGCACGGCCGCAGTGTTGCTTAGCGTCCAACCAGTGAGCTTGAGCGGGAGCACTCTGCCAACTGTGGCGGTGAGTTGTTTGTCAGCTAGCTGGGGGGCACGCCCTAGCTGCCACTAGTGTCCTCGGTTAGTCCTAGGCGAGAGCGGCTTGCTAGCCGTGGAGTTTGCAACGATTGTATGGCGTGCTACCAATGTACAGCATCAGTCGGTCTCATACCAAACACCCTACTACTGTGATGGGTTGCAAACAAATGTACAGTAACTAGTGTTGACCTAGTCAACTAGTAGCGCATCCGCGGGGAGTGTAAAGTTGCAGCAACTACTGTTGACCTAGTCAACTCAGTTTAGCTGATGGTGCTAACCGGGACGGCGCTAGCGTGCAATCAGCACCGTAGCGCCCTGTCAGCATTGGAAGGAAAACGACAGCGGTTAGGGAATAATAAAAATTGATCTCACCGATGGTCGCAAGGCAACACGCAATACACACGTCTCAATACTTAGGGAATTAGCTCGTTCAGCTAAGCTACTAGAGTAGCTACCTGCGTAGCGAGAAGATGAAATAGGACTGATCTCCGGATGACACCGTAACTTATGCATGCCGGGCGGGTCATCCGGGGTCACAAGTGACTTTCTTTGGTATAATGACGCGACCTGCGCAAACGCGAGACAGAAGATAATCCAGTGTGAAGCACTGCCTTTGGCGGTCAGTAAGGATGAAATAGAATGAAAAAGTGCAATTTTTTTACCGGATTCTGACTTTGTCCACACTCTGGGTTTCTGGAACATTCCAAAGCTCCACTCTAACTTAAAAACGGACCCAAAACTAATGACAGGTGATTGAATTTCTAGCACTGAATATTTATGCATTGAAATGATGTAGCTGATGATGTTTTTCAACATTAAAACACCGCAAAAAAATTCAACCTAAAAAAAAAAACTGTTCAGCGGAAAAGAAATGGAGGTTACAATATTCAACCCAAAAAAATTCAACCTTGACACACCAACATCTGGGACACTAAGGAAGAGCAATCGATTCTAGATTCAAGTTCAGGAGCGTGCGTCAAGCTAAAGGAGCGAGCACCCAAAACACCTTCTATTTCGGATTGTAGCCATGTCCAATAATAACTCTTCTTTATGCCATCAGTGTGGCAACGTATGAAGAAATACATAAAAGAACATTGTGGTGGCGAGCGTGGTTTCAGCTCGGCTGCAGGGGGGAGAGAGGGGGAGTGGCTCGGGGAACGGTGCCAGGTGAAAACAATAACAACCAGCTGGGGATAATTGTGTGTGTGTGCCCTCCCCTATTTGAGCAGTGAGGCGGGGGCGAGCGAGGAGAGAGACCGAGCGAGCGGCGAGTGCCAGCGAGGAGATCAAAATAATAAAATATTGGAACTACCACCCTGGTATCGAGTGCCTTTGTCCAGAGCCGTACAGACCCGCACGGTACAAACATATAATGTTCACCCTGAACCAAAACGTTTGCTTGCCACTGACGATATACAACTTTATTACAACTATACAAATCACCTAAAATCCTATAAGCTCGGTTGGCTGAGCGTGTAGCGCAGCTGCTTTGAGGCACAATGTTATTTTGCGCGACACGGTTCAAATCCCGGTTGTGGCGGACTTTTAATAAATGTTCTTTTATGTATTTCTTCATACGTGGCAGTGACGTAGTGATCACTTATACAATCGTAATCGCTGCAATGGATATGGGATGCATTTTTGAACATTTTCAGCACAATATGTTTGCAAATGTGTCACGACTCAAGTGACTGAGGCAGACAACACCTGCCTGCCGGGGGTAATACAAACACGCACCCGTAGCCAAACCAGTAGTTCAAAAACCAGGAGGCACGTAACACCGTCACTGAAAAATGGGTTCTCGTTTCAGACTTTATGAGCAAATACAGGATCCCTTTGAGATAAATTCTAAAGCCTCGCATTAAGACGTACATCCCTTTATGTAAGACTCTGCGCCACTTGCAGGTCGCTGTGCTGTGTTGTGTAGAATCGATTGCTCTTCCTTAGTGTCCCGGATGTTGGTGTGTCAAGATTGACATTTTTGGGGTTGAATATTGTAACCTCCATTTCTTTTGCGGCTGCATATTTCAACAGTTTTTTTTCTTAGGTTGAATTTTTTTGCGGTGTTTTAATGTTGAAAAACATTCAGGTACATCATTTCAATGCATAAATATTCAGTGCTAAAAATTCGATCACCTTTTTATTTCAACCCCCGATGGCACAGATTTACTTCCATAAAGAAGTGACTACGTGGGAGTAGCAATATATAGGGTACCCCAGACTCACCTGGGGCCTGTACCATGATGCTGGTTTAGGTGGCAAGCCAGCTATGTTTCAGTTTAGTTTCCACCAACCCTGGGTTTTAGGTACTATGAAAGTAGCTCAGCTTCAATCGGTATTCGTTGCCATGGTATCTTACGCAGCACGACTAACCTGCTCCGGGGCAGGTTATGTTCTGCATTCGAGATCTCAGTCAGACGTTTGACCAATCAGCGGTGAGCAGAGAAACATATAGGTGACGTAATTAATTCCGCTTCAGTTCTCTGTTGCAATCGCTTCACCTTTTCTTCAAAATCCTGTGGACATCTCAGCGCAAATTGTTAGAAGAGCACTTAGTAGGGACAGAGTTTTTAGGGACAGACAAAATCCCCTTGACTTTCTGGATACTTACTTGTATGAAAGATAGATTTTCCGCAGAAGGAATAACTTATCTTTGCGAACTTGTTGAGCCGCACATAACAAACGTGACTCGTCGAAGCCATGCACTTACTGTACCGCAAATGGTATGTATTACATTGCGTTTCTTCGCAAGTGGTACACACTTGTATGCGGTCGGTGATGCGGAGAACAGAGGGAAAAACACGGTTTGTCGAACCATTCGCACGGTGGTCCTCGCACTGCAGGGATACGTAAATGGCTTCATTGTGTTCCCTGGACATTTGTCGATCATGTCCATAATAGAAGGATTTTATGAAATTGCTGGAAAGAAGTGTTTGTGATAAAATGTTCACCAAAATAATAAAAGGTTGTATTAAATACTCACCACTTTGAATTATATTTTTATATTTTGTCTTGATCTGCTGCCAAGAACACTTTCATTTTATTTAATACCTTTTTGCCTAAAATCATTCATTTACATGAATCGCCTATAAAATGTATTTCTTTAACTTACGCATTAACACTATCAGCAATGTTCCTCCAAGATTGTTCTCTTGCTTTGGCAGCAGCGACGGTGTTACTACGTTCTTGAAAAACATTTTTCTATTCTTCATAGTTATGAAGAATAATTTCTTGCTCCTCCGCGGAAAAATATATTGCTCTCTCTCTCGCCATGAACGAACGTGATTGGTTGTTTGGTGCCGACGTTACTCTTATGTGCACGCGCGCACAGAGTAATCAGCGTTTAAGGATCAAAGCCTGGGTTGACAAATTGAGTTGATAAGCGGCATCATGGTACCAATAAAGCCTGATTGCTTCGGTTTGGTTTTGTCAATTCTCAACCAATCCTGGAACCCTGAGTTTGTTGAACTACCATCATGGTACAGGCCCCTGGTCCTCAACCTCCCACCACAAACCTTCAAAACAACAACTTTGTACATGTAGTGTCAGCCGGACATCCATTCAAATTGCTCCTTCCTTGTTCAGTCTTCCTTCTTTTATTCTTGAGCCTCCCCTCAGTTGATCGACGGGACAGATGTAACCCAATCACCTTGATTGCACCTGGTATGGGAGAGAGAGGCCAAGACAAAATCTACAGGCAGGACGGGGGAAAGGTGCCCCAGCCTGACACGCAGCAGAGGGAAAAGGGGAAAAACGGCTTTGGCAACATAACAGTTGAATAAGACAATGTGGTGGCATTTAAAATTTCATTCATAATGTAATAGTTATGTTATGGATCTAGTAACAATTTTTATTTATGTGTAGCACACCTTCTCTCACTTTAAATATATGTCATCTTAAATAATGACAGTTAGCACCGGATAATGATGATAGCAAGCAATGGAAAAACTGACTAATTGGTGGGCGCAAAGTGGAAAGATGAAGTTGTGACACATTCAACTCAGCAGGATGCTGGTAGCTGTGGGGTCTGTGTCATAGGTAAATGTTAAATAAATATCCCCACTGTGGGACTAATAAAACTGTTCTCAAACGGTTTAAATGAAGTAATGCATAATAATATCATACCTCTTGATTTGAATTTCAATTTTGATGAAAGGTAGCTCATGAGTGAGACTTCAATGGGCCTGTATTTTGACCAACGCATTGAATGATAAAACGATGATACTCTCCTTCATCAATCCCAAATGAAATTTAACAGTTCAACAGTTTAACAATTAACAGTAGGCTGTTTGCTTTTAACTTCCTGCTCTGAAAATGACTCCCAATTCATAATGGCAAGGGAATTATAGGGAAGCTCAGTCACTCATTTAAGAATTGCCTGAAAAAAACTCACTAACAGGGTGTCCAACCATACAAAACATGGAGATACCAGGCTAAAAATTAATTAAGTCATAGCCCAATTTCTGTGGGTTTTTTTAAGCTAAAGATAGAGGAGAGGCGTTTGTGCAGGCCTCACGGCAGAGAAACTAGAGGAGTGAAAATCTGGATTTTTACTCTGGATGGCTTGGCCTATTTATACTTGCTTCAACCATCGACGATGGGCGTCATGGACACGGTTATGCTCATCTGAAATAATAATAATAAATAAATAAATAATATACACAGGTATTACAAAACAATGGACATGCAGCTGAACCATATGTCATATTGACGTTGCTTCAAAATGACGATAGCTGTCACCTGCCTGCTGGTCTCAACTCTTCTTGAGGCGAGAAGGAAAATAAAATAATCAAAAGAGTCACACAATCGGGATATGAGAAAGACCCCCCTCATAACAGAGACCCAATCCAGATCTCCCCCCTAAATCCTAGGCCCTTAACCCTCAGGGAACTACTGACCTCACCTGGTAAGTGGTTGGTTGAGTGTGAGAGTGCCTGTGAGGGCTTGAAATGGTGTAAATAAGACTGCAGGACTGCACTTTGCTGCAGCTTGTTCTGTATATAATATAAATGATATTTTATATCATTTATAATGAAGACTATTTATTTCATACTTTTACTGTGTTCTGAACAGATTTAAGACTCAGAAAAAGGGTCATTTTAAGTATTTTTTAAAATTTCTTCAATGAAAATATTTAACATTTATGAATACATCAGTAAATATCGTATGATTTAATGTGTTTTTCCATCTTTAATCATTAATGTTTTAAACGTTATACATTTTAATATGAAAATCCGAACAGACATTTTCACACGTTTACCCTTTTTTTTTACACGTCCATGCTTTCATTGGTTCTCCCGTTTTCAACGTCACATTGCAATGACTGCCCCTAATGATAGCTCAGAATACGTGCCAGGGAGCCCTCTGACACTCTACACGTAGACTAGACAGAAAAACAGCTTCCGGACCTTTCTCTGTCTCACTTGTGAGAACTGACAAATAACCTCCGTAATGCTAAACTTCGTTGTGGTGTGTAAATTAGCGACAGGTAGCTAACTACATGCTATTTGCACAAAGATCATGACCCACTTCCGTGTGTGTTTCATTCTTCTCGGATATCGAAAGGACTGACGTCATTACAAGCGTCGTGCGTCGGTAAGTCAATGTCAATAGCCAGACAATTAACGTCGGCTTGTTTTTTATGTTAAAAATGCTGATCACTAAGATAGAACCACTGTAACTTTTTAACATTGCGAACCATCGTAGGCTAACGTTACTCCCAGTGACTGCGGTCGAGTGGAGTCGAGCGAGCCGCTGCCTAAAATGGAATGCACCTCTATTTACGGTGTTATGGAACGGGGGCTTGTACAGCCCAAAAGGCACCGAGACAGACCCGTAGTTAAGCAAAGATTTGTCCAATTTGATATAACAAGTTAGAAACATCAACATTTTTGCAGATTATATGAAATAACAGTATAATAACATAGGGAGTTACCCTACTGTCCTTCTTTAATTGAGGATATATAAATAAATAATAATAGTAATCATTTGACAATGCTTTTAAAAAGAAGATTCAAAATTGGTTAAATTGTAATTTC
The DNA here is from genome assembly GCF_949316345.1 of Pungitius pungitius. Taxonomy (NCBI): domain Eukaryota; kingdom Metazoa; phylum Chordata; class Actinopteri; order Perciformes; family Gasterosteidae; genus Pungitius; species Pungitius pungitius. The sequence goes on along the minus strand of NC_084909.1, from coordinate 14,860,331 downwards.
ACTGGATTCTTGTTCGTGATGACATTCTCTATATTGCTGTCCTCATGATATTTTACTGTACCTTTTGAGAAACTTAAAGGCAAAGTCAGCTCAAATGGCACTCCTAATTCATCAATATTTTGAATTTTTCGGGGCAGATCCTTAAAGGTTTAGATTCTAATTTTACTGGATTCTTGTTCACAATGACCTCCTCTATATCCCTGACTGTTTACATTATATTTTACTGTAAAGTTTTTGGAACATGTACACATATAATTCACATCAGCCCACTCCCAGAGGTTCCCATTTATCATACAGAAAATACATTATCCAAATAAACTAAGTAGTTACAGAGTTATTACACTTTTTATTATGGGTATGCCATTTTCCGAGAAGAGACCAAAAAACAGGCTAGTCACCAAAAGGCAAAGACAAATTCAGCAAAGACAAAGTCAGTTCAAATGACATGACATTAATAATTTATTAATATTTGAACTTCTTTTAAAACACATCCTTTTAAAAAGTGATGTGAAAAAGATGTAGTGCAGCCTCTACCTTTACGGGAGGCCCCGACCCTCATAAATGTCTGAACAGTGAAACCAGAGCTAGGTAAAAGAGGGCCGTCTCCCCTCTCACTTGCGTGGTAGTGTTTGTTGCCTGACTTTCCATAGGCTGACCCACTTCTCCGACCAGGTACGAGGCTGCGGATGCGAATGCCAAGTCAATCGCCACAACCCAGTCGAAAAGTAGCTTGCGAGTGAACAAGGTGTGAGCACCCCTGCTGTAAGGAGTACGTGACAGTGTACTGTGTGCTTTACTGTAAGCAGTACTGTGACTGTGTACTGTGGTCTGCATTAAAACAGCTGTGAGAACTCATGCAGGGTCCGGAGGGGGAAGCAGACACACGAACAGGATGAACTCTTTGCCCCATTTGCTCCATCTCACCTTACTTCTTGATATTGGTGAGTCAACCAAGAGAAGTGAATTCTCTGTACAGTAACATTTATTGCATACCTCAGATACCATTGTTCCGCCACACCCACACTTATCCAATCATTGAAGGGTGCCTTGCCCGGGTGGTGCACCTTGTGCTGTTATTGTAGGTGTGTTTGAGTCTGACTTCATCACGTGTTAACTTGTTCACACAGTGCTCGGGTCCCTTCCTGCTCCGGTCAATCTTTCTGTCAGTTCTGTCAACTTCCACCATGTCCTGCGTTGGGATCCAGGCCGAGGCACAACAGCCGGAACAACGTACATTATCGACTGGAGGTAAAGTCCTCTGTCTCCCGTCTTGGTATCACAGTGTATTCTGTATCTTCTATCTTGTGCTCACTCGTGCTCCAGGAGGGGGGCAAACTTTAACATATTTCTTCAGTAATATTTTAAAAAGGTCAAGCACCCAAAGTTAGAGTAAATTTTACTCACAAACAAGACTAGATAGCAAATTATGTCTGATTTTTAAGTTATTCTGGCAATGTTTTTTTTATTGAAAAATAACTTGTATCATTTATAGAAAAAAGGCCACAGACAATATAGAAATAGACAATAAATACTAATCAACTAAAAAAAAAAATAAAACAATTAATCAATATTTTACCAAATAAACATGACGGAGCTGTAAATGAAAAATGGGAAAATGGGGGTGCAGGACATCATAACCATCTACTTCAATTAAATCCAATATTTTTCCATTAAACACGTTTCTTTGTCAACTGGTCTGAAAATAATGGCGGTTGTTCAATACTATGCCCTTCTTGTTTAGGATATATTTGAGGTAATTAGATTCAACTAGAAAATGCATTTCCTGCTGAAAATGCGATGGAATGCATGAAGCTGAAATTAATTCTAAACATTGCTGAAACAATAGAAATAGGAAAAGCGGAAATGAATTTGAAAGAATTGGAAGAAAAAACACAGAAATGGGAGAAGCTCATATCAATCTAAAACAAATACCGATAATAAAAGCTGAGAATTAAAAAAAATGTGATGTGTATATGTCTTCTGTTGCTGTTTTTGTTGTACTCGTTTTGAATGTGCAGTAAACTTATTTGGTGCCTGGTGGATGACTGGGAATTTGAGATAAAGTGGCAGGCTGGCTGCCAGCACTACTTGTTCATAATGTAACACACATACCTTCCACATTCCCTGTCACTCCCTCCGGGAAATACACAAAACCACGAATTGTTACTGATGGATTTATTCCACTTATGGACATCTCTCTCTCCACACCATCTTCATACACCTTCGTACACCAGAATGTTTGTTATTCAAACTAAGAAGTTATTCATTGATAGGCATCTTTAAACATTACAGTGAGAATTTCCTCCATGGGGGGTTGAAATACTAGTAGTAACACTAGAAGTAGTTGTGGTTGTGGTACTATTTGAAAGAGCAATAAGTATTCAACGAAACAGCTTTATCCTGAGCTTCATGGTTAAATAAGAGATAATGTTTGCAGCTTTTATTTTGAAATGATGGTATTGGGTGAGGGTGTGGGGGGGTTGAGAGTCAGAGTATTTGTTATTCAAACTAAGAAGTTATTAAGGGTGTTGAAAATCCACCGGATGCCTCTTTCCATCATGGTGTTCTGTATTTTCATCTGATTCAGGTTTTTTACTTCCTCGCTCAGTTCTTTCGGCAGCAACACATTGTCTGAACACATTATTGTTACCTGTCCTCTTCTGCTGACGAACCAACATATGACATTAATGCAGGAATGGGTGTCCAGGCTGTGGGCTTCTGGCAGGTCCGCCCTTTTTTGCTTCCCAGCCGTGAATCTTCTGCAATGTCTTCAAATTTGACAGCCACTCACAGCATCCTGCGTGTTTATTTTTAATCTCGTTGTTCCAACCTTGCTTCCTTTTGCACAGGTCTCACAAGTTGACCTTTGCTGGCAACATAGGTGCGCCAGAAAGCCAATGTCGTGGAAATGTTTGGACAGAGAAGCATGCTCACCTTCAGTGGTTGACCTCTGGTTCCCCGATGAGGGCAGGTGTTCCGGTAGTGTCCAGTCCTCCAACAGTAGAAGCACAAACCCTCTACCCTCCGTCGCTCGCGCTCCTCTGGAGACAGTCGAGTCCCCCCGAGTTGCATTGGCTCTCCCTCTGAGCCAGGGGCAGCCTCGGAGGTGGAGTATGGGAGGCCCCTGGAAGGATGACCCTCCCCGCTCCTGGAGCTCTTTTCCTGCTGTCTCTCTCTCCCGCGACGATCGAGTTGAGCAGCCAGATTGATGAGGTCCTCAAGGGTATTACCCCAGTCCCTGTTCACCAGTTCATCCTTAAGAGATTCATCAGAGCAGAACCTTCCCATCTGCTTTCTGCCGCAGTCTAAGTCTATCGCAAAATTGGCCACCGCCCGTTGTCCTTGGCGCAGCTTCAGGAGGCGGCTGGCAGCCTCCTGCAAGCTATTCGGGTGATCAAACACCTGTCTTAGTCGTTGCATGAACTTCTCATGGTCTGAACAGACAGGGTCCTGTTGGCCCCATACTGCAGTGGCCCACTCTAAAGCTCTCCCTGTGAGCCTAGAGATAATAAAGGCCACCTTAGCTCGACCTGAAATAAACTGTGGGGCTTGTAATTCAAACACCAGGGAGCACTGGGTCAGGAAACCTCTACAGGACTCGGGGCTACCATCATAACGCTGAGGTGGCGCTAGATGAGGTGCTGACAGCGGTATTGCCTGTGCAGGGGTTTCCATGGCAGCAGAAACTTCGGCTGAAGCAGTAGGGGCGGCCGCCCGCCCAGTAGAAGTAGTAGTAGTAGTGATAGTCATAGTAGTATAATTTGTAGTAGTATTTTCAGAAATTTAAGCGGATTTGAAAATGAACTTCTGTCACGGTTTGGTCTCTCTTCCTGTTTTAGTTTCATGTTCCTTGTGGTCCTGGGTTAACTTCACTTCCTGCCTTGTCCTGTGATTGCCTGATTGATTCCACCTGTGTCCAATCACCTGCACCTCCCTTGTGTATTTAAGCCCTGTGTGCCAGTTGTCCTTTATCGCGTCATTGTCTATGTCAGTTGCTGTTGGTGCACGTTCTGCTGTTTGGTGAGTCTTTGGGTTTGATATAGAATAAAGTGCACTTTGTTTTGGAAAACTCTGCATTTGGGTCCTGCCTTCCGCCTGCACCAGCACTCGATCCGTGACAACTCCATTGGAAAACCATGTTAAAAAAGTTTATGATTTTGATTTATATAAACTCAATTATAAGAGCTAGAGAGCTGAAAAGTCAGAGCTAGAAAGTTTAAAAGGAGCTGAATATTCTAATATTTGAATGGTTTTAATAGCTGAAAGCATAAAGGAGGTGCCACCAAAGAAATATAAGAAGAATAAAAAGAAGTAAAGATTTGAAGAACACTACTTGGCATTTCAACAACAACAATAATAATAATAATACTAATAAGTTGCATAAGTTGAATGCTTCACAGCATCCCCACATAAATCTCATGTTAATTTTTTTTAACATGATGAATACTGAACAGGACATTGGACAATTGAACAATATGTTTCAGTGCTCTCTGGTGTGGAAACCATTTCAATTCTTTAAACCCTTGCATGTCTTTACTGTAGTTTTTTTTTAATCATTGATATGTCTGTGTTGAGTTAAGTATGTGATAGTGTGAGGGTTTGTCTCCCCCAAAGTAACTGAACAAAATAAATGATCTTGCCATAGTCAGAGCACTGACAGCATGAAATAAAATGTTTGCTTTATGTGTTTTTGTACAGGGTGAATGGGAAAAAAAAGAGACATCCATTCAACTCAACAACGACATCGTTTAAGCTGAGGCTTCCACCCAAACATATGGTGTTTATCCTGACTGTCCAGGCCTCCTACAACAATACTCAGTCTGAAAAATCCCAAGTCACCTTCGACCCTGTCACACAGAGTACGTCAACGTTAATGTTATTTCAGTTGCATGTTTATTGAACTTCAAATAACAAATTATACTATGATTTGTCGCTAACAGATTAGACTGCTAAGCCAGTGGTAACTGGAGAGGCGTGATTGGGGCCTCCCTGATATGAACCCAAGCGGTCGTTTGTTATTGGACTTCTGTGCTAGTCACGGATTGTCCATAACGAATACCATGTTCAAACATAAGGATGTTCATAAGTGTACATGTTACCAGAGCACCCTATGTCAAAGATCAATGATCGATTTTATAATCGCATCGTCTGATCTGAGGCTGCATGTTCTGGAAACTCTGGTAAAGAGAGGGGCAGAGATATCAACTGATCACCATCTGGTAGTGAGCTGGGTCAGAGGATGGGGGAAGACTCAGGACACACCCGGTAAACCCAAGCGTGTAGTGTGGGTTAACTGGGAACGTCTGGAGGAGGCATGTTCTGGACACTCTGGTAAAGAGAGGGGCAGAGATATCCACTGATAACCATCTGGTAGTGAGCTGGGTCAGAGGATGGGGGAAGACTCAGGACACACCCGGTAAACCCAAGCGTGTAGTGTGGGTTAACTGGGAACGTCTGGAAGAGGCTCCAGTCCATTTTCAACTCACCCCTGGCGGAGCTTCGCTCACATTCCTGTAGAGGTAGGGGACATTGAACCAGAGTGGTGTATGTTCAAAACTTCCATTGCTGAAGCTACCGGAGTGAGTTGTGGCCTCAAGGTCTTAGGTGCATCAAGGGGCGGTAACCCTCAAACCCTGTAGTGGACACAGGTGGTCAGGGAAGCTGCCCGACTCAAGAAGGATGCCTTCCGGGTTATGATATTCAGTGGGACTCCGGAGGCAGTTGTAGTGTACCGACAGGCTCGAAGGGCACCAGCCTCTGCCGTTATGGAGGCAAAGCAGCGAGTGTGGGAGGAGTTTGAGGTAACTATGAAGAAGTGCTTTCGGTCTAGAAGACCATCCGGCACCTCAGAAGGGGGAAACCATTTACCATTCAAGCTGTGTATAGTAAGGATGGGACCCTGTTGACCACGACTAAGGAGGTTATCGGGCGATGGAGGAAGTCCTGAATCCAACGACTACCCCCTCTTTGGTAGAAGCGGAGCTGGAGGCGGAGGAGGGATTTTTGTCAATTTGCCTGGTGGAGGTCACTGAGGTAGTTAAGCTACTCTGCAGTGACAAAGCCCCGGGGATTAATGAGATTCATCCAGAGATGCTAAAAGCAATGGGTGTAGGGGGTTGTCTTGGATGACACGCCTCTTCAACATTGCATGGAAGTCTGGAACAGTGCCAAAAGAGTGGCAGACCGGGGTGCTGGTACCAGAGAGTGTGTGCCAATTACAGGGATATCACACTACTCAAGCTCCCTGGTAAAGTCTACTCCAAGGTGCTGGAAAGAAGGGTTCGCCCGATAGTCGAACCAAGGATTGAAGAGGAACAATGCGGTTTTAGTCCTGGTCGTGGAACGACGGACCAGCTCTTTACTCTTTCACCAATCTTGGAGGGGGCCTGGGAGTATGCTCATCCAGTTTACATGTGTTTTGTGGACCTGGAGAGGCGTATGACCGGGTCCCTCGAGAGAAAATGTGGGAGGTGCTGTGGGAGTACGAGGTGAGGGGGTCCTTACTTGGGGCCATCCAATCCCTGTACGCCCAAAGCGAGAGCTATGATCGGGTGCTCGGCAGTAAGTCAGAGTCGTTTCCGGTGGGAGTTGACCTTCGCCAGGGCTGCGCCTTATCACCAATCTTGTTTGTGGTTTTCATGGACAGGATATTGAGGCGTAGTCGGGGGGGAGGAGGGTCTACAGTTCGGGGGGCTGCGGATTTCATTGCTGGTTTTTGCAGACAATGTGGTCCTGATGAAATCCTCAGCCTGCGGCCTCCAACTCTCACTGGAGCGGTTTGCAGCCAAGTGTGAAGCAGTTGGGATGAGGTTTAGCACCTCCAAATCTGATGGAGGATTGCCACACCGGGGGTATGTGTTTTGGAGGCGAATTGTTTTTTGAACGAAGAGCCAGCGTGGAAGGAATTTGGTATGATCTTTTGATGGTGTCACTAGTGGTAAACAGTGGTATATTACTTTAATTTTTGAGTAGGAAAGGTGGACTTTCACAAAACTGAGGCGTCTGTTCATGTTTGGAGAACAAAATAAATTACACTCAAAGACCATTGGAGACGTCTCAAGGATTATTTTACACGTTCACCAGCCAAGGTGACCTTACTTTTGATAGGCAAAAGGTTCACTACAGTGTGTATTAACCAAAATTCATATCCAATAGAGAATTTGAATAATATTTGTCATCTTTTAGATCCAACTCTATGGATTAAAAAAAAAGATCTAAATTTCCTCACTGTGTCCGTATCCCAAGTGAAGGAGTTCAAGTACCTCGGGGTATTGTGAGGGAGAAGATGGAGTGTGCTTGGCCGGAGAATCGGAGCAGCGGTATTGCACTCGCTTTACTACACCGTTGTGACGAAAAGAGAGCTGAGCCGAAAGGCAAAGCTCTTGATCTACCGGTCAATCTTCATTCCCACCCTCACCTATGGGCATGAAGGATGGGTCATGACCGAAAGAACTAGGTCACAGGTACAAGTGGCCGAAATGGGTTTCCTCAGAAGAGTGGCTGGTGTCTCCCTTAGAGATAGGGTGAGAAGCTTAGCCATTCGCGAGGAGTAGAGCTGCTGCTCCTTTGTGTTGAAAGAAGCCAGTTGAGGTGGGTTGGATTGTTATAGACTATCATCTGATTTGCGCTTTACATCAGTCTAAAATCTGTCCATCTTGCAAATCATATAGTGCCCTTGTATTATTTGTTATAATTATATTTCGTATTGTTTTACCGGCCACTGTCAGTGTTCATACAAAGATGAAGTTGTGCCTCCCCCTACTGAGCTATGTAAATGAAACTGGCACACCATATGAATCCCGTTGTTCATGACGCAGGCCTTAAACCTCCGCCAAAGACATGCAAGGTATCAGCAGACCAAATCATCCATGTTTTCCAAACAAGATTCTTCAAAACCTTTTTTAATGTGATCTCTTTAATGATCATATCACTACTCAATGGTGCTAGTGGTTGAAATGTCTCAACTATGAGATGGATTGCCATGAGTGTACTAGGAGTTTTATAATAATTAGAGAACAGTGGCATGCACATATGCTAAACTAACACACTATAAAGAAGACATTAAATGCAAAGGCAGCTTAGTGAACCCTAAAACACGTCTTGCAAGTGGGATGTACTGGTTCAGATTTCACATCTTGCTTTAATTTAACAAATGTGCTTTCTTTTTTCTAAAAGCCTTAATAGGTCCTCCAAAAGTGTCTCTATCTGGATGTGGCAACTGCATTGATGTCAACATTTCACTCCCTGAAGCTGATCCGAGCTCAGGAATCGAAGACATTAAGTCATTCTACAACGGCGCTCAGTTCAGGGTCTTTTGGAAGAAACGTAATGAAGCAGAGGTAAGACGAGCATTTCCCACCTTAGAAGACATCAAACAAATGTTTTAAATTCAAATCACTAATGCTTTTGTCCATATTTTACCTGCAGCAGTCTGCCGTCACAAAATCCAAGAATTATACTGTGAACAACCTGCAGATTGGCACGGAGTACTGTGTACGGGTTTACACAGAGGTTAATGTCAACCGAAACACTAAGCCATCCGCTTGGGAATGCACCTTCACTGGCAATAAGAAGCCAAGCGGAGGTGAGCTGCACTTTCAAACAGCGAGGTGCATGAAGAGCAGTTAAATACCACCTCTGATTTTTGATGGACCTGGATAAATGGTGTGATCAGAAATAATGCATGATGAAATTACATGTTGCTTTCACCCTTTTTCCTGTCCGCTGGGGCAGATTAGGAATCCTGCCAGGTGTTTCATTTAGAGAAAAATGTAAAGTGTTGGACCATTTGGCAGCTCAATAAATCAGACACAAACATTTCGCACACAAGGAATTGGCACTAGAATTTTGGTGCAAGGACAACAAAAATGAATATAAAATACAAAAAGTATATTGAATGGTATACATAATTTCAGCTAGGACCCTGGATAAGCGGTGATGGATAGTGAATGGAATAAATACATTTTTTTAAATGTTTACAATGTTGCTCTTGAAAAGATTACATTTTGCCTCTGGAGTGAAATACAATTGTGTATACAACTTTTGTGTGTGTGTGTGTAGGCCCAGTTTTTTCAGGTGCAGTTGCTGCTCTTGTGACTGTTAGTGTTGTCCTGATGATCTCCATGTTTTGCCTCTACTACACTGGATTCCTTTGTAAAGTGACAACTCTGCCCAGAGCCCTCATTGTAAGTTATTTGATTTGTCTTTGTACGAATTCAAATTTCAGACTATTCCCTTAAACATTTTAACATTCAATACATCTCAACATAACATGTACTCAGTACGTCAGTATGTTTCAAATTGCATTTGAAAGGCTGTGTGCAACAATATCTATAACTTTCTGAAACTACTAAGTTACCACGGGTAATTCCTGTGGGCGTAGCACTTTCACTGCTGTTTTGGAGATTTTGTAGCTTCAATTTGGCCTTTCAATTTCCCAATTAACATTTGCGGCCTTAAATATCCTTCAGTGCCATGATTTATCAGAGCTGGTGCATCGTTGAGTTGATTGGTTTCACACTTTCACTGTCTCGGCTCCTGTATTCTCTTTGCCACTCTAGAAGTCTCTGAGCCAAGGCTACACCCTCACACCGGAGAGGACGTACCCTGACAAGATCTACATTGGCGCAGAGATGGAAAAACAGAGAAATGACAACAATCCCTCAGCTCCACAAGCTGCCAACGGGGGCACTAACTCAGATAAGGAAGAAGATGAGGAGGATGAAGAGGAGGACGGGGGAAACGTCTATATGGATAGAGATGCAGAGCTTTCCTCGGATGAGAGTTCTTGCCAGTACTCTGCTAATGTGTCAAGGAACAGCAAAGGGGCTATGTTAGGGGGCTTAGGGAGTTTGAAAGTACAGGACATAGAGGTTGAGGTCAGACGTTGGGATCTTAATCAAAACCCGGGCGAAGCTGAAGGGACAGAGGTTTCTTTCCTGCTTGAGGGACCAGTCACAGTGAAGTTGAAGGAGGACGAGGAAGAGGAAGAGGAAGAGGAAGAGGAGGATGAGGACGAGGACGTGGTGTGTAAGAGCTTAGGCGATATTAATCTGTTCTCAGTCACACTTGCTGCACTGGCTGCATGCGAGCAAGGTGATGAGGAGCAGAAAACAAGAGACTGTCTCTCAGACATTCTGTTTGATCTGGAGTCTCCCACAAACTCAAAACACACCCTGAGCCACACAGACTCACAAAGAGACACTAGCATCAATGCTACCTACACAAAAAGACTTTACTGAAAGAAGGAGAAAGTATCCTTTATTCCCGTGTGAATTATTCTCTGCATTTAATACATCCCACATAGTGTGAGCAGTGTGCTGCCGTAAAGGCACCCAGGAAGCAGTTAGGGCTTTTACTGGTGCACTCTTTCTGCTCCATATGCCACGGTCGCCCCACATTACAATGGAGTGGGTATAAAGCCAGATGTATGGACTCTTCGTCTGATTATCTCGGTTCCAGTGATGGTGAAGGAGGGGGAGAGGGAGGAGGAGGAGGAAGACAAATTCTAAGGATATTTAGGACACACATTATGTTTCAATCATCAATAAAATACTCACAAGTACATTCTACTTGAAAAAATGGTCCATCAGAAATATTTCAATGTATTGTAGGTGTTTGTATTTTATTTCAATCACCATCTTTTCTTTCAACATCAAAGATATGTATTATTGGATTTATTTTCTGTTAGATCTCAAAATGCTAAGAGCATTTTTCCTTTCATCTCAATTAAACTGAATGAATATACAACATATAGTGAAGGAAATAATTATTTGATCTCTTTCCAATTTAGTTAGTTTTGCAAATGAGCGGCGTATAATTGTTGTCAATTTATTTTTGTGTGTGTGAGACAGAATATCAAAAAGTTATTTGTTTTAAATGGATTTTCTGTTTGATCTTCTTACAAAACATGGGTCAGTTATTAGTGGAGATACTGTTGTTGGAGAGCACTGAGGTCAGGCCTTTCTTGTAGTTGGTCACCACATTTGTGCACATCTCATGTGGAATATGGTCCTCTGCCCATTGCAGATCCTCTCCAAATCCTGTAGGTTTTTCTGACTGCGTAGATAGTTACGTTAGGGCTTTGGCTTCATGCACCGGTATGGCAGCCATGATGGCGTATCGCTCTACTAAAAACAAGCAGCCAATAGATGGATAGATTTTACTTTGTTAATCCTGCAAGTTGACATTTTTTAAATAGGTGTTGTATGCATGTTCAACAGAAACTTGCCAGTCACAGTACAGTAAGGTACCTGCTCGCAATTATTGGGATATCTAACTAATACAAGTGAATTAATGAAAAACGACTAAAATCCTTTTTTGTGAGCCCTTCATCAATTCAAACTCAATAACTTTCAGGGTTTTTTAGAACATTAGTTTTGGAGAATAATTAGTAGTAATAATAAATAATTATTATTTCAGGGTGTTAATAGAGAAAGCATTTTAACTCAAACTGCATCAGTGACTTTAAAAACCTTATTTCTTATGTTCTTTTCATTGACAACTGGTTGCAGATTTGGCTTAAACACTGCTGAAAACAATTGTAGGAGCATTCTTTTATCAGAGTATGGCATGAATTCAATTACAGTTCTCTGATGACGGTTTGGTCAGGCACAGGGGGTTGTTAATCAGTTTTAGCTGCATTGGTTTTGATGGAATCATCAACAGGCGAACAAGGAGCTGATAGAGGGGGTACCTGAATGCAGTTTAGCCTTGAGCACCTGTGATAGACGTGAAAGGGTCTGGAGAAGCCAAGGAAAACGTATGCTGCCTACAACATTGTTCAGCATGACCGGTTTGGTGTTGGGTCAGTGATGGTGTGGGGAGGCGTATCCATGGAGGGACACATAGATCTAGAGAACGGCAGTCTGACTGCCATTAAGTATCGGGATGAAATCCTTGAACCCATGGTCAGACCCTACCCTGGTGCAGAAGGTCCTGGGCTCCTCCTGATGCACGACAAGGCCTGGCCTCATGTGGCAAGAGTATACAGTGGCTGGAGGATGAATAAATCGATACAATAGAAAGGCCCTCACGATCACCTGACCTAAACCCAAAGATACACCTCTCGGACATTATGTTTCTGTGCATTAAACGCCGCAAGGTTGTTCCTTTGACTTTACAGGAGCTCACTGATTCCCTTAGACAGATCTGGGAGGACATCCCATAAGACACCATCTGTTGTCTCAATAAGAACATGCCGAGACGTTGTCAAGCATATACAAGCATGTGGGGGACACACAAGATATCAGAAGCATTTTGAGATGTAGAAGTTGAATTTTGGCTAAATGGATTAGCCTGCTTTTTTGTGTATAAAATGAAGCCCTCGGTAGCCTGAAATTATTATTTCTATCAAAAGATGTGGCATGCTTTCGCTCATAAGACAATGAACTGTCCATATCAGTAGCCATATTATATATGTAATATATATTATATTATTGGTCACAGCTAATGAATTATTGGTAATTTGAAAAGTCTGCAGAAATTCAGACCAACGGGAAGTTTTCTTTTTTCTTTTAGGTCACGTGATTTCCTCTCATCGGGCCTGTCAGTTTGTAACTTTCACCTCCCCATCGGAAGAATGTAGATCCTCTACAATCTATGCAGGCTACGTGTACTGCCACAAAGTTAGCAAAATATAATCAACTAATGGTTTTTGTATTCGAAAAACCCAGACAGTGTGCAGTCTCTGGAGTATCCAGAAAGTCTGTCAAAAGCCACAAGACCCTGTCAAACAAAATCAGCAACAATTTGACCTACGTTCTGCGAAGGCACCACGAGCAGCAGCTCTGCGTCACGCTGATCCAGCCCATTATGTTTCGTATTCCGCTTTGGGGGGATTACCCATACAGCCATGGGTTGGCTTCCAATGCTGAACTTGGTGGATAAACGTGGGATCTTAGGACAGGTTGCTGTAATTTTATACTAACCATTTGATGTTATACACATTGTAGGTTTGTGTATGTATTCGACATGCTATTTCGTTGCTAGCGATAGATTCGTTACCGGTGTGCGAGATAAAAACTTACCGTTTTTTCTTTTGAATTTTTATCGATCGATCGCCTCGCTTTCACGTTGATTTCACGTTTAATTATCTTTAGAAAGATAATGAAAGGTGGCATTGTTCTGTGAGATTCACTACATGTGCGTGGGGCTGTGATTAACATAAAGAGGACATGAGTGAGAGAGGTAGCAGGTGTCAATGCCTGTTCAAAACACTCACGTCAATAAGTGTTTTTCACAACGCTGGTTTTCCGTCTGTTTCGTGTATCATATCGTTATAAATACAATTGTCCCCGGTAGGTGAGTGTGCCTGATTGAGCATTAGGATGTAGCTAGTCGGCTTGTTGGAGCATCCATTCAGGATTTCAACAGCATTACCGGTAAAACAGGGATCTTCGTTATCAAAGTATCAATTGTTATCTGGCGACATGACAAACAACAGTACTATGACGGAACCTGTGGGAATCGAACCGTTGAGTGCTCTTTGAGATATCTCTAATCCATGGAGGGAAGACTACCAAACTATTAGTACAGATTGGTAAATACATCACAAGTAGGAAACCTGAAATTCAGCATCCAAGTGAACATATATCTACAGTATGTTCTTCCCTGACTGTGTGTAAGTGAACTAGTTCAGAACTAGTTCAATTATTTGATCAGTTTTTACACTGAAGCTATGCATCAGATTTCATCTTCATATCTAATTTTGAATCCTTATCCAGCCAGGGTTACATTAGCATTGAGGGGACAGCATTTGCTCATTGTTGCTTTAATGTTGCTGTCCATTCACTCCACACTAGCAGCAGCTGCAGCGTTCACCCCTACAGTACATTCTCAAACACATGCTGCTTGAATGGTCTTTTTTAAATAAGGAATAAAAACACGACAGTTATCATTAAGGTGCAAATGTTTGCAAAGAAAGGTCAGATTCCTCCCATCCTCACCGACCTTGTCAGTAACTTCATAAAACTCTTTTAAATTATTATACGCCGCCTCTTTGCTACACGCTGCTGTCGCCTCCATGCATGCGTGGTGCGACGCTGGTGTTGCCAGATCGGATGTGTTTTTTCCACTACTTATTAAGGCGCGTTTACGGTGTGTTTTCTATAGAAATCTGACACCCTATTTGAACGATGGTAACCTGAAAGAACATGGCGTTCGTAGACACCAGAATGAACGATTTCACAGTAACGTTCATCGGGCATTAATACAGTACGTTCAGTTCACGTTCGCCCAAAATATAAACGAGTTCATGAACTATCGTTCAATGAACGCGTTCAGGCACAACACTGGTTAGTTGTATTCGTATCAACTGAGGCCAGCTGTGATCCACTCAGATCAACATGTGATTATTCGGCCACTCTATTTATGACTTAAGTGAGTACAGGTTACAGACTCTGTTTCTCTTTGACTGTTGGTGACAGGAAGCAGGTCCTAAGAGGAGCTGATGGCAGTGAAGCAGAGATGCTGTGGCTGTCATGACGTCTCTCCTCTGGATGCTGGTGTGGCTGCCTCAGGCCCTACTAGGTAAGCGTTGAGTCGCCTCATGAGCCCGAAACCAGGTTGGCATGAATCCTTGCTTAAGATTATTAGAGTAAATCTAATCAAAGTGTAAAACTTATCCAGCTCTCTAAAAGATTGGCCTTAAAGGGAGTTTACACATGAAACAGTTGTGCACTAGTTGTTGCTCCTTGATAAGAAACGATGCTGTATAAAGCATTTATAAACAAATCCTTTGAGTGTATCACTGCAATATCAAATAGAAATATATCGAGATACATTTAATGTTCTGTTTGTTTGTATTCCAGCAATGAGTGAACTCCCAAAGCCCATCAATGACATCCTAAACTCAAGCCATTTCATCCACATCCTGACATGGGAGCCTGGACCAGGAACACCACCGGGAGTCCACTACAATGTCACAGTGAGCACAGAAACGTGAGTTTAATCTCTTTGTGTTCTTTTATAGTGTTTCCCCTACCATAACCCCCTACCCCAACCCCAAGTTTTAAACGTAGAGGAAACACTGTTATCCTTACTAAAATACATTGTGTATACTAATCACCAAGTTGCCCATATTTCGATGCAGGAGACATTTAGGTTAATTATGTCAAATGTATGTTGAAGTTTGTACACACCAAACACAAGATGTTTGGGAAAGTTTTCCTCACACTCAGAGAAGTGTCCCGTTGTAGTATTAACTTTTTCTGTCTGCCGATCATGTCGTACAAACAATGTAAATGGGTTTGATAGTGGCTGAATGTCATGGATCCCAGTGTGGGAGTCTGCAGCTGACTTATGTGTTTCATAATTAATAATTTCAATATAAAGACAGTGGCATTTATAGTGAAAATAAAACTGTTGACAATGGCTTTAATGCAAGTTTTAGATTTTCACCCCCTTTATCAGGGGGTTACTATTTGGGAGACCACGTCTGGACCTGGCCCTACAGCCGATACATATTTGAGTTTTTATTTTTTGGCACAGAGCTTCTATTTTATCCGGCACAGATTTTTTATCCTTCATGGTACTCATTGGTGATGCTTCTCATTCAGTCAAATATGTATTTCTACATGCACTGCTGCTTAATGTTGCACAGCGTACCGGTACTAGAAAGGTACCCCGGTACCCTTACGTTGAAAACGGTACGGTTTGAATATTTTCAGTACCGGTACTTCATTAAGAAAGCACGTAACCAGAGCACACTCAGTGTTCCACTCCCTCTTCGTCACTCACAGAGAGTCATCTCAGGGAGACATGCCCTCATGTGCAGGAGCTGTTGCTGACTGTCCTCGGCTTGTGAGTGACGCCGAGTGCGAAAATCGGTCGGTGGAAGGTTCCTTTTTCAGAACGGAAGGTGAAGAGGTAGGTTCCTCTCTCAGAGCGGCAGTTCGGGTGGTCGGTGTAGGTTGCAGTGGTCGATGGTAGGATCCTTTTTCAGAACGGCACAAGCCGATCTCAGTTGGGTATTTAGTAGGGATGAGCGAGTACAGCATTATCTGTATCTGTATCAGTATCTGTTGAACCATATGAATTATCTGTATCCGTATCTGTACTCGGATTGTGCGGGGCCTAATCTGGAAGTGGGTGGGGCTTAACCCAGAAGTATGAAGGATTTACCCCGTAAGTTGTCGGGTTGTCTTGAAATAGGCTGGGCTTTAACCGTTATGCTCTTTTTTAAGCATGCAATTGACCCTTGGCAAGGAGCTTGATTAACAGGTGATATGACCAATATAAAACATGTGCCGCTGTTGGGGCAAAACAAACACGCACGCGTAGCCAAACCAGTAGGTTCAAAAACCAGTAGGCACGTAACACCGGCGTTTGGCGAGGAATAATCCTTTCTGCGGTACAACCCGGCTTTGTTCAGTTTACTTTTAAGAGTCCTCAAGCATGTTTACACCGTGTAGACTTGACATCATGTCCACGGTTACAGCGTACGAGTGACCCTTGTTAAAATATTGAACGCAATGATGCAGTATGTCTGGTGTTTCCGTCTGGTCCGCGTCCTTTAAAAACTCCAAACACCGACCACACGTAACGCAAACCCGCTTTAAGCTGTTCATGTGTTTGCCACAAAACGGGCAAAACATCCCTCCAATGAACGTCTTTGTCGCCATAAACTCCACAACCAATGAAAACGCCGCGCTCAACACTTCCGTCACTTCCGGTATTTGGTACATTCCCTTTCCGTAAAGAATCTGTCCTTTGTTAATTTGTTTCGGGATTGGTAAAAGTGTTTAGCGTCTTGTTAATTTGTTTTTGAAAATGTAAATGTGTTTTCTAAGATGTCAATTTGTTTTATAAATGTTAATTTCTTTTATAAAATGTTAAATTTGTTTTCAACAATGTAAATGTGTTTTCTAAAATGTTAATTTGTCTCGAGCTTTGTAAAAGTGTTTCATTCTTTGTAATCTTGCTTTGCACTTCAGGGCAATTATTATCACCTGGCTGACTCCTGTTCCATCAGTGACAGATAAATACTTTATTTATCTCCAGGGGGAAATTTTACTTTGATAAGCATTACTTCACACCTGAATTAATGTACCGTATTTTCACGACTATAAGGCGCACTTAAAATCCTTTTTCAAGTAAAATAGTTCTAAAATAGGCGCTTCATTGAAGGTGCGCCTTATAATCCAGTGCACCTTATAGTCGTGAAAATACGGTAATTTAAATCTGTGAGGCAATTCAATGCAATGAATCGGTCTAAAATTAAGTAAAAAAGCACTTTACATTTTAAGTGCACACCTTATTGTAACAAAATAATTGATTTCAATTTAGATTCCAGGCTAAGCTCTCTCTAGGCTCTCTTTTCGTCACAACGGTGTAGTAAAGCGAGTGCAATACCGCCCCCGCTGCTCCGATTCTCCGGCCAATCTCACACTCCATCTTCCCCCTCACAAGACCCCGAGGTACTTGAACTCCTTCACTTGGGATAAGGACACAGGAAGGAAATTAAGATTATGTATTTTTTTTAAATCCATACAGTTGGATCTAAAAGATGATTATTCAAATTCAATTCTCTATAGGATGTGAATTTCGGTTCATACACACTATAGTGACCCTTTTGCCTATCAAAAGTAAGGTCACCTTAGCTGGTGAATGCGTGAAATAATCCTTGAGACGTCTCCAATAGTCTTTGATTGTCATTTATTTCTTTCTCCAAACAGTTTTGTGAAAGTCCACCTTTCCTACTCAAAAATGAAAGTAATATACCACAATGTCACCATCAAAAGATCCTACCAAATTCCTTCGACGCTGGCGGTTCCACGTTCAAAAAACGATTTGCCTCCAAAACACTAACCACTGTGGCAGGTAATCCTGCTGATTATATGGACCTTGCGTCCCTAATTGAAACATACCCCCCAAATGGTGGGAGGTTAACAATCAAAACAACAAAATGGCTCATACACAGACTAATACCACTGTTAGGGTACTTTAATAATTATGGGACTAAATCATAGTGTCACGGTTTGGGTCTGCTCTGTCTTATTTTGTAGTTTTCATGTCTCTGGTGTTCCTGGGTAACTTCACTTCCTGCCTTGTCCTGTCTTGCCCTGTCATTGTCTGCCGTGCCTGATCGTTTCCACCTGTGTTCAATCACCTGCACCTCCCTTGTGTATTTAAGCCCTGTGAGTCCCTTGTCTGGTGTGGCGTCATTACATGTCAGCGTTCATGTGTCAAGTAAGTCAAGTCAAGTCTGTTTCGTGTTTTCAAGTCTAGGTCCCTGTTTTTGTCTGTTTTGTTTTCTCCTCCTTCCTCCCTTTTTTGGTTGGAGCGATTTTGATTTTGAGTTTTTGACAATTAAAGTCTTTTATTTTTCAACTCTGCGTTTGAGTCCTCCCTCCTTGCCCTCGAACGCGTCCCCCCCCTGACACATAGCACAAGTTAGACATATGATTCTCTCTCTAAATGGACTATGGAATATTCATGGGTACACTTCTCTTCTTTCTCTCTGATCCTGTAGGGGAGCTTCCTGGGTGCCAGTGTTCGGCTGTGAGAAGGTGCAGCATCCACTGGTGTGCAACCTAACCGAGGCCTTCTCTGACCCCACCAAGGTGTACCTTAGCAGGATTAGAGTACTGCTGGATGCACAGGAATCGCAACCAGTCAGTCAACCGGAATTTAAACCCATCACAGATAGTGAGTAAAACTAGAACGATATCGACGGATAGTGGAGAAGACATCCAGATATATCAAATTTTCTTTTTCCACTGCACATTACATAACATGTAATTTAGCTAACGTTGCATTTTTAACCCATCGCCCATAGAAGAACTGTAGCAGAGAATAGCTTCTTAGTTATGTCTCTTTAATCTGTCCTCGATTCTGGCCTTTCTTAATACATTTTCTTCTTGGGACTGTTCCGGCCCCTTTGAGGCTTTGCTCTACTGTTACTATGAGTTACTCCTTGTGTTTTTATTCTGGACTTCTGTTCTGTTTCCCTTAATGGCTCTCTGAAGGATGAAACGGCAACATTGTAACTCCCATTATTTTTGTAACAACAGCATTTTTGCCACTTCGTGCTGCAAACAAAAGAAAGAAGGACCTCTTTATTAAATGTTTTGTATCTTATTTTACTGGTACTATATAGATGAGCCTTACTCTGTGGTTTTCTTTTCAATGATCATTTATCATGCAATGGAAACTTGGGTTCATTTAACAGCTCACTTTTATCCTTGTGTTTGTGTCCTGCAGCTCTCCTGGATCTGCCGCTACTGAATGTTACACCATGTGGCCAAGATTTGTGTGTGGAACTACATCCTCCCATGGAGCGCCTGAGGGACATCTATGATTCTCTCAATTACAAATTTCGGATTATGAGCAAAAATACAGACAGTGTAAGAATTTTCCAAAGGCATTATTTGATCTGACAGCTTGAAGCAAATTTGTGGAGATTAGTGGATAATGTCCTTGTGAGAAATCAAAACTATCTTAAGCTCGTTCTTGATTAAGTGACAAGTTTTCTGGTGTAAAGAGAAGCTTTAATACACATCAAAGATGTCCAATCAGAAGAAAATCACAAAGGAACTGGAGCAGGAAACAGATGTTGAAGGAATACACATTTCGACCCCCTGCTCAATGTAACCATAAGCACTCATGTATGACAGACAGATAGACGAATGGATCAATTAAGAACACATGTATTTAGTTGTGGAAACACTGTGCCATTTTCAGTCCAGGAAAAAGGTCACAGGGTTACAGGGTTAAGGTTAGGGTTCATGGGAGACCTCACAGAGCGCCTGAGGGTACTCACTGTGTGCATAATTAAATACAAAAAGTCCAGTTTGAGAAACACATGGAACAGAGTGGAAGCAGTGTGCCAGTAGAGGTGCCCGAGGAGCAGTTAGG